>NW_027325373.1:1770000-2370000 GCF_036924035.1 Leuresthes tenuis
GCCTGTAAACACTCTTCTACCACTTTTGATGCTGAGTCTTTGTTTTGTTTTCACGCCCCCCCCACCCACCAGTCTCTTCCCACCAGCTTTCTCCCCGTTATGTTGATTATTTTTGCTTTTCTTCACCTCCTTAATCTTTCTTTCCTCTGTTGTCTCTCATCCATCTGCCTGTTTATCTCTTATTATCCTTATTTAACAGTCTTTCTCTTTGCTTTTATTGTTCATTTTTACTTCTACCTTCTTAATTATAGGAACTGGTTAATGATGCAAATGATGACCACTGTGATCTGAAGTTTTAAACTGACTTTTGGACTTGTTTGTTCAGTGATTTTTATGTCTGTCTCTGCAGTGCCCAACGCCCCTCCCCAGAACATCACCTTAGAGGTTGTGCTGTCACGGGTAAGTCCACAGTCCACAGTGCTAAAGTTTATCCACTGCTGTGGTGTCACAGCCAAAGCTCTAGAATGGTTTCTTTCCTATGACATGATTGCCAACCCTCATACATGTATATTTAAATACTCTGGGCAAATGGTTTTTGTGACCATGTGTGCAAACCAACTGGACCTTTTGGGTCAGCAGCCCCAAAATGTCCTTTGAACGGGCTTTAGTCAGTCCACAGTGCATCATAGAGGTGTGGAGAATAGTGATTCTGCTGCGAAGTCTCTCCTCAAAACAAGCATCCGTGTTGTTCTTCTTCTCCTTGACTTTGTCAGATATGTAGTTCTTCTTCTCTTAGACTTTGTCAGATATGTAGTTCTTCTCCTTGACTTTGTCAGATATGTAGTTCTTCTTCTCTTAGACTTTGTCAGATCTGTAGTTCTTCTTCTCTTAGACTTTGTCAGATATGTAGTTCTTCTTTTCCTCGACTTTGTCAGATCTATAGTTCTTCTTCTCTTAGACTTTGTCAGATATGTAGTTCTTCTTCTCCTTGACTTTGTCAGATATGTAGTTCTTCTTCTCTTAGACTTTGTCAGATATGTAGTTCTTCTTCTCCTTGACTTTGTCAGATCTATAGTTCTTCTTCTCCTTGACTTTGTCAGATCTGTAGTTCTTCTTCTCTTAGACTTTGTCAGATATGTAGTTCTTCTTCTCTTAGACTTTGTCAGATATGTAGTTCTTCTTTTCCTCGACTTTGTCAGATCTATAGTTCTTCTTCTCTTAGACTTTGTCAGATATGTAGTTCTTCTTCTCCTTGACTTTGTCAGATATGTAGTTCTTCTTCTCTTAGACTTTGTCAGATCTGTAGTTCTTCTTCTCTTAGACTTTGTCAGATATGTAGTTCTTCTTCTCCTTGACTTTGTCAGATATGTAGTTCTTCTTCTCTTAGACTTTGTCAGATCTGTAGTTCTTCTTCTCTTAGACTTTGTCAGATATGTAGTTCTTCTTCTCTTAGACTTTGTCAGATATGTAGTTCTTCTTCTCTTAGACTTTGTCAGATATGTAGTTCTTCTTCTCTTAGACTTTGTCAGATATGTAGTTCTTCTTCTCCTTGACTTTGTCAGATATGTAGTTCTTCTTCTCTTAGACTTTGTCAGATATGTAGTTCTTCTTCTCCTTGACTTTGTCAGATATGTAGTTCTTCTTCTCTTAGACTTTGTCAGATATGTAGTTCTTCTTCTCCTTGACTTTGTCAGATATGTAGTTCTTCTTCTCTTAGACTTTGTCAGATATGTAGTTCTTCTTCTCCTTGACTTTGTCAGATCTGTAGTTCTTCTCTTAGACTTTGTCAGATCTATAGTTCTTCTTCTCCTTGACTTTGTCAGATATGTAGTTCTTCTTCTCTTAGACTTTGTCAGATATGTAGTTCTTCTCCTTGACTTTGTCAGATATGTAGTTCTTCTTCTCTTAGACTTTGTCAGATCTGTAGTTCTTCTTCTCTTAGACTTTGTCAGATATGTAGTTCTTCTTCTCCTTGACTTTGTCAGATCTATAGTTCTTCTTCTCCTTGACTTTGTCAGATCTGTAGTTCTTCTTCTCTTAGACTTTGTCAGATATGTAGTTCTTCTTCTCTTAGACTTTGTCAGATATGTAGTTCTTCTTCTCTTAGACTTTGTCAGATATGTAGTTCTTCTTTTCCTCGACTTTGTCAGATCTATAGTTCTTCTTCTCTTAGACTTTGTCAGATATGTAGTTCTTCTTCTCCTTGACTTTGTCAGATATGTAGTTCTTCTTCTCTTAGACTTTGTCAGATCTGTAGTTCTTCTTCTCTTAGACTTTGTCAGATATGTAGTTCTTCTTCTCCTTGACTTTGTCAGATATGTAGTTCTTCTTCTCTTAGACTTTGTCAGATCTGTAGTTCTTCTTCTCTTAGACTTTGTCAGATATGTAGTTCTTCTTCTCTTAGACTTTGTCAGATATGTAGTTCTTCTTCTCTTAGACTTTGTCAGATATGTAGTTCTTCTTCTCTTAGACTTTGTCAGATATGTAGTTCTTCTTCTCCTTGACTTTGTCAGATATGTAGTTCTTCTTCTCTTAGACTTTGTCAGATATGTAGTTCTTCTTCTCCTTGACTTTGTCAGATATGTAGTTCTTCTTCTCTTAGACTTTGTCAGATATGTAGTTCTTCTTCTCCTTGACTTTGTCAGATCTGTAGTTCTTCTCTTAGACTTTGTCAGATCTATAGTTCTTCTTCTCTTCGACTTTGTCAGATATGTAGTTCTTCTTCTCTTAGACTTTGTCAGATATGTAGTTCTTCTTCTCTTAGACTTTGTCAGATATGTAGTTCTTCTTCTCTTAGACTGTCAGATATGTAGTTCTTCTTCTCCTAGACTTTGTCAGATATGTAGTTCTTCTTCTCTTAGACTTTGTCAGATATGTAGTTCTTCTTCTCTTAGACTTTGTCAGATATGTAGTTCTTCTTCTCTTAGACTTTGTCAGATATGTAGTTCTTCTTCTCTTAGACTTTGTCAGATATGGAGTTCTTCTTCTCTTAGACTTTGTCAGATATGTAGTTCTTCTTCTCCTTGACTTTGTCAGATATGTAGTTCTTCTTCTCTTAGAATTTGTCAGATATGGAGTTCTTCTTCTCCTTGACTTTGTCAGATATGTAGTTCTTCTTCTCTTAGACTTTGTCAGATATGTAGTTCTTCTTCTCTTAGACTTTGTCAGATATGTAGTTCTTCTTCTCTTAGACTTTGTCAGATATGTAGTTCTTCTTCTCTTAGACTTTGTCAGATATGTAGTTCTTCTTCTCTTAGACTTTGTCAGATATGTAGTTCTTCTTCTCTTAAACTTTGTCACATATGTAGTTCTTCTTCTCTTAGACTTTGTCAGATATGTAGTTCTTCTTCTCCTTGACTTTCTCAGATATGTAGTTCTTCTTCTCTTAGACTTTGTCAGATCTGTAGTTCTTCTTCTCCTTGACTTTGTCAGATCTGTAGTTCTTCTTCTCTTAGACTTTGTCAGATCTGTAGTTCTTCTTCTCTTAAACTTTGTCAGATATGTAGTTCTTCTAAGGTCAGGCTCAGAGGGACACAGTGGACTTATTTATCAAGTGAGGATGAAATGAAATATGTCACACAGGCTTCATGCGAGCTCAGGTGTGGAAACGCTGAATTTCCTTTAACATTAACCAGTGATGAGGTGAATTAAGAAGTAAAATGAAAGAACTGTTGATGCAAGCTGTTGCACGACAGCCTGCAGATTTAGACCTTTGACTATCACTTCCTTCCTGCTTGCATGTGTGTTTGTGGCTGTTAAATGTAGGCATGAAGTGCCTTATAATTCATATTTTATCACACCTTTTAAGTTAAACTGCAACAATATCACTTCTCTTTGGGTATGAATAAATTATTATCTAACTACATTCCTTTGTTTCCTCATCCTGCAGCAGCAAACCTACACAAACTGTTCCATTGTGGAGGTTGTACAAATCTAAACATTAAGGAGATAATGTTAAATTCTAAGTGGGCTTTTTAAACAAGCTAACAGTCCAACTTTCCATAACTTTTTCCCTGCTGGCAGTTGATTCAGACACACATCTGAATTGTGGCACAATCATAAGTCAGCAGTTGCTCTCCAGTGATCTGGCCTCATTTACTGATTGATGGGATCCTAACAAGGGCACGAATACATGTTTTTCCTCTTATTCCCTATTAATTCATGTTTGCCCTGTTTACTGTCCAAGTTGCTCAAATGATTTCTGTAATTAAAACCATGAGGAGGAGGAGACAGCATGTTTTCATGCTCTGATTCACACATAATCCATACACAACAATGACGTTTGATGCCATAAAAACACAAATGACGTCTGACAGAGTGGACAATTAGGTCAGGGGTCCTGATCCATGCAGGACCTTCTCCCAGAAGCTGATCCTTACCTTTTTGGGTTGGACAGGGGGATCAAATAGGAGGCAGGGATGATGCCTGGAGGAAAAGGGACTGTGTCCAGCAGCTGTGAGAATCATTTTTAATTGTGATCAATTCAGTTTTTCCTAATAGAAATGTAACAAACGCTGTTTTCTCAACAATGTGACGCTTTGGCTGCTTTCCAAATATACCAAACGCCACAAAGAGCTGACCACATTGAGCAGTGCCAGAATAAATAGTGGAACAGAAATCCACCCTGAGGCTCCCGTGAGTCTTTCAAAGTTCCATGAAGCAAAATGAAGCATCTGGAATCAGTTCTTTCACCTTTGTCAGAAAGCAGCAGCAGAGGGTTTGATGAATGTTTCCAGAGACTGCGTTAGAGGCTCATAATTTATGTCCATAAAGAGGAGGTTCGGGCTGCCTGTGGAGAGTTGACCTCATTTAGTTTCTGTCTCATCATTTTTCCTCGTGTGATTGATATTTCTCCTCTCATCAGCTCTTGGGTGAAGACTGATCGATCAGTGATGTCAAATCTGCTGAAAACCTCATGATGCACATTTAAAAACCTGAATATCCAAACTGGGAGAGGCAGGGTTATCTGTACCAGACAAAGTCCTGACTCTCTGGCAGTTCTGCAGCCTAATCTACTCCCAGTGAGAGGAAAGAGCAGCAAACAGTTTAAAGACACAAAGCAGAACCTCCACAGTGTGTCTCAAACCTTATTACATCGTTTTAGGATCTTTAAAAAGGACGTTAAGAGGATCTTTTCCTCATGGCAACAGTTTGACAGCATAAGGTGTGTAAAACAGAGCAGCCTCCAGTCATATCATCATTATATTCTTTCAGGTATTTGGTAGTGTTACACAGTTTATCAAGCTGCACACGGTCAGTCTAAACCTCACAGTTCGTGGTTTTAAGCTGCCTTCGTGACTCTTTGTGGGGTTAACCTGACTTTGCTTTAAAATGTCACAGTGATATTTTGCACTTAAGATGCTTTTGGAGCACAGAAAAAGACTTTTTACACAAAGGAAGTAACCCTCTGTATTTATGGTTAATGGAACTCCATTTGTAGGATATTTCAAACCAGGTTTTACTGTAAATGTCAGGAAGATGTTACCTTCACAAACAGCAGTTTCTCACTTTGAAGCCAATGAAACTTAGAGAAATGAAGCGTTAGATATATCAGAAGTGATTTAGACTCTAAAGCAACTACAAGCTGAACTTTGGAGTAACATAAGCGCCAATTCCGTGGGTGCTTAAGGGCCGGAGAACCCACTGAGACTCTGGATCACCCACTGAGACTCTGGAGCACCTACAGAAACTCTGGAGAACCCACAGAAACTCTGGAGAACCCACAGAAACTCTGGAGAACCCACAGAAACTCGGGAGAACCCACAGAAACTCGGGAGAACCCACAGAAACTCTGGAACACCCACAGAAACTCTGGAGCACCCACAGAAACTCTGGAGCACCCACAGAAACTCTGGAACACCCACAGAAACTCTGGAGCACCCACAGAACCTCTGGAACACCCACAGAACCTCTGGAACACCCACAGAAACTCTGGAACACCCACAGAAACTCTGGAACACCAACAGAAACTCTGGAGCACCCACAGAAACTCCCGATCACCCACAGAAACTCTGGAGCACCCACAGAAACTCTGGAGCACCCACAGAAACTCTGGAGCTCCCACAGAAACTCTGGAGCACCCACAGAAACTCTGGAACACCCACAGAAACTCCCGAGCACCCACAGAAACTCGGGAGCACCCACAGAAACTCTGGAGCACCCACTGAGACTCTGGAGCACCCACAGAAACTCCCGAGCACCCACAGAAACTCTGGAGCACCCACAGAAACTCTGGAGCACCCACAGAAACTCTGGAGCTCCCACAGAAACTCTGGAGAACCCACAGAAACTCTGGATCACCCACAGAAACTCTGGAGCACCCACAGAAACTCTGGATCACCCACAGAAACTCTGGAACACCCACAGAAACTCTGGAACACCCACAGAAACTCTGGAGCACCCACAGAAACTCCCGAGCTCCCACAGAAACTCTGGAGCACCCACAGAAACTCCCGAGCTCCCACAGAAACTCTGGAGCACCCACAGAAACTCTGGAGCACCCACAGAAACTCTGGAGCACCCACAGAAACTCTGGAACACCCACAGAAACTCTGGAGCACCCACAGAAACTCTGGAGCTCCCACAGAAACTCTGGAGCACCCACAGAAACTCTGGATCACCCACAGAAACTCTGGAGCACCCACAGAAACTCTGGAACACCCACAGAAACTCTGGAGAACCCACAGAAACTCTGGAGCACCCACAGAAACTCTGGAGAACCCACAGAAACTCTGGAGCACCCACAGAAACTCTGGAGCACCCACTGAGACTCTGGAGCACCCACAGAAACTCCCGAGCACCCACAGAAACTCTTGAACACCCACAGAAACTCTGGAGCACCCACTGAGACTCTGGAGCACCCACGGAAACTCTGGAGCACCCACAGAACCTCTGGAACACCCACGGAAACTCTGGAGCACCCACAGAACCTCTGGATCACCCACAGAAACTCTGGAGCACCCACAGAAACTCTGGAGCACCCACAGAAACTCTGGAGCACCCACAGAAACTCTGGAGCACCCACAGAAACTCTGGAACACCCACAGAAACTCCCGAGCACCCACAGAAACTCCCGAGCACCCACAGAAACTCTGGAGCACCCACAGAAACTCTGGAGCACCCACAGAAACTCCCGAGCACCCACAGAACCTCTGGATCACCCACAGAAACTCTGGAGCACCCACAGAAACTCTGGAGCACCCACAGAAACTCTGGAGCACCCACAGAAACTCTGGAACACCCACAGAAACTCCCGAGCACCCACAGAAACTCTGGAGCACCCACAGAAACTCTGGAGCACCCACAGAAACTCTGGAGCACCCACAGAAACTCCGGAGCACCCACAGAAACTCCCGAGCACCCACAGAAACTCCGGAGCACCCACAGAAACTCTGGATCACCCACAGAAACTCTGGAGCACCCACAGAAACTCTGGAGAACCCACAGAAACTCTGGAGCACCCACAGAAACTCTGGAGCACCCACGGAAACTCTGGAGCACCCACGGAAACTCTGGAGCACCCACGGAACCTCTGGAACACCCACGGAAACTCTGGAGCACCCACTGAGACTCTGGAGCACCCACGGAAACTCTGGAACACCCACGGAAACTCTGGAGCACCCACAGAAACTCCCGAGCACCCACAGAAACTCTGGAGCACCCACAGAAACTCTGGAGCACCCACAGAAACTCTGGAGCACCCACAGAAACTCTGGAGCACCCACAGAAACTCTGGAACACCCACAGAAACTCTGGAGCACCCACAGAAACTCTGGAACACCCACAGAAACTCCCGAGCACCCACAGAAACTCTGGAGCACCCACAGAAACTCTGGAGCACCCACAGAAACTCTGGAGCACCCACAGAAACTCTGGAGCACCCACAGAAACTCCGGAACACCCACAGAAACTCCCGAGCACCCACAGAAACTCTGGAGCACCCACAGAAACTCTGGAGCACCCACAGAAACTCTGGAGCACCCACAGAAACTCTGGAGCACCCACAGAAACTCCCGAGCACCCACAGAAACTCCCGAGCACCCACAGAAACTCTGGAGCACCCACAGAAACTCTGGATCACCCACAGAAACTCTGGAGCACCCACAGAAACTCTGGAACACCCACAGAAACTCTGGAGAACCCACAGAAACTCTGGAGCACCCACGGAAACTCTGGAGCACCCACGGAAACTCTGGAGCACCCACGGAAACTCTGGAGCACCCACGGAAACTCTGGAGCACCCACAGAAACTCTGGAGCACCCACAGAAACTCTGGAGCACCCACGGAACCTCTGGAGCACCCACAGAAACTCTGGAGCACCCACTGAGACTCTGGAGCACCCACAGAACCTCTGGAACACCCACGGAAACTCTGGAGCACCCACAGAAACTCTGGAGCACCCACAGAACCTCTGGAGCACCCACAGAAACTCTGGAGCACCCACAGAAACTCTGGAGCACCCACAGAAACTCTGGAGCACCCACAGAAACTCTGGAGCACCCACAGAAACTCTGGAGCACCCACAGAACCTCTGGAACACCCACAGAAACTCTGGAGCACCCACTGAGACTCTCGCTGTTAAATTAGCACAGTGGTTGATTTAGCCAACAAAATGGACAAATTTGCCCCAAAATCCTAAGAACATCCACCGACCCGACACCATCTTCTGTGAGAACTGAGGACAGCTGCTGTTTGGCAGAAAAAAGGTCGGACTTTCCAAGCTAGCTGGAAAGGTAAATACCCATAAACAGACTACGATGCTGCAGAAACCAAAGTGTTTTGTAGGGTTTGCTCTGTTGGATTGTGGAGTTTGCTTTTCCTTTATCTTCATCAGCTTACATTAACTTCTGGTGTGCAGACTGTGTTTGTGAAAGAGAGCGTCGGCGCGTTGCAAAGTAGCAGCGAGGGATGCGAGCACGGAGAGCCTGGTGGGCAACAGTAACTTATGATGGCAGAGACACATGCTGTGGTGGAAGCATCACATCCAGGTGCAGTAGCTCCTGAAGTCAGCTGGTTTGCAGACTTTTGTCGTGTCAAACAAACAAAGTCAAAGTAAAAGTCATCAGTTATTTATTTTATTGGAAAATATATGTTTTAAAAAGATAGAACTCCATGCAAACTGAACTCTGCAGCATCACTCTTCAGCTGTCACAGTCCTGCAGTGCAGCTGCTCGTCTTGCTGCAGTCAGTTTCTCTGCAAGTTGTTGCCGAAGGAGAAAATCTTTCAGCTCTAGTCAACTTTGTGCCGTCAGACCAAGTTTTCAGACATTTTCCCAACTTATTTGCAGTCGGTGGCGTCTCCCTGGCAGAGTCTGTGTGTGTTGAACAGAAGGTTAAACACAGAGCTCTGCAGTTTACACTGTGTCTGTGGGGGGATTTTACCCAGAATTCCCTGGAGAATCCAGATCAGGTCATTGCAGCTGTCTGAGTCGGTATCAGGAGTGGATTCTGGGAGCATCAAACTCAAACTATAACCTCAGCTTCTCATCCAGGAAAAGCCTAAAGAAGCAATCCTGCATGTTGGAACTATCAAGAAGCTCCTGAAAACCCAGCTCTTCAGAGAGCATCTCCTATCCCAGCACCTACCTTGTACTTCCCTCCCCCCTCTATCTCTGCTCTTTATCTTTCTGCTCTTCCTTCTATGCCTGCACCCTATCTCTACTCTGTCCCCTCTGACAGAGTCGGACTCCTGGGTTCCTTCTATGGAGCTTATTGTTAGCTTTTTATAAAGCTGTTATATCTTCATTTGTAAGTCTGATAAATACAGAAACAGAAACATAAACATATCAAACTTTCCATTAAATCCCTGCAGGAGAAGCAGGAGACTCGTCAATATTAAACCAAGTGTTTATCTGACTTTGATTTGATTTGACATGTTTATCCAAGTTCATTATAGAAACTCCCAGTTCGTGTCCTCTGGGCCATAATTTGTAGCTGTAGCAGAAACTGAAACCTGACAGTTATGCACAGTTCTGTAAATGTGTAAAGCTGAAATATGGAAGAAGTGTTTGTTTACGTCGTGAAGCACAGAAGAAGTTTGTTCAAAAGGTTTCTGGGAGGGAGTTTGGTGCTGGAGGACGTTCAGAGGTCCCCCCCCCCTCCAAACACACACACATACAAAGATGCATTGTCTATATTTTACTGCACTTATAGTTTCATTTATTCAAACATTCTGATATAATTTGGTTCTTTAACTTCTTTACATTTGATCTAATATTTAATTATTCACTGTTTTAGTTAGACCTCTAGTTAAACCTCTGATAATTCATGCAGTCATTCAATAATTCATTTTAAATACTTGCTCTTCTCACTCATTCCTGCTCTGCAGAATTCAGCCTTTCTTTACATTTTCTTTCAGTTTGATGCCTGACTCCAGGTGCCTCCTCCGCCTCTTTCCTCACACGTTTAACAGGAATCTCTGCATATTCCCTCACTCTGGTGTTTTTCATCAGCCTAATAAGATAATTACACCTTCAGACACTAAACAAACATCATTTTCACATCACCTGAAACTCCGCCCCCTTTGGCAGGCGCACAACTCCTAATTAGGCAAATAATTAATGAATTAGTCTGATTGGACCAGTGATTCCAGCACAGATCCATTTATTTGTATTTATAAAGTTCCCGGGGCATCCTGCCCCTTATATACAAATATGTATATATCTATATATATATATATGTATATGTGTGTGTGTATTTCTGTGTAAATATGTGTAATCGGTTGGAAGTGAGGGGTAGTTATGGAAAAAAGATGGATAATATATCCATAATCTGCACTTTTTATGCTTTCACTTAAACGTGCTTCAGATCAGTTCAGAATCAGCTTTGAAAAACCAAAACGTCCAGACTTGTATCAGATGTTGAACACTTTTTTTTGTTGAACACTTTTTTTTAGCTGTGCAAATAGAGCCGACAGCGTCTTCTAAACCCAGAAAGCTGTTTGTTTTCTGAGCACACGCCGGTGAACGTTATGTTACCGAGCAAATAGAGACATTCTGCCCTCCGTGTGATTGCTGCTTTTACCCAGAGGGCATTACCGCACGTGCACGCACACACACACGTGCACACACACACACACGTGCACACACACACACACACACAGATCCAGGTGAGTAAACACTCCCTGAATTCAATCTGTGATTGTTTGTTCTTGTCCTCTGGGTGAGAGCTGCAATCACATTGACTGTGTGTGTGCACGTGTGTGTGTGTGTGCACGTGTGTGTGTGTGCACGTGCGTGTGGAGGTCACAGGGTGGATGAGGTGCTCTGTATGCAGCTCTCACACTGCAGCTCCGCATACTGAAACAGAAGCAATCCACTGAATTAATTCTTATTGCAGTTTAAAGTTTGGTCTTTCCTTGGAAGCTTTTTCATCCATCGATGGTCAAATTACTCAGCAGCACGAGTCCAAATACAGCGACAGGGACGGTACTTTTAAATGTACTGGGGATTTATTCCTTCACAGGCTTTTTCACCAACGGATGAGACACAAAAAAGGCCAAAATGGGCTTTTTTTCCTGGACGACAGGAGGCATTTCGACAGGAGTCATGAGCGTAGTTTTGTTGTTTTCCAGGATATTACAGATGCTAAAATGCTGTTAAGAACACAGAAATGTTTTATGCGTTTGTGTGGCCACAGTTTATATTAGTGAATGTTATATCTTCAGATCTTTGCTCCAAATGATTTAAGATGAACGTCTGTTGGATTTAATTCCATTCAGGTCGTAGAAGGAGTTTAAACGTTTGAGTTTGTGGAACATATGAGGTTAAACTCATGTGCAAACAAGTCAAAAATGTGTAGAATAATTAAACTGTTAAGAGAGGAAATGAATGATTCTCCAGTGTAATCATATTCCAGAACTGCTCCCCGGAGATGGAGAGGGAAACTGGAGTGAAAGCAGATTATTTTTTGAATGTCACTGACTTCTGGTGGAGCGGGAGGATGAACTTGTGTTGGTTCACTGCAGGATTCAGAGCTGGAGAAAGGTGCTGGTATGGCTCCTCATAGTTAGGATGTGTTTTTATAAATCTCTGTTGCTGTCAGCCTCCACAGATGAGCATTTTTCAGGCTCCGGAGACAACATGAACTGGACAGCTGCACAAGATGATCCCCTTTGTCCCCAACACTCAGTTTCACTCCATCACAAAGTAGATTTGTCCACTTTGGCTCCTGATCAGCTCAGATTTTTACACTTAAGGGTAAACGGAGGTTGAAGATGGACTAAAAATTCACTGTGAAACTCCTGAAAGACATTTCCTTCCTTCAGGTTAGGATTCTCATGCATGCATCCAAGTGCTCGATGTCAGTTACCAGAGAGGGATTCAGGACGCAGGGTCGTGGTTTCAAGAGGGTTTTATTATAAATAACCAAACACAAGACAGAACGCGGCACTGCAGGGCAAAAGAAAAGGCTACAAACGCCTAAGCGCTCTCCTCCGTATCTACGAGGGAGGAGGAGCGCGGCAAACATAAAATCTCTCCACAACGGGAGGAAAACCAAAAGCTACGAACTCTTAACAAAGCAAAGACTCGCTCTCGAAGTGAGGCGGAATAAAACAAAGGCGCACTCTTTCAAAACAGAGGTTCTATGAAACTTTAACTTTAACTGAAAGCTCTCCTTTAACGGAGGCGACTTTGAATGGTTACAACGAAAAATCACTCCGTCAAACGGAGGAAAAACAAAGCTATGAAACTTACCGTTCAATAAATAAACTAAGGCTATGGAACAAGAATAAATTACAAAGCAAGGTGTACTGCAGGAGAGTTGCTCACTGCAGGCTCCTGGGATCATGGAGACAAGACAAGAGGCTGGTAATGAAGCTCTAAATGAGGCAACATACTGGCACAAGACAAGGGAAACAGACTATTTGAGCACATGAAGGAACAAAGGGAACAGGTGGAAACACTTTGGGAATCAGGGAAGACATGAGAGGAAGGGCAAGATACCTGAAAGGAGAGGAGAAGGTCAGAGATTTTCAAAATAAAACAGGAAATGACAAGACCTGGAACGGAAAATAAACCGTGACACAAAGTAGATTTGTCCACTTTGGCTCCTGATTAGCTCAGATTTTTACACTTAAGGGTAAACGGAGGTGGAAGATGGACTAAAAATCCACTGTGAAACTCCTGAAAGACATTTCCTTCCTTCAGGTTAGGATTCTCATGCATGCATCCAAGTGCTCGACATAGTTGGCCCGGTAAGCCGAGCCCTTTCTTCGCTAAGTTAAATTATAATATCATAAAAGGGCGTTATCGTTCCTTCTCAAACGTCACAGAGAGGGAAGACCGCTGCTGTGTGGCTGATGATGAAACAGCCCAAACTCCCTTTGATTGTAATCATGCATGAATGATGCTGCTGGAGCACATGTGACAGTGTAAGAGATGTTTGTGCAGCTGAGGTTTCATCATCAGTGCTCTTTGGTTATTATTGGCTCTGATTCTGATCTTCATCTCTGCAGAGCTTCCTGAGACGTTCTTTGTGTCCTCTGTGGGGAAGCTAAGTGTGAAAGAAGCCCTGCTCTTGTTTGAATGAGGCCACAGGCCACTTTCCCTGCTGCTTTACACTGTCGGCTTTCTTCTGAATACAAAGCAGCTGCAGGAGGGATTTTTGTTCTTGACATTTATCTGATTTTACAGCATCTCACCGTAAAATCAACGTATGGAAAGAAAATGGTTCTGGTCCCAATCCAGTGGTTTAATTTAGTCAGCAACAAGGGAAGAGTTAAATCTATCAGATGGTATTATATATTGCATTTTAAACAAAGTGAACTTAATAAAGTAGCCAGCTGTATATTTACAGGGCGATAAAGGAAGCTCAGGCTGAGGAGGCAGAGGACTTTTACAGTTGTCGTCCTTCATGGATGCTTTACCTCCTTGTGGCTTTGTGGGAGTTGTTGCAACATGAATTTTGCTTCTGTATCGTCTCCATGGAGACCACACATCCAACAGTGTTCTGTCAGAGTGGCTAATTAGGTAATGAAGCATGAGGCAGTTTCCTCAGATTCACAGCTTCCCCTCCTGTCCTGTGTTTGCGGTTTGGGAGGCTGAGCGGTGGCGCTCGGTGGTCTCAATGGAAACGGTTGCTACGCCAGTTGTCACACAGGGGAAGGATATTAGTTAACACCACCGAGGGGCCTGATGGAGGACATCCAGAGAACCTTTCTGGACCTATCCTGGTCGGGTAAGCAGCAGCTCTACCTGCCTGTAGCTTTCTGCCACTCTGTCCAGCAGGCCTGGAAGATTGTGGCTTTTCCAGGTGGTTTTCAAAAGTCTTAGAGACTCAGATGCTTCAGGCTGCACCAAACTGGGTCATCTGAGAGAGTTGATGGATGCCATGAGGGGGAGAGGTGAAGTCAGCTCTGAAATCAGCTGTATCCACAGATCCATCCTCTGTCAGGGTGTTGGAAAGACTGAACCAGACCTGTGTTAAGGTTCTGTTAAGGTTCTTTTAAGGTTCTTTTAAGGTTCTTTTAAGGTTCCTGACCCTCAGACATGGTCTGGGTTCAGGGAGCAGACAGCAGACCTCCAGGACATGGAGTAAAAGCTGCAAACAGATGCAGAGACTCCTCTCCTCTCCTCTCCTCTCCTCTCCTCTCCTCTCCTCTCCTCTCCTCTCCTCTCCTCTCCTCTCCTCTCCTCTCCTCTCCTCTCCTCTCCTCTCCTCTCCTCTCCTCTCCTCTCCTCTCCTCTCCTCTCCTCTCCTTGTCTCCTCTCCTCTCTCCTTGTCTCCTCTCCCCTTGTCTCCTCTCCTCTCCCCTTTCCTTGACTCCTCTCCTCGCTCCTTGTCTCCTCTCCCCTCTCCTCTCCTCTCCTCTCTCCTTGTCTCTTCTCCTCTCATCTCCTTGTCTCCTCTCCCCTTGTCTCCTCTCCTCTCCCCTTTCCTTGTCTCCTCTCCTAACTCCTCTCCTCGCTCCTTGTCTCCTCTCCTCTCCCCTCTCCTTGTCTCCTCTCCTCTCCCCTCCCCTTGTCTCCTCTCTCCTTGTCCCCTCCCTTCCTCCTCTCCTCTCCTCTCCCCTTTCCTTGTCTCCTCTCCTCTCCCCTTGTCTCCTTGTCTCCTCTCCTCTCCTAACTCATCTCTCCTCTTTAATCAATTAGCTAGCAGCAGGTGCAGCTAAATGTTAATGGATTCCTCTGTGGCTGCCATCATAGTAACACTGGCTGAATATTTAATCTCCTTCTTGGCCCGATCACTTATACCTCAGCTGATCGAGATTCCATCACTTTGAGTGTGTTACCGTAACACCTGCAGCAGATGTGCTGCAGGCTGCAGGCTGCATGAGGGACAGCTGACACCAGGAAGTGTTGGAATTTAAATCTGTGCCATGACAACAAGAGACGGAGGCTTCTGATTGGCTGTCAGGAATGGCTTCAGGTTGTCTTAAATCCACATCTTACATCCTAAATAAGTTGAAACTTTGTATGCTGGAACAGAAGAACAACGATATAACATATTAAGATATAAAGGATGCTCAGACTTGTAATTACTATTGATTTTTGGGTCCTTTCAAATCACAGAAAACAAACCGAAAGAAAATTGAATATAGAAAACAACACATCAGCATTTTGTTTCAGAACAATTCCAAAGGTGAGGAAAAAACAGCATTTTATGGATTTAAATTAAACAGAAAGATACACATGCAGCTATATGGGAACCAGCACTCTGTCGGGCCTCCCACTCGACTGCCCTGCCGCTTTAGGCTGTGTTTTCCCTCCACTGTTGCTGCCTGGCTGGTACAAAACCGCATATATTCAAACGACTGATCTGTCTTTATATAGTCTGAGGCTTGTTCAGGCGAGCCAACCAAGCCGAGGTGTGGACTCTCGAGCTGTCGGTACTAAATCCTCTAAGTTTTGTTAGTTGTGAGCTTGGACCACATGGATTGTTGCCCTGGGCAACCGTCAAATGCTTGATTAGACTGATATCTGGATAACTTGAGCGCTGAGGCGACACTTTGAATCCAAACCGTTCTTGATGTATTTTCACAGTCGAATCGTCCTGCTGGCAGAGACCACAAGGGAATAATAAGGGAATAATAAGGGAATAATCAGGGAATAATAAGGGAATAATAAGGGACCAATAAGGGAATAATAAGGGAATAATAATGGAATAATAAGGGACCAATAAGGGAATAATGAGGGAATAATCAGGGAATAATCAGGGAATAATAAGGGAATAATAAGGGACCAATAAGGGAATAATAAGGGAATAATAATGGAATAATAAGGGACCAATAAGGGAATAATAAGGGAATAATGAGGGAATAATAAGGGAATAACGAGGGAATAATAAGGGACCAATAAGGGAATAATAAGGGAATAATAATGGAATAATAAGGGACCAATAAGGGAATAATAAGGGAATAATGAGGGAATAATAAGGGAATAACGAGGGAATAATAAGGGACCAATAAGGGAATAATAAGGGACCAATGAGGGAATAATAAGGGAATAACGAGGGAATAATAAGTGAATAACGAGGGAATAATAAGGGACCAATAAGGGAATAATAAGGGAATAATAAGGGACCAATAAGGGAATAATGAGGGAATAATAAGGGAATAACGAGGGAATAATAAGGGAATAACGAGGGAATAATAAGGGACCAATAAGGGAATAATAAGGGACCAATAAGGGAATAATAAGGTACCAATGAGGGAATAATGAGGGAATAATAACGGAATAATAAGGGACCAATAAGGGAATAATGAGGGAATAATGAGGGAATAATACGGGAATACCAGTTCAAGGAAGGAGTGGAACTGGTCAGCAACAAATCTTTTGGTCCGTGGAACATGTCAAAGTAACATCCACATGTGGCGGGTCAGCGTCTCTATGGGAACCACCGTTGTTTTTTTCAGCAATTTGAGCTATTAGCTTCCTAATTGGATCTGACAACATGACCCAGTCTTGGCTCCGTTAGCTGCCCTTCACCTTGCTGTTGGTTCACTGGTTTTCCTTCCATGGACCACTTTTGTTAGACCAGGAACATCCCATAAAAGCTGCTGTTGGGACGATGCAGTGACTCAGCCATCACAAATCGTCCCCTTTCACAGTCACTCAAGTCCTTCAGTTTGGACATTCTTTTTCTACAAGCACCTCGAGTTCAAGGACAGAATGATTCCTTGCTGCCTGATGTGTCCCACCCACTGCCAGGTGCCACGGTAACAACATAATCACCTGTCAGAGGTCATAATGTTATGGCTGATCTTTGTTTTTTACACCTGCTGTGTTTTTTTCAGATGTACAATAAACCAGAATGTGTTGTTTGCCTCCTTTGAGGCCTGATAAATGAGCTGAATAAACTGTTTCCTCCCCTGTTAATCATGAACTCACTGGCAGACATCGGGCTGTAATGAAATGATGTTGCTTGTAAAGTTTTTGGAGCGTGATAAAAGTGGAACGGCACAGGTCTCCTGACTGGGGTAACGGTGCTGTCCCTGCTGGGACTAAACTCTGATTAAAAAACAACAGGAACTGGTGGAAAGAAGCTGTCATTTGCATTAGTTTCAGTCTTAGTTACACAAACAGCACCAGAAGTTATATCAGGAGGCAAACAAAATGCACTTCTATCATGAATTAATCTTCATCCGTTAATGTTCAGCCCGACATTCGCAGAATGGCTGATGGCAGCTGCCTCACAGAGCAGGGCACGCTGGAGGCCTCGTCAACATCTGCTGTGTGTGTGTGTGTGTGAGGCAGAGGTGGGTTGTTAACATGCAAATAAAGCAATTAAGATTCATTCAACACACCCACAAACATGCAGACAAACACATAGACGTTAGAGTGTAGCCAGAGCAGCCAAAGGAGCTTCTCTGCTGACCACTGATCAGATTTACTGGCTCTTTCTGCACAGTAACTAGGACTGAAAATGACTGCAAACATGTCATATCTGTGTGATAATAGGAGATAACCTTCAACTGACTGATTTAACTATGCTCTCAGAACCGGTTTGCACAGAAAAATAAAGAAATATTTTACCTTTGACTTGTTAGTTTCATACTGCAGGATGGTTAGTCAATTATAATTCAGCCCATCGCTTATCTTCCCCTCAATATGTCTGTTTTCTGACACTGAAACAGCTCATTAAGAAATAAATACAGTACAAAGAGCGAAAACACTGCAGCATTTACTGCTGAAAGACCCAGAACTACCTCACTGAGACATGCATCAGCCACAAAGAGACCCGGAACACAGCAACAAACTGTGAATAAATGATTGAAAGACTGCCTAAAAGAGACCTGAGTGGGACTGTATCAACCTCGTTTGCAGCTTTTGCACCAACTGATGTGAACACACTGTGTTGCTGTTTGTTGCCTCTCAGAGCATCAAGGTGTCCTGGCAGCCGCCCCCCCGCAGCGCCCAGAATGGCGTCATCACTGCCTACAAGATCAGGTACAGGAAGACCGGTCGCCGGGGAGACCAGGAGGCCATCGAACCCAACAACTTCTGGTACCTGTTCACAGGTGAGGCGGACTTTACTGAATCAACAGCAGAGATTTTGAGGTAAATTGATTGTTTTCTTAAAGAAATACATGACAGAACTGCTGGAATAGGAGGGTATGGTGCATGAGGAAATACTGCATCTTCAACAAAGGAATGAAAAGGAGTTTCTTCTTCATGAGTTAGTGGAATTTGGTCAGTGTTGATGCAGAGAAATGACAGAATATCTCCACTCTGCCTGCACAATATCTCTTTAAAAATGAAACAAGATGGAAAAACTCCATGTAGTCAGACTGATTTAAACTTGGGGAATTGCAGGAAAACACAACGGAGCGTTTCCACTTCGCATGACAAGAGGCGACTGACACACATTTTAAAATCCAGACAAAGAAACCGTCCAAATCCTGGAGATAAATCTGTGAGACTGTTGCACTTTGTGTCTGGAAACATGTGTGGGTGGAGGACACAGTGGAATTGTGTCTGTTTTTTAATGCCTTGCATCGTGTTTTTTCCTCTTCTTCTTCTTCTTCTGCTGTGAAAGGAGATTTGCATAAAACATCTGCACGTGTCTCTGTGCCTGCATTCAAACTGCCACCAGCTATTATTTCAATTTCAGGTTTGCAGGATTTGAATGAAACTGATCTCCCTTTTCATTATTTTCGACCGATGGTTATCTTCATCTGTCCGTCTGCGCCGGCGTTCGTTCCCCGGTGGCATGTTGGTGTGTGTGCATGTGGAATCTAATCTGCCTGCTGTAGGGCTTGTTGTCAGTAGAAACCTTGCTCTTATAGAATTTTAATAGATATTTCTTTCAAATGCTGCTTATGTTTAGGTGATGGAAACAAAGCGCCTTAAAACGTTTATTTATATCACTGCTTTACTCACCGTTTCTGTTGCTTCTGTAACAAGAAAACAACAAGTTATGATAAATTTAGCGGAACCAGAGCAGAGGTGAAGACGAGCAGGGCTTTAGTTTGAGTTTTTTAAATGAGCTGAATGTCAGATGCCATGAAAGACTTGTTTCCTCTCGCTGTGCAGGTCTGGAGAAGGGCAGTCAGTACAGTTTCCAGGTAGCAGCAATGACTGTAAATGGAACAGGTCCTGCCAGCGAGTGGTACAGCGCCGAGACGCCAGAGAACGATCTGGACGGTAAGTGAGCGTCTTTGTGTGATCGCTGCAGTCTGAACAACAACTGATGACTTCCTCCACTGTCCCACCACATATATTTAAAGGGGAACTCCGGTAGTTTTAAACCTTATTTCTGGCATGAAATACGTTCATCTGCTCACTGAGAACAGTTTGGTGAAAGTCGGGGTCCTTCGGAAGATATTTAGATAACTGGAGATCCATATAACGGAGTGAACGGGGCTTAGAGGATGCAGCCTCTAAATAAGGCATTATGTGTCTTTATTTCACCAATACTTTAAGAAGAATGAATGAATGAACGTGTGCTATAGCTCTGTTAGCTCATAGCTGCTGTTATGTGGCTACTTGCAGCTATAGGAGAGCTAACGGAGGGATTTCTACACAGGCTCTCTACTGGGACCACTTCATCCACACGCCCCCCTGCAGCACAGTTTATTCACTCCGTGCTCTGTGACAGTCGGCTAACTTCACACAGAGTTTGCTGCTGATAGTTTTGTGCAACATGGCAGGATATTTATCAGATTTTGACAACGTGAACGACGACTTTGAGTAAGATGGACGTTCTTACCGGAGTGAATAAACTGTGCTGCAGGGGGGCGTGTGGATGAAGTGGGCCCAGTAGAGTGCCTGTGTAGAAATCCCTCCCTTAGCTCTCCTATAGCTGCAAGTAGCCACATAACAGCAGCTATGAGCTAACAGAGCTATAGCACACGTTCATTCATTCATTCTTCTTAAAGTATTGGTGAAATAAAGACAGATAATGCCTTATTTAGAGGCTGCATCCTCTAAGCCCCGTTCACTCCGTTATATGGATCTCCAGTTATCTAAATATCTTCCGAAGGACGCCGACTTTCACCAAACTGTTCTCAGTGAGCAGATGAAGGTATTTCATGCCAGAAATAAGGTCCAGGTTTAAAAATACCAGAGTTCCCCTTTAATATTTAACCAGTAAAGGACTGAGGCTGCTGGGTGGAGTAAAGGTTTTGTCTCAAAGGAGGAGGTGGATCGGAGAGGAGAGACAATGCAGGCTGAGGTCTGCCTTATTTAGCATTCTCAAGTCTATGAATATGAAAAAAATCTCGATCACCAGTTGGTGCCTGAGGCTGCTCACCCTCGACTCTGCTCAAACACTGTTAAAACTTCTCAGGGACAGTATCGGAGCAAAGCAGCCGTGCACGTTTAAAGCTGGAACAGATTCTGAATGCAAAGGAGAGAAAACGATTCAACATCACGTTCAACTCCTTTTTAATCAGATGTATTTTATAAATGGTTCTCAGCAACAAAGAGGACATGGAAGCTTTGTGCTTGTAATGTGAGATAAAAAGCGTTTGAGAAAATATCGGAGGGAAGCACTGAAGTGAAACCTTTTACTCACATGGAAAATTTATGAGATCGGAGAGAAAGACAAATGTTCTGTTCAGTGTGCTTTTAGAAAATTTCTCTGGATCTTCAGAAGCGTAAATCTTTGCTTTCGTCTCCAACTGAAGAAAGCAGCTCTTGGTGTCTCTTTGCTTTCCTCTGAGAGGGAACGAGACCCCCCCCCCCCCCCCCCACCAGCTATTCAACAGCATGCTGTTTAATATCAAAATAAAACTCGGCTGCTATTAAGTAATAAGCCGCCTGTGAGCCATTAAATGCTTTATAAGCCAAGCAGATAAATGTAAAAACATGTTTTTGACTCCAACAGAAATGTGTGTTTTTAGGTAAACTGATCGACAAAAACAAGCACCTACTGACGGGGTTAATGATTCTTCTCAGAATGATTTATATCGCTGACCTCAGGCTGAAGCGCAAGAGCAAAATGTTCAGTTGAGCAGGAAGCTGCTGAGGTAAAAGCAGCAAACACATCCATGCTAACTGTGTTTGTTGGCCAGGACAGAGAGAGACGCAAATCTCATTCCCATGGATTATCACTCAATAAAGTGGAATGAAGCGTCCCCCCTGGAGGACTGACGGCACACAAATCTGATCTAATCTGATGCTGAGGAATAACACAAAGTGTCAGGTCTTGTAAGGCCTTATTACACAGCTAACATGGTTAGCATTTGTTAGCCACTGCTGCTTTAAGCGCCTGCTTCAGTGGTCTCAGCAGGGTTTCTTCATCTTCATCATCCTCGTTAATGTGATGTTTCACTGCTGTTTTTTCCACAGAAAGCCAGGTGCCTGACCAGCCCAGCTCTCTGCACGTCAGACCTCTTCCCAACAGCATCATCATGTCCTGGACTCCACCGCTCAGCCCGACCATCTTGGTTCGAGGTTACATCATTGGCTACGGCGTGGGGAGCCCCTACGCTGACACGGTTCGGGTCGACAGCAAGCAGAGATACTACTCCATTGAAAACCTAGGTACTATGGAGCGGACTCACACAGAGAATAGGTTATCTACAACATCTCCACTGCTGTCCGATTTCTGTTACTTTACAGAAACAGTTGCACCTCATTTATGGCAAATTGACCCCAGGAGGTCAGCTGTTTGTGGGAGTTTTGTTTGAAGCTGTCTTCACTTTTATTCCTCTGCAGTCAGTGGGATCCCAGTTTTGTCTCATCTTCATTTTATTTTTACATGTATCATCCAACACAGTCCTGAAGATGATGCTGTGATAAAGTTTCATTCCTTGGTAATGTTTCCTTCTCTTCCATAGTACTCTGACTGGGGCTGGGCGATATAAGATATTAAATCGTGAACGATTGCCTCGTGAAGACGATCTGTCAAACTGCAGAGATCGTGGATCGTCTCGGGCACATTCTATAAATTGCAGTTCTATGCTGATGTATTACATCACCAACCTGACCGACCAATCACAGCAAATAACAGGCAGTGACGCGCTTTCTTACCCGCCTCCTTGTTTGTGTGTAGCTGCATGGAGAGCTGTGGCTGAAAGCCAAACGGAGGAGCTGGTTGCTAAAAATAATTCCACCTCCATTATATGGAGTTGGTTTGGATTTTCCACAAATGATCAAGCGCAAATAAATGTAATTTGCAAAGTTTGAACAGAAACGGTTCACATGTCGGGTGGCAACAGGACGAACCTGTTCAGTCACTTGAAGAGGAAGCATCCAAACAGTATGCTAAGAGCCAAACAGCGAGGGGCACCGGCACCGCAGGGGAGGCAGCAGCTAGCGTAAGCAGCAGCTAGCGTGAGCAGCAGCTAGCGTGAGCAGCAGCTAGCGTGAGCAGCAGCTAGCGTGAGCAGCAGCTAGCGTGAGCAGCAGCTAGCGTAAGCAGCGGCTAGCGTAAGCAGCGGCTAGCGTAAGCAGCGGCTAGCGTAAGCAGCGGCTAGCGTAAGCAGCAGCTAGCGTAAGAAGCGGCTAGCGTAAGAAGCGGCTAGCATAGGCAGCAGCTAGCGTAGGCAGCAGCTAGCGTAGACAGCAGCTAGCGTAGGCAGCAGCTAGCGTAAGCAGCAGCTAGCGTAAGCAGCAGCTAGCTAAGACCAAAACAGACACATTAACACGGGCGTTTGACAAAGACACTCCTATGAGAAGTCAAGCAAGCGATAGAAAGAGGAAACAGAAGCAGTTAGCTTTTATCTTACAAAGTATCGGTACCGTTCAAGACGGTAGAAAAGGAGGCGTTCAAACGTCTGCTTCACGTAGTTGACCCGCGGTACGAGCTGCCCAGCCGAAAATACTTCTGCAACACTGTCTGTTTTTCACTTTTCAGTTTAAGATTGTGATAAAATCGAAATCGTGATTTTATTTTTATAAAATCGTGACATGATATTTTTGCCTTATCGCCTAACTGTGACGCTGCAGATACGCAGCAGTGAAGCACTTCACACGTTATTTTGCCTCCTTCCTCCTACAAACACATTTCAAAGTGTGCGCCAGTCGTCTCTTTTCAGTTCACAGTTTTCCAACATTCTCTGCTGGGGACAGGTCACGGCAGCAGGCTTGCTGTCCGATACTTCCACCCTTTTCTTTTGCAGCCATTACTATGTGCATCATGTAGTTTTGCTGTGTCATGTTGAAGAATGCATGGACGTCCCCAGCAAAGACGTCATCTTGGCCGTCACAGAAGGCTAAATGGCCTCTTCCAAGAGCACAGATGCTACCCCACACCATCACAGAGTCTGCCTACCGGACTCGTTTGTAACCGGATGGTTATTTTTGTCTCTGCTCTGGAGTGCACAGCATCCATTTCTTCCTTAATTATCTGGTCTGACCAAAATATGTGATGGACCATCTCGGATGCCTCTGAACCCAGAGAAGCTGATACAGCCTCTTGAGAAGGTTAACATTAGCCTTCCTTTTTGTGCAGTAAAGTTTCAAGTGACATTAGTGAACATAACTGTGTAACTTTGTGTTGTTGTGCTCAACAGAAGCGTCACTGTCATCCTCACCGTGTGCTAATATCAGCTACTGATGTAGTGCATCTCAGGGATTCAGGCTGCACCCTTGACCTTGAATTTCTTACAGATTCCTTTCACTGTTTAATGACATTCTCCATTTTTTAAGGGGATTCCTTTCCTTTCAAATTCCTTTCAATCGTTCTTTGAGGAAAATAGTTTTAACAGGTTAAAGCTGTAAAAGCAGCTCCTCAGAACTCAACCTTAGATGGATGCTGCTTTTGTACGAAATCCTGATTATAATCACTACAAATAGCATTCATCTTCCTCTTCTTCTTCTTCTTCTTTCTTTTCTTCTTCTTACTGCCTGCAGAAAAAGTCAAAGTACAAGTCAGGATCTCAGCCTTTTTTACGCTAGCTGCTGCTTACGCTAGCTGCTGCTTACGCTAAACTGTTCTCTCGAACATTAGATGGATTCTGCTTTTGTACGAAATCCTGATTATAATCACTACAAATAGCATTCATCTTCCTCTTCTTCTTCTTCTTTCTTTTCTTCTTCTTACTGCCTGCAAAAAAGTCAAAGTACAAGTCAGGATCTCAGCCTTTTTTACGCTAGCTGCTGCTTACGCTAGTTGCTGCTTACGCTAGCTGCTGCTTACGCTAAACTGTTCTCTCGAACCTTAGATGGATTCTGCTTTTGTACGAAATCCTGATTATAATCACTACAAATAGCATTCATCTTCCTCTTCTTCTTCTTCTTTATTTTCTTCTTCTTACTGCCTGCAAAAAAAGTCAAAGTACAAGTCAGGATCTCAGCCTTTTTGCATTTGCACGTTCCTTTCTGTGCATTGACGGAGCAGCTGGATTTTCATGAGTTAGAACATCATGGTTGCAAGAGAATTAGGTTAGACTAGATGCTGCTGTAGCATTAGATATATCTCAACCAGAGAGCATTTATAATGTTAAAGAAGAGCAGCCTGCAAAGTAGATTTGGCGAGAAAGCAACGCCCCGATCTTGTCTGCAGCAGTTTCCAGCTGCTGCAGTTTCCAGCTGCTGCTTTGCATTTAAGCCTCTGAGTTACAAACCATCCGCCACGACTTGTAGAACCATATCATAGATGTGTGAACACTTTGAAATTTATGGATGTATCTGTCAGTAGCATGAATAATGTAAACATGTGGTTTCATTCTAATGCTGACTGGATAAAAGAAGATTTTGTCAGCTGGTAGTTGAGCAGATGCCAGTGAGGTTTCACAGCTGAGCTAAAGTGTGATGGACACTGAGAGCAGGTTCCACAGTAAACTTCACATAATAACTACCGCTGACACTGATTAAACCTTCAAAATCTAATCTCTGTTCATCTAAATTACATGTAAAACTCTACACATCTGCCTTATTTAGTATGCTCAGATCTATGAATATGAAAACAATCTTCCCAACGAGATCACCAGTTCTTGCCTGAGGCTGCTCACCCTCGACTCAGTTAAAACTTCTCAGGGACAGCCGTGCACGTTTAAAGCTGGAACAGATTCTGAATGCACAGAAGAGAAAATGATTCAATATCATGTTCAACTCCTTTTTAATCAGATGTATTTTATAAATGGTTCTCAGCAACAAAGAGGACATGGAAGCTTTGTGCATGTAATGTGAGATAAAGCTTGTTTCCAGTCATCAGCCCCGAGAAGTCCTGCCCCACAAGTTGAAGGGATTGGCCCCTTAAAGGGGAGCTCTGGGATTTTTAAACCTTATTTCTGGCATGAAATACGTTCATCTGCTCACCGAGAACAGTTTGGTGAAAGTCGGCGTCCTTCAGAAGATATTTAGATAACTGGAGATCCATATAACGGAGTGAACGGGGCTTAGAGGATGCAGCCTCTAAATAAGGCATTATCTGTCTTTATTTCACCAATACTTTAAGAAGAATGAATGAATGAACGTGTGCTATAGCTCTGTTAGCTCATAGCTGCTGTTATGTGGCTACTTGCAGCTATAGGAGAGCTAACGGAGGGATTTCTACACAGGCACTCTACTGGGACCACTTCATCCACACGCCCCCCTGCAGCACAGTTTATTCACTCCGTGCTCTGTGGCAGTCGGCTAACTTCACACAGAGTTTGCTGCTGATAGTTTTGTGCAACATGGCAGGATATTTATCAGATTTGGACGACGACTTTGAGTAAAATGGACGTTCTTACCGGGGTAAAATAAAATAAAATAATAATTTGCCAGAAATAAGGTTTAAAAATACCAGAGTTCCCCTTTAAGTTTGCAACATCCTGGCAGTCTTGGGCTCTGCCTTCTTGTTTTGATTACATTTCTTCAAGAATACTGAATTCCTGTGGACAAAACGACTTGATTTTGAGCCAATTGGTTAAACGTCTTTAATCTTCTTGTTTGTACCAGTCAAGCGGTTACAGTGATGAAGAAGAAATTCCACCTTATTTCAGTTCTAAGGTTTCAGTTCTCAGAAAATAACACAAATCATCCAGTTGTTGAAAGGAATTAAAATAAAGGGTAAATGCAACAACATGTTATCCCGTGTTGCTATTCATGACAAAAACTAAGCCAAAAGTACATGAATATGTCCTTTAAGTATGGTTGTTAGCCTGAACCCCAAAGATGATTAAAGGGTCACAGTCTGTACTCCTGAGCTCATTTTTAACCATCTTAACCACATTTCAGAGAGGTTTACCTGGGTTGGGTCAGTTTTTGGCAGATTTCAGTGCACTGTATCCATCAGCTGCTGTGTGCCTCAGATCTGCTCAGTGCCTTGCTCAAGGGCCAACCAGCAGTGCTTTTGGACACTACAAGAACTGAATAGAGCTAAAACATCCTAAATGGTCCTCAGAGCCAGACACACCTGGAGAGTTTAGCAAAAACTTATCTCAATGTTCGCTTCTCAGTGCCAAAATGAAGAATAATTTCTCATGAGTTTACTTTTCCAACCATTTATTTAGTATGTTCATCTCTTTATGAATTCAGCTGCCTTTGCCGACAATGTGCCAATATTGACACAGTGCTCCTCTCTTCCATTAATTCATTATGATTGTGGAATCCCCATTTAATTCCCTTCAATAATTTAAAGGAATTTAATAAGAAAGCTGCCCGAGGTGGAAATCTAATTGTAAAAGGTCTAAAAAAGAGAAAACATCATCCCCAGTGAGAGCAACAAGCAATTTGGATGCCAAAGTAGACTATAACAAATTGAAAGAATATTTATGCAGAGCTGAAAATTTCTCTCTCAGGTCTCATAATGGACGGATAATGAAAAATAAAATCCAGCTGCTGTGCTGCATGCACACGCTGGAGCGAGTGCACACATGTAGATGGCATTTAGGATTCATAGTGATCAATAATTCATGCAGTGAGACGTCTGGGGAGCACAGCAGCCATGTTTGCATGGGTTTGATGCTGCATGGGGAGAACATGCTGCATCGTCATGTCAGCAGGGATGAACTCGGCTGAGTCCCTGCTTCATCGTGTGTTCAAGTCATCAGAACTGGGGGAAAAGTTGTGTCCTTAAAATGTGTGAAAAGCAGCTTCCTGGTCGTTTTTTTTTGTTAGTTTGGGAAAAAAGTTGCAGCAGGAACTAAAAAAGTTCTCAAAGCTGTTGGTGGAGAATCAACTCTGCCAAACCGGCCTTGACCTTTCAGTCCTTCACATTTCCAACGCTTTATGATGAGTTTCCTCTCAGAATGTTAATGTGCTGTGATGAATGTCATGTCCAATGACTATTACTGTTTCCTGTCTCTCACTCAGAGCCCAGCTCGCACTACGTGATTTCCCTGAAGGCGTTCAATAATGCTGGAGAGGGAGTTCCTCTGTATGAGAGCGCCGTCACTCGATCTCTGACAGGTAGGAGCTCACACAAGCACCACATGGCAGTACGGTTGTGCTACATTTAGCTAGTTCAGAACTTGGTTTCTCTCAGTGTTTGACACCTTAATAGTTGCAGATATACCAGAACCAATCATAGTTCTGGTATATCTGGTAATTCAACCAGTGTTATGACTATTTGTAGCAGTATTAGGACCGGAAGAGCAGTGGAAGAGGCACAGTGTGCAAACTAATATAGAGTACGGACTTATTTTGATAAAATTATTGGTGGTGTTAAAGGGGAACTCCAGTATTTTTAGACCTTATTTCTGGAATGAAATATGTCTACTGGAGTGAACGGGGCTTAGAGGATGCAGCCTCTAAATAAGGCATTATCTGTCTTTATTTCACCAATACTTTAAGAAGAATGAATGAATGAACGTGTGCTATAGCTCTGTTAGCTCATAGCTGCTGTTATGTGGCTACTTGCAGCTATAGGAGAGCTAACGGAGGGATTTCTACACAGGCACTCTACTGGGACCACTTCATCCACACGCCCCCCTGCAGCACAGTTTATTCACTCCGTGCTCTGTGACAGTCGGCTAACTTCACACAGAGTTTGCTGCTGATAGTTTTGTGCAACATGGCAGGATATTTATCAGATTTTGACAACGTGAACGACGACTTTGAGTAAGATGGACGTTCTTACCGGAGTGAATGAGCTGTGCTGCAGGGGGGCGTGTGGATGGATAGAAAATACAACCTCTAAATATCTAAATAAGGCATTATGTGTCTTTATTTCACCAATACTTTAAGAAGAATGAATGAATGAACGTGTGCTATAGCTCTGTTAGCTCATAGCTGCTGTTATGTGGCTACTTGCAGCTATAGGAGAGCTAACGGAGGGATTTCTACACAGGCACTCTACTGGGACCACTTCATCCACACGCCCCCCTGCAGCACAGTTTATTCACTCCGTGCTCTGTGACAGTCGGCTAACTTCACACAGAGTTTGCTGCTGATAGTTTTGTGCAACATGGCAGGATATTTATCAGATTTTGACAACGTGAACGACGACTTTGAGTAAGATGGACGTTCTGACCGGAGTGAATGAGCTGTGCTGCAGGGGGGCGTGTGGATGGATAGAAAATACAACCTCTAAATATCTAAATAAGGCATTATGTGTCTTTATTTCACCAATACTTTAAGAAGAATGAATGAATGAACGTGTGCTATAGCTCTGTTAGCTCATAGCTGCTGTTATGTGGCTACTTGCAGCTATAGGAGAGCTAACGGAGGGATTTCTACACAGGCAATGATAGAAGATCCAATGATATTTAAGAAAGCCTTCACACTTCAGTCCCAGCTCACCTTTGTGTTGGGTTTATAGTGTGCTTATAGTTGCTTGTATAGTTTATTTCACCCGTGTCTTTAGCGTATCTGAGTGAGAATCATTTGCTCTTCCTGCAGACAATCAGCTGTAGCTGTGGCATAAATTAAACATTTCCAACTCTCAGTCAAGTTTCATCTTATGAATTAAACAGCCAGCTCTTCTTTGCTCATCCAGCAGCCTGCAGCTATCATAAATCCTTTATGATGCTCATAAAAAACCCGTTTCTGAGGTTTTTCAACCCTCATGATGGGATGATGGTCCCAAGCAGCAGATCCAGAACAACCTCAGCTGAGAAAACTCACACTTCTTAACGTACAGTTGGGCCAAACTCAGTGTGAGATCTTCTTTTGGACGTTTGGAATGAGGAGGCAGATTCAGACTGAAACTTTAATGTTTCATGTTGTCACTTTGGTTCGCTTTACAAGTTTAATTTAATTCTGAAATGTGCCGATAAAGCATTTTAGAAACATTTTAAACATGTTAAGGATGAGAAAAATCCCATAAAACCAGTAATGAGTCTAAATTCACAATAGTTTCTGCTGTCCTCTGTCCAATAGATCATGAAGAAATAGTTTTTAAAAATGTCTTATAAAGTAGCAGCTCTCCCACCAGAACTTTGGGGCTCATTCATTAGTTTTTGGTCAACAGAAAGACCTTAAATTAAATGGGTTTTCTCTTGGATGGGTTCATCAGCTCTCCAGTTAATTTATTGAAAATAGTAGAAATGACACTGATTTTCCACAGGTTGTTGCATTCTTCAGTGTTTTCGCCTCCGTTTCTCATTGGCTGCTCAGTCATAAAAGTTTATGAATGAAGGTCGCATCCAGCAACCCACAGAACCCAAAAGACCTTCCAACAACATCATTCAATTCAATTCAACTTTATTTATAAAGCACCAGATTACAACAAATGTCATCTCAAGGCACTTAAGTAATAAAGTCCAATTCAAGCCAATTGGAATTCAATTTATTGTAATTATAATCCAATTAATTCATATGGAGCCAATTCAAAAATAATATCCGAGCTAAGGAAACCAACAGATTGGACCGAAACTTGTCTTCAGTCCAATCTCCCGTCCTGAGCCTGAGGGACTGTGGAAAGGAACGACTCCCTTTAACAGGAAGAAACCTCTGGCAGAACCAGAACCAGGAAGAAACCTCTGGCAGAACCAGAACCAGGAAGAAACCTCTGGCAGAACCAGGAAGAAACCTCTGGCAGAACCAGAACCAGGAAGAAACCTCTGGCAGAACCAGAACCAGGAAGAAACCTCTGGCAGAACCAGAGCCAGGAAGAAACCTCTGACAGAACCAGAACCAGGAAGAAACCTCTGGCAGAACCAGAACCAGGAAGAAACCTCTGGCAGAACCAGGAAGAAACCTCTGGCAGAACCAGAACCAGGAAGAAACCTCTGGCAGAACCAGACTCAGGAAGAAACCTCTGGCAGAACCAGAACCAGGAAGAAACCTCTGGCAGAACCAGACTCAGGAAGAAACCTCTGGCAGAACCAGAACCAGGAAGAAACCTCTGGCAGAACCAGGAAGAAACCTCTGGCAGAACCAGAACCAGGAAGAAACCTCTGGCAGAACCAGGAAGAAACCTCTGGCAGAACCAGAACCAGGAAGAAACCTCTGGCAGAACCAGGAAGAAACCTCTGGCAGAACCAGGAAGAAACCTCTGGCAGAACCAGAACCAGGAAGAAACCTCTGGCAGAACCAGGAAGAAACCTCTGGCAGAACCAGGAAGAAACCTCTGGCAGAAGCAGAACCAGGAAGAAACCTCTGGCAGAACCAGGAAGAAACCTCTGGCAGAACCAGAACCAGGAAGAAACCTCTGGCAGAACCAGAACCAGGAAGGGTGGCCATCCGCCTCGACCAGCTGGGGTTTGAGAAGACAGAAAAGAGGGAAAAGAGGGGGGAAAAACACCATAACACCATTCAAAGGATACCTGCTGGAACAGGGAAACACAAGTTAATAACCACAATAATGTCACATGGACATAAAATCATCTGAGAAATTAAACAGGAGGAAAAAGAGAGGAAAGGTGGGACAGATGAGGTCCCCCAGCAGGCTGGGCCTATAGCAGCAGAACTATGGGATGTTTCAGGATCAAAAGCTTTATCAGAAAGGAAAGTTTCAGCCTGATCTTAAAATAAATAATCATGGTGTGAGACAGCAGAGTGGGAACTTAACAGCATAAAGGGGACATGAAAGATTTCAGGCTCGTGATCTTTTTATTTCTGGAGTCCTTTAGACACATGAAGCTCTCTGAAGTCGAATGGTGTCCGTAGTCAAAGCTGGATTTCAGATTTCAACAGTGAGGTGCAGTCCAAGGTTTTCAGGAGATACACATCTGGAGTTCCTTAAAAGATCCACATCCTAACATGCTGTTGAAGTGTGACAGTCAGGAGTTGATAAGCTGAGACCCTGAGGGCTCAGACAGAAACTGAACCCATTAACGTTATGACGAGGTCGTCAACGGCAACCAACACAGCATCCTCACTCTCACACACTGTCTGTCTCATCGTGGCAGCAGCCTGCTGGAGAGCTTTTCATGAGAGCCTTAAAAAATGGCTCGTTAACAGCCGAATCCTTGTTAATATACTGCCTTGTCCTCGCCTCGCCACCCCCCCACACTGCAGAGGCAGAACTGATCCCCAACCAGTCGCCAAGCCGCCATTTAATCAACGACTCGAGGACCGCAGAGAGACTGGAGGAAGGAATGAAATGAGGGAAGGATGAGAGACTTAGGAAAGAATAGCAGGAGAGCAAAATGAGGACAAGAGATGGAGAGTAAACACAGGCTGAAGGCAGCAGACTGGGATAAAAAGTTAGACCAGGAACAGGGGAAGGGCTCGAGGGAATGAGATGAGAGGTGGGAAATAAAAAGGAGAAAGAAGGAAACACAGAAAAGATATGAACGACAACATGTGGACAGGAGGAAGAAAAGTGAGAAGAGATGCAGAGACGAAGGCAGAGCAGCGGGGGAGGAGGCCTTTTCTGCATCCTCATCAGTATTCTGTCCTGACTGGAGCTTTATTGTGATGCTGGGCGACCGGTTTAAGCACAAACCCGCCTGCTGCAGCTCGCCCCTCAGCCCCCAACACCTCCCTCATCAATCTTGTTCTTTCTCTGTCTCAAGTCAGCCTCTCTGTTGGGCTGCAGCTGTACGATTCTCTGCAGCCACAGCACATGAGGTGTCACCGTTTTCTCTGAGCTCCGGTTTACGATGGACAGCAGAACGGGGGCTTCAGCTCTCACAGCTGATGCTGCCTCAAGATCTCACTGTGGAAGTCAAGGTTTTAAATGGTGTTCGGTTCAGAGCACGTCAGTTACAAGAAAAAGTACGGTGGCTGAGAAGTGCAAAAAGCTTTCACAATTCAAAAAACACAGTAACAAATGAGAATAAATAAACATTTTAGGAAACAAATTCACATAAAAAAATATGTATTTTATCAAAAAATAAATAAAAAAACATTTTAAGAAACAAATTCAATTTTAGGAAACAAATTCACATTAAAAAAATATATATTTTAGCAAAAAATAAATAAAAAAAAACATTTTAAGAAACAGATTTACATTAAAAAATTAAATTTTAGCAAAAAATAAATAAATAAACATTTTAGGAAACAAATTCACATTAAAAAAATTATATTTTATCAAAAAATAAATAAAAAAACATTTTAAGAAACAAATTCAATTTTAAGAAACAAATTCACATTTTAGGAAACAAATTCACATTAAAAAAATATATATTTTAGCAAAAAATAAATTAAAAAAAACATTTTAAGAAACAGATTTACATTAAAAAATTAAATTTTAGCAAAAAATAAATAAAAAACATTTTAAGAAGCAAATTAAATTTTAGGAAACAAATTTTCTTTGGAAAACAAATTTTAATTTTTAAAAACAAATTCACATAAAAAAATTACATTTTAGCAACAAAAAACAAAAAAACATTTTAAGAAACAAATTGAATTTTATGAAATAAATTCACAAACAAATTTTAATTTTTAAAAAAAAATTACATTTTAGGAAACAAATTCACATAAAAAAAATTTACGTTTTAGCAACAACAAAAAAATAAAACAAAATTTTTGGGAAACACATTTACTTTTTTTTTTTAAATGCGTGCCGACACAAAACGAAAAGTGGCAAAACACAGTTAAAAAGCGAAAAAAGTAGGGAAAAGTAAAATGAAAAAAACAACAAACCAAAGCCATTTGTTCTGTGTGTAACTGGATGAGAATTGATAATAGAACTGATAAGGAACCGATTCGATAAGCGATATCGATAATGGAACCAGGAATTCTGTAGATTAAAAACAGAGGTTTCAGATAACAATAAGAAGGAAAATCTCTAAATTGGCAGAACTTCTTTTGGTCTAATTTTTCGGGCAATAAATTAAAAATAGAGCCAGAGGAGTAAGAAACACTGAAAACAGCTGGAACTTTGTCATTGATTTTATCTTCCTTTAATATGAAGAAGCAGAATGTAACTGGAGCAAAGTCTAATTATTAAACTGTTTATTTTTTCCAATCAGCCAAATCATGATTAAAAAACTGCTCATGTAGTTACAGTGTTGTGTTCTGACATCTAATTAAACATTTCTGCTGCAGACCTTTTCTTTTTTCAGTATATTTCTTCATCTTTCGTCACTGTGTTAACTTTTTTTGAATTTATCTCCGTTATTTATTCCATGCATGTGTCTTTATGTGATGTTAGATGGTAAAATATGCAAAATAAGTAGCAAACATCATAAATATCTACACAGCATCCCTAATGCTCCCCCTTTGCCACCTGCAGGCTGTTTTCCTTTTTAAATGCACAAGACTAAAAATAATGTTTCTGTTGCAATGAACCAGAAAACTGTTAAATGTAATGTGTTGTTTCCAGCTTCCTGTTTCTGTTTGCAGTAGGTTTGGCTGTCAGCAGAGTCCAGACTCTGTAGAAGCAGCTCTGGAATCAGCAGAGTGTCTTTCTCCTAGTTTACTCTGCTCATTCCAGCTCTCTTAGTGTCTTAGTGCCCAACATGTTGCAGCCTTCAGGTGTTCTCTCCGCCTCAGATTTGGAACACTAGTTTTTCATTTAAATTTTGAATTTTTGAACATCAAAGCAGATATTTCTCATATTTCTGAAAGCACCTGAAGGTTGCACGTGCTCTCTGAATGGCTGGAGCCACTGACGTCTTTTACATGTTCAAAAAATGAAGCAAACAGTGTGTCGGCTGACGTTATAACAAAATAAGATCAAAAATCCCGTGATTTTCTCACATTTTTTGTGTTTTTTTATATTTCAGTGTGATTGTTTCAGTTTTTATGAACATTTATTTATCACTCAGTGTGTTTACATGCTGAGATTAACTGGATTACAGCTCCAGTTGGGTTCTGCTCCTTATCTGAGGGTAATTATCCTTGGATATATGGCGGTGAATGAATGGAATCACTGGCACAAAGCATGTCATACCCCGGTACGATAGGTGGCGCTGTCCCCATTTCAGCTATCGCTAATAGAGCCACTTCCTGTTGACGTCTTCACCGCCAACAACAACAAACTCAGGCATTCAGAAAGATGGCGAACGCAGAGCGAGATGAAGCTGCGTCCCTCTCCATCTGTGATGAGCTGGTTATGGCACAGACGATGCACAACGGCGCATTCTCCATCCGTTGTTTCTTTCTTTCTGACGACAACAACAGGAATATCGTCTCCTTCCACTTCCGGGTGACGATTGGATCGAGTTATCTCGGGTCTTAATCCGATCGCAAGTAATCCGATTCGATATTAGTCAGATTAAGGTGTCTACATGAGCTGCATAACTCAGTCTTATTGTAATTTAGCCATTAATCCGATCTGATTGCCCACATGCACGTTCAGTGCACGTTTGGATCGAGTTATCTCGAGTCTTAACCCGATCCGATTCGATTTTAGTCAGATTAAGGATAATATTTAAGGATATTAGTCAGATTAAGGCGTCTACATGAACTGAATAACTCAGTCTTATTGTAATTTAGCCATTAATCCGATCCGATTGCCCACATGCACGTTCAGTGCACGTTTGGATAGTTATTTCGGGTCTTAATCTGATCCGATTCGATTTTAGTCAGATTAAGGATAATATTTAAGGATAATCATTAATGATATTAGTCAGATTAAGGTGTCTACATGAGCTGAATAACTCAGTCTTATTGTAATTTAGCCATTAATCCGATCTGATGGCCCACATGCACGTTTAGTGCACGTTTGGATCGAGTTATCTCTGGTCTTAATCCGATCCGATGGCGCTCATGTATCCGAGCGTAAGGACAGATCTGTTCCAGCGTCTGTGGCTCCACTACCTGTGTAGAATGATGCTTTTTACCTTTCAGTCTTCTTACTCTGTGTTTTCTCTCTTCTCTCCCATTTTCCGCCTCATTCACTCCTCTCCCTCGCCTCTTCTCTCCCGCATGTCTCATCCAAACTCGCACGCCATCTTTTCAACTTCCTCCTCTTTTGTTAAATCTCACTCCATGCTGATGTCCCTCATGCTTCCATCTTGAAACGGTCACGATCGCACATTCATTGCATTGATTTCATTGAATGTTGCCAAACACTTTGGTTACTGTTACCGGCCCCCTCAGACCCCATAGACCCATTAGAGGATGACCTCTTCCATCTCTTTGATAAATACCCCACTCCCATGCCAGACACCAGCACTCCCATGATCCCCCCAGTTGGAGTCCAAGCTGTTGCTCTGTCCTCCGACTCGGTCCGGGTCTCCTGGGCGGACAACTCCATGACGAAGAACCAGAAAACATCCGAGGTCCGGTACTACTCCGTCAAATGGAAAACCAGCTTCTCCACCAGTGGGAAGTACAAGGTAACCACAAGTGGTTGATCCGTCTAATTGTGTTTTTAAAGCTTTGATTCTGACTTCAACAAAGCGATGACGGCTAACTTTACATTGAAATCTGATGTAGAATGATTTAACGGGGAGTAAAGTTCTGGTATTTAGATAAAAACAAATCAGATATTTAGTTTCTGTTCATCCTGAACGAAGTGTTTGGGAGCAGTTTTGTTTGTTTGGCAGTAGATAGTCTGCTGATTCCTCAGGACCTTTCTCTTTTTGTGCACAGTTTACGGTTATGACTGGACCTGGATTTTATTAGCTTGTAACTTCATAAGCCTCGAGGCTTACTAATTCCATAACTTGGCAAACGGTTTCTTTACCCTTTTCTACTTTTGTTTACAAGCTCAGCTTTCAGGGTTAACGAGTTCTCTGACTTGTGCTTCATAGTTGAGCTGATTGATGGTTCTCTGGAGCAATAAGTGGAGCCTTAGGCTCACCACAGCTGGATTATCAGCAAACAGAGACTTTCTCAGGCTGGACCTGTCACCTGGTGATGCTTTGGCTGCAGCCACACCTGAATCCGCTGGCTGAGCCTCAGTTTGGAGCTTCTGAACCTTCTCATCATGTTGGTTTAGGACGTGTAAAGTGATGAAGTCATTCAAAGGGAGGAAGAAGGCTCTGGACTTTCAGACCGGAGGCTTCGTGGCACAGTTTCCGACAGTTTATCCACAGGCTGGAGCGTCGGCTTCTCTGCTTTACCCTCCATCTCAGTTGCTTCTATATCAACAGTTTTAACACCAGCAGAGGACGTTTGGCTTTCCTCCTGGTGGTTTTTTTACTGAACTCTGCGTTAAACTGTCACGCTTAAGAGTTGGGATCCCGTTTGCATGATTATTTAGGAGTTAGAACAGGTTCCTGCCATGAAAAGCTTCTCGGGATGTTTCCCTTTTTTCTTTCACAGAAGTTGTCGTTGATATAAAAATCTTTTAAAGATATTATTCCCAGATGACAGAATCCACTTAAACGCTTCAGCAGTGCATTTGTAGTTAAATATCACCATTTCCATCATGATCCCGTCACATTGTTCGAGGAAAGGCAATCAGCAATCAGCTAAAGTCTGTATCAGAGAAGGAAATCTGTACAAATCTGATCCCTTTCATAGAGAGCAACAGTGCCAGCCTGACAGTGAAGCATTTCCTTAAGTTTGGGCCAAGAAAACAGCAGCTGGAGTTTGTAGATACTGTCTCTGACATTGAAACCAGGGCAGAAGGGACAGAATAGGCAGGTAACAGGACTTTGAGAGGAGGTTTTCGGAGACGTCTCGGTCTCATCGTGTTTCCAAACTGACCTCATTAAAGAAGGCATCTCTGGACTGTACCTACAAACTGTGTGTCACACTGATGCTGTAACTTTAATCATCTTCTCCCAACATCCTGTTTCCAGTCCGCAGACACCACCGCTCTCAGCCACACCGTCACCGGCCTCAAACCGAACAGCATGTACGAGTTCGCTGTCATGGTAACCAAAGGGCGCAAGTCCAGCACCTGGAGTATGACGGCACATGCCACCACGTACGAAGCAGGTATGTTTCTCACGCTCATCTCACACAGAGCTGTGAAAGCTGTAAACGCGACTCAGCAAACATTCACCGATGTCTCGTGGGTTTTTCAGACTAAATACTGAGAGTTAAAAAACAATAGATGCTCTTTAGGTTGGTGCATCAACAACAATGACTTGCCGACTTCACTTTCTTCCTCTCACTGAGCAGCAATTATTTTTAACAAGGAGTTTAACAACGGACAGAAATCATGTTTTGGTTCAGGGAAGAGTCATCGCAAGCCTCCACTCTCCCAAGCAGCGGCACAACAACTGTCTGCAACAACGAGAGCCAAATCAAAATGTCAGGGTATCTCTTTCGCTGCGTATACAATCATGCTCGCCGGATTCGTCACCCAATTAAGCGTGAACGGCATTACGCCACCGAGTCCCACGGGAATATATTGACATTCAGAGTGAGCAGACGGACTGAGTCCACTCCGATCCTCCCACTCAGGAGGCACACTCTCACCATCCTTTCACAACAGAGCACAGCAACAGACTGCCTCTCAGCTCGCTTTATCACACTTCAGCCTTACTCTTAGAAATAATCACCTGCTGGCTTTAGAAGACGCCTGTTGAGAAAGTTACCGCATATCTGAGATCAGAGTCCGTGTTGCTGTCAGAACCACAGCCTCCGGGAGCTGATTATTTACACTAAGATCCAGATACATAAACAAAATGCATTATTTTTAACTGCCCTGCAGAGCAGCCGCTATCAGAAGTGTCTTCTGATCTGTCACAAAGTCGCTGCTGGAAAAGCAATCTGATTCGTGACGCCACAGAAGCAGAGACTGAGATCCATCAGGAGGAAGGGGAACAGTGAACTATCTGCATCGATGCAGGCGCATTGACCATTTAAAGCTCTGTGCACCACAAAGCCTCGTGCACACACGTTTTTTCACTGTATACTCAAGGTGTGCAACCCTCAGTACACACATTAAGATGCTGTGCATCACCATCAACCTTCAGAAATGCAAAAATTATTAATGCTGCTGTTTTTCCTTGGAGGGGAACACATCATTATAATGTGTGTGTGTCTAAGGCCTACATTTCTAATCCTAACTAAGACTTAACCTCCATATTTTGGTTGTTTTCTCATTATTATCACTGCTGTTCAGCTCAGTCAGTCGCACTGATTGCAAACTAAACATCATTTGACTTGTACCCACTTTGAGTGCTTGAACAGTGAACTGTACTGTGCAGCAAGAGTCTATTTTCCCACATGTATGTTCTGTATTTAGGAGTTCAGGTTGTCACTGTCACTCACAGACTCAGCTGGAACTTGTAATTTCCTCCAGCGTGACACGTCGGATTTAAGTGGTTTCATTTGCCAACTCGGGGATAGGAGCTTGTGAGTTCTTTCCTGCTGTTTAATGCACAAGAAAAAATGCATTTAATCAAGTCAGTAATTCAGGAAAAACGAACAGCCATCACTTACCAAAAGTCCCGTGGGCTGCCATCTGGTTGCCATGGTGATGAGTGAGGTGAGCAACAGGCCTGAGGCCTGGTCATGAGGGGGGGTGCTTGACATTTTTCACTATGAGTGTAATACAACAGAACGGCTCAGGAAAGTGTTGGAAATTAACTTCTGCACAATGATTTAAACAGAAGTTTATTGGAGCACTAATGCTGGGCTCTGGAGTCTTTAGGAGTCTAACTGGAGTCTTTAGGAGTCTAACTGGAGTCTTTAGGAGTCTAACTGGAATCTTTAGGAGTCTAACTGGAGCCTTTAGGAGTCTAACTGGAGCCTTTAGGAGTCTAACTGGAGCCTTTAGGAGTCTAACTGGAGTCTAACTGGAGTCTAACTGGAGCCTTTAGGAGTCTAACTGGAGCCTTTAGGAGTCTAACTGGAGTCTTTAGGAGTCTAACTGGAGCCTTTAGGAGTCTAACTGGAGCCTTTAGGAGTCTAACTGGAGTCTTTAGGAGTCTAACTGGAGCCTTTAGGAGTCTAACTGGAGCCTTTAGGAGTCTAACTGGAGTCTTTAGGAGTCTAAGTGGAGCCTTTAGGAGGTCGCAGTGACGTAACACAATCAACAGCCAATAGCTGAGCTCTGACAGCATCGGAAACAGGAAAGCAGACAGTCAACAACAAACATGTCGGCGGACGTAGAAGAACGAGCGACCAGCAGGTGAAAATGGACTGTCTGTGCCCATATTCTGTGGCGTTTTCTCTTCTTTTTGTTGGGTTTTTCACTACAAACCACTGCACAGACCAGAGCAGCTGCAGCTAAAAGCTGCTTCTCCTCCATGTTTGTAAAACTTCTGCTGAGCATGATGGGAAAAATCTAGTTGTAGTCTTGTAAATAGTGACCCTACAAGAGTCACAGTCTTTGTAAAATCTTTAGTCTGGGACTAAAAACCCTAAACACGAGTCTTTAGATGTGAGCTGATTTTTCCAAGTCTTTCACCGTAACTTCAGACCACCTTAACCTCAACACCCAGAGTAACCGCTCTCTAACACTTCAGTCTTCATCCACTGAGCTGCACAGTATTTGCACCTTTTCTCAGACTGCTTTGTTGTCTTGTTATCTCTCCGTAATTGACAGCTCCAAGCTCTGCCCCCAAAGATCTGACGGTGATCAGTCGTGAGGGGCGTCCTCGAGCCATCCTAATCAGCTGGCAGCCACCTTTGGAAGCTAATGGCCGAATCACAGGTGGGTGTTTGCGTAAATACACCAATCATCCCTCCTCTAATATACTGCACACGCACAGGAGCTCATTTCATTCTTTTTTATTTATTTACTTCATGGATTAATCCCTTTTTCTGTAAAAATATCCTGAGATTTCAGTTATTCTTCATAGTATCCAAACACACACTCTTTGTTCCATTGTTGCTTTTCCCCTCCTCTGGGCGATCGGCTTAGCTATAAAACCTTCTGTTTTAACGAGCTCTGCGGCTTTTGCAGCCTCCCGGAGGACGGAGCAAACAGCCCCTGCAGGCATTACAGCCAAACTTAGAACATCCAGATCACAGATCAGGCGCCTTTGTATATTATTTTCTTTTTGTAAAATGTTCTGTTTTTCTTTGAATTCTACAGTTACTTATAAATAAAACTCAGAAGACAACATCCTGCTTTCTGTTCTTGCTTCTTCCCGACAGGCTACATCTTGTACTACACGCTGGATAAGAACATGCCGATCGACGACTGGGTGATGGAGACCATCAGCGGGGACCGTCTGACCCACCAGGTCGTGGATCTGAACCTCGACACTGTTTATTACTTTAGGATTCAGGCCAAAAATGCCAAAGGGGTCGGCCCTCTCTCAGAGTCCATCCTCTTCAGGACGGCCAAAGGTGTGTTGGAGTGAGCTTGTGTGGGTGTTGGAGTGAGCTTGTGTGGGTGTTGGAGTGAGCTTGTGTGTGTGTTGGAGTGAGCTTGTGTGTGTGTGTGTTGGAGTGAGCTTGTGGGAGTGTGTGTGTTGGAGTGAGCTTGTGGGTGTGTGTGTTGGAGTGAGATTGTGTGTGTGTTGGAGTGAGCTTGTGTGTGTGTTGGAGTGAGCTTGTGGGTGTTGGAGTGAGCTTGTGGAAGTGTGTGTTGGAGTGAGGTTGTGTGTGTGTTGGAGTGAGCTTGTGGGTGTGTTGGAGTGAGCTTGTGGGTGTGTGTTGGAGTGAGCTTGTGGGTGTGTTGGAGTGAGCTTGTGTGTGTGTTGGAGTGAGCTTGTGTGTGTGTTGGAGTGAGCTTGTGGGTGTGTGTGTTGGAGTGAGCTTGTGTGTGTGTTGGAGTGAGCTTGTGTGTGTGTTGGAGTGAGCTTGTGTGTGTGTTGGAGTGAGCTTGTGTGTGTGTTGGAGTGAGCTTGTGGAAGTGTGTGTTGGAGTGAGCTTGTGGAAGTGTGTGTTGGAGTGAGCTTGTGGAAGTGTGTGTTGGAGTGAGCTTGTGGAAGTGTGTGTTGGAGTGAGCTTGTGGGTGTGTGTTGGAGTGAGCTTGTGTGTGTGTTGGAGTGAGCTTGTGGAAGTGTGTGTTGGAGTGAGCTTTTGTGTGTGTTGGAGTGAGCTTGTGTGTGTGTTGGAGTGAGCTTGTGTGTGTGTTGGAGTGAGCTTGTGTGAGTGTTGGAGTGAGCTTGTGTGTGTGTTGGAGTGAGCGTGTGTGTGTGTGTGTTGGAGTGAGCGTGTGTGTGTGTGTGTGTGTTGGAGTGAGCTTGTGTGAGTGTTGGAGTGAGCGTGTGTGTGTGTTGGAGTGAGCGTGTGTGTGTGTTGGAGTGAGCTTGTGTGTGTGAGTGTTGGAGTGAGCTTGTGTGAGTGTTGGAGTGAGCGTGTGTGTGTGTTGGAGTGAGCGTTTGTGTGTGTGTGTTGGAGTGAGCGTGAGCTTGTGTGTGTGTTGGAGTGAGCGTGTGTGTGTCTGTATGTGTTGGAGTGAGCGTGTGTGTGTCTGTATGTGTTGGAGTGAGCGTGTGTGTGTCTGTATGTGTTGGAGTGAGCGTGTGTGTGTCTGTATGTGTTGGAGTGAGCGTGTGTGTGTCTGTATGTGTTGGAGTGAGCGTGTGTGTGTGTGTGTTGGAGTGAGCGTGTGTGTGTGTGTGTTGGAGTGAGCGTGTGTGTGTGTGTGTGTGTTGGAGTGAGCTTGTGTGAGTGTTGGAGTGAGCTTGTGTGTGTGTTGGAGTGAGCGTGTGTGTGTGGGAGTGTGTTGGAGTGAGCTTGTGTGTGTGTTGGAGTGAGCTTGTGTGTGTGTTGGAGTGAGCTTGTGTGTGTGTTGGAGTGAGCTTGTGTGTGTGTTGGAGTGAGCTTGTGTGTGTGTTGGAGTGAGCTTGTGTGTGTGTTGGAGTGAGCTTGTGGGAGTGTGAGCGACATCTGCTTCAAATGTAAATGTTTTCTTTTCTTTCAGTGGAACATCCAGACAAGATGGCCAATGATCAAGGTGGGTTTTATTTTATTTCAAAGCCTTCTGAACATACAGGTTAAAGTTTAAAAGTTTTAAACTGTCTTCCTGTTTCATGCCTTTATGTCAGATCTGAGATCTGTGTCATCCTCAAATAATCAGTAACATTTAGCTGAATTTCTTGTCACGTTTAGTGTAAAAATTATAATTAATCTCCAGATTATGTTCATCTCTTGGCCTCAGAGCAGTTCCCATCATCTGTTCTGTTGCAGTGTAGGAAGGAAACCTGAGAGCTGGATGTGTCCTAAAGTTCTTTAGCTTCATATATTTAGTCCCAGCTGGACTTTTCACTGAAAAATCAAAGGTAATCGCGTATATTTGACAAGCCGCAGTCGTACTGATGTGGAAAATCATGCTGAACTCTGCTTTTTGGAAGTAATTATAAGGACATTTACAGTGTTTCTCTGAAACTTTACTCCTACTGCAACTAAAAAAACAAATAATGTCTCACAGTGATTACAGTTCAGCCTAATTAAATCGGATTGTAATCCTTGGGGTGCACTTTGTTGATCGACTGTAATTGAATAACCTTGTGGATGCTGTGAAAGCCAGCAGAGCAAACTCGGATGTTTACCCTCCTTCCCGCGGCTCTGACAGGACATGGCCGCTGTGCCGGTTAAGGAATGATTCTGTGTTGTTATAATCACCTCAGAGCTGGAACAGCAGCTTCCACGCTGCCTCTGTGCTGTTTTATGTTGTTATAGCTCAGCAGCTCCAGCCTAAATCGTGTTACAAGAAAGCACGTCCTTTTATATTTTAAACGTCGTTCATCAGGATATAATGAGAATCATCTGGTTCTTTCAGGGTCTTAGGATTAGGTGAATACGACCACATGTGGTGTTTCACCTAATGCAGAAGCAGTGGGTGAAAACAGGTCCATCCTGACTTCTTTCAGAAGAATTAAGAAGGCAGGTAGCAGCAAAGTGCTCCCAGCCAGTTAACTTGATGAATTCCTCATCAGTAAGTTCGAGCACCTCTATGAAAACATACATTTTGGCAGTTTTCTACTCTGGAACAGTCCAGGATGAACAACACCAATATTGATCTGAGAGAAGCAATTGTTGCTGATAAGCTCCAAGGTAAATTTGGAGTCCGTCACGCCACAGTGAAAAAGATTATTCACATGTGGAAAATCTTCCAGATAGATGCCAGAGTTTCTAGCAGGAAGTTCACCCCAAGTTCAGAGAAACTGCAGAAAACTCACTCTGCAGGCCTCAGTTAGCATGTTAAAGGTTAAAGGTCACCCCAAGGTGAAGAAGCCCAGAGCTACATCTCAGACTCTACAGGCCTCAGTTAGCATGTTAAAGGTTAAAGGTCACCCCAAGGTGAAGAAGCCCAGAGCTACATCTCAGACTCCACAGGCCTCAGTTAGCATGCTAAAGGTTAAAGGTCACCCCAAGGTGAAAAAGCCCAGAGCTACATCTCAGACTCCACAGGCCTCAGTTAGCATGCTAAAGGTTAAAGGTCACCCTAAGGTGAAAAAGCCCAGAGCTACATCTCAGACTCTGCAGGCCTCAGTTAGCATGTTAAAGGTTAAAGGTCACCCCAAGGTGAAAAAGCCCAGAGCTACATCTCAGACTCTACAGGCCTCAGTTAGCATGCTAAAGGTTAAAGGTCATGACAGCACAGTTAGAAAAAGACTGAACAAGGATGGCTTGTTTGGAAGGGCTGCAGGAGAAAGCCTCTTCTCTCTAAAAAGAACATGGCAGCACAGCTTAGGTTTGCAAAGCTGCATCTGAACAAAGCTCAAGACTTCTGGAACAATGTCCTTTGGACAGACCAGAGCAAAGTGGAGATGTTTGGTCCTAATGCACAGCAGCACGTTTGGAGGAAACCAAACACAGCATATCAGCACAAACACCTCATACCAGCTGTCAAGCACGGTGGTGGAGGGCTGATGATCTGGGCTGGTTCTGCAGCTACAGGACCTGGGCACCTTGCAGTTGTCCTCTATCATCCCAACTTATTGGGTCCTGAAGTCTCCTCCTCTTTCCTGGTGGAAGAATCTTGAGTTGATCACATATTCAACTGTTTTCCAAAGGAGTTTAGAGACAAATGTGAGGCCGGCTTAAGTTTTTTTTTTTAGAAACAAGGGAAGAGTTAAAGCTCAGCATCATATCTACAAGAAAAAGGCTGAAACAGAAAATATGACAGATGCTGCGCTTTCCCAGTCAAAGTAAAGGTAAATGAATAAAGATCCTAATTTTTAAGGCGCTTTGGATAAAAGCTAAATGCATAAAGACTGCTGTTGTTTCTTAGGTTGTGTTCACCTCATATTAACACCTGTTAAGGACCAGATTATTTTATTTTGTAAAACCTTAGAAGTGAGTCAAATCTTTTTAACATCACTGCAGCTAAATGCTTCTGATTTAAACGCATCATCATGTGATATTCAATCAAACATCGGTTGCCATGACTGTGTTTTCAGAGTTGTGTCACAAACAAACTCAATATCTGACTTAAATGATAAGCATGGAGAGTTTTGCCTTTCACAAACTCTCTGTGCCTGGAAGGGAAATCTTATCATCATTAAGAACAAATAGATGAGAAATCATTTAAGCAGAAAACAGACGTCACTTTCTTCCCAGGAGAATCTGTTCTTCGCTTTATGCTAGCAGCCCCATCTCTTTAGCTGAAGCAAAGCTGTTTGCTAATTAAGTGACTAAAATAATTTGGCTTTTAAGAGGCACAAATAAAAGGAGGAAGAGAGCTGTTTATCAGAAGAAGTCAGACATGATTAACACTCCAGTCGTTGCTTCTTTTCATCGAGCTGAGGGAGCCTGAAGTTGGTGAAAGCATGAAACTTCTGTTTAATTTACTCGACTAAACTCACAGCAGCTCAGCATACATGAAGTTTGATGCTGTAGTTGTTTTATGTTTCATTATTTTTCAGGCCTGTGAATCTAAAATGTGTTAATTTAATCCTGAAACACAGTCTCGGCACCAGACTACTGGAAGCTGGACCTGAATCAAAAGCAGTGCGTCATCAGCAAAAATGCAGAAGCAATCTTTTGGTTATTAACTGGACATTTGTCAAGTCTTGGCTGCGCTCGGATTGCTTTTAGATTAAAATGAAAATAAAGTTGGCAGTGAGGAATGGGATTGGCTCGGCTCTCAGAGGAAGTGCCACCAGCCTCATCCGTGGGCCCACCTCCAGCCTGAAAACAGCCAAATAAAAGGGGGGGGGGTGTGATATCCTGCCTGAAAACTGAAGACTTGGCTCCAGAGGTTAATGTTGCAAAGTATTTACACGAAGTTATCTATTACAGAGGTGTTGGGCTGTGTTAGAGTGGTGTCACTTTTATTTTCGAGCATTTTCTGCATCTTCAAATAAACAGGGAGCAGTTATATTGGAGTCTATGTTTGACCCTCCTGAGTCTTTCACTACAGAAAGACAGATTTTGACCTTTTTTAGACGACACACAGCGATGTTTGCTCCGGAGGTGACTTCCATCCAGACCACCTGGAACTCCTTTGTCTTAAATTGTTAAATAATTTAACTCTATAATAACTCTTGGGCTTTCTGTCAGACTTATGGATATCAGCTGCAATGACAGCAACTCAAACCTCGTACTTATAAAAGGTTCCCTGATGGAAAACGACGTATCGAACTCCTGATTCAGTTCACAATCGGCTTGATTTCAGACTGATTTTAATTTCTTGAAAGCTGTCGTAAAAGTGGTTCATTTAATCGGGGCTGAGAGCCTTCTTGGCTTATCTTCAGAAAACGTTTAAAACTCTTCCATGCAGCACAAATCTATTATATTCATGAACTCTCTGACTCTTCGGTCAGCTTCAACAACGATGTCCTGACCAAAAGCGTGGTCATCGGCATCGATTCTGTGTCGTAAGAGTTTCCCTCTGACGCCTCTGGCTTTTAGATTCGGTGCAAATCCTCACCTCAGTCGGCATTTATTCAGTACCCAAAAACCTTGTTTGCATTTCAGAATGCCAGCCATCAGTGTTAAAGGGGAACTCCGGTAATTTTTAAACCTTATTTCTGGCATGAAATACGTTCATCTACTCACTGAGAACAGTTTGGTGAAAGTCGGCGTCCTTCGGAAGATATTTAGATAACTGGAGATCCATATAACGGAGTGAACGGGGCTTAGAGGATGCAGCCTCTAAATAAGGCATTATCTGTCTTTATTTCACCAATACTTTAAGAAGAATGAATGAATGAACGTGTGCTATAGCTCTGTTAGCTCATAGCTGCTGTGTTGTTGTTATTGGCTGTTATTCACTCCGGTAAGAAGGTCCATCTTACTCAAAGTCGCCGTCCACATCGTCAAAATCTGATAAATATCCTGCCATGTTGCACAAAACTATCAGCAGCAAACTCTGTGTGAAGTTAGCCGACTGTCACAGAGCACGGAGTGAATAAACTGTGCTGCAGGGGGGCGTGTGGATGAAGTGGTCCCAGTAGAGTGCCTGTGTAGAAATCCCTCCGTTAGCTCTCCTATAGCTGCAAGTAGCCACATAACAGCAGCTATGAGCTAACAGCAGCTATGAGCTAACAGCACCTATGAGCTAACAGCACCTATGAGCTAACAGAGCTATAGCACACGTTCATTCATTCATTCTTCTTAAAGTATTGGTGAAATAAAGACAGATAATGCCTTATTTAGAGGCTGCATCCTCTAAGCCCCGTTCACTCCGTTATATGGATCTCCAGTTATCTAAATATCTTCTGAAGGACGCCGACTTTCACCAAACTGTTCTCAGTGAGCAGATGAACGTATTTCATGCTCAAAATGAATTACTGAAGCAGAAGAACAGGCTGTACATCCATCAGCCACAACATTAAAACCACCTAATGAATAGTAGCCTCTGTGGTGCTGGAGGCGAGGTCAGAGTCTGGGTCAAGGTCAATGCAAGGTCGTCATGTTCCTGAAGGTTTTTGAGGGATGCTGTTGCCATTGGAGGCTTAGATCTGCAGAAACATCGTGTTGTTCTGTTCTCATTGGTTCAGTACAATCTGCTCGAAGCAGAGCCGCAGATCGATGCTTAAACTGCATCCAGAGAACTGCGTAAACATTAAGAGGATGACTTCTAAGGGCCACGCTCACATTAGGTTGGATTAGCGTTTGGTAGAATAGGGCCTTGGTCCACTTTTCTATGATGGTGAAAGTCAGAAATTCCTTGTTCTTCTGTACATCCTGAGCTTCAGTTTGGTGTGTTTAATGGGGCAGTTTATCAATGACCGTTGTGTCCAGAACAGAAGTGTCATCCCAGTAAAGGGAAGATGGATGCAAGGCCGTTCCTGTAGATCATTGTGAGAGCTTACATCTTCCCTCACTCACATAAACACACAGTCTTACATGCATCTACGCAGACTCACCAAGATTATATCAGTCTGTAGGTTTGGGCGTGTTTCTGTCCACTCAAACTGCACAAAACGGTCAGTTCTGGTTTATATTCCAAGAGACTGAAGCTCACCCCAGCTGCTGGATAGGAAGGGATGAAGGAAATGTGGGAGAATAAGGTATCTTCTCAGTCTCTAAGCACATTTTAAATGTCTGCAGCTTCGGTTTGGGAGCAACAGAACGAAGGTTTTCAAAATCTCTTTCATCAATTTCCAATCTTCCCTGTTGCTCACTTCCTTTTAGGATTTCTAAACTCTAGAAACATCTTTTAGAGTCTTAATGTGGAACGAAAATAGTGGTCACGAGCGTTTGTAAAGTGTAAAATGGCCTTAAGGCCTGGGAAAATATCAGCAGCATTTTCCTTTAAGTCTGACAGTGGTTCACTTGCCCAGGACACTATCAGCAGATGCTCAGTCTTTCAACACATGACTTCTTCAGAGACGGGGTCATAAAGTCACCTGGTAACCCAGGGCAACTAAATTTGATGTTATCCAAAAAGGTCTCAGAGAAGGAGCCCGACAGCAGCAGCTCACTGTGTCCTGTTGGAGATCCAGTCTTACCCAGATAATCCAGTTTCTTCAGCTGCCTGCGGCTGTCAGAGCCTGCGTGGGCTTTCTAAGCGCCGACCCAAACATCCAGTGGAGTGACAGCATCAGGCCAGATGCACAGAATTAGAAGAATTGGACTGAATGAAATCTTATGGAGCTGCACACTGTTAGAAAAATTATATAGTTATGCTATGAGAAAAGCTGCAAGAATAAGAGTTTCTGTGAGATTCTATGTAGCAAAAGTGTTTTGACTGTCTGAACTCGTCTTCCCATCACATTAAATGCATAGTACTGCCTTTTCCCATAACATTGAACGTCCCTTTCCCATAACATTGTGTGGCCAGCAAGCAAAAACAATATAAATAGCATTAGCACCATTTTGTTGTCAGACAGCTCTGAGCCAGCTTCCTGACAGGTTGTGCCGACTTGTCTCTTTCTTGCAAGAAATAAAAGTTTTGTGTTAATCGTATCCAGCGACTCTGAGCCTAATTTTGAGAGAATTTTTCCAACAACACACATGCAGTCTGTCGTGTTATTTCATGAACTCTGAGGTCATTTTCTCCTCTTCTTCTGGTCCTTCCTGATCCCTTTTTTCTTCCTCCTCTTCCAGGTCGAGGAGGAGAACATGCCTACTGGCCGCCTGACACCAACCTGATCGACAGGAGCAGCGTCAATGGTAACGTTTCTATTCCCGAGTCCAACTGTTGGGAAGCAGAACTAATTATAAATTCACTGTTTGGCTCAAAGCTGCAGCAGTGTGCCAAAGTCTCCCGGGAGCAGAGATGTGTTTGCAACAGAATCCTGTAGCATCATTACTGACTATCACTTGTTTTCTCTAATCACCGTGCTCAGTCATGTCTGAACTTTCTTTAATAACTCGCCGTGTTCTGCCTTGTTGCTGATTCACACTCCACTGGCACATCGCTCCAAGCAGGAAAATTATCTGTAGTATCTCACCATCAGTCACTGTTTATGCAAGGAGGGAAAAATATTTGCCTTCATAGTGAAAAGGAACTAGGCTGCATGCATAGTGTAAATATCATTAAAATAATTTGACAGGTTCAGGAGAAAAATAGGATCTTTAAAGTAAAATAATTCTTTAAAATTCTATACGATTGAGGGATTAAAATGGAATTTTCCAAATCTTATCAGGACATTTCTTTGTGCTTATACTGAAACATTTTTACTATAGAGAACAATTATTTTAGTGTTTTCGCACCAGAAACCTTTCCAGTGAAATTACAGCAGTAAATGCTCAGATGTCACCCTTCCATTGATAAAACTCACGTTGCTAACTTGGATGATTATAATGTCAAAGGTGAAGGTGCCAAATGCAGCTTTAATACAATTCAAAGACTAATGCTCAGGGAGCAGCAATGTTATTGTTTCCATGCAAAGAACCTCTGATGTGATGCTAATTCTATTAGTACCGTATTTTCTGCACTATAAGACTCACCTGAGTATAAGACTCACCTGATTATAAGACTCACCTGATTATAAGACTCACCTGAGTATAAGACTCACCTGAGTATAAGACTCACCTGAGTATACGACTCACCTGAGTATACGACTCACCTGAGTATACAACTCACCTGAGTATAAGACTCACCTGAGTATAAGACTCACCTGAGTATAAGACTCACCTGAGTAGATACATGCTTCGAAACAATCAGTGCTTTCAGCTGCGTGTTTCCCCCAAAAACAAACATTAAAAATATCTAAAAGGTTTTATATTTATCTAAAAACTTCATATGCAACTACCGTATTTTAATTTAAACTACCGAAAAATAAAACCGCCGTAGAATATGAACGTTAAAACCATGTCGGCTGCAGCCAGGACATTTCCTGTTTGGTAATAAATCAGCGTCCATCCAACTGACTGCTAACAAACTCTCCATCAAGTTAACAAGACGTTGCATAAAACAGTATATATTGGGATGTATGGGACCGGGATATATTACTGCCCGTTCCCTGACATTTACCGTATTTTCCACACTATAAGACTCGCCTGAGTATAAGACTCGCCTGAGTATAAGACTCACCTGAGTATAAGACTCGCCTGATTATAAGACTCACCTGATTATAAGGCTCACCTGAGTATAAGACTCACCTGATTATAAGGCTCACCTGAGTATAAGGCTCACCTGAGTATAAGGCTCACCTGAGTATAAGGCTCACCTGATTATAAGGCTCACCTGATTATAAGGCTCACCTGATTATAAGGCTCACCTGAGTATAAGACTCACCTGATTATAAGGCTCACCTGAGTATAAGACTCACCTGATTATAAGGCTCACCTGAGTATAAGGCTCACCTGAGTATAAGGCTCACCTGATGATAAGGCTACGTATTGCCTAATGTTCTCTGATTGGTTTATCGCTGCCAGCACACATCGTGCATGCATTACGTTCCTGAGTCAGCGGGAAATGGTCCGACGGTCAAGGACGACATCATCTGTGGTTTTTACACTTTATAAACTTATAAACTGCACATCGGTCTGCATCACCCATCTCAGACTGCAGAACAGACTCACTGGGACATGGGCAGAAGCTTTAATGACACGATTCAGTCGCTGAGTACGAGCTCCATTCAAACTTCGCCCCATTCAGAGCGAATGGCTGGGAGCCGCCTGGATTCACACCGAACGCAAAGCGAGCGACGGAAGCGGCCAGTTGCCGTTCATTTCCAATGTACAGAGCGAAGAGGCGTGGCTAAAGTGAACGTGGCGAGAAGGGAGAGCGCTGAGTGATGCAGAGGGGGCTTAATGCCCCGATTAATGCTCCCCGCGGTAAATTCAAAATGGCGGAATCCTGACAGATTCTGGAATCCGGTGCGATTAAATGCTGCTGCCTTATGGTGCAGAAAATACGGTAATATTACTGTTTATTGTTTGCATGTTGATGTCAATAACAGTAAAGGACACACTCTGGCCAATAAGACCGCTGATCCACGCTGTCATGCCGTCATAAATGTGATGCTTTCCAGTCAGATTTATTATCAAAGCTGCCGAATGTGCAGGACATGCAGAGGATCTCACCCCTGGTGCTAAAAGATAAAAATATGTACAAGAAAAGGCAGATTTACCCGTATAAACAGTGAGATATTATTAGTGGGGGTGGGGTCCAGAGTATGTGGGGGCGGTGCTGGGAGGGGTTCAGCCTCCTGACAGCCTGGTGGATGAAGCCGTCTCTCAGTCTGCGGGTTCTCGCCCGGAGGCTCCTCAGCCTCCCCAGGAGGAAGCAGTGGGTGGGGGAAGTCGGCTCTGAGTGCTTTGTGGGCCGGGCTGGTGCTGGGGGTGCAGATCAATGCAAATACAGAGTGACCTATGCTAATATCAGTGTTAATTAATCATATCGATGGTAGTTCTACCCCAACTAATGCAAAGATACGAATCATTCCTGCATGGAGGCAAGCTGTGGAGTTACTCTTCCTGCACAGAGGTCAGAGGTCAACATTGGGCAGCATAAAGATGGACTCTGCTGCTGTAGCGTTGGGGGCCATAAATCCATCTCCTCTGACCCCCGCCCTCCTCCGGCTTTATGGCAGGTCAACAAGGTCGAACCCTCATTCATCAGCTGGACGCCATTTCATCTCAAATGTGGTCGTTGCTTCTGTCACAAAGGTTCCTCTCAGCGACATGGAAGATTCACCGAGGACTCCTTATGACGTCTATCTCTGCAGGTCTTGCAGCCCTGTGCTGCGTCTCGGGCTTTTCCATCAGAGGGTGGAGGTTTGGGTGCTCAGGAGCTCACTGGAGCTCACTGGAGCCTCTTCATGTTTCTAGTCTTTTCTCAGGAGAGTTGTCAAGGCTGAGAGATGCAAAAACCATAGAAACTACAGTTAAAAATGTTTTGTATTGATGAAAAAGGGCATTTTAACACGTTTAATCCTCATATTAACCTCACTTAAGCAGCACAAAAGGTACAGCAGGCATTCATGGTCTCTCTGAATATTATCTTCCAACAGAACCACATTTTTTTACATTCTGCACATACGAAAGCTTTGATTTACTTTGTATATTTTTATCAGTCGATCTCATATTTTTGCATTTTGATAAACTAAAACTCTGCATGCAGCTCAGAGGCTGTGCTAAACACTAACATGCTAATCAGTTTTCATTGAGTGATCATACTCGGGTGAATGTTCCAGCTGGTGCATCAGTCTCCGTCTTAGTTTGGCAAACATTTCCAGCACTGCTTTGGAGGTCTGCCCATAAACCACTACAATATACTAACTCATCATTTGGAATAAGAACTGGGCATGACACGCAATGATTGCTGTTCTTTAGGTGAACATTGATACCTACCAACATTTCACCCAAAACTACAGCTGTTTTCCACATGCTGGTGGAAGGAAACACTGAGCTACTTTCACAGCTCTAATAGTGCTGTAAATGCATGTGATGTGTGAATTCAACCAGTAAAAGCAGCAGTAAACCTTTTTAACGGTAGATATTCTGACATAGAACCATTTCAGTGCCACTTCTGCATTGTTTTCATTACTTTATTGTTGGTTAAAATACATATTTTTCTGCAACTAGCTGTTGGCTGCAGAACCGTCTGTTTTTAGGTATATTTAAGGGTTTTTGATGCTTTGAAAAAGGCTGTGAGTGCTGGCAGGAAAAATATGTCATCCCATCCCATAGTGTGACGGGCAGCTGTGACTGATGCTCAGATCAAAGTCCCAGTTCCACGTACCTGGTTCCTATGGTTTCTCTAAGAAGGGGGCGGAGCTTGGTGCAGTGTCTGAGATTGATTTTGCTATTTTTCCCCCAGAATCCCTTCTAGTCTTTGAAAAGGTCCCGCAGTGCCTCATGACTTTGAGTCCAAGTCTGCAAAGAATAAACACCACATATAAAATGAAACTTCTGGATTTTTCCAGCTTTGTTTCTGGTTATTCCAGCCGCTCAGCTTTGCTTTCCTGCTGGGTTTGTGAGCTTCTTGTCACCTTTCTGTTGATTTGTTGACGCTGTCGTGGCTTTGAAATGAATGAGCTGCAGAGGGATTGTACTCAGCTCCACACAGTTGGGCCTCGGTGCTTTGCTGAAGGGCGTCTCAGCAGTTCTCGAGTGTGGTTCAGTTTTGACTTGTTTTTCTTTTTCAGCTCCCAGACCTTAAATTTGAATTATTTTCATTATTGTAATGAATCACTGATCATCTGTAGAATTAGAACCACTGACTGCTAACGAGAATTAGCCAGTTCGCCTTGTTAGCGTTTCTTTGCTGCAGATTCTGATTGGTCAGCACATTGGCATCCTTCGTCTCCATGACAACCATTTTCAGTCTGTTGCTCCCGTTCTCTCAGACCCGGATGCTTGTGAGGAGGATGGATGAGACGGCAGAAGGTGCCACACTATGGCGTAACCACGCATTCTTTGGGGGGGTCGTGTCCCCCCCAATATTGAGAAAATACCAACCTGTCCCCCCCAATATACAGAAGAAAATATGTAAAATGCATGTTCTCCTTTTATGAACCCTGTCAAGGGATCGGTCTCTTGTTATGTCTTATTTATTTTCAACTTATTTCCGTGTGTTACCGTGGTAACGGCTGCGCCGCGGTTACCGTGGGAACGTAACGGCTGCGCCGCTGTCTCAGCAGCGGCTCTCCTTATCTTTACGTTGGACTTCTACTTTTGACAGAGCAGATTGTACCAGAACAGGAAGTCCAACACAGAATCAACAAAATAAACTTCCGCCCCCTTTCAAAATAAAACTTAAAACAAAAATAACATTAGACTATTAGACTTTTCGTTGTTAATGCACATTTTGAGACACTGACACAATAGAAATGAACCTGGACTTAAAAGTCCTCAGCACCTTTTTTGTTAAAGGAAAAGTCTGTAATTTGTTACATCATTAGTTGTCCTTATTAAAATATTTCCATAAACATGCTTTGGGTATTTGGTCGCTTTCCACTGGAAGCTGTCCTATTTGCTACAGAACTACTGGAAGAGCAGAATTGTAATTGGTAGGTGTGTTTAAGGTCAGTAAACAGGAAGCAACTAACCAAAACAAAGTGGGGGGGCAGTCACTGTCTCGGAGAAATTACACTATTCCTTTAGATGTGAACTTACATGGTCAATGTAGTCCTCTAAACTATGTTCTAAATGTCCAATTTTTCATATATAAATAAAGAATTGTAGATAATGCACTTAACAATTTAGTTTTTCTTGGACCCCCCCAATGGTTACCATGGTTACGCCCTTGGTGCCACACTTAAAGGCACAGTGGCCATCTTTCCCTTCCTCTCACGGATGCTCGGGCTTAGATGGTTATGGTTGGAATTAAAGTGCAGAGGATGTGGAAATAAGAAGTTATCAGCTGACAGAAATGAAATAATTCATGTGTGGCCTAAGCACTGAAACTGTGAATCTCCTGAATGTTTAAAGCTACAAATATCTTCTGTCAGTCAGTGACTGCTGTGGATGGCAGCCTGTAATTTCATGTTGTTGCAGCAGTAATCTAATTGTCTGACATTTGTGTAAATCAGACTTAATGAGCTGAGTTGTTGCAGCAGAAGAGGATGGATGGATGTCAGAAAACCATTAATTTAATATAAATTATCTCGCGAGCACAAGAGAAAGCATGACCTTTGTGGACTTCAGAGCCTCTGCAGCAATAAATCAGGAGCTGATTTGGGAGGTGAGGTACTTAACAAGGTGTTAAATGTTTTTATTCAGTGGTGTGATAATTATGATAGCATGTCATTAATCAGGTTGTTTGAGTCTTTCTGTGTCCTGAGTAATTAGTCTGTCAGTCTTCCTGTCTCAGACTGCCGCTGCGTTTCCTGCCGTTAGCCGAGGTCCAACCCTTGTTGTTTCTGTGGCCCTTTGGCCACATTATCAGCAGAAGCATCAGCAGAGGTCCTACTTTGGAATTAAATAAACATGTTTGGGAGAGAAGTGTAAAAGATGATTGAATCTATGAGTGAAAAGAAAGGGAGGCTGTGGCTGTAAGCTGGGATGGATGGATGCTGATGCTCTGTTTTCCTGATTTTTCCTCCACTCCACCTGTTTCCCTTCTTCTTCTCCTCTCAGGCTTCACAGCCCTCATTTGTTTCTTGCATCTCTTCTCCACTCTGCAACAAGGTGGACTGAATGAACCACAGAGGATCATTTGATGCCCTTTTTCTCCGTAAACCTGCTGCAGCTCATACATTGATTGATATTGATTGGTCAAGCAGGAGCTCCGTATTTTCCAATCCAGTCAGAGCACTTTGATTATTTTTAGCTTTGCCTTTTCAGACGAGTTTAGAGAGAAAAGTGAAATGAACTCATTGGTTCCTTGTCATCATTACAGTGTCGACACATTTTTAAAGCTGGTAGCAGCCTTTTCATGATCTGAATCAATCCATCGTGCACACGCAGCATCGATGCAAAAAGCATCTTTTAATTATAAAAAAGCAATTTCACATTAATGATAAAACCTCAATAAAGAAAAGGAGGAAAATCCCACTTATTTGATCATACATTATCTCAGATTTCATCATTTATTTTAGGTTTAAACATTTCTTTTCTGTTTTTTCCAGAGTCTCCCATTGGTCAGATGCGACCGCCTCACGGTAGCGTCACGCCTCAGAAGAACAGCAACCTCCTGGTCATCATCGTCGTGTCTGTGGGCGCCGTCACCGTGGTTGTGATCGTCATCGTGGCGCTCATCTGCACCCGGCGCTCCTCCGCCCAACAACGGAAGTACGGCTCAATGAGATAATTTTCAGTTCGATTCAGCTTTATTTATGTGGCAAATTACAACGAATCTGAAGAACTAGTCCAGTTCATCATAATCCAATCAAATCCAATTAAATCCAATTAATTGAATTCCAAATGAGGCCAATTAAAAAAAAAAACGTTCTAGCTCAGGAAACCAACAGATGGCAGCAAAGCTTCTCTTCGATCCAATCCCCCATCAGCGTGCACGAGGCGACTGTGGAGAGAAAAAACAGGAAACCTCCATCAGAACCAGAACCAGGAAGGGTCCGTCTGCCTGGACCAGCTGGGGCTGAGAGGACAGGAAAGAGGGGACAACAAGCAGCGTAACACCAGGCCAGAGACACCTGCTGAGAGGACAGGAAAGAGGGGACAACAAGCAGCGTAACACCAGGCCAGAGACACCTGCTGAGAGAGAGAAACACAAGTTAATGACAGCAGTAAAGTTAAATGTTCAGAGAAAAAAGCAAAATCTTTTCCAGAATTTAGCTAAAACATGACGAATAGTTAGTAGTAGTTATAGTTAATAGGTATAGTTAATAGTTACTACTTATTGCATCATAGCAGCCGAATATGATGCAAATGTTCCCTTTTCCCCTTTTTCATATTCTGAAAGTTGAATAAATGCTCCAAAGACAAAGAGTGATTTTAAGCCCTGAAGTGGCAAAGTTTGCTTGTTGAACACTGGGTATATGAGGCCAAGGATCCCTCCCACCTGGTTTGTCAGATCACCTGCAGTCGGAGCTCTAACAACACGATGCAGCAGCTGTCAGGAGCCTCCGGGTCCTCGACTCCTCTCCTCTCTTTAGCTCGAAGCAGGATGCAGAAGTCCTCGGTAGTTTAAAGTTATAACCTGATTCAGTGGAGTTTGGTACCTCCACGCTCCTTCATACATATTAATGAGTTCACCCTGACAACGCTAAGAAAGAAGAATCCATCGGAGGAGAATGGGGGGGTTAGGGTTAGAAACTGGTTTCTATCTGAGTTCCACAGCAGAGGAAGCTGTTCATGAAGCGGTCCACAGTAACAGCTGGAGTTCAGCACCAATCTGCAGCTCTCCTGCACCAGCAGCAACAACAGAGCTGGAGCTGCAGAGGTTCCAGGGAGCAGCGTAATCCAACCCATAGTATTATTGTGTTTCATAACTCTGCTGTCCATATTTTAGCTTAGCGTTAGCATAATCAGGTTTATTATTCTTTTGTAATCCAGTTGGTGACAGCATGTCAACCGCTTTAATCCACTTTACAGGGTTTCATCTCTTTGTAATCCAGTGCAACAGTTACTGGTGGAGCATGAACAATAACCATCATCCCACTGTGTTCTTCATTGTGTGCAGGAAGAGGGCGAGCCACAGCGTCAGCAAGAGGAAGGGCAGCCAGAAGGACCTGAGGCCCCCTGACCTCTGGATCCACCATGAGGAGATGGAGATGAAGAACATGGAGAAAGCTCCCAGCGTCGCGCCGTCCGGACGCGACTCGCCTATCCAGTCCTGTCAGGACCTCCCCCAGGTGGCACACAGCCAATCAGAAAGCCAGATGGGCAGCAAGAGCAGCCACTCAGGTTCAAGATCAATTCTCACTTACTTATCGGGGTTTTATTTAAATGCAGTCTGTGAGCCGAGACTTTTTCACTTTAAATCCATCAGTTCTTTTTTTCTATCCAATTTCTTTTTGGTTCCTTGAGATTTTCTGTGATGTTTCATCTGTATCGCATCAGCCCTGACATTTTAAATGCATTACGTTTCCATTCAACTGATTAATTGTATCTGTAATGAGTCTTGATTAAATTAACAGTATATTAAGCCTGATTATGGAGTGTATTCAGTAAAAAACGCATGAATAATCTCTCCCAGTGATAAACAGATAGCTGAGCTCATTTAGGAATTTAATTCCAACGGCTCAAGCAGGGGAGAGAAAAGTCTGAACTCTGGGAATGTCGTGATGTTCCAGGTGCCGACGCTGATGAGGCGTCCAGCGGGATTTCCACCCTGGACCGCTCCCTGGCCACCAGGAGGGGAACACGAGGCAAAATGATGATTCCTATGGACTCGCAGCCGAGCAACACTCGTAAGTAACGCCGTGTGTGTGTCCATGCAGCTCAGCAGGTATCTCTGTCTTTTCTTTTTTACAAATTATCTTTGGCTCAAGCTTTGCGTTTATCTTGCTTCTCGGAGTAGCCAATTTAAGGTGGTTTCCGTGAGATTAAAGCACCGCATCTCTATCATTTCAAGTCTCCGTCACACTCCCTTCCAAAGGCTGGAGGTGTGTCTCGGCTCATTATCTCGCTGGAAACCTAACAGGCGAAAACGAGACGTTGCAGTCGATATGCTGCCTTTGATTCTGGGGCAGTTTCAGGAAACAAGGCAAAGGCCTAGTGTAAGGCATGTAAATGTTAGATGACCACGCTGCTTCACATTATTTAAGAACACGGTCCCCCTGCAGCTGAACATGTGGATAATAAGTCCTGCACAGCTCTCACACTAACTTTAAACTATGGCTGCTGATGTAGCAGTTAATTAGCAATTAGCTGGCTGTGCATACATTAACCAACCAGTGGAGAGAAAGGCTCCAACTCTCCTGTTTATCGTCCTGCTTTTGGAACCCAAAGAGACTTACAAATGAGGACATAATATCAAAGCTGTGTGACATTCGGCTCCTGTTGATTATCCCTGATCTGCTGATGAAGTATCAGTTGAACTTGAGTATCTGACCTATGTGGAACAGTTAAAACTGCCTTTCAGTTGCTGTTCGTTTGCACGCATTTAGTGATGTTGCCTTTGCCTTAGAAGATGTGTTTGTGACTGGGGGGGGGGGGGGGGGGGGGGGGGGGGGGCATAATGCACCACACTGGCAGCATCAAAGCTTCTTCACGTGAGGTTTGACGAGATTAAACTCGACGATGTTTCTCTTGGCGTTAAAAATTGAGCCATTCAAACTTCTACCTGCGGGGGCAGTAATGAGCCTTTGCTACGTCTCGCCTGCCAGAACCTAAAGAAGGAGGAGGAGAAGAAGAAGAGGAGCAGGAGGGGAAGCAGGCAGAATGACATCGGAAAATACCGGCATTACCTTTAAAGACGGCCGCTTTCAAACCGTTTGTTTGGCAGCATTTTGGGTACCGACATAAATGATAAATGGCAGCAGAATGACTGATAAAACACGGATAATATGCAAGCATTGTGTGAATCTGCGGCAGTTTAGCTAAAAGTTAAAAGCTCATGCTTCCATCATGCATGCAAAGAGTTCTAATAAAACATTTCAAGATGCATGTGCAGCTCGGTTAAATAAAAGTCTGTTGGTCCAGTAGTTTTTAGTAGTCTGTTGGTAGCTTTCTGTGTCGTCACACCCTTATTCTTCACCCTTATTCTTCACTATAAGTAGATGATTAGAATGAAATAACTTTGCATAAATGCAGTCCTGAGTGTCCTGGGACTCCAGTGATCTTCTACCCACCAGTTCAGAACCGAGTTGCTGTTGGTCCTCTCTGTTAGAGGTTTCTGTGGCTGAGTTTCTGGAGTTTCTGACTTTCTGGAACACGCCGGTGTTAGCTAGAATCTGTTCAAGGCTATTGAGTTGATTTCTGATGCCTGTAAGTTAATATTACTTCTTCCAAGAAGCCAGATGAATTGAAGCGCTGAAACGGGTGTAACATCTAAGAAAAAGAAAGTCCAAAGCTTCTTTCAGGCAGCTCCAGGTGTCGTCCGGGGACACGAGTGAGATGTTCATCCAGCGCTTTAAGCTTATTTAAAGATCATTTTGGACACAGTTAAGTAATGATGGGGATTACAAAGTGAGCGCACTGTAAAGTGTAAAAGTGATCCTGGTTATTTTACACTTTATTTTCCTTTTAAGTCACTAATGCACACGGCCTGCAGAGAGCTGCTCTTACAAGATGGAGATCATTTACAATGATGCAATTATGAAATCCTAAATTGATTTCAGAAGATCTCTGGGTTTGTTTTCCTGCAGGACTGAAACTGCGTGGCCTCCTCAAAGGCTGTTTAAAGCCAATAAAGACAAGTTATTCCAGCATTATTCGACAAAGCAGTGAAGACCCTTTTGTGATGTTAGGAGCGTTTTGCTTTCTCAATCTTTAAGTGCTCCAGAAATGTTCAGAGGATCTTCTTTGGCCTCCACAAAGCTTTGAGATGTGTTGTGCTCATTATCCTGCTGCAGCATGAATCTTCCTCCACAGAGATGAGAACCAGAGGCTGAGTGTGTCTCTGAAGAACAGACCGCTACTTCTCCCTGCTTCGGTACACATGCTCAGCCGTGAATCACCCCAAGACTTAAATGTTTCATACCAGCGTGGTATCATTCCCTCTCCCTTCAGACCTCTTTCATATGCCCCAATCAACAAGTAGTGCTTCAGATCCACTGAAAGTCTGGCTTGTGCTTCAGGAATGTTGTACTTGGTGCACCTGTGAGTGTTTTCGGCTCCTCTGGGGTGAGCCTGATGTAAATGTGATCAGAGGCAGACGCACATCCCTGCTCAGATGTTAATTACCTGTAGCTGCACACATCTTTCTTCTGTAGATGCGACGCTGGATACTAAAACCTCCGTATTTGGACGTGTGCTGAAGCCATTCTCTGTGAAAAACCGACTCTGTCCTGCTGAATCTGGGACTGAAAACACGACGACTTTTATGATAACTGTTGTTGTTGGATGCCCCTGACTCGTAAGATCAGAGTTTCTAACACTGATGTGAAGCAATGTGCACGTTTCCAGGGACTCTAAAGTAAAGACTTTCATTGATTCAGGCACTGAGGAAGCGAGGAAGTGTTTAAAGTGTAAGTTTGTTATGCAGCAGTAACTGATTCCTCAGCTGGGCTTTTGTATTATCTTGCTGAAGAACATTACATTGATGTCTCTGGTAGGGCTGCATAATTAATCATATTTTGATCATGATCACGGTTTTGGTGGCCACAGTTAAATGAACCTGATCATCAACGATATTTACAGTCAAAATGCAGCTCTGCTGCCTGCATCTGACCACATGTTCTGAAGCAGTAGTCCTCCAACCACCAGGGGGCGACAGCATGGTTAAGGCTTCATTAATCTGCCTAAATAACAAGCCTGCAGGCAGCTGGTTAGACAGTCTGTGAGTAAGACTGATGAGAGGAAGTCGAATCCAGAAGCATCTGGGGACGGCGAGGAGCTTGAGTCTCGAAACGGGGCGACTTCCATTATCTGGACTTGTTTCAGATTCAGGGAAAGTGACGTTAAACAAGAAGAAGTTATTAACAAAGAGTGTAACAAAGTAGTGTCTGCCCCAGAGTAACACCACTAATTTATTAAATCATCTGAAAAAACATCACAAACCTAAATATGAAGGTCAAAGCTAAAGTTAATTCATAAAATCCGTGTCCAGCGCCGACCCAGAGAACCATTATAGCAGAACCCGATCCATCCACCTCCCAAAGACACGCAGGAATAACAGCCAGATCTTTTTATTTGGCCAAAGACGAGTCCGATCAGTACAGTTAGTGCTTTAAAACGTTAAATTATTGGGGTTTTGTTTTTATTTTGCATTATTTATCATTTATTCTAATTTAAAGTTTAATTTTTCACTAAAAATTGTTGCCACATTGTTTATAAATGGTGCAACAAAAATCCATGTTTTTCCAGACATGATGATTGATCAGAATAATCGTGACTATGATTTAGCTCATAATCGTGCAGCCAAAGTCTCTGGAAAAGATGTTTCTTTGAAGGCAGCATGTGATGATCTAAAGTCTCAGGTGGAGGAGCAGGAAGTTCCTGCCTCTGAGCCTGGAAAAGCTGACATTAAGCTTCCGTTTTGGACCGTTTTAAGGAACATTTAGAGGTTAATCTTGTATTGTAATGCTTATATCAGCTGTTCCTGGTGCAGTTTGCCTTGCATGGATCAAAGATCACAAGTGTCCAGCTAAGGCTGCAGTTTCACCCTTTAGCTGCTGAATTTCCTCCTGATTCCTTGAATCATTTAATGATATTCTTCCCTTCAGAGGGAGAATACTGTGTGCTAATTCCATCTGATGTTTCTTTGAGGATTTTCCTCACACAGTTCTTGACAAACTGGCGATTCTTGGCCCATCTTTACCCTGATAAAGATTTTGAAACGAATCTTGATTAAAATCCTGTTGACATTATCTGTTTGAAAGGATATCATTAAATTAAATTTTACTTTTAGCTCTTTCCAAGCCCTAATCTTCCCCACACAGCAGCATGTTTCCAGCATATCAACAAATTAAATGAAGCCGAGGAGAAAAAACATGAAATATCTTTGGTTCAAGCTGTCTGCAGTGAAATGAAGGTTAAAGCAAATGTAGCATTGGTTTTCCATCCCAACCTTTTCTGATTTCTCAGGATATCTCTCAGTAATCAGGGTTTTTGTGTTGATTATCTGAAGCTGTGCTCTCTTCTCCTCTTCCTGATTTGGATGTCGATAGAGCTCCATTTCTTTAAATAATGTCACAAATGAAGAATTTCCTTTGGTATGTGACATATTTGCTGCATTGTGGTGGCTTTGGGTTATGATGGCAGTGACATGTTCTGTCGTTCTTTTACCTTCCGTCCTTTTTTTTAGAAGTTTTTTAGGCAGAAATTAAAAGAGAGACACATTCACTGAAAATTAGACTCTCATATGCACCAACTTTTACAGATAATTAGCTTCTGCTTTCCCTCAAAACAACTGAGAGGATGGAGGGAACTGGGAAAAGATCTAAAGAGGGTAAGAAGGACAAAGTAAGTGGGTGTGGCAGTCTGTATTTATGGAGCCTCAATAACTGATTCTGAATCAACTCATTTCCTGAAGTAAAACTATAGGCTCTGAAATATTCCTTAAGTGTAAGAATAATCCTTTCAGGGACAATTTGACCAGAATTTCTGAGGAAATATTAAATCTTTCTGGCTTTAAACACACTGAAAAATGATGCTCAGGCCACCGATGTCCTGACAATGCTGAGAGATTTCAAGCTGCCCTACTTTCCTGTAAAGTTACAGTATAATTTTAGAAAATCTGAATATTTTTAAATGGATTCCAGCTATTTGCTTTCTTATATAACAGTTAACAGAGGTCACCCAGCTGTTCAGTGAAGCCGTTAACAGAGGAGACGGATTTTTCTTGGATTAGGAGAGGTGTGCCTGTCTTTTCATGTGTTTCTCATAGAAATATAGACAGTCTTCTTGTTTCATATGTATATTAATCTTTATGCAGTGATCAGTGATGTTTTTCTCTCCAATAACACTCGGTATATTGTTCAGGTTCAGGTTCAGGTTCTTTCCCAAGAACATGTAGCTTATAGCATTGAACCATGATGACAGAACATATTTCTATGTGTTGGGGATCAAGCAGGAGCTGGATTAGTTATTAGCAAAGATTAATAAGTGTCCAAGCACCCATGTGAAGGCCCAGAATCTGAGCTCTGACATTCAGAACCGGCAGTTCTCCACAAACAACGTCTCCTTTAAAACAGCACAATAGAATAAAGTTGTCACACTTATTAAATCGACGGTACTTTGATGAATAAACACTTTTGTCTGTAGGTGGCAGAGATTTCCAGTCTTTCTGTCTGTGTGTGCATGTTTTCCAGCATCTGAAAGCAAAGATGAAGCACAGCAGGAAGAAAGTGTCCAGTTCTGGTTAACGAACACTTCAGGGGTTAATGTGTCACTTATGTTCAAAGGTGCACAAAGGAGGATGGTCGGATCACAGCTAACTCGACTCAAATTCACTTTACTTTCAATACAATGTACTGTCAGAACAGCTCTGATGCTAATGCTAATGCTAAGTGTGTTCTGTTGTTAGCACAGTTCTTGGAAAATGTTCAGTCCTTCGTGAAAACGGTCCTGTGTCTGATCTTTGGTGCAAAGACTCTTTGGTGCTGTCTGGAAGAAGGATTCTGGTCACTTCTCCTGGTCTGTTGCAGTTAGCCCTCAAGCTAACTCTGGCTAATCTTTCAGTGGACTCCAAGCTGTGCTCTCACCTTGGCTTGGTCAGCTGAAAAGTGGGTCCCTGCAGGCTTTGTGTGCTGCAGGAGAGTGAGAAAAGGAAGGATCGGGCCTCTGGCAGGCCTCGATCCTGCAGGCTCTGAGAGCAAATTCAGCTGAAGTTAGCGACCCCTGTTTTCATTGCAGTGTTCTGTGATAGATACACCAAGGAATCATCTTTAAATGTTCTTCTCCAGTCCATGGAGGCTAAAATCAGGGGTGATGTTGAGAAGGTGCAAAGGTAATCCCACAGAGAATAAAAAGAAGGTCAGTAGCCTTCATCAAAGAGATTAAAACGGAAGTAACAAGCTTCTTGTGATGAGAATAAAATGTAACTTGTTTTCTTGAAAAAAATATGATGATAAACTGTTAGTCTGGATAAGCTAAACCATCTTTTAGGAGCCAGACTTAAATTATCTGCTTCATAATTCTGTCTCAGAGGCTGTTTTATCATGTTTTTACCACCTGGTTATTATCCTGCCCTGGCTTATCCAATCAGAAGTACACATTCACGTGTCATTAAGTGACCAAATAACACTGCTGTTAGTGAGCAACAAGCATCAGGTTCACTGATGCTTCGGAAAAGTCCCAAACACAGAAATTCAGTGATGATCGAGTCCCGTTCGTTGCAGAATTCTTTCACAAACATGTCCATGAAGTCAGTTGTGCAGCAGATACAGTATGAGAGAGTTAAAAGGGAGATTTGTGATGTTTTAGAGCTCAGTAACAGCCCACCTCTGCTTACTAAAGACTTTTAGGGTCCCTGCAGCTTCATTCTGAGCCAGTCTCTGAGGAGTAACAGCAAAACATAAACTAACAATGAACATCAACTCAACTGCCTGAAATATACTTATCAGCACATAAAAATACACAATGCAGTCCCTGCTCCCCCCTCAGGCTCCATTTTGATGATGTCACACTGCATTAAAGCATCAGTTTTTAGGAGCAGAGCCTTGGGAGTCGCAGGCAGAGCTCCTGGAGAAGTTAGCGCTCGCTATCTGTGAAGCTGGGCCAGTCCAGAAGTCTCTGCCACAGCTGGAAGCTGCAGCTGTTGGAGCCTTCGGCTCCTGATGCTGCAGCTCCAGCTGCCTCACGGGTCGTGGCCCGGAAGCTCCAGGAGAGCCCCGCTGGTGGCATTGACCATCAGAAGAGTGCATTTCTGAAGACTGCAATAGGAAATGAATACAGCGCCATTCGCATTCTTCCATTTGAATTCTAAATTGCATAAATTTGCTTTCTATAACTGAGAATCACTCTCTGGTTTAAACATTTATGGCTGAACTGGCCCAGAATTAGAAGTGCAAAACGGAGCGTAGTGTAAACAGAGAGAGAGAAAATAGGGCAGCGAGTTTCATCTGCTGGCAGCCAGATCGCCACATTCTTGATCCCCTCTCACTGAATGTGGAAAAAGCTGTGAGACCAACCTAAAAAGACCACCTTTTTTACATTAAACACACCTTTAATTCACTTTTACAGCTGAGTTCTGACAGCATCTCGTGACACAAGCTGCTTGCTTTAAGACACTCTTCAGCTTAAAGGGAACAATGGGTTGGTGCTCCTTGTTTTTAGGGATATACAGCTGCAGTGGAGTGGAGGAGCATAATGTGGCTGTGAGCTGATAATCCAGCTGTGCAGGGTAACATTTCAACGGGGATGTTTTGGTCTGATGCAAAGCATCTCATTAGACTTTCAGACTGTTTTCAGTCACATGCTGCAGTGTGTAATTACTCTGCTCTCCGGCTTCTCCACTTATTTATCTTGTTGTTTGCTGCAGCTCTAACAGTCAGGATACAGTGCTGTGGTGTCATTTTATGGTTCAGCTCCTGACTGACGAGCATATTTAGGTCACAGTAAACCAGGGAAACCCTCGTGGCCTCCTCTGATCACACAGACAGAAGTTCCCGTTGATATGAGCTCAGATCGTAGCCACGTGAGGTTAAAGTTAATAATCCCGTGCCATTGTGTGTTTGTTACCTCAACCTTTGAGTCCTCCTGTGGCTCAGAAAGAGCTGGAAACCCTCCAGTGATGCTCTCTGGAGGAAAGAAACCTTGAAGTCCAGTTGAACTCATTTCTGAGGATGTAGACCCGGTGAATTGTGCATTCGTTCTTATCTTAGTTTCAGTGTCTCTCGCTGTGCTTCCACTCAAACGGCTTCGGTCCTGCTGCAGTCAGACTCTCTGATCTCTAAATCTTTTTGTTTACAGCCGGGTTTTCTTCTTCTTTTCCGTCTCTATCAGCTTGTTTTGGTGTTTTTCTCCTTTTTTTGTCTTTATTCTCAAACTTGATCTCTTTTCACAAAGCTTTTCTGTCTTTGTCTCTCTGCTACTTTTTTATTTGAGTTTTTCTTGGATCATGTCTGCTTGTGTTTGACCTTTAACCCCCTCATGCACACACATACATGCACTCTCAGGCTCCATTAACCTGCAGCCTTTCTGCACCTGGGTCATCAATATTCTCTGTCAATAAGTGTATTGAGCAGACTTGCTCATCTCTGGTCATTTCAGGGCTGTAATCAAACTCTGCTTCAGCTTAAAAGATCACAGCACACACATCTTAAATCTGTTGATCACAACTTTGCTGTTATCAATACTCTCCAATCAATGCGAGTATTAACCGGGGTTTAGTGTGTTCAGACCTTTGGACTGTTCAACATTCTGCTCATCTCTGCTTCTCCGTCTTTATCTGCAGCCGGACTCTCAGCGATTCTTTCCTCTTTTGAAGTCTCTGTGCAAAACGAGATTAACCACAAACTCTGCTCTATTGGACTTCTGTTAAAGGGGAACTCCGGTGTTTTTAACCCTTATTTCTGGCATGAAATACGTTCATCTGCTCACAGAGAACAGTTTGGTGAAAGTTGGCGCCCTTCAGAAGATATTTAGATAACTGGAGATCCATATAACGGAGTGAACGGGGCTTAGAGGATGCAGCCTCTAAATAAGGCATTATCTGTCTTTATTTCACCAATACTTTAAGAAGAATGAATGAATGAACGTTCTCTCTGCTGAAAACAGGAGCAACTCGGACCACAGAAGGCAGAAAGGAAAAGAAAAAGATGAAAGTTTTATTCTTCTACGGCTGCAGACTGTCAGTTATTCAGTGAAACAAACTTATCAGGAGCTGCATTAAAGAAGACAAAAAGGGATTTACTGTACAAACAAACACACACAGCCTCTTATCTCCTAAACAGGCCTAAGGAGACGTGTGTGTGTGCACGTGCACGTGCGTGTGCACGTGTGTGTGCTTATAATGGACCTGAGGCAGTGTAATCAGTCTCAGTGAGTTCACCTCCCTGCAGTTTCCTCTCAAGGTCACAACATGAACTCTATCTGCTCTGGCTGCCCCCCCGACTGCCTCTCCTCCCTCTGCTCTAACTGCCCCCCCCCCCCCCCCCCCCCCCCGCCTCCCTCTGGCTGTATTTGCTTTCTCTTATTTATCGTCTGGGAGTTGAACTCTTTGGGCTGGATTATATGAGCAAACACTCTTCCTCTAACGCAGAATTGTTGTAATTACTCTGGTGAACAGTAATTCTTTCTCATTCTGGGTTAGGTGTCGCCTGTCAGTGGGAAAAAGCCTGATTTGTTGTGTCATAGCCTTGAAATTCCCTGCGATACGTTTGAATCTTCTTTGTGTTTTCATGTAAAACCAGTGAGTTGCGTGTTGTTTTCTCTGCTCTGCGTGGGCCTGGTTTGCTGATAGTTTGGACTCTTTGGTTTAGCCTTCATCCACCTGGATGTTTCTCAGCTTTTTCACAGCCATGATGGCACCGTGGCAGCCTGGTTTATTGATTGTTTTACCTGAATTAACTGACTCCTGTCTCTGAGTTGTCCCGGCACTGCTTTACATGACTTTACGCATGCTTTTTGTGGTTGGACAGTTTTTAACTGAGGATATCGGTACCGATATCGAAGAATAATTGAGATCGGGCATCGGTTACAATCCATATCGCCGATTTTTATTTATTTTATTTTAAAATTCCTCCTTGCCCAGCATTGGCATCAATTCAAGGGCCTTCTGCCCCCTCCAGGGGTGAAAAAAGTTAAGTTGGGACTACCTCTGATTTAGTTTTTTTAGTTTTTACAAAGCGAGAGAAGCTGTGGTTTTGTTCAGATGCTTTTGTGATGGATGTTTAATTCCCATTTACACTAAACTATATAAAGAGCTACCCGATTAACGGATTGACTGTATAGAAAATGGATGAATATATAAAGAGCTGATTGTTATTTAGTTTTAAAGTGCCAACCAAGCCAGTGAAGCAATTTTTTCTTCGCAATTTCAGCTCCTTTATTATTTAATATTTTGTTTACGTTGGATTTTGACCTGAACCAGTTACACTTGTTCTATTTTTATGGTTAAGATGGTTTTACTGGTGCACAATTATTAGATAAATAAGTAATTCAGTACATTTATATCTGTTGATTTGTTTTGAAAGAAATGTTTAAGTCAAGTCTGATGCTGCCTTGCACAGAAGAATGATCCCAGTCTTTTCCACACAATGAAACTCACCGTTTTTTTGCCATAATTCTGCTGTTTTTCGGTATCGGATCGATATCGGCAAGATTAAGCATTTAAAAAATCGGATTTTATCGGGACGTCCCTGTTTTTAATCATAACGTGTTGTGCTGAAATCTCACTGCAGCTTTCTGAGTGGAGTTTGCATGTCCTTCCTGTGTCTGAGGGAGTTTTCTCAGGATGCTCTGGTTCCCAAACATCCAAAGACTTCCATGTTATTACTCAGTGTGATTGTGGGTGTTTTTCTGGTTTATCCTGTAATGGACTGGCAACCTGTCTGAGGTCACAGACCCTGCCTCTCCAGGACATAAAAGATGGATTTCCGTGTATTTCTGTCTCAGTTTGCTTTCTGTTTTATCCGTTTCAGCGGTGGTCAGTGCCATCCCGGTGCCTGCTCTGGACTCCTCTCAGTATGCTGGTATTCTGCCTTCACCTTCCTGCGGCTTCTCTCACAACAAGTTCAGCCTGAGGTCAATGCCTTTCCCCACCCTGACTGTGGACAGAGGATACACACCAGGTACCGTAACCCCGCCGACAAACTCACGAAACATCTTTGGAAACGGCACCGACTGCAGATTTATGGCTGGAAAAGAACACAGGCAGCAGGTTTATCTGTGGTTCTTCTTCTTTCCAGTCATCCCAAAGACCACAATGCATTTCAGTCAATCAAAGGTTCAGGAAATCGGCGGTGATGGCTTGTGGTGGCATTGAATGGGGGGGCTAATGTATTATAAAAGCCAAGTAGTTGTATTTCAGCATAAAAGGTGTCCTTTTAGAATATAAGTTTAAACTATCACAACATTATGGGCCTTTTCAACAAACCACCAAAACACTATTTAGAAGAATGCACTGATGGAAAATATACCATCTACCATCTCTCTGGAAATACAAATACTTTCACACCATAAAAGGTTTTAAAAAAGGTCAAACCAGACTTATAGCCTATTGCAATTAGCTTTGGACACAATAATCCAAACATCAGCACTAAACTAAAATAGTAACTCCAGGAAAACGCTCCAGAAAGACGTTAAGAGAGCCTGAAAAGAAATACTCCACAAAATGTTCCATCTGTGTGACATTAATGGGGGTCTACCTTATTTAAAGAGAAGCTTCAAGAGGCCGTTAGCCGTTAGCCTTTAGCCTTTCTAACGTTAGCCGTTAGCCTTTCTAACGTTAGCCGTTAGCCTTTCTAACGTTAGCTGTTAGCCGTTAGCCTTTCTAACGTTAGCCGTTAGCTGTTAGCCGTTAGCCTTTCTAACGTTAACCGTTAGCCTTTCTAACGTTAGCTGTTAGCCGTTAGCCTTTCTACCGTTAGCCGCTAGTCGTTAGCCTTTCTAACGTTAGCCGTTAGCCTTTCTAACGTTAACCGTTAGCTGTTAGCTGTTAGCCTTTCTCTCAAACCCAGTTACACAAAAGCTACGATTTTGGCGCTTTTCTTTCTGTGTAATTTGGATATCCTTTGGATGATGTGCCCCTACTTTTTTCACCTGAGGACATTGAAGAAAACAGATTCGAAAGTAAATAATCCACTTCCTTAACGCCGATGCCTGCAATTGTCAAAGTTTCGCCCTTCACACGCAATCAAGTAGAGTCGTCTGTGATTGGCCCAAATCTGCTGGATTTGGGCTGGACAGATTTAGCCCAAATGAGCCACAAATGGAGGGGGCGGGACTTGCAACCTGTCACTCAAATGTTGAAGAAAAGTCAAGTGGAACTGAGCTGCTTCCCTTGGGCTGTAGATAATTAGCCCGTTTTCACCGATTTAATGGGTTTCAGTTCAGATTTTGCTCCGCCTCTGATCAAAAATTAAAAAACTATTTGTTTAAAGTTTTTATTGAATTATTGATATGTTATATTCTCATTTTTATTGAATAAAGTAGGGAGGGCTGAGCCCTGTTAGCCCAATTATAGCAGCCGTCCCTGGAAATCAGCTTAACTCATAGAAAAGTAGGGCCCCATAGACACAGTTTTCTGCATTAAAATCACTGAAATTGGACTTTAAAAAAGAAAAATATAAGGAATTATTCAAATGTTCCATAAGTCTCAGTTCGGATCTTTTAGGCTTTTGTTTATTCAGAACCACAGAATGTTTGTTGTTCCTAATTAATTGATTTTATTCGTGGACGTCACTCTTATCATTAAATCACTTTATTTTATTAATCAGCTGACTGTACCAGCTGTGTTTTATTGTGTTGAATAACAACCAGCCGCAGCTTTGGATCTCTTCGTAGCATCGGTGGAGCCGCAGTAATCAATACTCTACATTTAATATATCAGAGAAAGTTGTTTTCAGCTTTAGCTGCAAAATCAAAAACACCCAAAAAGAAGTGTTAGGAATCAATCGATCCGTGTTTTCTGCAGTAACATAAGTCTAAACTCTGCTCTTTAGAGGAAAGGCATTCACAGATAGCATGACTGTGGATGATTCCTTCAACATTTTCCAGGCTATTCTCTGGTGCTTCTGGTGTTTGGTAACAGAGCTGCTGATGGGAATTCTGTGGTTTTTTGGGCTGCAGTCGGTTGTTTGACAGTTCAAACACCACTGGTACCACTTTGGTGGAAGAAATTAGAGACCTGACATTTTCCCATGAAGCTATTAGAACATCTGATATAGAGTCATTACGGTTCTGAGCTGTTCTTCACAGTGAAGACACCTGCTAATAAACTTCTACTCCAGGATTTAGACGGGTGCGTTGCAACCTCTCTCCACTGCTCTCTTCCTCCCGCAGCCTGTGCTATTCAAGCCTAGTTTTTCTGCCAAGCTAAACGCTAAATGATGTGGTTGGAAGCGCTAATTCAGAAATTCAATAATTGGCTAATTCCTAGTTGGCTCATGATTTAACAACAGCAACGAGAGGCCTCAGAGCCACTGAATCAGCTGACAAACTGTGGGGGCTGATTGCTTCCGGCAAAGCACACAGTGGGGATGAGTGGATATGGATGGGGCGGCTAATTAATCTAAAGATACAACATGAACAACGGGGACAGAACGAGTAACGGCAGAAGTTTCACTGACAGTGACACACAGCGATGAGCCTCTCCGATTATTGATTGTACAGCGAGAGACTGAGAGCCAAGAGCCGCTTTACATGAAGAGAAACGCTCAATCGGAGTATCAGAGACTGCGTTATTAGGCAGGAAGTTGTGGGATAAACCCTGATATCTGATATCTGAAGAAGTTTTAGATACATTTTTTGTTGTTGCTGTGATTAGGCAACAGATTTATAGGACAACAACAATTAAATAGAGTTTGATTTGTTTAATTTCCAGCCCTTCCTACTTCATCCCAATCACTGCATTCACAAAGGTTTGCTGTGATGGAGGGCTGTGATATTCCTATAATCTCTTTTTATTTCAGGGTTCCTCCCACTGCAGCAACTCTAAGTTTTACAATAAATAAATCTTCAGTGGTAAAAGCAGAAATAATCCTTTGGTGGACTCTTTTAGGACCTTTTCTCTGCACTTCTTTTTGGCAATTGCAACAGAAAAAAAGGTGGCTGCCTTTAAGCTGTGACCCAGAGAAACCCCAGTTCACTTCAGAGAACCTCTTTTTGTCTGTTTCCAGCCACTGATCAATGATTGCAAATGCTGAGCTTCTATTTCCTCCGACGCTTTCCCTGTTTGATTGCTTTAGCTGATGGAAATCAAGGTGTCAGACCTACTTAGCCAGAACAGAGACGTTAGAGCTCAGAGTCGCTGGATCAGAGGTCTGGAACTACGGATCCCTGAATATGTCAGAGTATTTCTCCTTGAGAAAAGGATGTGGCTCGTAGGGCCTCAAGGTAAAGGTGATAAACCTAAAACTCTTTTTCTGCCACCCATCACAGTGTCTCCCACCTTAAAAAGGAGGGCATGTTTTTGTTTAACACCAGCCGTAAGGTTTTATAGCCACGATTAAGTGGTTTTCAATGCCATTAACTAACAGCTGTTCATTCCTGAACCCGATCAAACCTGATTTTGGGCAGTTTCACAAACCTTTGTAAGACTTAAAGGGGAACTCCGGTGTTTTTAAACCTTATTTCTGGCATGAAATACGTTCATCTGCTCACAGAGAACAGTTTGGTGAAAGTCGGCGTCCTTCAGAAGATATTTAGATAACTGGAGATCCATATAACGGAGTGAACGGGGCTTAGAGGATGCAGCCTCTAAATAAGGCATTATCTGTCTTTATTTCACCAATACTTTAAGAAGAATGAATGAATGAACGTGTGCTATAGCTCTGTTAGCTCATAGCTGCTGTTAGCTCATAGCTCTGTTAGCTCATAGCTGCTGTGTTGTTGTTATTGGCGGCTATCGGGGGGCTTATAGAGGGATTTCTACACACTCGTCTGCTGGGATGATGTCATCGATGCCCGCCGCTGCAGCACAGCTCATTCACCCCGGTAAGAACGTCCATCTTACTCAAAGTCGTCGTCAAAATCTGATAAATATCCTGCCATGTTGCACAAAACTATCAGCAGCAAACTCTGTGTGAAGTTAGCCGACTGTCACAGAGCACGGAGTGAATAAACTGTGCTGCAGGGGGGCGTGTGGATGAAGTGGGCCCAGTAGAGTGCCTGTGTAGAAATCCCTCCGTTAGCTCTCCTATAGCTGCAAGTAGCCACATAACAGCAGCTATGAGCTAACAGAGCTATGAGCTAACAGCAGCTATGAGCTAACAGAGCTATAGCACACGTTCATTCATTCATTCTTCTTAAAGTATTGGTGAAATAAAGACAGATAATGCCTTATTTAGAGGCTGCATCCTCTAAGCCCCGTTCACTCCGTTATATGGATCTCCAGTTATCTAAATATCTTCTGAAGGACGCCGACTTTCACCAAACTGTTTTCGGTGAGCAGATGAACGTATTTCATGCCAGAAATAAGGTTTAAAGATACCAGAGTTCCCCTTTAAAGAAGAAAATGTTCATAAAGATACTTAAATACAGCTTTTTAGAAGTGCCTCTTATCATCTTTCACAGGCATTACTAATGTAATCATGGTATATGTCCATGAAAGTAGCTCTCATGACTCTTCTAAGTCATGATTTGTCTTTTCTGCCCAAACTGAATGAACATTAACATCATAAATGTTGTTTCAGTGGTTTGGAAAAGTTTTGACGACGTATAAACCTTTTTCCAACATGAAAAGCTTGACTGCATACATAAACTAAACTGAGGGTAACCCACCAAACACCATTAACATTTCATGATTGAAATACTTCATGTCTAATAAGTCACTGCAATAGAAGCTGATGCCTGAGCATTAGCCTCCCAGAAGTCAGTAATTCGGTGCGAGTAATTGCCTCTCTTTCAAATAGGAGGTCAAAAAGCTTCCAGAATCCAGTTGTCCTCAACATGACTTTGAGATTAAAAAGGAAACACACCAACAAGTTGTTCAGGAAGGCAGATATGAACACTTTCCTGTGGTTTGATTTGAAGTTTGTGGCAACAGTTTGTTTCACAATGTCATCTGAGGGCAAGAGTTTCTCATTTAGTTGTTGAACATCCTCAGACTTTGTTCTTCTTTCCAGCCTCTTTCTCACATGTTTCATTCCTCCTGTCACCCTCCCAGCCTTCATCTGTTTTCCTCCCCCGGCTCCTCAGTGATCAACTGGCTCTGATTTTCCTTCCTTCAGCTTCTCCCCATCTTCTTTGCCCTTTTCTTGAGGGGGTGTGGATTAATTTTTCATGTCAAATTACAGACACATTTCTGCACAAGGTCAGAAGATCATTCTTGCCCTGTTGCTTGATTTTTAACACACTGCACTGTGGTGTGGTGGTTCGTCGCCTCACAGCAGAGGGTTGCAGGTTCGATTCCCGGCTGGTTCTGTCTGTGTGAGGCTGCATGTTCTCCCCGTGTCTGCGTGGGTTCTCTCCGGGTTCTCCGGCTTCCTCCCACCGCCCAAAATCATGCATTTAAGGTTAACTGGTGACTCTAAATTGTCCTTAGGAGTGAGCGTTTATGGTCTTTTGTCTCTGTGTGGCCCTGTGATGGACTGGCGACCTGTCCAGGATGTAACCCGCCTCTCGGCCATTGACAGCTGGGATAGGCTCCAGCCCCCCCCCCATATATAGAAGATGGATGGATGAATAAATTGGACCAGCAGGGAAGAGAAAAAACAGCAAAACTTACAGAACTCAGTGTTTCTTGAAGAAAAAGCCAATGTTCTCCATCAAAGCAGAGGTTCTACGTGAACTTTATGGGAAAATATTCATACTATTTAAAATGTCTTGTTTGGTGTCCATGTTCACTGTTTTTCTGTCTTTTCTACAGATGACATCCAGACTAATTGGTTTTGTTGTGTCGTTCCCTCTCTGCATTCTGCATCTTTCTTCATCCCTGCTGAGCATTTCTCTTCTCCTTCTCCCAACACTTCTTCTTTTATCCCTTCTTTTGTCCCGGCTTCATCCCTTCATCTTCTTCCCTACACCTCAGCCATGCCCTCAGATGCCTCCACCAATCCTCTCCTCCAGCAGCAGCCTCCATCCCAGCAGCCCACTCCCCACCTTCCTGGTTCCTCTGCTCCGCCTGGGGAGCATGCCCCCCCTGTTGGTCCTGTCCCAGGGGCGGCTGCAGCTCCAGCCACTGCTGAGGAGGCCCAGGCAGGAACCAATCGAACCATCCCGACAGCCTGTGTCCGGCCAACACATCCACTAAGGAGCTTCATCAACCCCCTGCTGCCGCCGCCCATGGGCACCATCGACCCCAAAGTGTACACCTCCATGATGTCGCAGTCAGGTGAGTGCAGCCCGAAAGTTCACCATTTCCCAAATAAGACTTTATTTTCACCCCACATGAAACCCAACTCTGGGAGTCCAGGTGTTGATGATGTTATATTATATTATCCTTCATCAGGACGTTGTCATTAATTAAAGTTACACAAAGATTCTCTCAGCACTCAGTCAGTGGGTCCACATGATGTCTTTCTCCTAGTTTACTCTGCTCATTCCAGCTCTCTTAGTGTCTTAGTGCCCAACATGTTGCAGCCTTCAGGTGTTCTCTCTGCCTCAGATTTTTCATTTAAATTTTGAACATTTTCTTAAAACTTGTTTTTATATCTTTTAAAGCTTTATATCAAAGCTGATATTTCTCATATTTCTGAAAGCACCTGAAGGTTGCACGTGCTCTCTGAACGGCTGGAGCCACTGACGTCTTTTACATGTTCAAAAAATGAAGCAAACAGTGTGTCGGCTGACGTTATAACAAAATAAGATCAAAAATCTGTAAAATCACGTGTGATTTTCTCACATTTTTTGTGTTTTTTATATTTCAGTGTAAGTTTTTTTTCAGTTTTTATGAACATTTATTTATCACTCAGTGGGTCTATATGCTGAGATTAACTGGATTACAGCTACAGTTGGGTTCTGCTCCTTATCTGAGGGTAATTATCCTTGGATATATGGCGGTGAATGAATGGAATCACTGGCACAAAGCATGTCATACCCCGGTACCATAGGTGGCGCTGTCCCCATTTCAGCTATCGCTAATAGAGCCACTTCCTGTTGGCGTCTTCACCACCAACAACAACAAACTCAGGCATTCAGAAAGATGGCGAACGCAGAGCGAGATGAAGCTGCGTCCCTCTCCATCTGTGGTGAGCTGGTTATGGCACAGACGATGCCCAACGGCGCATTCTCCATCGCGTTGTTTCTTTCTTTCTGACGACAACAACAGGAATATCGTCTCCTTCCACTTCCGGGTGACGATCGCGGGAAAAAATCTGGAGCATGTGCAGAACGCTCGATCCGATCCTCTGTCGTCTACGTTTGGATCGAGTTATCTCAGGGTCTTAACCCGATCCGACTCGATTTCTTGTCAGATTAAGGTGTCTACATGAGCTGAATAACTCAGTTTTATTGTAATTTAGCCATTAATCCGATCCGATGGCGCTCATCTAACCGCACTGACTGAATGAATAAAGTGACCACCTGGATATGTTGAAGTTTCTTAGTTGACTTCAGTGCTCTTATAAGCAAAGAAAAGGGGATTTTGTACCCTTCGTGACATATTTGGGGTTTTTCTGAACCCTGGTTTGGTAACAGCCTTTTTTTTTGGGTTGTTTTTCAGGTTCATCGGTACAACGCAGCTCAAAAAAAGTCTTGAGCATGCGCAGAACGCTCGATCCGATCCACTGTCGTCTGGATCGAGTTATCTCGGGGTCTTAATTCTATCCGATCTGTTTCCTTGTCAGATTAAGCTAGTTAAATGAGCTGAATAACTCACTCTTATTGTAATTTAGCCATTAACCCGGTCCGATGGCGCTCATCTAACCGCACTGAGTAACCTTTTTGGGTACCATTAGCATTTAGCACGTACCTGTGAGCATGTAGAAGTCACTGAAGTAAAGAGGGCCGTCCTGGAGAGATAAGAGACAGATTTTCACAGATGTGAACCTCCAAGATTCTTTTCCAAACTTGTACTTATGTTAAAGTTGGACTCACCTCTTGGTTGATGATACACGCTCCTCCAAAAAGAAAGGCGACGGCTAACGCTAAGTCCAATTCACCGCGTGCTTCTGTCGTCTACCATCTTATCCCGGGGTCTTAATCCAACTGCGAGTAACTCGATCCGGTCCAATTTGTAGCCAGACTAAGGTGTCTACATGATCTTATTGTAATTTAGCCATTAATCCGATTCTTTGTGGCCTCTTTCTAAAATCATTGCATTCATTTTTCTTGGCCTAATGCTGCCATGCAGAAAGGAGAATTATATACGATGTATTTACATTTAAATTGTTCAGAACGAAGTTGAAAATACAACTAAAAGCAAAGTGAATTTAATTCAATTGCATTTCAATTTAAAATCTTGAGACTGAGACCTTTTTATGTAACTTGTTTGTTTTCTTACATACATGATCTGATGATGATGATGATGATGCCAGCTTTCTTAAGACATTTCAAATAACTTGAAACAAAAAAAACAGATTTTCCCAGAGAGGCTTGAGCTGGGGAAAGGTTTAGATCAGCAATTTCATTAATTTCATCATACATGAAACATGATTACATTAAAAATATTGAATGTCTACACCCAAGGAAAGAGGCTGAAAACCGCTCAGGAACACAGTTTTTTCACTGCATCTGCAAATGTTAAAGCTTTACTGTGCAAAACAAAAGTCGGATCAGAAGTGATGCCACCTCCTCTGGGCTCTGGCTTCCACTTGGTTGAACTTCAAAGCAGTTCTATGGTCTGCTGAATGAAATGTTTAATTTTCTTTGGAAATCGTGGCTCCTCGGCCTACTCTGGGTTCAACAGGAGCGGGATCATCAGTCTGTGGTCAGCGAACAGTTAAAAATGTCCGTGTTTAAGCGTTTTATCCAAAGTGACTCATATCCCAGGTAGGGTGAGGGGGATCTTCCCTTCTTTTCCTGAAAGGTGGAAGTTTTTCCACAAATTCTGACTCTTTAAAGCAGGGGGGTCAAACTCAAATACACAGCGGGCCAAGGTTGAACAAATGAACCTTTTTAATATGGAACCCAACAAGTTTTGATTTAACAATGAATACTGAACCAGCAAGGCTTATATAACCTTACAGTCCAGGCTGCAAAATTGAGTTGCTAATAATAATAATAATAATAATAAAAACATATCAATGGCATATTAAATTAAATTAAAACAAAAATTTAATGCCTCCTTTCTGTTTCCAGCCTTCTGATTTATGTCAAAATTAGCTTCTTACGCAGGCTAATAAATGTGAAAATAAAATAACATAAACCTCTTTTCATCTCCTTTACTTTCTGGCTCCTTTGAGCTGTGTCCAGGTCCTTATATTTGTCCAGGTGTTTCGTTTCATAGTGTCGTCTGATATTATATCCTTAGTTACTCCTTAGTTACTGACGCTTTGGCTCCACAAACAAGACAAACAGGTCTGTCTTTTACATAAACAGATATTCTGTCTCCCACCTGTCCAGAAAAGTTCTATTTTCTGCCTTTCTTTTGGCCATTTTTTGGTAGGTAACAGTGACAGCTGTGGTTAGAGGTCAAAGTGTGGTCTGGGGGAGAGGCGGGGGGGCACAAGAAGACCGCTAGCATAGATGCTACTGACACAGAGGAGGGGGCGTGTCTGCCTCTGTTCTAATTGACGCGCCAAAACAACAGCAAAGCATTATGGGATTTGTAGTATAAGCGGTGTTACAGCGCTGCCGCCGTATAATACTGGCGGGCCAGCTCTAATATTAATTTGAAATTGCCTCGCGGGCCAAATATAATTACACTGCGGGCCAGAGTTTGACACCTATGCTGTAGAGTATAACATAAGCATCTATAAGATAACAAGCAGGCATAGAAGGAAGTGCAGAAAGATAAAGTGCAGAGATAGAGGGGGTAGGGAAGTACAAGGTAAGTGCTGGGATAGGAGATGCTCTCTGAAGAGCTGGGTTTTCAGGAGCTTCTTGAAGATAGACAGGGACGCCCCTGTTCTGGTAGCGCTCGGTAGCTCATTCCACCATCGTGGGACGACACATGAACAGAGTTTGGATTGTCTTAGGCGTGGTGTAGGAGCTGCTAGACGACAATCCTGGGACCAACGGAGGGACCCAGTTGGGACAGAAGCCTTTGCAAGAGCATTCAAGTAGATGGGAGCCGTTCCATTAAGCTCTTTGTAGCTAACATCAGGGACTTGGATCTGATGCGGGCGGCTAAGGGCAGCCAGAGGAGCTCAATGAACAGAGGGGGGGCGTGTTCTTTTAGGCTGATCCAAGACCAGACGCACCGCCGCGTTCTGGACCATCTGCAGAGGTTTCACAGGCTGGAGACCAGTTAGGAGAGCAGTTAGGAGACCAGTTAGGAAACCAGTTAGGAGACCAGTTAGGAAACCAGTTAGGAGAGCAGTTAGGAGACCAGTTAGGAAACCAGTTAGGAGACCAGTTAGGAGACCAGTTAGGAAACCAGTTAGGAAACCAGTTAGGAGACCAGTTAGGAAACCAGTTAGGAGAGCTGTTAGGAGAGCAGTTAGGAAACCAGTTAGGAGAGCTGTTAGGAGACCAGTTAGGAGACCAGTTAGGAGAGCTGTTAGGAGACCAGTTAGGAGACCAGTTAGGAAACCAGTTAGGAAACCAGTTAGGAGACCAGTTAGGAAACCAGTTAGGAAACCTGTTAGGAGAGCAGTTAGGAAACCAGTTAGGAGAGCTGTTAGGAGACCAGTTAGGAGACCAGTTAGGAGAGCTGTTAGGAGACCAGTTAGGAGACCAGTTAGGAAACCAGTTAGGAGACCAGTTAGGAGACCAGTTAGGAGACCAGTTAGGAGAGCAGTTAGGAGACCAGTTAGGAAACCAGTTAGGAAACCAGTTAGGAGACCAGTTAGGAGAGCGTCTGCAGAGGTTTCAGAGGAACATAAACCACATAAAGCAGTTTAGGAACAACACAAGCGTGTTTTTTCATGGGAGGACTTTCTTATTTCAGCAACAACAGACCAGTTTCTGCTTAAAATGCAACAGCTTGGCTGCACAGTAACATTAAATCTTACAGTCTGAACTCTGAAAACTTCCCACAGTCATTTCATTATTGTCTTATTTTATTAAATGTCAGCAGCTTTCTGCACCTCCTCTGCAGAAGTGATATGATGGAATTATGTGGAATTCCCCTGATAATCTGCCCTCTGAAGCCGTGTCTGATTTTCTGTCATATTCCAGTTACTTTTTAAGCTGAATTCTCCACTGAGTGTCCGCTCTGTGTTTAATATTTTACTCGGGGAAGCTAAATGCATTTGCCTCGGGGTGTTGCACAGTGTGTGTGTGCCTGTTTTATTTGATATACTGTAAATGGCCTTGACATTAGCCGGAGGGTTGGATGGGATCTGACCTGGCCTCCCTCTGTTCTCTCTCTGGCTTAATGTTACCTGTCTGTCTCGCCACATGTCCAAGTCTCTCTCTTTCTCCCAAGGAACCAAAACCTTTCCTTCTCGGGGAAATAAGACATTCCTCGGGTCGCTGTTGTTTTTCAGCTCTGCTCTGAATCATCGACTTTCTCTTGACTGAAATATTTTGAGAATAATATGAAGGAAATTAAACCTGTTGGCTTTTTTTCCCAAATATCAAACTACTTTTTACTTGCACATGAGTTTAAAAGAACTCAAAACAGGTCTTCGGTTTATTAGCTCCGAACCATCCAGTGGAACCATTTCACTTCTTTTTTGTGGCTTTTTCACGATTGCTTCAGATTTGCTTTGCTGGTGAATAAAAACCCAGCTCTAGTCTCCCTGCACAGCCTTGGGAGTGGATCCCATGGTGTACTGGCATAAGAAAGCAGTGGAGAATGTTTCAGTGCAAGAGGGAAATATTTGCCAGTATTCTTCCTGACCTGAGACTGTATTTAAGCATCATGACTCATGGAGAGCTTGTTTGCTTCATGCTGAAAACCACTGATGGAAAAGCAAGAATCATGTATTAAACATTGATTTCACCACATCTCCACCACCTTTAACCCTGGAAAAGCTCCAAATCACAGGCTGAAGCTCGCAGGTTTGGAAAGAACAAAGATGAGGAAACTGATCTTTATTGTGAGAATGCTTTAAGGCGTTCTCACTATTGTTTTCCTGTTTCTCTTTATTATTATTATTCCATACGTTCTTTTACCCTTAACTTGTTCTACAATCTTTCACCAATTTCTACAAATTTGGTATCAAAACGTTCAGCTCCTTCGGGAGATTCCGGCTATGAATTTTGGTGTTTATAACTTTTTAAACTATTTCACTTTTATTCAAACTCTTCAAAAACTTCCTCTTCTTTCCAACCTAACTAGTTCAGCATACGTTCAGCTGGAGACACCATTCAAACTTTATAATGTTCACAAGACATTCAGCTATTACCAAATGACTCAGCTTTTTAAAATATTAAGCCAATTTTGAAATATGACAGTTTAAAAAACATGAACGTTTTTGCTCCTTCTTGATTTTTATGAATGAGAAGATTAGAGTGGCAGACTGATCATTTTAACTTTTTCTGATATTCAAACAAATTCCTCTAACTTTAATACTGTTTAACTCAGACAAACAAATTATACCTTAAAATGTAGGTACACTTGTCCTCTTTCAGCTGATGTAACTACTAAAGAGCTCACATTTACAGAATTCCAGCTATGAGCCTTGAAGCGAGAGAAACCTTTAAATTTCTCTCACTAACTCCAATGGAAACTTAGTCTGACGCCAGAGACAGGTTCAACTGTGTTCAACTCGCTGCCGTTTAAATTTCTTTCACTCCATTGAAATAAAAACTACATTGCCGCGTTCCTCCAAGCCTTCTGCTTCTTACGGTCTTCAAATTATTTTCCTCGCTCTTCCAGTTTTCTCACAGGAGGTCATAGTATCCAAAAAAGCCATTTCTGCAGGTTACACAGGGAGAGAGCTGTTAAGCAGCAGTTGATTACAAACATTCCTGTCACTGATGACATCACTGATGACATCACTCTTCCACTCCCTGCTGTATATTACACTGAAGCCATTTTAACTATTACTCACTTGATTTCTGCAAAATTTTCACTAGATTCAGATTTTTGAGCATGTTCAACTAATCCCATTCAACTTAAAAAGCATTCTCACTGCTGTTTCGCAGGAACAGCTTCTAGTTTAGCTTTTCTTTTTTATGTCCTGTGTGTGTGTCTTTGTGTGTGTGTGTGTGGTTCCATCATGGCTCTGTTTACATGCCCAGGTGGCCTCAGATTAACATTGATTTTTAGCTCCTGGAAACCTTTTGCTCAGAAATGTTGAGCCTGAGGCAACGACTGCCAGAGTCTCACCCCGTGACCCCCCCGAAGCTTCAGAGCCGAGCAGTTCCACCTCCATCAAGCCTTCTCTTTCCCCGACTCCCCTTCACCTCCTCCAGGGGAAAAACCAGACTTGTGAGCAACAGCGTCTGCTGCTCATTGTTGGTCTTGTTTTTGTGTGTTTTTCTGGGTTTGAATGAGTCCCTCTGAGGAAAATTGACACGTTTTCATGCTTTAATTACAAAGAGGGAAAAGGAGAGAGATTTACGGCGGGAGAACAGAGGAAAGATGTGGACAGACCAAAGGTTGTTGCTCAAGTTTGAAAAGTGGATGTGAAGCTGTTCAGGACAAAGGTTTAACGGAGCTGATTAGCATTTATTAACATAATAAAGAACCAAAGCAGATGAATGAAGTGAAAAGATAAAGTGTGTAGTGTTCTGACTCCATTTCCCATAGCAGCAGTTTGTAAAGTGGCACCAAAGTCGGAGGAAAATACGAGTTTCCACACCAGAGCAGATGGAACTTTCAAATCTTTCCTTTAACCCTCTAAAACGAGAATAAAACGGCCCATTATGGCAAAAATAACGTCATATTGTGTTCCTACTCTCCACTTCTGGTTGGCAGACATGTCAAACTTCACATTTGACACAAAAAACTTCATCCTTCAATGTAATTTTTTTGAGCTACAGCAAGTTGAATCAGTACAAGTTCTTCACCGAGCGAGTAGGTTATTGAGCTACAGCAGCAGAGCGATAAAGGCAGCATTAGGGAGTATTTTTTTTCCAATAATCGCACAATATCCACTAAAAAGTTTGCAACAAACACCAACTTCAGATCCTTTGCCCAGCAATGTTGGTGGTGAGGAAAATGTTTCACAGGGTCAAAGTTTGCATTGAGGAGTTAGCAGGGATGGTAGTACTGGAGGGAGCAAGCTTCTAGCGCATTGAATATAGAATATTGAATATAGAACAGACATTCATAGGGACATATTTGGGGAAAAAGGCTGCATTTCATCATTGAAACACGAAAATTTCATAAAAATTCTATAATCCAAGATGGCCGCCACCCCATGACGTCATAATATGCAAATTAGCTGTGTCAATTTGCTTCCTACATAAACTTTGGGTCATCCTTAACATTTCTCTAATTCACAGAAAGTCTCCATCTCCTATCAGTTTTAAGATATGGCCTTTTGAAATTTATTTGTCAAAATCAAGGATTTTAGAAGAAAAAAAACCTCTGGCGCCTAAAGGGTTAAGAAGCCACAAAGTCCTCTGAGGAAGGTTGAGGGGAGCACTGGAATAACAGGCTGATGTGCAGCCTTTTCAGCCAATCATGCGCCAGCTGACGGCCAACAGGGTTAGAGCTCAAACTTACCTGGTGAGAGATGCCAAGAGGAAAGTGGTCATTTATTGGCAATGATGAGAGCAAATAGCTGTATTCTGTGGTTGATATTGAGTCTGTTCCTTTCCATTGATGTAAACAGCTGTTATGACCTTTTGGTCTTCCTGCAGCGAGATCCTGGCACCTGATCCAGAGTAAAAACCTTTCCAGGTCGGGATAACATCCACTGAAGTGGAACAAATGCCACTACAGCCATTTTGCTCTTAAGAAACCCGATTGTTTCAATGAGAAAGTCACATTTCTGCTCTTCAGCTGAAGCAGATCGGCCCTTTCATAAGCTGAGACTTTCTTTACTCCTAAGATCAAATCTCCAAAGCCCATCTGCAGAGCAAAGCGTGGTGGTGGGTAGTTACTCACTTAAATTGGCCTGAAAGTGTGGTTTAATGCTGGAAGCTCTAATAGCATTGTCTGATACTGAGAAAAGACATTACAGCCCCAGCTGGAGGCAGACGGAGCCTGCTGTGATGGATGTTTTTAAGTGTATCTCTTGACCTGCAGGAAATGCATTCAAACCAGTGAAAAGCTTTAGAAATGGTTTGAATCTCTTATCTGTGGCATATGAAGGAGCACAAAAGGACACGCAGAGAGGAGTTTAAATTCATGATAATCTTTTAATATCTCTCGTAGCTTCTTGACTTTTTCAGTCACACTAAAAGCCTGCTGGGTGTCCAGAAGTTCAGTAGGTCCACAGAATCATTTGGACCCAAGGCAAATTGACCAGATAACTGGCTAAAAATTCCTCCTGAACATGGAAGTAAATATGATGAGTTAAAGATTTTAACCATGTTTATTGGACTGAAATGTTTCTGCATTTAGTTTTTATCCAAAGCGGCTTAAATATAAGGATGTAGCATCACAGCTAATGTCGAAGCTAGGAAACCAGCAGTCAGACTCTGTCAGAGGTAGAGTGCAGCCATAGAGGGAAGTACAGAGCAGGAGATGCTCTCTGAAGAGCTGGGTCTTCAAGAGTTTTTCTTGAAGATAGACAGAAGATAAACTGTTCTGGTAGCGCTCAGCAGCTCATTCCACCAATGTGGAGCGACACAAAGAGTTTGGATTGTCTTAGGCGTGGTGTAGGAGCTGCTAGACGACAATCCTGGGACCAACGGAGGGACCGAGTCGTGATGGGAGCCGTTCCATTAAGCTCTTTGTAGCTAACATCAGGGACTTGGATCTGATGCGGGCGGCTAAGGGCAGCCAGAGGAGCTCAATGAACAGAGGGGGGACGTGTTCTTTTAGGCTGATCCAAGACCAGACGCACCGCCGCGTTCTGGACCATCTGCAGAGGTTTCACAGGCTGGAGACCAGTTAGGAAACCAGTTAGGAAACCAGTTAGGAGACCAGTTAGGAGACCAGTTAGGAGAGCAGTTAGGAGACCAGTTAGGAAACCAGTTAGGAAACCAGTTAGGAGACCAGTTAGGAAACCAGTTAGGAAACCAGTTAGGAGACCAGTTAGGAAACCAGTTAGGAGACCAGTTAGGAGACCAGTTAGGAAACCAGTTAGGAAACCAGTTAGGAGACCAGTTAGGAAACCAGTTAGGAGACCAGTTAGGAGACCAGTTAGGAAACCAGTTAGGAGACCAGTTAGGAAACCAGTTAGGAGGCCAGTTAGGAGGCCAGTTAGGAGAGCGTTGCAGGAGTCCAGGTGGGAGATGACCATGGCCTGCAGCAGGAGCTGGGGGGCATGTTGGGTCAGGTATGGTCTGATCTTTCTTATGTTTAGTAATGCAAAGCGGCTGAACGAGCAACAGAGATAACGGGATCTTTGAAGGTTAGTTGGTCATCAATCATGACACCCAAGTTTCCAGCTGCCTCCAGGTAGGGATTCAGTTTGGATGCAGATGCTGTGGTGTTTGGTTGGTTTGGCTGGGAAGACGAGCAGCTCAGTTTTAGAGAGGTTTAGTTGGAGGTGATGGGCTTTCATCCATGTTGATATGTCAGAGAGACAGTCTGAGACTCGTGTGCCTGTGTAGAAATCCCTCCGTTAGCTCTCCTATAGCTGCAAGTAGCCACATAACAGAGCTATGAGCTAACAGAGCTACGAGCTAATAGAGCTATGAGCTAACAGAGCTATAGCACACGTTCATTCATTCATTCTTCTTAAAGTATTGGTGAAATAAAGACAGATAATGCCTTATTTAGAGGCTGCATCCTCTAAGCCCCGTTCACTCCGTTATATGGATCTCCAGTTATCTAAATATCTTCTGAAGGACGCCGACTTTCACCAAACTGAACGTATTTCATGCCAGAAATAAGGTTTAAAAACACCAGAGTTCCCCTTTAAATATTGCTTGAGGGTTTTTGTAAGGACAGAAACACCATTTGCTGTTTTTATAATTTAATAGTGAGTTAGTGAGAATTATGGGCTGAAAGCATCGGGTCAGAATAACATATTTCAATGATAAATTTCCATTCATCATTGAAATATACTTTTTCTCAACAGATACTTGCATTTATACATTAAAATAAATCAAAACTATTGCACGTTTTTTCACTTCCAAGCCGATTCTCTGCATCTCTTTGTCTTTGTCTGAAACCGGCCGTTTCTTTCACCTGGAGGGGCTCCATCTGATGTGTTGAACATCTCTTTTCCATCAATAATTAGTTAAAAATGAAGCTGCTGCGGATATTATTACGTCCCGACTGTAAGTCAAGCTTACAGAAAATGAAAAAGCAAACAAAGAAACACCAAACTCCTGTAAGAAGCGGATGAGAAGCCGTCTCACTCCCTCCAGAGACGTCACGTCTCCTCAGACACTTTTCATCTTTAACCGTATTTACTTCAAACTGTTCTCGGGATCAATAACTTCATCCCTTCTATCTTCACCTCCTATCGCAATAAATCTTTCCTCTTTGGCTTCAACCTAGAAACAGAGACGGACACCTCTGATGTGAGCCCTGGTGGGCATTTCACACCTCCTCTCCAGCTCGTCTGGTATATTAAGACACCTTTCTGAGCAGACGTCTTCCACCACATTCCTTTCTGACAAGCCCCCCCGAGGGTGGACCAGGCACCGTGAAACTCTCTTTTATGGCTCTTTCTACTGTGGATGTGTAACCTTTACTTCGGCTCTGTGCCGCCGCAGATAGCTGTGTTTTTATCTGGATAGCGGTGTTTTATCTGGGGCTCGGTTGGGTTTGCTTTCAGTGGGACGAGAGGTCACACAAATACCAAGCGGTCGCTTTTTGGTTGGAAATGAAGATGGCCGAAGCACAGAAGGTGTGCCAGACCTTAAGAATACATAAGTGAGGCTGAGGCGTACCGGCTGAAAAGCCACGAGTTTCCCTCCAGGTTCATGAGACTCCAGAGAGCTTCTCAATTGGCACTGATTACCATCATCAGGTTTAAGAGCCTAGTTAGCCAGGATAAGAAGCATTAGCATGAGGCTGCCTGCAGCCTCCTTCGGTGTCCTGCAGCCTCCTTCGGTGTCCTGCTCGTCTGTGACCTGAAAGCTGCAGAGCAGTAAGTTGCTCTGTCGGAAAAAGTGAAACGTTTCTACAAATCTCACATATTTTAATTTGATCTCATGCATGCCGCTGAGTGAGATGTAATTAGTGGCTCTTCCAAAGCGCTGCGTCCGCCTGCTTCAGCAGGCAGCAGTTTGCTGTGGTTACAGTGACTCTTTTCTCAGCTTTTCCCATCGTTGCTGATGCTTTTTTGCCAGACATTAAAGATGGCCGTTAGTGTGGCGATTATTGGGAGGGCGATAAAAGATATCCAGATGATTCTGAAAGGTTTTTTCATTTGAATCAATCCTGAAACCGTCCCCAGGATCAAATAAACTTTTTTTTTTTCAATAAAATGTATTTTTAAATGTTGGATAGAAACTAGAATAAAGAATAAATCAGATCTGCCCACTTCTCAGTGCCTTCCTGGGTTTCATATCAAACTAACACAGGCCAACGTACGGTTGTTTCTTGGTTTAATCTAAGAGGTTCATTGGTGTTAAAACAGGAAACTTGTTTTATTTTTTTCACATGAATGTTGCTCCAAGCCTCAAAATAAGTCTAAATATACGTTGCATCTAGTCTTCATTCTTTAAAGGAGTTCTTTCCTGTTTGGAACCACGGTTCTTTGTTTCTTCTGTTTTGGGTGTGTTTTTCAGCTCTTCTTCTTTGTTTCTCCTGTTTTGGGTGTGTTTTTCAGCTCTTCTTCTTCTTTGTTTCTTCTGTTTTAGGTGTGTTTTTCAGCTCTTCTTCTTCTTTGTTTCTCCTGTTTTGGGTGTGTTTTTCAGCTCTTCTTCTTTGTTTCTTCTGTTTTGGGTGTGTTTTTCAGCTCTTCTTCTTTGTTTCTTCTGTTTTGGGTGTGTTTTTCAGCTCTTCTTCTTTGTTTCTCCTGTTTTGGGTGTGTTTTTCAGCTCTTCTTCTTTGTTTCTTCTGTTTTGGGTGTGTTTTTCAGCTCTTCTTTGTTTCTTCTGTTTTAGGTGTGTTTTTCAGCTCTTCTTCTTCTTTGTTTCTTCTGTTTTGGGTGTGTTTTTCAGCTCTTCTTCTTCTTTGTTTCTTCTGTTTTGGGTGTGTTTTTCAGCTCTTCTTCTTTGTTTCTTCTGTTTTGGGTGTGTTTTTCAGCTCTTCTTCTTTGTTTCTTCTGTTTTGGGTGTGTTTTTCAGCTCTTCTTCTTTGTTTCTTCTGTTTTAGGTGTGTTTTTCAGCTCTTCTTCTTTGTTTCTTCTGTTTTGGGTGTGTTTTTCAGCTCTTCTTTGTTTCTTCTATTTTGGGTGTGTTTTTCAGCTCTTCTTCTTTGTTTCTTCTGTTTTGGGTGGGTTTTTCAGCTCTTCTTCTTTGTTTCTTCTGTTTTAGGTGTGTTTTTCAGCTCTTCTTCTTTGTTTCTTCTGTTTTGGGTGTGTTTTTCAGCTCTTCTTCTTTGTTTCTTCTGTTTTGGGTGTGTTTTTCAGCTCTTCTTCTTTGTTTCTTCTGTTTTGGGTGTGTTTTTCAGCTCTTCTTCTTTGTTTCTTCTATTTTGGGTGTGTTTTTCAGCTCTTCTTCTTTGTTTCTTCTGTTTTGGGTGTGTTTTTCAGCTCTTCTTCTTTGTTTCTTCTATTTTGGGTGTGTTTTTCAGCTCTTCTTCTTTGTTTCTTCTGTTTTGGGTGTGTTTTTCAGCTCTTCTTCTTTGTTTATTCTGTTTTGGGTGTGTTTTTCAGCTCTTCTTCTTTGTTTCTTCTGTTTTGGGTGTGTTTTTCAGCTCTTCTTCTTTGTTTCTTTAATTGTTGCCAGTTTGTAACGTTATAAAATCCTCTGGTGGAGCTTCGGCACCTGTTGGCTGCAGGAAAAGGAATCAGTCTTTACCTTCCTGCAAAGGCAGCTTAAACCTTCCTGCTTCACGCTCTCGGCTGTAATCGGCTCATACTGAGGCCTGTTCCAGGTGTTTTGTTTCTCGGGAGCAGAATAGATGTTTATTGATCAGGAAGTGAAGGAGTGGGGGATTGTTGGTAGTCGAAGCCTCAGGATGTGTTCAGACTGTTCAGGGACTCTGAGACGTGGAGGAAAAAATAGACCTAAATCTTTTGTCTCTGTTTTTCCGTCTTTATGTTGTTTATCTTTTGTTTTCGCTCCTCACTCTGAATCAGGAGGTGAATGGGTTTCTTTTTATTTTATTTATTTATTGCTCGTTTTGTTTCCTTCTTGGTTCACTTTTCTCTCAAACTCTCCGTCCTGCAGCCTCATTGCATTTAGCTCTTCTCTTTAATTCATTTTCTCACTTGTTTGCACCTTTCTTTGCACTTTAAGGAGCGGATGCCACAGCGTTCCCTGGAAAATGTCCAATGGATAGATGCTCACACCAGTGTTTAAATGGCACAGCCTTCTATGTTCCCGTTCATTTTATGTTCACTTAGTTGTCATTTAGAACGATCAATAGCAGCTGTGTTACCGGGTCAAATATTTCCTGTCAGCAGCTGTGTGGATGTCAATATTAAAGTTTTACTACGCTAAAAGTACTGACCCATATATCCATTTATATATTTTCCTCGTTTATGGGACAACTCGATATTTGGCCCGGGTCAGCACATCCGTGAGAATGCTTTTAAACAGTCAGACACTGACACATAAATGATGAAATGTGGACATATTAATGCCTCTCTGGTAGCTTCCTTTGAGAACCACATGAACTGGAGAATGTCCCAAGAGTTGGGAGGCAGTACCTGATCCATATGGACTGTAATACAGTTACAGCATCTGCATCAGAAGTGGAACTTGTTGTGATGAAAAAGAATCGATTCTCCTGTTTTTAACACGCCCCTTTCCCACAGCATCACATCCAGCCCACAAAATGATCAATAATACTCATCATTTAGCCACTGACATGAAAGATGACATTTATCATCCTCTCACTAAAGTCATTGATTCTCCCCACATGTTCCGTCTGTGAAATAACTGACCGAGGCAGCCATCCTGCCTCTGGGATCATGGATGTCCGTATTATTAATCCCATCTGCTCGGATTCTCTCTCTCTGAGCACCGATTACATTCTGACCTCTAAAATCCTGCATTGAACTCCCAGATCCGTCTGAAAAATCCCTGATTAGACTCATCAGCATGATTATACTTTAAATAATTGATTGTTCTACCCTACAGTTTAAAATAATAGAAGGAATTTGCTGTAATATTTGCTGCTCCAGCTCTGAGATTCTTGATTATGCTTTTCCCTCCGCCTTAAAAATCAGTGATTACACTTTGGCAGTTAGGACTAAAACCATCACCAACATCACCCAGTTCCCCTCACCTTTCTATCCCAGAGGAGTTATTTCAGGTATCAGATCAGCTTGCTGCATGATTACAGACCCGCTCCGGGAAGCATTTTGTCACAACGTCTGAAGCATCTTTTCTCTTGTCCAGGTGCGAGCCTCCCGAAGCCCCAGGTGAAGACGGCCTCTTTGGGTCAGGCTGGTAAAGCTCGCTCTCCACTGCTGCCCGTGTCGGTACCGACGGCACCGGACTTACAAGAAGAAGGAGGAGCAAAGCCTGCCGAGGATTCAGCCACCAACGTAAGTCTGCATGAAGCCGGTGCTGCAGGAGCTGATGCCATGTTAGCTTTACACCACAGACATGTTGATTTGGCCCTGTGTGAGCTCAAGGAAATATTCAGCCTCAAAAAACATAATTAAAAACATAAAGAATATCTGATGATAATGTTTAATCAGTTAAATCCACTTATTCATTCATATTTTGGTACATTTTAGATCAAAGTTTCAGATATGCGAGTTTGTTTATGAAATAAACAGACTTTTTTCAACATTTTTAACATGGATGGAGAAGGACTTTGATAAGAAATCAAATGTGGAGCTTTGCTGATTTAACCGACAGCTGTAATGCATGAGTGTCACCACAAGGGGGCAGTAATGCACAGAGCTGTTTGATAACTGGCATAAAAACGTGCTTCGGGCTACATTTTAGTTTAGATGCTAATGCTGCTCTAGCAAAATACGTTAGATACTTCTGAGTGGAATTCCTTTAAAAACACAGACAAGAACGACATTTAGAACAAAATAAAGAAAAAATATGAAGCCAGAATGCAGTTTTTCTTTTGTTGTAGCCACCGTTTGTCACTGTTGCAAAGAGAAAACTGTCTGTGAGCTCGTGTTTTATCGGTCGTTCGAGGTTATCAAATAAAACAGTGACCCACAGCAGACAAATCTGCATTTTTCTGGATGAATGTTGGCAGAAATGGTCACACAACTCCTCCAAGGGGCCTCAGAATGATTTAATGTTGCTGTACCTTCACCAAAGTTCATCATAGGCACAGTTTCTGTCTTCAGTAACATATTTGATCAGTTATTTGGTTCATAGAAAAGCCACAGAATGAACCTTTAAACCTTTAAAATGGAGCTGGAGATGGGAAGTGGCAGGAGAATGAAATAATCCATCTCTAAGGGGAATGTTTACTCAGGTTGATGCATGGCTGCCTTCTGAGTGAACTGCTCTAACGGGGAATGACAGCAAAGCCTTCAGGTGACACCTTTGGCTTCGGTCCAAATGAGACGTGAGATATGCTCAGAAAACTGTTTTTTTCTTTGGATTTTGTGTAATTTATTGTAACGTAGAGATGAGGCGTTAATCCTCATCAGTGAGACTGCTGCTAATGTTTTAAAAACAGTTAATTCTCTTAATTTTCCTGAGAAACAGACAGAGTTGTAATCTTTGAGGTCACTTTGTCTCCCGTTGGAAGTCCATCGATCAGCAACTGCATTAAATTCGCTCGCAGGTGAAGTGAATCACTTTGATTGTCTTGTTGCAATGACAGCTGCCAGCTGGTGAAATATCAGGTGAACAGTCGGTTCTGGGGGTTTAAGTGTTGGGAGCAGAAAGCAGGAGGATCTCAGTGACACCAGAGTCAATAACTGTGGGGCTGCTCCGGGTAAATTTGGGCCAAAGCCACAGAAAACCTTAAGATTCTTTATTTTTCAAACGATTCTCTGGGATCTACTTCATGGCCTTAACTTCCTGTTATCAGGTCATCTGATTTATTTATTTGCTAAATAGTGGCTAAAGATGTTCAACCATCAATCCAGTTCCTGTACCCATTTAATCCAGTTCCTGTACCCATTCAATCCAGCTCCTGTACCCACTTAATCCAGTTCCTGTACCCATTTAATCCAGTTCCTGTACCCACTTAATCCAGTTCCTGTACCCACTTAATCCAGTTCCTGTACCCACTTAATCCAGTTCCTGTACCCATTTAATCCAGTTCCTGTACCCATTTAATCCAGTTCCTGTACCCACTTAATCCAGTTCCTGTACCCACTTAATCCAGTTCCTGTACCCATTTAATCCAGTTCCTGTACCCATTCAATCCAGCTCCTGTACCCACTTAATCCAGCTCCTGTACCCACTTAATCCAGTTCCTGTACCCATTTAATCCAGTTCCTGTACCCACTTAATCCAGTTCCTGTACCCACTTAATCCAGTTCCTGTACCCACTTAATCCAGTTCCTGTACCCATTTAATCCAGTTCCTGTACCCATTTAATCCAGCTCCTGTACCCACTTAATCCAGTTCCTGTACCCATTTAATCCAGTTCCTGTACCCACTTAATCCACTTCCTGTTGTTGACGCTTTAAAATAAATCTTTTTTTTTTTTTAAAGCCATGTCACACTTAATTTATCTGGTGGCTCGTTACAGATGTTTCCTCGTGAGAGATTTACTCATCTCTTAGTCCCTATTCATATTTAATCAGATGTAATGGCGCTTTGTAATTTAATGAATAACTAAGTAGAAATGAGCAAGAAGTTACTTCAAACACGGTAAGAGTTTGGCCTCTTCACTTTATTCACATTATTACTAAAAAACGAACACATTGTGCATAAAAAGCATATAAATATCTCTTGTTTTGTATCAGAAGCATCATGTTCTCACTGAAAATAAACTACTTTTTAAAGTAAAGTAAGCAAACAGTTTCCCAGACGGTACCCGAGCTCTGCTGGAAAGACTGATATTTCTTCAGTTTTCCTCATAAAAGCTGCAGAAAGGTGAACTGTGTGATTTGCAGTTATTAGAGTGTAATTACCCACTTAGCAGATCTGTGGTAAAGTTAATTTAAACGGTGTTATTCTGCAGGTATCAGACGAAAAATACCCACAAACAAATCAAGAAAATCAGGTTGTTAACGTTTGAGCCACACAGTCCTACAATAAAGAGAGAAACAGGTGTGCAGCGTGCTCACAGACATGCTCACAGCGTTGTTACTACACCTGTTTCCTTCCCTCGAGTGCGTCGGTGGCCTTTCAGCTGTGGAATAAAACACAGTTCATTAGTGACTGAAACCGAAAAAAGAGGGAGAGAAAGGGCTGGAAGAAGGAACCGAGAGAGAAACGAGATGAGGGGGAAAGAGAGGAAGACACTGAACATTAAAAAGAGGCACAGGTGGAGTAAAGTTAAAAAAACGGTGGATAAAGAGGCGTCGAAGGACAAGAAGCAATGAAGGGGATGCACAGCTGTGTGTGTCGATGTTAAGGAGAGAGACCGGAGGGAGGATTCAGACGAGAAGAAAAAGAGGAGCCAGAAAAGTGTGAAGAGGGTTGAGAAAAGAAAAGGACACAGGCAGAGGAACAGAGAAGAAAAGGGAGCCATAAGAGGGCAAAAATAAGCCGAAAAGGCAGAAGAAGAAGCAGAGATGATGAAGTAAAAAATCTGAGACAAGACAGAAATAGTGGGGGGAGAGAACTGTTAGATGGGGGGGAGAGAGGGGGAGATTGGGGGGAGTCGGCGTAATGGATGGAGCAACTGTCTGATTGAGAGGAGATGAGGAAAAGAGAGAGGAGGACAAGATAAACGACAGAAGATGATGTGGAGCGATGTCGGACGTAGGGACTTGTTAAATATTCATGTGTGATTCAATGACAATAGGACAGAAGGAGGTGTCGCCACGGCAACTGGAGGAGAGAAGATGAGAAAAGGAAAATGGAACAGGGTAGAAAAGGGGTAATGAGGGGGAAGTAGAGAGCTGCGAGTTATCACTGTGGGAAGTTAAGGAGAAGGAGGGATGGAGGAGGAAAGAGAAGGAAAAATTCAACCAAAACAAGAGAAAAGGAGGAGGAAGACGGGAAAAGGCGGTTGCCACAACAACGGAAGAAAAGGGATGCTTTGGGGTGAGGCAGACGAGTAGGGGAGGAGAGAAAGATGAGAGGAATCAGCAGTGAAGCAGCATAACCGAGAAATGAGAGGAACGGGAGGAAGATGTTAAAGGTCAGCAGGTCTCTGTAATCGATCTGGTCTTTTCCCATCAGCCCCCTGGCCTGTCCATCAGACACATTCACACTATTGGACGGCTGCACGGGGTGAATAAATCAGGAAAGTGTAGCATAAATGTGCATTTATTTAATTTGCAGTGAAGTAGAATAAAAGGAGGAGGAGGAGTGAGACTCAGGTTGTTGTTGTGGTTCAACACATTAGTTTAAATCTAAAAAGAGTCTGACGTCGGCTTCAGTTTCCATCAGAAACTGTGAAAATAACCCTTTTTCAGAGCCTCTGTGTCTTTTAAGGAGTCTTCTTTTTAAAAAAACAACAACTTTTATCTGTTTCTGCTGGCAAGGCTTCATTTGAGTCACTTTTTTGTTGTTTTTCTCATGCTTTATTGTGAAGGAACATCCTGTTTGATTGTTTTTCTCATGCTTTATGTAAAGGAACATCCTGTTTGATTGTTTTTCTCATGCTTTATGTAAAGAAACATCCTATTTGATTGTTTATCTCATGCTTTATTGTGAAGGAACATCCTGTTTGATTGTTTTTCTCATGCTTTATTTAAAGAAACATCCTGTTTGATTGTTTTTCTCATGCTTTATTTAAAGAAACATCCTGTTTGATTGTTTTTCTCATGCTTTATTTAAAGGAACATCCTGTTTGATTATTGAAAGGAGGTTTCTGTCTCTGAAAGAGTTTATAGAAAACTTACACATGGAAACTTAGAGAAATTGTCCAAAAATATCAGAATTATTCTTCAACCACACAATGGGGGAACAACTCATCTTCTTTTGGTTGTTGTCTTTGGGATCAATGTGTGAGAAACTTTCCTTTGATTCATTTTTAACTCTTTCTGTCACATGTCTCGTCACTTCCTGTTTTATTTTGAAAAGCACCAATCTTCTCCTCTGGTTTCAGGTATCTTGCCCTTCCTCTCATGTCAGGCGTCTAATTGTCTTCCCTGATTCCCAAAGTGTTTCCACCTGTTCCCCTTTGGTCCCTCATGTGTTCAAATAGTCTGTTTCCCTTGTCTTGTGCCTGTTTGTCTCATTTTGAGCATCATTTCCAGCCCTTGTCTTGTTCCATAAAACCACGAGCCTGCAGCGAGCGTTTCTCCTGCTGTCTTGTTTGTAGTTTGTTCTTAGCCATAGTTTATTTATTGTCTAACGGTAAGTTTCATAGTCTTGTTTGTTCCTCCGTTGTGAAGGAGAGATTTTTGTTGTAGCATTGATAGCTACCTCCGATTAGCCACCGTTAAAGGAGAGTTTTTATCGTTAAAGTTCAGAGTCTTTTGTTTTATTCCGCCTCATTAGTGTCAGTTACCAGGAGATTCAGGACGCAGATGCAGGGTCGTATGTTTTCAAAGAGGGTTTTATTATAACAAAACAGAAGACAGATCACGGCACTGCAGGGCGATCTCCCGGTCTATAAAAATCCTTAGCGCTCTCCTCCATATCTAAGGTGGAACGCAGCTATGAAAGTTACAAAACATAAAATCTCCAAACTGGCAGGAAAACTTAACAAAGCAAAGACTCGCTCTGAAAATGAGGCGGAAGAAAACAAAGGTGCACTCTTAATAAAACAGAGGCTCTATGAAACTTTAACTAAAAGCTCTTCTTTAACGGAGGCGACTTTGAATGGTTACAACGAAAAATCACTCCTAGAAAATGGAGGAAAAACAAAGCTATGAAACTTACCGTTCAATAAATAAACTAAGGCTGGAACAAGAATAAATTACAAAACAAGATGCACTGCAGGAGAGTCGCTCACTGCAGGAATCTGTGGGTTCAAGAGGCAAGACAAGAGGCTGGTAATGAAGCTCAAAATGAGACAAAATACTGGCACAAGACAAGGGAAACAGACTATTTGAACACATGAGGGACCAAAGGGGAACAGGTGGAAACTCTTTGGGAATCAGGGAAGACAATCAGACGCTTGACAGGGAGGAAGGGCAAGATACCTGAAACCAGAGGAGAAGATTAGTGACTTTTCAAAATAAAACAGGAAGTGACGAGACATGGAACGGAAAATAAACCGTGACAATTAGGAGAGCGAGTCTTTGCTTTGTTAAGCGTTCATAGCTTTTCTGTTTTCCCAGTTTGGAGAGTTTTATGTTTTGTAACTTTCATAGCTGCCTTAGTTACGGAGGAGAGCGCTTAGGAGTTTTACAGCCTTATCTTTTGCGCTGCCGGGAGCTCACCCCGCAGTGCTCTGTGTGTTTGTTATAATAGACCTTCTGAACCCAACAGACCCTGCGTCTGTGTCCTAAGTCCCTACGGTTCCTGACAATTTCCTGCAGCTGATCTGTGTTCCTGACTTCTTATCCGGAGTGTAACTATGGTCCTGAATTTCCTCCACCTGTGCATGAAAGCACCTTATATGCTTATGGGCATATTTATGGCTACATCTGCATCTATCTCTGAAGGATTTGGGTTTTTCAGCCAGTACAGACGGGCCTGCATTCAGTCCTGCAGAACACAATGCTGCTGGGTGGTGATGAGCTGAAAGTGAACTGCAGACAGAAGCAGACTGACAGCAACAGGAATCATCCTGAGCAGCACAGGTCAAACACACCCACAGCAGCTGCACTTGTTCTATTTCAACACTTAGTTTCACTCCATCTCAGAAGCCTTCACTCGGACTTCTGCCTGTTCCACAATAGAGAAAAGCTTAAGAGCAAACAACATGAGCTCAACCAGGAAGGAAAATAGCCCAAACTCCAATTCTTGCTTCCCCAGTTGGCATCACAGCACTGCAGAAGTGTTCAAGCCCAACTCCATGCTCTTCAGAGGTGGTTTTTCAACCTTTTAAGCCTGATAAACCCCACACTTCCTTCAGCTTTGTTGCTCTGATGTTAAGAACTCAGACTTTAGATCCTTGGCTGTAAATCAAACTGAGGAAATGTTTGGATAATTTAACATTATTCCTCCATTGATGGAACCTGCTGAACTCTTCAGTCTCACCAGATCAGATATCGGCTGCTTTAAGCTTTGTTAGTTTGCTCGTTCAATTAGTAGCACAGCAGTTAATCGTGTTTATCCCATCAGAAGAATTACTTCTGCTTACCTGGCTCCTCTACAGTTGCCATAGCGACACATGTAATCACCCCCCCCATCTGCTGAGCAGCTGATCATTCTGTAAAGGACACTTTAGCGTAATTTAGGGACATTCAGCAACACGTTACGTCACATTTTACAGAATCCGAAACTCAGTTTGTGTCAAATAGTGTTTTTGTTTTCATTTTAGTCTTCGTGGCATTTTAGTTTTTATTAGTTTTAGTCACTTTCACTCTTTTTAGTTTAGTTTCAGTCGACTGAAAGTCAGAGCATCTGAATTATTCGTGACTATTTTAGTCTAATAATACTTTACTGTACTCCGAGACTATGGTTCTCAGCTGGAAAAAGGTGGAATACTCTCTCCGGGTCGGGAATGAGATCCTTCTCCAAGTGGAGGAGTTCAAGTATCTCGGGGTCTTGTTCACAGTGAGGGACGAATGGATCGGTGCAGCGTCTGCAGTGTTGCTCTGCACCGACCCGTCACTGTGAAGAAGGAGCTGAGCCAGAAGGAGAAGCTCTCTATTTACCGGTTCCTCTCCTATGGTCCCGAGCTGTGGGGAGAGACCGAAAGAACGAGATCGTGGATACAAGCGGCTGAAATGGGTTTCCTCCGCAGGGTGTCTGGGCCTCCCTTAGGGATAGGGTGAGAAGCTCAGTCATCTGGGAGGGGCTCGGAGTAGAACCGCTGCTCCTCCACATCAAAGGAGTCAGATGAGGTGGCATCTGGTTAGGATGCCCCCTGGAGGCCTCCCTGGGGAGGTGTTCAGGGCCCGTCCCACTGGGAGGAGACCCGGGGAAGACCCAGGACACGTTGGAGAGACTATGGCCTGGGAACGCCTCGGGGTCCCCCCGGAGGAGCTGGAGGAAGTGGCCGGGGACAGGGAGGGTCTGGGTTTCTCTATTAAAGCTGCTGCCCCCCGACCCCCGGATAAGGAGCAGATGATGGATGGATGTTTTAGCCTAGTTTTAGTCAATGAAAATGGTGTTTTAGTCTCTTTTTATTTAATCCAGTCAATATATTATAACTACTTAGTTATATAGATGAAACCAAAATGTTGTTTTAGTCAAACTCATTTCACAATTCAAACAAGGTTGTCTTATTATTATATTATTGTTACTTATATATAATTGTTAGACTCAAGAAAACATCCATTAAAGACACGGGAGACGCTCTGATTTGAATTTACAACACATTTATTTTACCAGCCAAACATGTTGGAAGTAAAGATGAACCCTGGCTGGGGTACATATATATAAATATATATATATATATATATATTATATATTTATTTGTGTGTTTGTGAACCCACCGCAGCTGCATCTTGTTGAGAAAGTGCCGCAGAGAGACGCAGGAAACAGAAATACTGCAGAATAACAACAGCAACGCGACTAAATGAGAGGAAATAACTTTAGTCAACAAAAATCAAGAGAGATTTTAGCAGATTTTCCCATTTAGTCTCATTTTTATTCAGCAACATGTATTTAATTATAGTTATGGTCACATGACCGACCTTTTTGTTGCGTCTCGTCTCCTTTTCCTCACGGGATAAAGGTTTTTAGTCATGTTTAGCTTCTTGTTGCTGCTCAGGATGGATGAAGAAGGGATTCAAGGGTTTCATGCTTTCTGTGGGTTTCATTCAGGGCCGTATCTCCCTAATAATGATAATAAAGCCAAACGTCTGTCTAATGCAGCAGAAAACCTTTTCAGATGCTCCTTTGTGTTCAGTTTACGACCCCATGAAGGTGTTTTCACCTTCCCGGTTTCCTCGGTTCTCCTGATCTCTCAGAAGCAGCCGGACTGTCAGCCGCAGATATCTTTGTGGTGTGAAACGGAGGTTAAATGTGCTCTGCTCCCTCCGTCCTGCTGGAGTGAATCTCTGTCAGATTATAGGAATGTGAATCCAGGTCAGCGGGTCGACAGAGATAGCAGGATATCATAAATGCATGCGGAGCATCGACAGGCGTTCTGTGCAACCGATGAAGCGTTTCTGACCCGTGAACCTGTTGTTTTGGGTCAGTAGATTAGATGAGGTCACAGGCTTGCTTCAGAATTTTTGATCCACTGTAATGATTTTTATAGAAGCCTTTTTGTCCGTGTAAAGTGGAAATTCTGCTCTTAGATGAGCTTTTATGGCGTCCCTCTGAATGCCAGCGGGAGGTCCAAAGGTCACTGGATGCATATTATAAATATAAAAACAACTTTTCAGCTGCTGTTTGTTGCCTTCGTTCCCAGTAATGGGAATTCCCGCAGTCATCATGTCACTTGAAAGCCTCATTTAGGAGGTTAAAACTGCAAAACCAGAACCCAACGAGAAATGGGCCTTTTCAAAGATTCTGGCCTTTATTTTAGCCAAAATCTGTGATAATCTGTGTTGTGAATTATATCTGAAGACAGATTAAACTGTAACAGACTTTCCAAAGCTCATGGAGGACGAATATGTATCACAGAGAACATGAAATGTCCCGTATTTTCAATAAATTCAGCAGGACAGGCAGACAAACTGCGTCTTTCAGCTAAATTCTTGGACATTTCTTTTTATAAAGTATTAATGAGCTTCAGCTGTTGCTGTGGCCTACGTTTGTCTGTTTGTTCATATCTGGTATGAACGGCTTCTGCTGCTTCTGAACGGTCAGTGTTCACCTCTGATGTTTTAAATGGAGGCTTTATAGAAATCTATGTATGACTGGAGGGTGTTTAAAGCTGCCCCGTATCAGAAATCTGTCAAAAGTTAATCTGACATGACTGTGGGGTCATGCTAAAAGCTTTAACTGGACTCGGCTGATAGTTCAGTGGGTTCAAACCCCAGAATTTCCTCTTCAAAATAGATCTGAAGCTGAACTGAAAACAATTTCCTAGCTAAAATACTCAATGCTACTTATGATTAACCTGTAGCTAAATTAGAGCGTTATCTCAAGCTGTTAAGGTTTTAAACTGTTTATTTATTTGAGTTAAATAATTGAACATTTATGACATAGAAGCAACTGCATTTAAATTAAAGATATTTCCCCAAAATACAATATTAATCTCATCTTTTTGAGGGTTGAATCTTCACTTTTTCAACAAAATATCAATTGTTTTCCCTGTAAAACTTTGGAGTCATGAACAACTTTGGTGTCATTCTCTCTCTCTGAAGTTTAAACATCTGTTTAAAGTAGAAATAAACGTAGAAATGACTGTAAATGCTTCAGCCTGCAGGCTGAATATGCATCAGACGGATGAGGAATGCACCGTAACGTGAAGCTTTATGCATATAAGGTAACAGATGTTACCTTAGAGAAGTTGCTACAAAAATAGAAGAAACTCACGAGCAAAGCAACCATAAGATGACAATTATGACACAAAATAGATTTATTAAAATATATTCAAGCACAGCTGTGTGACACCATGTAAGAAAATATTAAGACACTTTGTTAAACCATCGTTTGCCATGAATGCTTCTGTGACAGATCACTGTTTTTCAGTCAAGTTATGCAAGAAAGTGCTTAGAAAAAGCAACTGTCCACGTTAACATTTAAGTTTATTCAGCAGTGAATTAAGATGTTTGGGCTGATTTGTTCAGTTAAAAATGTGTAGCTTAACTTAAATCCTTGTAATCTTTAGCACACACCCTATGTGAGAGCTTTTCTGTTAATTACTGAAGTGTTGCTGAGACACTTCTAATTTTAGGATTTATCAGTGAATCGGTAAAATAATTAGAAAGTAAACTGGTAACCCGGTCGGACTTGTTTGAAATAAATAACTATTATCAGGAGTTCTGTGGAAATGTTAAAAGATAATTAACATGTACAGTAATAGCATATATAATATTATATATATAATATATAATATTATATAACTTTAAAGTCCAGGGGTGCAAAATCGAGTTGCTAATAATAATAACAATAATAATAATAATAATAAAAACATATCAATGGCATATTAAATTAAATTTAAATAAAAATTTAATGCCTCCTTTCTGTTTGCAGCCTTCTGAGGTAAATGTCAAAATTAGCTTCTTACACAGGCTAATAAATGTGAAAATAAAACAACATAAACCTCTTTTCATCTCCTTTCTGGCTCCTTTGAGCTTATATTTGCTCCACAGCATCATGAAGAAAGTGCTAAGAAAAAACCAACTGTCCACGTTAACATTTAAGTTTATTCACCAATAAATTAAGATGTTTGGGCTGATTTGTTCAGTTAAAAATGTGTAGCTTAACTTAAATCCTTGTAATCTTTAGCACACACCCTATGTGAGAGCTTTTCTGTTAATTACTGGAGTGTTGCTTAAACACTTCTAATTTTAGGATTTATCAGTGAATCGGTAAAATAATTAGAAAGTAAACTGGTAACCCGGTCGGACTTGTTTTAAATAAATAACTATTATCAGGAGTTCTGTGGAAATGTTAAAAGATAATTAACATGTACAGTAATTGCATATATAATATTATATATAATATATAATATTATATAACTTTAAAGTCCAGGGGTGCAAAATTTAGTTGCTAATAATAATAATAAAAACATATCAATGGCATATTAAATTAAATTTAAACAAAAATTGAATGCCTCCTTTCTGTTTGCAGCCTTCTGAGGTAAATGTCAAAATTAGCTTCTTACACAGGCTAATAAATGTGAAAATAAAATAAAATAAACCTCTTTCTGGCTCCTTTGAGCTTATATTTGCTCCACAGCATCATGAAGAAAGTGCTAAGAAAAAAACAACTGTCCACGTTAGCATTTAAGTTTATTCACCAATAAATTAAGATGTTTGGGCTGATTTGTTCAGTTAAAAATGTGTAGCTTAACTTAAATCCTTGTAATCTTTAGCACACACCCTATGTGAGAGCTTTTCTGTTAATTACTGGAGTGTTGCTGAGACGCTTCTAATTTTAGGATTTATCAGTGAATCGGTAAAATAATTAGAAAGTAAACTGGTAACCCTGTCAGACTTGTTTGAAATAAATAACTATTATCAGGAGTTCTGTGGAAATGTTAAAAGATCATTAACATGTACAGTAATAGCATATATAATATTATATATAATATATTATATAACTTTAAAGTCCAGGGGTGCAAAATTGAGTTGCTAATGATAAGAATAAAAACACATCAATGGCATATTGAATTAAATTTAAACAAAAATTGAATGCCTCCTTTCTGTTTGCAGCCTTCTGAGGTAAATGTCAAAATTAGCTTCTTACACAGGCTAATAAATGTGAAAATAAAATAAAATAAACCTCTTTCTGGCTCCTTTGAGCTTATATTTGCTCCACAGCATCATGAAGATGCTGCATTGACCCAGAGTTTCAGTTTTAGTTTGAGGAATATCCGTTCGTGCCCTTTTCTGGCTTCGCACTGCACACTGGAGAGAAAATTGAATATGCAAGGACAAACCTTTGAAGCCATGCTCAGTATAGCTCATCTTTGAAAGAGTGTCACATCGACTTTATCAGAAGCCGTTCATGCGGCCCACTCAGAGCAACAGCTTGCTCAGGTGGACCGGACCCTTGCATCCCTTTGCATCTGCAGGATTAAAGTGCATTTATTGTGCCTTTCGGTGTCACCTGTCCTTTGAAACACCGACACACCGGTAATATGTGATGTGATAAACTCTTCTGAGCTTCTCGTTTCTATTGAGCATTTTCCAGCAGATTTAAAAGTCTCTGCTTATGATAATCCTTCACCGTCAACAGAAAAGTCTGTTCTGAAAACTCTGTCCTGCAGTTTCAGGCAGGAATACCAGAACTTGACACTCATTGGGACAGATAGGGCAACGGTTTACTAATCTATGCAAAAATAACTTGGAGAAAGTTGGTGAGACACATTTAAATTGTAAAATGCATGGCCAGGATGTGGTTGGAAGCACTGGGAACTATGATTTATGTCTCTGCACAGCAAGTTTTAGTCGGGATGACAGTCTGCATCTGGGTGATTCTCACGAAACTGTCCTAACCTTTGCAAAAACTTTTGCTATTTTTTTCTCTTATTAGTATTAAGCAGGGTCTCAATTAACTGGCTCAATTAAAATTAGTGATCAGTGATTCTTTAATACATTTTCGGAATGTTTTATTGAGTCGTTGACCAAATAAATTCATTACCGTAACACATTTTCAGTCGATGATAACTGAATATGTATGAAATGTAGACCTTTTATTTTTTTTCATGCATGTTCTATTAATTAATAGTGTAAACATTCAGAAATGTTTTTATTGATACAGTCATTTTAGTTATTATGTTCATTACCGTAACAAAATTGCATTTTTTTTTTTTTTTTACACTAAATCTTTCCTGTAGTGTAAATTTCACAAGTAATTAAAAAAATGTCAATTCAGTAATCTGAAAAGACTTAGTTCCTGTACAAAAATAAAATTTGACGGTATCACTCATTCCCATAGTTTTATATATAATACAAAAGTTTGATTGTTTTAGTCGTTTAGGCTATCAAATCCTTACAGACACGTCAAAATGCAATTTCGTGAGAATCACCCATATGTGCTATTCCAATCCTCCAAGGCAGGTTCCTCAGTGCTGACCCCTGCTATCAAACCATGTCAGTCTTATTATGTTGTCACGCCAACTGATTGGTTCAGCTTGAGAAGTTATGAGGGCAACAGTAAGTACCGTGACTGGCTTGTCAGGTTTATTAACTCGAGATGAATTTGATTTGAAAGTACCCAATTCAGAATAGTTTAATTCACCTCTGGGTTGTCGGTGTGTGGCCCGTGTTCTACCAATAAAAAGTGTGCATTCGGTAAGAAATCCCAGGCTCACCACGAAATAACAGTGCAGCTTGATTGAATCGGCCGTACCAGTCTGGTTCTGGAGTGGTTCAGCCATTTCAGCTGTTTGTAGTTTGGTATCAGAGAACAAATTGCGTCCAAGTTCTGCTACTCTGACTATATTTCCCTGTGGTGTCAGGACCTGCCTCAGAAAACTAAGTATTGGTCATTAGAAGTTGTGCATTTAAGGTAGCAAAGTAAAAGCAAAGCCAACATGCATGCTGTTTCTTTTCCTCAGTTCTGGAGGAGAAAGCCAAGCCACCTTAAAAGCCAATCCACCTTAAAATTAGCCCTGGAGGTAGTAACTTTGAGTCTGCCGTGAAACTTAGGGCTGAGACTTTTCACACTGAACATTCTCAGTGTTTATTTCCACATTTCTGTCTCTGTTATCTCAGGTTTGAGATCCACAAAAGCTTGTAAAATGGGTTGACCTCAGATTTTACGGACTCCCTGGTTTGTCTCCATCGGCAGCGCTGACACTTAAATGCAGAATGAAGAGGAGCAGCACACCTCAGCGACCTTAATCTACCCTGTGCATTGGACCTCAGGGGAAATATAAACGACCCAGGACTAAGACAACCTTTGGGAACTTCCTGGAAAGAAATCTTGAGCTGTTTAAATTCGAAATGCACCTTAAGTGTCTCTAAAAGTTGTTGGACCACCACACCACACAACCTGTGCCTTAGAATTTGTCTGGAACTGCTGGGTGGATGCTTAGATGGATGGATTATGAATTTTCTATCCCCGCTTAATCCAGTTTAGGGCCGTGGGGGGGCTGGAGCCTATCCCAGCTGTCATTGGACGAGAGGCGGGGTGCACCCTGGACAGGTTGCCAGTTAACCTAAGATGCTTGTTTTTGGAACATCACATATCCCCCCTTTGATTTTTTTCATGGCGGTAATGGAGAACATTCTCGAACACTCTGGTCCAGTCTTTAAGTCTTATAATGAAGACGTTTCATTGTTATCCTGTCACTAAGTTTGCTGATGAGGAAAAAGTGCTCCAAAGCTTACCTTTTGTGCATCTTTTCTGTATATTGAGACGTAACCGGGGGCTCACACCAAAAGCGTTGTGAGCGGCCGGCTGCCATTAATTTTCAATGTAAGCTGGCGTCGATGAGCGGCCGGCGTTGTGAGCTTCGTGAGCTTCAAGAGTTGAGAAAGGCTCAACTTTATGCAAATGAGCAGCGACGCTACGCGACGACAGCCAATTAGGGCCGATCTGGATTCCGAAGGCGGAAAAAAGGCGAAAAACAGGTGGAAAAAAGCGGAAAAAAGGCGTAAAAAAAAGCGGAAAACAGCAGAGCAAACACAAAGAAGGCCCAGAGTACGATCCATGGTGAAAGAGGGAACCGATGTATGGATGGATTATTATTATATATCTGCTCATTGCTATACATATAAGCCCCGCCCCTTTGGCCGCTTCCGGCGGCAGAAGAAGTAGAAGCGGCGGGTTGTGAGCTTTTGGTGTGAGCCCCCGGTTAGTGTATTTATACAGCCGAATTCCCAAAGAAGCTGTTGTCTTTTACATATTTTTCTGTTTTTGAGAAACTGACTGAAAATGAGCGCCAACTTGTGGTCACTTAAAGCATTTCCAGACGGTTACTTTGCTCCAGTAAAATCCAGATTTTCATCATCAGACAAAACCCTCATTCAGATAACCTAAAGGTGGTCTCTGTGCGTTGAACTTTGTGATCTCCTAATGTGAATTTAAGAATTTGTCTTAAACATTTTTCATCAGACACACAGACTCCTTCAAACTTTGCTGAGTAATTCCATGGAAACCACCTGCCATCTTATGATTATTAGCATTGTTAGCAAGTGTTATTAACCAAGTAGTACAGGCAGGAATGAGTAAGAATTAGAATAACAAGTGCTTTCCAAACTCCACAGCATGTAGGGACACGTTGAAGTTTACTGACATGTTATCTCTTTATTCTGTTTTCTTTTAGGTTTATGAGCAGGACGACCTTTCGGAGCAGATGGCCAGTCTAGAGGGGCTGATGAAGCAGCTCAACGCCATTACTGGCTCCGCTTTCTAACCCCAGCCCAGTGCAGCCCAGTGCAGCCCAGCCATGAGCCATGGACCAGTCTGGAACTCTTCTTCTGGCCTCGATGTCACCTTCTGTTCAATCTGAGCAAAAAAGGGTGAATCTGGCACGGAAGATGCCCCCGTGGAATCAGATCTGGTTTCTGCTGGCTTCGGCTCGTTTCTGCTGGGTCTGGGATCAGTCAGAAGGGAATTGAACAGACTATAAACGCTACAGCAGTACAGAGGATTAGTGTTGAGGGGCTTCTTTAGGAGTTCAAACTGAAACCCCTTTACATTCCTCAACCTCAAACACAAAACTAGAAAATCCGATGCCTAGCACCCCGACTTAATGGGACGGGGGGGAGGAATATCACAAAAAAAAGAAGACCAAGTTAAAAGATCCGTCCTCTTTCTCCTGTTTGTGGTATTTATTAGCGTCCTCCTCCAGCTCAGTTACTGTGACTGTACCTCACCTGTTTCTCTCAGTATTCCTTCACCTCTTGGTTTTGTTCCCGTATTTAAACATTCACAGGATGTGTTTTTGGTTTCCATCGTTAAAAAAGAGAAAACATCCTCGGCCACCAAAGTTTTTTCACCAGTGTCTGATGTTTCCTGTGGTGGAAACGGGATTATCCTCTCCAGCAGTCTGTCTTTTTTCCCTTGAGTTGAGTTTTGCTTAACTGTAGCCCTTCAGTCTCCTGGATCCTGACATTTGAAGAAAAAGGGAGATTAAATTCAGAGAGAAGTCCAGTCTGATTCAGCTGGCTTTTCTCTCTGGACTGTATAAAAACCTGTAGATTCCCACAGTGCTGCTCTTCATCAAGCCTTTTCTCTCCACTCTTTACCTGCGATTACTTGTGTTGCTGCCAAATTATCTTCTTGGAAAACTTATTGTGGCTTCCTTTGCTTTTGCTCGTCGGTCTGAATCCCAAACATGGACTGCAAATGAGTGAAAAAGAGTCTCTGAAGGGTCAAATGATGCAAGAAATGAGTTCAGGTCTAATTCAAATGGAGGAACATGAACTTCCATGTTCTGATCCACTTTAACATGGTCAGGTCGGCCTGTGTGGCCCCCTGCTGAGAACTGAAGCAGCTCACAGCCCGATGGGAGTTGATGCACGATGTGAGTCACATGCAGGCGCTAAAAGTGGTCGGGAAAGGGTTAGTTCACTGCCTCACTGCAACATCTGAGTGTGACTCATCAGGGAGCGATAGATTCAAAGATGGCCGCTCTGAGGGGAACGAACTGAATAAAAAGTCAGTGACGATTCTGTTTCTGCAAACTGTGGACCTGCTGAGCACTTCTGAAGGGAAAAGAGCTCACTGCAGATCAGATGTGAAAGTTTAAAGGTTTCCTGATAGCCCCGGTCAGATTGTTTCAGTCCCGCCTTCACCTGCCGGTTGATATGAGTCGATGAGCTCTGGCTGCCAGAGTCTGTGCATCAACACCAAAATCAGACCAATGTGGAGAGTTTTGTGGCTTTTAAACACTAAAGTCCCCATTTATCGGCCTACAATAAGCTGTTTTCAGGGCTTGATGGAATGTACATATGAATCAGCAGGAGATACATCGATGGTCAACAGCATCCAGCTTAATATCATGATTCCTCTTACTTTCATCCATAAAACAAACGTACCTCTTTCAGCCCTGATTGTCAACGTGGGAAAATGTCAAAACTTCACTTCAGGGGTTCAGTTTTTATAGAAAAATAAGAGAAAAGTCCAGAAAAAGATCAACATGAATAATGCGTATTCCACAAAGTATATTTTTGACATTTTTAGTCATGCTGTGTGTGTTTTTTTTAAGTTTCTGAACACAGAGATACTTTACCCTCGATGGAAAGTGATGATCTGCTGAACTCAAACTTCTTAAATGAACAGAAACAGTCGGGTAAAGAGGAGGCGTGTGGCGGTTCATTTGGGTTTGGGATGAACTCTGGGACAGGGGGCCAGTCTGGATGACGTTAGCCGTCAGTTTGTACTTTAAACAACTAGATTTGCAGTGAGAGCAGGACATAGAATGAGTTAGAATAGGATTAGAGGAGTTTAGAGAGAGGAAGGTGTACACTGGAAAAAGCCTAACAGCTGATCGGTTCCCGTTAGGTGATGTGACGACTCTCGTCTTCTTTGGCTGCTGCAGCAATCCTCTTTTCAAACCATCAACCCTTATCTTTAGGACAAGTTTTAAGGGAAAAGCCGGAGTTTAAAATGACAAATGAGCCATTCAGCAGCTAAATAAACAGGAAACAGGCTCCATGTTTGACTGTCACCGTATTGCAGTTTACAGACCTTTATCTTTCTGTGATGAAAGTAAAAAAAAAGCCTGGGGGAGGGAGAGGGAGAACAGGCAGGGAGGTGCATTGATATGCAGGGGTGGTGTGAGCCAGGGCACAGAGGAATGAGGCCGGGAATTCATTACAACGCCATTTCTAATATTATCATTCAAGCTCACACTCGCCTGGCCGGTACAGCTGCAGGAGGAGAGGAGGGAGGGGGAGGAGGGGAGGGAGGGGAAGGAGGGATGGAGAGGGAAGGAGGGGAGGGAGAGGGGAGGAGAGGAAGGAGAGGGATGGAGAGGATGGAGAGGGAAGGAGGGGATGGAGAGGGAAGGAGGAGATGGAGAGGATGGAGAGGGAAGGAGGAGATGGAGAGGATGGAGGGGAAGGAGAGGGAAGGAGGGGAAGGAGAGGAAGGAGGAGATGGAGAGGGAAGGAGGAGATGGAGAGGGAGGGGATGGAGAGGGAAGGAGGAGATGGAGAGGGAAGGAGGAGATGGAGAGGGGAGGAGAGGAAGGAGGGGATGGAGAGGGAAGGAGGGGATGGAGAGGGAAGGAGGGGAAGGAGAGGAAGGAGGAGATGGAGAGGGAAGGAGGAGATGGAAGGGATGGAGAGGGAAGGAGGGGAGGGAGAGGGGAGGAGAGGAAGGAGGGGATGGAGGGAAGGAGAGGATGGAGGAGATGGAGAGGGAAGAAGGGATGGAGAGGGAAGGAGGGATGGAGAGGGAAGGAGGAGATGGAGAGGGAAGGAGGGATGGAGAGGGAAGGAGGGATGGAGAGGGAAGGAGGAGATGGAGAGGGAAGGAGGGATGGAGAGGGAAGGAGGAGATGGAGAGGGAAGGAGGGATGGAGAGGGAAGGAGGGATGGAGAGGGAAGGAGGGATGGAGAGGGAAGGAGGAGATGGAGAGGGAAGGAGGGATGGAGAGGGAAGGAGGAGATGGAGAGGGAAGGAGGGATGGAGAGGGAAGGAGGGATGGAGAGGGAAGGAGGGATGGAGGCGGTAGCGTCTTGGCGGTACAAGCGGCGGGATGAAAGGTGAATGAATGCAGGCAGGCGTGCGGCGCGGGGATCAGACTCATCGGCGAGTTGCAGTACATGGAGTCTGAGGCTGGGTCTGATCATAGCTGCTCCTCCTCTCCTGCTTCAGAAAGCAAAGGAGAGCTGAGCTGAGATGATCCAGTACTGCCAGGCAAGGCTAAAATGGGATTTAAAGGAGAAGAAAATGCACAACAAGTCAAGTGAGTTCTGTTCCTTCAGTAAAACTTATGTCTGAGTTCTGTTCCTTCAGTAAAACTTATGTCTGAGTTCTGTTCCTTCAGTAAAACTTATGTCTGAGTTCTGTTCCTTCAGTAAAACTTATGTCTGAGTTCTGTTCCTTCAGTAAAACTTATGTCTGAGTTCTGTTCCTTCAGTAAAACTTATGTCTGAGTTCTGTTCCTTCAGTAAAACTTATGTCTGAGTTCTGTTCCTTCAGTAAAACTTATGTCTGAGTTCTGTTCCTTCAGTAAAACTTATGTCTGAGTTCTGTTCCTTCAGTAAAACTTTACCAACAGTCATTTCATCAGTAAAGAAAGAATAAAAGCTCCTGGTTAGAGTTAAACATCAATCATGGTTTGGGCTACAGCAGATGCTTGGTTCAACGCTGCAGTCCTCTTCATGGATGCTGGTTGCCTTGGTAACGTGTCAGTGCAACACACGAGCTGAAAATGTTGTCACTTCCTGGTTATCTTTAGGAAACGGCATCATTTTGATTGGGTTTCGGGGGGCAGGCTCAGAAAATGATCACATTCAGGAGAAACAAAGTCTTCAGATACAAAGAATCACTGAGATTTTTTCCCTGATGCATCAGTTTTATTAGATGATTGTTTGTTTCAGTTTTAAAACTGTCTTTTTACTTAAAACATGTCCACACTAAAGAAGACGGCTAACCTGACTAAATGTCTGGGTAACGAATTAAAGGCTGAATTCTGTTTGGTTGATTAGGGTTTAAAGAGCTCCTCTAAGACTAAAAAGCTCAGCTGCAGTTTTACTTTATTCTGAGCCTCTCTGACATCTTTCTGCATCTCTGGACGTTTGATATCTTTAAGATCGGGGTTGACACTCGCCACCTCTGTCATAACCTTGATATTCGGCGTCTTTTTCTATGACAGCGTCCTCGGGTGGAACTCGTATTAAAGACCTACCTCAGAACAAGTCGTAAGCGAGCAGAACAGCATCCTGTAAATTAGGGGGATCATCGGAGGATGAATATTTCTGTCATTTCACACCGACTCGGCACAAACAAACAGGCCTGCGATGGGTTGCTGCCTCAGTTTCTACCGACGCGGCGGCGTTTCTCTTCCTGTGAGTTTCCTTTGCTGAAGCGTAGAATCCACCTTTGCTCTGAACAGGTTAAACCCTGCAGCATCGATATAATTGTCTCTTCTGCTTCACTTCGCTCAGAAAAACCTGGAGACTCAAAAGTATTTTCAACGCGGCCTCTTGTTGCCGTAGCGATTCGGATGGATCAAAGCAAGAGGAAATGAGAGAATCTGTAAAACACTGTTTGCTGTTTGTTTCTCATTCTAAACGCAGTGTTTGTGGTTCCTCTGAATTCGCCGGGGCCCTCAGCTGAAGGCGGGCTGAGCAGCGAACAGCGGTAGCATTTTAAAGCATGTTGCAGGCTGATTCCATCGGTTTATGGATGGCGTTTCCCTGCAGCTGCGTCACGTCTCCTTCATCCTGATGTTGGCGGTTCAGACACATTCTTAAAGAACCTTTCAGTTCCTGAGGTGTAACAACCTCCTGCAAACATTCCCTCCGTGCCAGAATGACTTGAACGTGTTATTTATCTGAATTCGGCGGCCCTCGGGATGAATGGGACTTTCTAATTGGCTATACTTTTGTTCTCCGTGTTTAAGGCTCTCCATTTGAAGTCTTTTTATGTTAATTTGTTCCTGCTGCAAAGTTGTCACGCAGGGAACAGACGAGTCGGGCTGCTCTGCTTCACCCAAAAGCACCGTGTTCCCTTTAAAGAAAGAAGAAGGAAAGTTTCGCCTCAGTGGCACAGATGCTGCTTTGCAGCAGCTGTCTGGGAACAGTGGAGACATTAGACACTGAGTGTAGAGATGGCATCATAGCTCAGCTCGGTGTGAAGCATCACAACAGGTCAGGTGCTCTGCAGCCGGAGACGTTTTATTCACTTTAATTCATAGAACAGAAACAAAGAAGTTCCTTATTAACGTAAGAAGCCACAGCAGGAGGAGGAATTGGTCTTAATTTAAAAGAAAAAGCCTGTTTATTCTTTCAAAAAGCATCGTATAATATTTCAGATCAGGTCAGGTTTTAAAGTTTAGATTCTGTCGTTTAACACCTCTGTGTTGAGCCCTCTGAGGAGTTCGGTCGATTAACGATGGAGGAAATATCAGAAAGTTAAATCTGCAGGACGTGTGAAAGAGCGCCCTCTAGTGGCTGCAGCTGGGAGCCGGTTCGGGCCACTGGTGCCGACCCGTCAGCATCAGATCTTTGTTTGCTCACGTTTCTCAGCCAAGGAAACCTTTTAATGGCGAGCTTCTCATAACTTAAACTCATTGTTACCATGACAACATCAACTCCAGCGCAGCCCGAATCCGAACAAAGTTGTTTGAATATCAACCAATTAGATTCGATGATGTCACAGGTTGCTGTGACGGAGCAGGGGCCGACGCGGTCGGTTCGGTACGAAGGCATCAGGCGTCACTCAAGCTGTCATTCTGCAGAGTTTATGAACTGAAATCAAACGCAAAGCAAAGGCAAAGTAAAAGCGCAATTTCACCCAAAACTGCCCGACAACAACAATCTCCTCAGCCTCTTTTTTCCAACCCTTAGTGAAAAAGCAGCTAGTTTTCAGCTAGTTAGAGTCAACCGTTCATTCAGCAACCCTTCATCAGCACTGAGGTGCATTTTCTGCTCTGTTCAAGGTTTTTTTGAGCATTCTTAAGCCACCTTGGAAGAGCCAGATGCTTTATTTTGTATTTATTTATCGATCTTTCCGCTTCTTTTCGGTTGTTAACGTGTACTTTTCTGTGGGGAAAAGCATTGCTGCAGCAGAACTACATTAAAGAAAGCTGCCTTTTTTTACAGTGTACAGTTCCACTAGAGTAGAAGTGACTTTTTATAATCAAATTTAATATATTATTATTATTACTTTATTTCGAGTGCTCTTGAAATCCATTATTTATAACCATGTGATATTTCTGCTTATGTAAATTTAGTTTAGCAAAGGACAAAATAAAAAAGGACTTAAGTGCTGATTTGTTTTCGGTTCTTTTTATTGCCTTAAAAGGTTTTTTTTTACCAATATTGTGGATTATTTCGAATTGGAACTGTTAGCAGACATCAGTGCTTTGTTTTAATTTACAGCTTGAAATGTGTAGCTTGGGGCTCCGATCACCTCTATGCAGCTCTTCTTTCATACTGCAGGACAGCAGATGCTCTGCGGGGCTCTGAAGCCACGACTTTAGCTTTAGCTTTCACTCTTTTCCCACTTTTCACCTGCAGGTTGTACTTCCTGGTTCAGGAAAAGGGGGAGGAGTAAGTGAAGTGTAATTATGACATAGAAAGTAAAACTGCAGGTCCTGTTTTTGGTAAAAGTGATGCGTTGAAGGCAGCTGTTGTGGTGCTTTTAGGGGAAATCTGACACCAGAGAACAGCTGCTTTGTAGCACCATTCGCTGCAGTGTTTATTGCAGAACCCTTTATCCAATTATTATTAATGTTTTTTTTATTTTAAATGGGAATTTTCACAGTCCTCTGATAGTCAAAGTGCCGTTTTCCATCACTGCCACTTGGTCTGCCAATTAGGGGCGTGTAAACCAGGTGGCTGATGCTTTGATATCAATTAGTTGTACTGAAATGCATGTTTATATAGTTGCATTGATTTCTGCATTGATATTTGATGTTATCTGTTTGGAGGCCAAAATAGTGCATTTAGACCCATCAAATATTGACGTGAAACATCAATGAAGCTGTAACTGGCTCTCGGTTTGTGGTATTTCGTGTTTTTTTAATAAGGGGAAATGATTATCAGCTCTGAGCCTACATGAAAGCACCACCACGAAGGGTTTTAAACTGCTTTCAGCTGCATCGCTGCATCACATCAATACACCTTTGACCACAAAGGTTACATTAAATAGCTTCTCTTTGCATTGAAGGCAGAAAATCTGAGTAAAATATGGACTTCTGCACACAAAACGCACGATTACCAGTGATCCGAAACATGAAGTAGCCTGAATTCCTACATTTTAAAGGAGAATCCATCTTTCTTATGTTTCTTTTTAAGCGCTTCACTCTTTATTGGGTCACATGATGAGAAAAAAGTGAAAAAAGAAGGCAGAATGTGCTGAATTTGTGGCCTGGTGTCGTGTGAAATCGACTCTGTCAGCTCCAGTGCAGACAGCTTATAAAAAGAAAATAATGGTGCAGAAAAAAGGAAAAATGATGTGAACCCCGTCTCATCAGGGTGAAAGAAGCCAAATTAAAATGACCCTTATCTGCTCTCACACAGACAGTTTCTTCATTTCCAGAATCGTTGTTCAACAGTGGAGCCGACAGACGATTCTGAGGAAATCCACTTTGGACTTCATCCTTTAAAGAAAGCCCAGAGTCATTATAACCAAATTAGCTTAGCGACTGCAGTATTTAAGCGTGTACATTTAGTTGGTTTGGGTGAAGAGAGGAAAGCTGATGATGATGAAGTTTCTATCCACTCTGTTGTATACCATTGCTGGTTTTGTAATGCACTGTAGAACAGTCCCATGGTCCTTTTTTATAGAAATGTTATTTCGATGGTGCATTCTTTTTGTTTGATAAATAAAGTTTTGATACAAAAGCACACTGTGTGATTAGTGATTTATCAGATTATAATGGCAGACGTTACATTTTCAGAGTAAGATTAGGGGCAGAAAACCTTTGAACTGTTTAACTGCCACATGTCGCTGCATGATGACATCATCTACCTGCGACGTCTTGCCACATGACAACAAATTCTATACAAACATCTATTTAGAACATGCCCCCCAGCTCCTGGTGCAGGCCATGGTCATCTCCCACCTTGATTACTGCAATGCTCTCCTACCTGGTCTCCTAACTGGTCTCCTAACTGGTCTCCTAACTGGTTTCCTAACTGGTCTCCTAACTGGTCTCCTAACTGGTTTCCTAACTGGTCTCCTACCTGGTCTCCTAACTGGTCTCCTAACTGGTCTCCTAACTGGTTTCCTAACTGGTCTCCTACCTGGTCTCCTAACTGGTCTCCTAACTGGTCTCCTAACTGGTTTCCTAACTGGTCTCCTAACTGGTCTCCTAACTGGTTTCCTAACTGGTCTCCTACCTGGTCTCCTAACTGGTCTCCTAACTGGTCTCCTAACTGGTTTCCTAACTGGTCTCCTAACTGGTCTCCTAACTGGTTTCCTAACTGGTCTCCTAACTGGTCTCCTAACTGGTTTCCTAACTGGTTTCCTAACTGGTCTCCTAACTGGTTTCCTAACTGGTCTCCTAACTGGTTTCCTAACTGGTCTCCTAACTGGTCTCCTAACTGGTCTCCTAACTGGTCTCCTAACTGGTTTCCTAACTGGTCTCCTAACTGGTCTCCTAACTGGTCTCCTAACTGGTTTCCTAACTGGTCTCCTAACTGGTCTCCTAACTGGTTTCCTAACTGGTCTCCTAACTGGTCTCCTAACTGGTCTCCTAACTGGTTTCCTAACTGGTCTCCTAACTGGTTTCCTAACTGGTCTCCTAACTGGTTTCCTAACTGGTTTCCTAACTGGTCTCCTAACTGGTTTCCTAACTGGTCTCCTAACTGGTTTCCTAACTGGTCTCCTAACTGGTCTCCTAACTGGTCTCCTAACTGGTCTCCTAACTGGTTTCCTAACTGGTTTCCTAACTGGTCTCCTAACTGGTTTCCTAACTGGTTTCCTAACTGGTCTCCTAACTGGTTTCCTAACTGGTTTCCTAACTGGTCTCCTAACTGGTCTCCTAACTGGTTTCCTAACTGGTTTCCTAACTGGTCTCCTAACTGGTCTCCTAACTGGTTTCCTAACTGGTCTCCTAACTGGTCTCCTAACTGGTATCCTAACTGGTCTCCTAACTGGTTTCCTAACTGGTTTCCTAACTGGTCTCCAGCCTGTGAAACCTCTGCAGATGGTCCAGAACGCGGCGGTGCGTCTGGTCTTGGATCAGCCTAAAAGAACACGCCCCCCCTCTGTTCATTGAGCTCCTCTGGCTGCCCTTAGCCGCCCGCATCAGATCCAAGTCCCTGATGTTAGCTACAAAGAGCTGAATGGAACGGCTCCATCTACTTGAATGCTCTTGCAAAGGCTTCTGTCCCAACTGGGTCCCTCCGTTGGTCCCAGGATTGTCGTCTAGCAGCTCCTACACCACGCCTAAGACAATCCAAACTCTGTTCATGTGTCGTCCCACGATGGTGGAATGACCTACCGAGCGCTACCAGAACAGGGGCGTCCCTGTCTATCTTCAAGAAGCTCCTGAAAACCCAGCTCTTCAGAGAGCATCTCCTATCCCAGCACTTACCTTGTACTTCCCTCCCCCCTCTATCTCTGCACTTTATCTTTCTGCACTTCCTTCTATGCCTGCACCCTATCTCTACTCTGTCCCCTCTGACAGAGTCGGACTCCTGGGTTCCTTCTATGGAGCTTATTGTTAGCTTTTTATAAAGCTGTTATATCTTCATTTGTAAGTCTCTTTGGATAAAAGCGTCTGATAAATACAGAAACATAACACATAACATAACATAAAGAGAAAGTCTTGCATTGCTTTCATGGTTTCTTTACATTACCTTAAAAGCTGGACTGCATTATCCCACAGATCCTTTAAAGATGCTTTGAGATTTGTGAAACCTTAGTTGTATTTGTGTAATTTCACTGCTTTTTGGGCTTATGTCGCACTTTAGGCCAGATGCAGATAAAAGCTTGAGTTTGTTTATCCTATAGAAGATGGAGATTCTCCAAAAAGTGGTTAATGAAACAAAAACTTTGAAACAATTCTTCAGTATCTGTAGGATAAAAGCGTCTGCTAAATACAGAAACAGAAAGATAGAACAGAATATACATATATATAGACATATATAACTATATATGTATAAAAGAGACATTTAAATATCCAATTTACAGTTTAATAATATGCAAAAAGTGCACAAAGTGATTGTCAGCATCAAATTACAGAAAGAGGAAGGCGTAATAAAGTCTAATGACCACAGGCAGGAAACATTTGCCTCCTCCCCCACGACATCACCAGCCCTGTTTCATATTTGCTTGAGATTTCCTCCTTTTTTTCTGTGAAAACACTGATTTTGTGAACACGTTTCATTGCTGCTCAGGATGCTTTGCTGCTGGGGAACTTCCGGCTGGTCGCTGGCACCGTTTTACATACGATGCATTACCATGGCAACCCTAATGTTGTTTGCATGTTGGAGCAGCTGAGCTTTCCAAAGCCGAAGTAATGCCAGGAATGAAAACCTTTAATCCAGAAGCGCTAAAGAGGAAATGTTGAATGTGCAGAGCAAACAAGGAGCGAGTTTGAATGATTTCTTCCTTTCGTTATCACCTGAAATGTGACATCACTGGTGGATAAAATGTGACATCACTGGTGGATAAAATGTGACATCACTGGTGGATAAAATGTGACATCACTGGTGGATAAAATGGACAATTCAGTTCGATTCAGTGATATCTTATCAACCACTGAAGGACAATGATATTCCTGCAGGAATAATTCTTATTAAAGACCAGCTGTTATAGAAAGATAATTAATTTAATGAAGAAAATTGTGGAAACGAACATGTGGAAGGTGCAGCAGAGAGGAAGGTGTGACAGATGTCTCCAGAGGTCGGATCAGTGGCTCGGTAACACAGGTGAACTCCCTCAGGACACAGCATGGAAAGAATCTCCCGTCTCTTTGTTCCCGTACAGAAGCTGAGTGTTTCTCCTCAGTTTAGCTCCTCAGAGACGGTAAAAAGTAGCTGTTTACTTCTGCTAATTTAACTTAGAATGTGAAGATGTAGATAAAACAGAATAACTGAGACTGCTTCTTCATCTCGGTGTTGGGATGTTTCCACGTTTGGTTTGAAGCGCTTCAGGAGCTCTTCGTGTTCCAGCTGGAACGCCATAATGTTAAATTAAAGGTTCAACAGGGAGTAAAAGTGAATCTGAACAGTGTAAAACTGGCTCGTTAGAGGCTTGTTGGACATTGGTTTGCACATTTATTCCATCACTCTCCTGCCAAATGTTTCAGGAAAGGATTTTACATGTGATGACAGGCAGAGCCCAGGCTGGCCTCCGGTTTCTGATAGCTTGATTAATCTGTGAAGTCGACTCGGTTCCAGAAGCTGTGCTGCACGTAGTTTAAGTTGACCAAAGGCTCGAGGTGACTGAAAACTTTTCCTGTTCTGTGACAAACTTTTGTATCGAATCCACACAAAATATCCCAAAAATGAGTCAAATGGGAAAAGTGACCTTTTGTTGGTCATTTTGGGGAACTTGCTAGAAATATCACACCATCTTCTAATTACCCTCAAGTGATATTAAATGTTTTCTGTGAAATTAGAGATTTAGAGAGACAAGAAGTGATGGGACCTGGACTTATTATAAGTTAAAGAATACAGAAACACGCTGACATCCATCACCATATAGCATAAATACCCTCCAGCAGTAGACATTTAGACATAAAACTGTCTTTCTAATTGGATCAGGAGTCTTTGTGCTGGTGAGTATGAGTCCAATCTGCATCTTTCTTTCTTTTCGGACATACCAAGCAGAGCATTTAGGAGCGCCTTTAAGGTTCTGCTGCCCTCTGATCAGTTCTACTGGCTTCTTCTGCATATTCTACTGCCAGCTTCTGTCTGCAGGGTGACGAGGCGGATGAATGAGGCCTGTGGTGAGCGGGTTGTTAGTGGAGGACGAGGCTGCAGGATAAAGTATCTGACAGCTCGTCTCCTTTCTCCATGCTGAGATGTCAACCTCCATCTGCTGTCTGCCAGCTTAACTGCTGCTACCAACCAGACAGTGATTAGATAACACAAAAAGAAGAGAAAAACTCATTTCAGAGGCTGATTCGGGGAAGTATTGTGTCTCACATTTTGATTTTAGATGAAACATTAACTGCACGGTTAAAGAGTGGGTCAGATGTGTTTTGGGCAGATTGGTTTTTAAATAGGAGAGGATTGTATTGTGCTTTATGTTAAGCACCCATATTGGTGTTAGATGGTGCATGGCCTTATTACTGGAAAGTTGGAGCGCCAAACAAGACATTTGAACACCTACCAGAGTTTGCTGGAACACGATCAGCTCACATGTGATGCCGTTCTCAGCTCTGACATCAGAGCTTTTCTAAATAAATGCATCCAAGGTTGGGGGTCAGGTGACAGCTGTTGAAGGCCAACAGACCCAAATGCACACCTCAAGACAGTCACAGAGAACTGTGGTTATTAGCAGGCTTGGTGCAGAGCTAAAAGTCCAACAAGGCAGAGGAAAACGCCAAGAAGCTACACAAGAGAAGGCTGTTTGTCACAGAGAACTGAGATTAAGTGGCACAGGGAGAAGGAAGCAAACAGAAGTTATACTTTTAGATGAAAAGGGAGCAGGAGAGAGAAGCAATAAGCTCCGAACTAACAAAGGCAGCAGAGAAACAAGAGAAAAAGCCACCTTTTACCCTCCGGAGCAGCGCTGCAAACAGCCACGTCAGGATGTGGTAAACAGCACAAGTACGACACGAGTTTAGAGCTATTTCAAGCTGCCGGCTGAGGATAGATACAGAAACATAGTTTTTCAGGTTGGTTACGCAGTCTGAGGTCGCTGAAATGAATGCTGCCCCTGCTGAACCTGAGCAGTGATGTCCTCCTGCTACAGCCGGCTGTCTGAGTGGTGTCCAGCAAACATCTACAGAGATAACTGCAGCTTTTCTCCTGGGAAAACCTGGTCTGATGAGGAGAGACGGCAGCCATCCCACCTTGGAAGGAGCGGCTCTCATTTCTACCAACATGTTGAATTTATTAGTCATCCAGAAACAACCCAGGGCTGAGACCAGATCCAGAGTTATAGTCTAACTCACTTCTCTGCAGCTTCCCACCTGATGCTGCCCCCCCCCCAAAAAAAACCCCGTAATGACCATCTGCTCCAACACCACCCAAATTAAATAAATCAGTAAACACAAGAGGAGAAAAGCCAGAAAACCTGAAAAACTTGAACTGAACAGAAACATCAAACTGTTAAATGTGGTATCTCTCCTTTCCAAGTCTCTGTCAGTGAATGATCTGATCTCTGATCATCATATTGATATATTTTGTCTGACAGAAACCTGGCTGCAGCAGGAGGATCATGTTAGCATTAATGAATCAACTCCCTCTGACTATTTAAATGTTCCTCCAACCACAGGCAGAGGAGGAGGAGTCAGATCAGGGTTAATAATCAGTCCCAGACCCAAGATTAATCCTGCCTTCTTTCACCTTCGTAATATCATTAAAATCAGGAACATCCTGTCCTGAAACTGCTCCATGCATTTGTTACTACTGTAATTCCTTATTATTGTTCTGTCCCACAGATTCTCTGAAAAGCCTCCAGCTGATCCAAAACCCTGCAGCCAGAGTTCTGCTGAGATCTAACAGCAGAGATCATGTTTCTCCAGTTTTAGCTTCTCTTCATGGGCTCCCTGTTAGATTCAGAATAGAATTTAAGCTTCTTCTCCTCACATATAAAGCTCTTAATGACCGAGCTCCATCACATCTTAAAGATCTCACAGTTGGATATTTCCCCAACAGAGCACTTTGCTCTCAGGCTGCAGGTTTCCTTGTGGTTCCCAGAGTTTCAAAAAGCAGAATGGGAGGCAGAGCCTTCAGTTATCAGGCCCCTAAAAGCAGAATGGGAGGCAGAGCCTTCAGTTATCAGGCCCCTAAAAGCAGAATGGGAGGCAGAGCCTTCAGTTATCAGGCCCCTAAAAGCAGAATGGGAGGCAGAGCCTTCAGTTATCAGGCCCCTAAAAGCAGAATGGGAGGCAGAGCCTTCAGTTATCAGGCCCCTAAAAGCAGAATGGGAGGCAGAGCCTTCAGTTATCAGGCCCCTAAAAGCAGAATGGGAGGCAGAGCCTTCAGTTATCAGGCCCCTAAAAGCAGAATGGGAGGCAGAGCCTTCAGTTATCAGGCCCCTAAAAGCAGAATGGGAGGCAGAGCCTTCAGTTATCAGGCCCCTAAAAGCAGAATGGGAGGCAGAGCCTTCAGTTATCAGGCCCCTAAAAGCAGAATGGGAGGCAGAGCCTTCAGTTATCAGGCCCCTAAAAGCAGAATGGGAGGCAGAGCCTTCAGTTATCAGGCCCCTAAAAGCAGAATGGGAGGCAGAGCCTTCAGTTATCAGGCCCCGAAAAGCAGAATGGGAGGCAGAGCCTTCAGTTATCAGGCCCCTAAAAGCAGAATGGGAGGCAGAGCCTTCAGTTATCAGGCCCCTAAAAGCAGAATGGGAGGCAGAGCCTTCAGTTATCAGGCCCCTAAAAGCAGAATGGGAGGCAGAGCCTTCAGTTATCAGGCCCCTAAAAGCAGAATGGGAGGCAGAGCCTTCAGTTATCAGGCCCCTAAAAGCAGAATGGGAGGCAGAGCCTTCAGTTATCAGGCCCCTAAAAGCAGAATGGGAGCCAGAGCCTTCAGTTATCAGGCCCCTAAAAGCAGAATGGGAGGCAGAGCCTTCAGTTATCAGGCCCCTAAAAGCAGAATGGGAGGCAGAGCCTTCAGTTATCAGGCCCCTAAAAGCAGAATGGGAGGCAGAGCCTTCAGTTATCAGGCCCCTAAAAGCAGAATGGGAGGCAGAGCCTTCAGTTATCAGGCCCCTAAAAGCAGAATGGGAGGCAGAGCCTTCAGTTATCAGGCCCCTAAAAGCAGAATGGGAGGCAGAGCCTTCAGTTATCAGGCCCCTCTCTGTGGAACCAGCTGCCAGTTTGGCTTCAGGAAGCAGACACCCTCTCTACCTTTAAGATCAGGCTGAAACTTTCCTTTCTGACAAAGCTTATAGTTAGGGATGGCTCAGGTGAGCCTGAAACATCCCATAGTTCTGCTGCTGTAAGCCCAGACTGCTGGGGGAGCTCCCATGATGCACCTCTCCTCCCTCTGACATCATTGCTGTCATTAACTTGTGTTTCTCTCTCTCAGCAGGTATCTCTGGCCTGGTGTTACGCTGCTTGTTGTCCCCTCTTTCCTGTCCTCTCAGCCCCAGCTGGTCCAGGCAGATGGACCCTTCCTGGTTCTGGTTCTGATGGAGGTTTCTTCCTGTTAAAAGGGAGTTTTTTCAGCTTTTTATGCAGCTCAGGACGGGGGATTGAATCAGAGAGAAGCTTCAGAGCAGAGTTTCCTGGGTTTGGGTACTTTTTATTTGGTTCTGTATGTATAAATTGGACTAATTTGGAAATTAAAGAATTAGATTATAAATGTATTGCCTAAAGAAGACATTTGCTTTAACTTAGCCTTATATGAATGAAATTTAATGGAATATTTGTCTTTTATCTGCTGATATAGAATCAAGAGCCAGTCATAAAATGTCCAAATAAACGTTCCTTTGACTGTTTGCTTTGTGGTGAGAAGCTCCAGCACAGATGTTGGCTGTTTATTCAGACAGATGGGCTCATTCTGTCTTTAATCTTTAAATGAGATCATTTTGGATGGGCAAAAGAAAGAGAGCAAAGCAGCTTAAAGAAAATAAAAAACCCAAAACAACTGGATCAGAAAACACTTCATTATCTGTAAAAAAAATCTGTAATCTTTGGGTTTCATAACAGCTAAACAAAAAGTTTCTGCTTCAGCTTAAAATTGGAGAAGGTGTCGACATCCTGAACCCAAACGGAGAAACCCGGGAATATTTCTCTGTCCAAAATGCAGTAGTTTCAGAATAAAGGCCCAGAAACAGTGAGGTGCTGATATTTTACAGGCGACCCGATGCAACTGTAGAAGTCTGACCAGATGAATCCCTAAAAAAACCTTTTTCTATTAATGACAGAACACACTTTATTTTCCCTCCCTGATCCCAACCATCACAGAGTGACAAAAGGAAGAAGTTGGACAACAGTGGGTCAGATGGAGATTAAACCTGCTTTTACAGCCCATCAGCATCAGTTTATGACACAAAACCGTCCGCTACCTCCTGATTGTGTAGGTTTAACATGATTTCGTGAAAAGTGTGGCAGACGTTTGTCACTAAAATGATTTCCTGCTGGTGTATTTTTCACTCTAATTCTCTATTTCATGCAGAGCATCGGGTCACCAAAGCTGTCTCTCTGAAACAAACTGTAGTTTGTAAAGTTGTAGCAGCAATCTGGGCAAAACTGGGACTAAAAGTGGTGGAAAAAGTCTCCATGTTCCCATTTTGTAGTTTTCGTGTTGTTTCATGCGTTTAATGGTATTAGCTCCATGATTAGCACCATGGGCTGCAGGGTGCTGTGGTGGTCAGCAGCGTCGACTCACAGCAGAGGGTTGCAGGTTCAACTCCCGGCTGGTTCTGTCTGTGTGAGGCTGCATGTTCTCCCCGTGTATGCGTGGGTTCTCTCCAGGTTCTCTCCAGGTTCTCCGGCTTCCTCCACCGTCCAAAAACATGCTGTCAGGTTAACTCAGTGTTTCTAAAACCGTCCTTAGGAGTGAGTGTGAGCGGTCGTTTGTCTCTGTTCAGCCCTGTGATGGAATGGCTAACTGTCCAGGGTGAACCCGCCTCTCGCCCGATGACCGCTGGGATAGGCTCCACCCCCCCGAGACCCGACAGTTGGATTTTGTGGGTATAGAAAATGGATGGATGGATGATGAATGGATGATGGATGGATGGATGATGGCTGGATGGATGATGGATGGATGGATGATTGATGGATGGATGATGGATGGATGGATGATTGATGGATGGATGGATGGATGGATGATGGATGGATGGATGGATGATGGATGGATGGATGATAGATGGATGGATGGATGGATGATTGATGGATGGATGGATGGATGATGGATGGATGGATGGATGATTGATGGATGGATGGATGGATGATGGATGGATGGATGATAGATGGATGGATGGATGGATGATTGATGGATGGATGGATGATGGATGGATGGATGGATGATGGATGGATGGATGGATGGATGGATGATGGCTGGATGGATGATGGATGATTGATGGATGGATGGATGGATGGATGGATGATGGATGGATGGATGATGGATGGATGGATGATGGATGGATGGATGGATGGATGGATGATTGATGGATGGATGGATGGATGGATGGATGGATGATGGATGGATGGATGGATGATTGATGGATGATGGATGGATGGATGGATGATGAATGGATGGATGATAGATGGATGGATGGATGGATGATTGATGGATGGATGGATGGATGGATGATGGATGGATGGATGCATTGATGGATGGATGGATGGATGAATAAATGGATGAGCATCATGATTTCTCACACTATCGCTCTACATCATCAGTTCTCTGCGAGGCGTCGCCTCCTTCTATGAAAGCTTCCCGACATCAGATCTCACGGTCAAAGGTTTTTTCTGTTTTCCTTTCAGGCTGATAGTTGCCTGCACACCTTCCAGCTGCCACTGGACCTGTGTGGGGGGGGGGGGGGGGGGGGGGGGGGGCAGCTGGTGTTACCCTTCAGAGTAATGGTGAGGCCTCACTCTATAAAACCTTCAGCAAAACCTTATTCAACTGGATTAAAATGCTGGAATTAGGTTATTGACCTCTTTATAACACATCGTTTAAATCTTTTTCAGGTTTGTATCCGTTTGTTTTTGCAGGCTTTTAACAATTCATAAGAAAGTGTTCAGACTTTTGAGCCTTTATTTTGAAATGCTGCTCTTCATTCTGTGGACCATCATAGTTACAACATGTTTGCTGTGAGCCTCTCTTGATGCTGGTACCTCAGAAAGAAGCCTCATGACTCCAGCTCTATCTTTAGAAGCCTGAGACTAAAGGATGTGTTGGAATAATATGTTGTGTTAGGGCCTGAAAGGCTGTTATTCGTTGTGTAATACATCAGCAAACAACTACTTGTTCTGTGAAAACTTAGAAGTTTGTTTTTTTAAAATTCAAGCTGTGAAAAGGAAACTGGTCCAGCTGTGCATGCATGCTAGTGCACGAGTCCCTGTCATGTAGAATAGAAGATACGAATCTCCAGATTTTCCTGAAATTGGAACCGCTTGAACTGCCTGAAGCTTTTAATTCTCCCAGCATGCAATGCAGAGTTGTTGTGGATCTTTGAGATTTGAAGGAGTTTGAGTCAAATTCTTGATTTTTACAATGAAACCGAAGCTAAAATTGGAAAAAATGTACTTTGCTTGTCCTCATCTGTGCTCTTGTGGCAGCATTTTGGATTTTTCTGAGATTCATCTTAATGATATCCCTCCTTATCATTAAGATGAATCTCAGAAGAATCCAGTAAACGGTGGCTGGACTGCATTCAGGGCTTCAAATAAAGATGCTGCTGCAGAGAAGCTGGAAACTCTGAAGCACGAGTAAACAAACTCACTTTCAAACCAGCAGCTCGGCGGAAAGCACAGAAAGTTTCAGAATAGCATCCAGGAGTAGTGCCACGAATGCAGTGCATTAATTATTTTTTCAGACAATTATAATGATAAAGTGAAGCTGACCTTTTGGAGAGAAAATGTCAGTTTCAATCTAATTATCTGGCTAAATGATGTGAATATATGCTGATCACACTGAAAGGTCCAGGATTTCATAGCTGCTATATTCTCTTCTGGTTTATTTATTAGTTTTTCTTATTACAGCTTTGTAAAATGGTTTGAATCTTTGAATCTTTGAATCTACCTTTTATTGAAGCATTTTAAAAAGTGGATTAAAGACGTCTTCCTTCAGCAGAGCAGTGAGATGGGTTTGACAGCCTGTGCTTTGCTGTTCCTCTGGGCTCTCGGTCTCTGTCAGTGTGCAGAAGCTGCCCACGCATGCAGCTCAAGTGTTCGCATCCTCTCTAAATGGAAATGGAAGTGGCATGAAAGTGACTGTGGATGAAATCAGATTGGTTTCAGCAGCAGATTGTTGCAGTGCAGCTTCAGAGGAGGCAGGCAGCTCTCACCTCGACAGAAACAAGCCTTGATTGGTGCAGCATACCTGGGCCAAGACACAGGAGCAGGTATTCTGTTTACCTTGTGTGTCCTGATGGAAAATGTGATCTGGAGACACTGACCGCTTCAGGAACTCCGGCAGGCTGTGTTCAAAGGAAGTTTTACATCCAGCATACTGCCAAAAGTATCGGCTCATCTGCCTTTACACGCTTATGAACTTAAGTGACATCCCACTCTTTATCCATGGGGTTTAATATGACGTCGGCCCACCCTTATAACAGCTTCAACTCCTCTGGGAAAGCGTTCCACGAGGTTTAGGAGTGTGTTTGTGGGACTTTTTGACCATTCTTTTAGGGTTTTCCCAGATCCTATGGCAAAACCTGCTTTAATAGAAGTGCTCACACTTAAATTTTAGAGTTTGTCTGATAAACCAACGGTGGCAGCTTATCTGTAAAGTTTTACATGCAGCATACTGTCAAAAGTATCGGCTCATCTGCCTTTACACGCATATGAACTTAAGTGACATCCCACTCTTTATCCATATGACGTCGGCCCACCCTTATAACAGCTTCAACTCCTCTGGGAAAGCTTTCCACGAGGTTTAGGAGTGTGTTTATGGGACTTTTTGACCATTCTTTTAGGGTTTTCCCAGATCCTATGGCTGTAGGATGAGAAAAATGTCAAAACCTGCTTTAATAGAAGTGCTCACACTTAAATTTTAGAGTTTGTCTGATAAACCAACAGTGGCAGCTTATCTGTAAAGTTTTACATGCAGCATACTGCCTAAAGTATCGTCTCATCTGCCTTTACACGCTTATGAACTTAAGTGGCATCCCACTCTTTATCCATGGGGTTTAATGTGACGTCGGCCCACCCTTATAACAGCTTCAACTCCTCTGGGAAAGCTTTCCACGAGGTTTAGGAGTGTGTTCATGGGACTTTTTGACCATTCTTTTAGGGTTTTTCACAGGATTTTTCACAATAGAAGTGCTCACACTTGCTGATGATATAATAATGAAATGTATTTGATTAGCAGCGCTGCTAGCCTGCCTGCTACATACCCTTTTTTACCCAATTTTCAAATCTGGTCCTGGTATATGTGTGCTTTCTTTTCCATGTGCCTGAATATGGCAGAACAGAAACGACAGAACATTATTCAGATGTATTCCTTTTTTGTAGTGAAACAGAGAAAAATATCTGTCAAAAATCTGCTGGAAATAATGAAATCACAATAATGGAGCTTGCTACGGGTATTAATCAGTTACATGGATTTAAATCACCTTTTGGGTTAAATGTACTCGTTTAAATCAGGGCACTTTTTGCTCTAACTTGGGTAGTTTTTTTCAGGAACATATTCCATCAACAGGCTGCTCTTCTGCTGGACTGGGGTTAGCAAAGCCATAGATGACTGTCTTATTGCTGCTAAATAACGTCTGCTACAGTTTGTCTAATAAACCAACTGTGGCAGCTTATCTCCACTGTTCTGATTTAACTGCTGGTCTCAGATCAGTGCATCAAAGAGTGAGTGTTGTGTTGTTGTGTTTCAGGGAAGAAGAACACATATTCAGTCTCTGAGATGCAGTGCTTTATCCTCTGATGGGCAGCAGTCTTCCTCTTCTTCAAACACTCGGATGACAACAGGGAACTTAAAAGTTACTGATTTTCCTGAAGGAGAATAAAATACCAAGGAAAGCCTCACATTAAGGGAGATTTCCCAGTTCAAAGAGAAGAAAATGACTCTCACAAACACAAAAGATTTCTCATTTTGTTTACATTGATCTTAAGGAGAAAATGACATCATTTCAAACATTTCAGCATCACACTACAGCAAAAGGGAGGAAGACTGAAATGCTGCTTCTACAAATGATAGCAAACATGCACCAGGCTGGTCTCTTTTTCATCCCTCTATCACTTTATACAGCATGCGTACTAATATTCGACAGGTGATCTTTACTGCTGTGGCAGAGCTCTTGGTGGGAAAGAGAAAGAGAGAAGCTGCATCCTGCAGCAGACAGAGGCTTTCCTGGCTCGTGCTGCCACAACAACAGATTCATTCAAGCAGTGTCTAAATGATCAGAACAGGAATGAAGAGACAGCAGAAAGTGAACAGGAAGAAGTCACTTTGCCACATTTATATGCAGCACTATGACCTTGCTGAATGAACAGATCCCATTAAAATCAGGGAAGGCCTTGAAGATATGATAGTTTTAAAGGTTTATTCAGGAAAACTAAGTGCTTTTAAAAATACTAATTCAATTTATTCTGGTTTGTTTCCAAGATTGTTCCTCGTTTGGAGAGCCAGGTGAGATAATTACTTCTAAAATTAATTTCATTTAACAAAAATAAGTTACTGACCAAGCGTGCATCTTTGTCTCTTTTGTCTCTGTTTGGCCCTGTGATGGCGACCTGTCCAGGGTGACCCCGCCTCTCGCCCGATGACCGCTGGGATAGGCTCCACCCCCCCACAACCCGACCAACGGATTAAGATATAGAAGTATAGAAGCTGGATGGATGGAAGTAAGTAAGTAAGTCAGTAAGTTGCTTGGTAGGTAGGTAGGTAGGTAGGTAGGTAGGTTGGTTGGTAGGTTGGTAGGTAGGTAGGTAGGTAGGTAGGTAGGTAGGTAGGTAGGTAGGTAGGTAGGTAAGTAAGTTGCTTGGTAGGTAGGTAGGTAGGTAGGTAGGTAGGTAGGTAGGTAGGTAGGTAAGTAAGTTGCTTGGTAGGTAGGTAGGTAGGTAGGTAGGTAGGTAGGTAGGTAGGTAGGTAGGTAGGTAGGTAGGTAGGTAAGTAAGTTGCTTGGTAGGTAGGTAGGTAGGTAGGTAGGTAGGTAAGTAAGTAAGTTGCTTGGTAGGTAGGTAGGTAGGTAAGTAAGTTGCTTGGTAGGTAGGTAGGTAGGTAGGTAGGTTGGTAGGTAGGTAAGTAAGTAAGTAAGTAAGTAAGTAAGTAAGTAGGTTGGTTGGTTGGTTGGTTGGTTGGTTGGTTGGTTGGTTGGTAGGTAGGTAGGTAGGTAGGTAGGTAGGTAGGTAGGTAGGTAGGTAAGTAAGTAAGTAGGTTAGGTAGTTAGTTAACACTGCTACTATTAATATTGCTGTTAGGAGTTGCCACAAAGCAAGAAAGTTTGTGTTGTGGAGTGAGTTGAGGTTACTTCCAACAGATAAGGACTCAGTTTTCTATCCTCACATATATATAATATATTGTTGTTAAATGCACAGTAATCAGTCACAATGAACACTAACCAAATATTATGTATCTAAAAGCTAAGAATGTGTGACAGCTTTGAAAGAATTCATATCACACCAGTAAATGATAAGGCTTCATGAACACAGATAATTCATTCCTGTCACTTAGATGTGGAACAAAGAGCACAACACTTCCTCCAAAGCCACTCCTGTCCCAGCGTATAAATGTGTCTCTATCATTTTATTCTTTGCCCTTTTCTTCCTAACTTAATGTAGCTCAAAGTCTCCAGTCAGTGAGACATCAGCCTCAGACTGTGTCACTGCTGTGGACGATATATATGAACAATATAGAAGAAATGCCAAAAAAACATGCTATACATTTGTTAGGGATTTACTCATATATTTTACTAAATAAGTGGATAATGAAATGATAAAAAAGTCTAAATATTTACATGTTGATGTGTATAAATATCCGTAAACTGTGCTTTAATGTAGCAGTTTCAACAGCAGGTTTCTGCACATGCATTAAATAGAGAAATTAGTTTCTTGCACATAAAAAGTATACAACATATCCATTTTGAGTTTGAAAATGTTGCATAAGCTCTGTGATGGACGGCTGGCTAATGAGGTGAGTGGATGGAGACCATTTTACAGAAACTGGGCCTTTCTGGAGTTAAGATGAGGCGCGTTTATCTCCGTATGAATAGAGCTTGATCAAATGGCTCAGCAGTCTGGGAATGACATTTCTCAGAATTTAATTAAAATCAATTTGAGGATTTCTTCAAAAACATTTGGCACATTGTGCAATGAAAAATAGAACAAAGGAAACCTCAAATTGTTGAGCTGCTGAAACCCTGAAATGTTTCGAGATAGAAAAGGAAAAACATTTCATTTTAAAAACTCAGTGTGCTTTAAAAATTAAAAGATTATGTAACACACTGGTAAATAGTGGCTTGGATTGTCGTTCCATTGGCTGTTTGTGGCTATACGAAAGCGAGGCCTATACAAGAGTCTATACGAGAACGTGGCCTCAAGAGTCTATACAAGAACATGGCCTCAAGAGTCTATACAAGAACGAGGCCTCAAGAGTCTATACAAGAACGTGGCCTCAAGAGTCTATACAAGAATGTGGCCTCAAGAGCCTATACGAGAACGAGGCCTCAAGAGTCTATACAAGAACGTGGCCTCAAGAGTCTATACGAGAACATGGCCTCAAGAGTCTATACGAGAACGAGGCCTCAAGAGTCTATACAAGAACGTGGCCTCAAGAGTCTATACAAGAACGTGGCCTCAAGAGTCTATACGAGAACGTGGCCTCAAGAGTCTATACAAGAATGTGGCCTCAAGAGCCTATACGAGAACGAGGCCTCAAGAGTCTATACGAGAACGTGGCCTCAAGAGTCTATGCAAGAATGAGGCCTCAAGAGCCTATACGAGAACGAGGCCTCAAGAGTCTATACAAGAACGTGGCCTCAAGAGTCTATACGAGAACGTGGCCTCAAGAGTCTATACAAGAACATGGCCTCAAGAGTCTATACGAGAACGTGGCCTCAAGAGTCTATACGAGAACGTGGCCTCGAGAGTCTATACGAGAACGAGGCCTCAAGAGTCTATACAAGAACGTGGCCTCAAGAGTCTATACGAGAACGTGGCCTCAAGAGTCTATATAAGAACATGGCCTCAAGAACGTGGCCTCAAGAGTCTATACAAGAACATGGCCTCAAGAGTCTATACAAGAACATTGCCTCAAGAGTCTATACAAGAACATGGCCTCAAGAGCCTATACGAGAACGTGGCCTCAAGAGTCTATACAAGAACATGGCCTCAAGAGTCTATACAAGAACATGTCCTCAAGAACGTGGCCTCAAGAGTCTATACAAGAACATGGCCTCAAGAGTCTATACAAGAACGAGGCCTCAAGAGCCTATACGAGAACGAGGCCTCAAGAGTCTATACAAGAACATGGCCTCAAGAGTCTATACAAGAACATGTCCTCAAGAGTCTATACAAGAACGTGGCCTCAAGAGTCTATACGAGAACGTGGCCTCGAGAGTCTATATAAGAACATGGCCTCAAGAACGTGGCCTCAAGAGTCTATACAAGAACATGGCCTCAAGAGTCTATACAAGAACGTGGCCTCAAGAGTCTATACGAGAACGTGGCCTCGAGAGTCTATATAAGAACATGGCCTCAAGAACGTGGCCTCAAGAGTCTATACAAGAACATGGCCTCAAGAGTCTATACAAGAACATTGCCTCAAGAGTCTATACAAGAACATGGCCTCAAGAGCCTATACGAGAACGTGGCCTCAAGAGTCTATACAAGAACATGGCCTCAAGAGTCTATACAAGAACATGTCCTCAAGAACGTGGCCTCAAGAGTCTATACAAGAACATGGCCTCAAGAGTCTATACAAGAACGTGGCCTCAAGAGTCTATACGAGAACGTGGCCTCAAGAGTCTATACGAGAACGAGGCCTCAAGAGTCTATACAAGAACGTGGCCTCAAGAGTCTATACGAGAACGTGGCCTCGAGAGTCTATATAAGAACATGGCCTCAAGAACGTGGCCTCAAGAGTCTATACAAGAACATGGCCTCAAGAGTCTATACAAGAACATTGCCTCAAGAGTCTATACAAGAACATGGCCTCAAGAGCCTATACGAGAACGTGGCCTCAAGAGTCTATACAAGAACATGGCCTCAAGAGTCTATACAAGAACATGGCCTCAAGAACGTGGCCTCAAGAGTCTATACAAGAACATGGCCTCAAGAGTCTATATAAGAACGTGGCCTCAAGAGCCTATACGAGAACGTGGCCTCAAGAGTCTATACAAGAATGTGGCCTCAAGAGTCTATACGAGAACGTGGCCTCTAGAGTCTATACAAGAACATGGCCTCAAGAGTCTATACGAGAACGTGGCCTCAAGAGTCTATACAAGAATGTGGCCTCAAGAGTCTATACAAGAACGTGGCCTCAAGAGCCTATACAAGAACGTGGCCTCAAGAGTCTATACAAGAACATGGCCTCAAGAACGTGGCCTCAAGAGTCTATACAAGAACGTGGCCTCAAGAGTCTATACGAGAACGTGGCCTCAAGAGCCTATACAAGAACGTGGCCTCAAGAGTCTATACAAGAACATGGCCTCAAGAACGTGGCCTCAAGAGTCTATACAAGAACGTGGCCTCAAGAGTCTATACGAGAACGTGGCCTCAAGAGCCTATACGAGAACGTGGCCTCAAGAGTCTATACAAGAACGTGGCCTCAAGAACGTGGCCTCAAGAGTCTATACAAGAATGTGGCCTCAAGAGTCTATACAAGAATGTGGCCTCAAGAGTCTATACAAGAACGTGGCCTCAAGAGCCTATACAAGAACGTGGCCTCAAGAGTCTATACAAGAACGTGGCCTCAAGAGTCTATACAAGAACGTGGCCTCCAGAGTCTATACGAAAACGTGGCCTCAAGAGTCTATACAAGAACATGGCCTCAAGAGTCTATACGAGAACGTGGCCTCAAGAGTCTATACAAGAACGTGGCCTCAAGAGCCTATACAAGAACGTGGCCTCAAGAGCCTATACGAGAACGTGGCCTCAAGAGTCTATACAAGAACGTGGCCTCAAGAGTCTATATAAAAATTTGCATGAGCTTGCAACAAAACACAAATCAATTAACTTGGCACATACACAGTAATTGGGTTTACATAAAACACCGTCTCCAGGCAACCGGTAAGATGAGTCACCGCTAACAAGCAGCCAAGAGCCTCTTCACAGCTCCACAGTGTTTTGATGAACACTAGTTGTGTAGGTGTTTTGATGGCTTTTGGTGAATGTAGCGGCACTTCACAACATGTTTGAGAGGGAGAATGTCAGGGCTGCCGGTGCAGGAAGGATGCAGACTTCAATAAATCAAAAAGATTTATTCCACAAACAAAGGCAAAGTCAGGGCGTGGCTGAGTTGGTTATCAAAATGACTAAACTGAGAGCAAACAAAGCAAGACTATGAAAAACAAAACAAGACTTTGATTTATAAATAACAAGAGTAAACTGTGATAAGCAAGACTCTGAGGCAAAACCAGACGTAGGTTTGGTGGCGTGAGCGTGGAAGGGAAAGTGCGGATTCTGCAACGAGTGAGACTGAACCTGTGGGGAAGTGATTGGTGATGATGTGCAGCTGTGGAACAGAAAACAGGTGAAAAAACATGACCAGAAACATAACAAAGGACCTGAAAACATGAAGATCAAACATAAAATGTGACAGAACCTGAAACATAGCAATAATCAAAACATAAACCGTGACAGAGAAAGTGTTGCTATTTGTTTTCTGAGAAAGATTGTCACTCTTCTGCAGTATTTTTAGCACTCGTTTGTTTGATATTCTCACTGTGGAGAAAATGAGTTCCAATAAAAGAAGAAAAGCTGCTGGAGGTGGTGAGAAGAGGGGATCATCAGCCATGATTCTACATTTTGATTGACAGGTCAAGTCTCTAGTTTACAGACTAACTATCTGTCATGTCATGTTTTGTCATGTTCTGCGTTTTGCTGTTTTTTTTATGTGGAAGCAGCTGCTCGTTATCCAATCTGAGGGGCTAATTTCTGTGCATCAAACTTCAGAACATTGACAGTGAGCATCTTTGTGCTGGTTGCATGATATCAGAGTCAATTTAATCTAAACAGACATGGAGCTTTTGCTGGCAATTTTCTCTATGCCTTTACTCGCTGGCTCAGAGTAGAGCTGCATTTTATCTTTTTTTGAAAGTAAGAATAGGGCAGATAGATTTATTTCTAAAAGGTGTGTGCCTCATACTGAGATATGAACTGGTGTAAATAGCCTCTGCCCAGCCCTGAAGTTAATCTGAGTTATTACTCTCACAACCCCACAGCCCTTCACCAGGCTGCCCTGCGGGGGGCCATCTCTGAGCAGAAATTGAGCAAGTGGTCAGAGCCGCGGGGAGCAAACAGGAGGGGCCCTGAGTGGAGAGTCGATACGGCTGCTACTGGACATCAAATTTGAGTTTATGTTGAGTTTAACTCTTTCATGACCCCAACGTCTGTGAAGAAACACGACCGAAGTGTGATGTTAGAACCTCTGACAGCCCTCAGGATGCATTTTTTCAAATTCATTTAACACTTTTATGTATAAAATTAGGCTTTTCTTGGTGTATGACTCATGCATGATTTATCTCTTTTTCAGTATTCTTGTCATGCAGAATATTACGACAGTAACATCTGACCTTTGGTGCTTTAAATGCAGTTGGTCTGCAGTGATTTAAAGTATGTCCACGCACACTCTGCAGAATATTCTTGCTCAGTGTTAAATGGCATCAACACAAAGACAACATTCTTTAAGTAACGCTGCAGATAAAGGACGAACTGTTTCTCTGTCACGTTTAATTTTGAATCTTGACAGCAAAAACACATTTAATCAGTATAACGTGGATAATAATCTTTCAGGTTGCAGGTGAAAAACATTTCACCTAATTCCAGCTAACTGTGCTTTAAGAGTGAAGCCTCGAGCTGATGAGAAGCTCATTCATAGAACGCTTTTATTTCTCATTTCCACAGTTAAATTGGCTGTAGTTCTAAGTATCGTGCACGTTTCATGTGTGACCTCAAACTTCACAGGAAACATCCAAAGTCTTGTTTTAGAAAACGGGATCAAACCATTTAGGATGGTGATCCGGCTCATAATCAGCTACAGTCAGTGCGGTTAGATGAGCGCCATCGGATCGGATTGATGGCTAAATTACAGTAAGACTGATTCAGCTCATGTAACAAGCTTAATCCGACGAGAAATCGAATCGGATCGGGTTACTTGCGATCGGATTAAGACCCCGAGATACCTCGAAAAAAAGAGTTAACGGAACCTCTCAGTCTCTTCGAATCACCTCCGCCAAATATTTCTGCAAAGGTTGAGGAAAAACATTGGAGCTTGTCGCACAGCTTCTGAGTTTGAGCAGAATATCCACGTTAGAAGTTACTCTAATCAGTCTGTGTGGTTAGATGAGCGCCATCAGATCGGATTAATGGCTAAATTACAATAATATTGAGTTATTCAGCTCATGTAGACGCCTTAATCTGACAAAAACGTATCGGATCGGATTAAGACCCCGAGATACCTCGGATGCTATACATCGGATCGAGCGTTCTGCGCATGCTCGAGTTTTTTTCCCGGGATCGTCACCCAGAAGTGGAAGGAGACGATATTCCTGTTGCTGTCGTCAGAAAGAAAGAAACAAGGCGATGGAGAATGCGCCGTTGTGCATCGTCTGTGCCATAACCAGCTCACCACAGATGGAGAGGGACGCAGCTTCATCTCGCTCTGCGTTCGCCATCTTTCTGAATGCCTGAGTTTGTTGTTGTTGGCGGTGAAGACGCCAACAGGAAGTGGCTCTATTAGCGATAGCTGAAATGGGGACAGCGCCACCTATCGTACCGGGGTATGACACGCTTTGTGCCAGTGATTCCATTCATTCACCGCCATATATCCAAGGATAATTACCCTCAGATAAGGAGCAGAACCCAACTATAGCTGTAATCCAGCTAATCTCATCATGTAGATCAGGGGTCGGGAACCTTTTTGACTAAGAGAGCCATGAAAGCAAAAAATTTGGAAATTTATTTCCATGAGAGCCATATAGTATATTTTAATAGCTCTTGGCACGCTTTCTTTCTGCTGTCTCCTGCCGGGTATTTTGATGCAAAGGTAGCATGGCGCGTGTCGAAGTGCCGCTTTACATTCGACCGTTTCATCGATGTAATTTTGTCTTTGCAAATTAGACACACCGCAGAATTTGCTCTCTCCACAAAGGCGAATTCTTCAGTCCATTCGGCCTGAAATGTACGATACTCGTCATCTTTTTTTCTTCGTCGAAGGGTTAGCTTTGAGCTAATGACCGAGCAGACTGATTCAAAAGGGGGCGTTTACCTGTTTTACGCTGCAACGTAGTCCAGTATCATCCAATTAAAATAATGGACAGTTGCTCCTGCAGCCCTGAACAGGACATGAAAAATCGATGGATGGATTAAAACAAGTGAGAATATTTTGTTTTATCTGCGAGCCAGAGGCAATCATCAAAAGAGCCACATCTGGCTCGCGAGCCATAGGTTCCCGACCCCTGATGTGGACCCACTGACTGAGACTCCAGAACAACTATGGGTTCAAACACTCCACATCAGCAACTTCCCCTCTTCCTTTCAGATTTGTTAAATTTCCCTTTGATTAAAGCATGAATGTATCTTTTTGGTATGTATGTACTTTTTTTTTTTTTGTTTTGCATTAGCCTCTTTAATAATAAAGGTCTAAGAGAAAAAATGCTCTTGGATCACAGGGAAGTGAGTGAGAGCCTGATCATGCGGCAGCCACCAGAACTTTAGGGTAAGTCAGCCCTTGAAGTGCCACCACTCGCTGATGTTGCTCGCTGCTGGCTACAACCGAAACACCCTGAGGACTTTTAGAAGTCTTTGATTTCTGCTGATTGACAGCTGGGGCTGACAGCTTTCTCCCCTGCTTCTCCCCATGGTTTCTTCCCTCCTCTGTTTAACATTTTAAAGCCTCTGTGCACAGTAAAAGGTTGAGATTTTTCTCCACATGTGAAGTGCCTCAGCATTTCAGGAGTTACCATAACAACATCCTCTCAGGAATGTCTGGTGACTGACCATCTTGGTTTGTTCACGGTTGATCCTGTTATAATAAGATGTTTTTACACATCTTATCAGATTAATTTTATTATCAATGAGCCAGTGGCTGAAATAATGTTCCTGATACAAAACAACTATTATGATAATATGTTCTGTTCTTTAGAAATCAATCAAAGACAGAACTCGTACCACAGCTTCATCAACAACCAAATGCTCCACAGAAACAGAAGCCTGTACTAGAACAAAATTAATCATTTTAAACTCACATTTGATCATTTTCCAGTTATTCATTTTGCATATTGAATAATGTGCATTCAGTTGAAGTATATTAGGTAAGTAAATTAAAAACTAAGCAACAACGAATGCAGCGTAATATATCTTTAATTCCTGGGATATTCCTCATAATATTCTGTTCATTTGGTTTCCTTGTGGTTCCCAGAGTTTCTAAAAGCAGAATGGGAGGCAGAGCCTTCAGTTATCAGGCCCCTAAAAGCAGAATGGGAGGCAGAGCCTTCAGTTATCAAGCCCCTAAAAGCAGAATGGGAGGCAGAGCCTTCAGTTATCAGGCCCCTAAAAGCAGAATGGGAGGCAGAGCCTTCAGTTATCAGGCCCCTAAAAGCAGAATGGGAGGCAGAGCCTTCAGTTATCAGGCCCCTAAAAGCAGAATGGGAGGCAGAGCCTTCAGTTATCAGGCCCCTAAAAGCAGAATGGGAGGCAGAGCCTTCAGTTATCAGGCCCCTAAAAGCAGAATGGGAGGCAGAGCCTTCAGTTATCAGGCCCCTAAAAGCAGAATGGGAGGCAGAGCCTTCAGTTATCAGGCCCCTAAAAGCAGAACGGGAGGCAGAGCTTTCAGTTATCAGGCCCCTAAAAGCAGAATGGGAGGCAGAGCCTTCAGTTATCAGGCCCCTCTCTGTGGAACCAGCTGCCAGTTTGGCTTCAGGAAGCAGACACCCTCTCTACCTTTAAGATCAGGCTGAAACTTTCCTTTCTGATAAAGCTTATAGTTAGGGATGGCTCAGGTGAGCCTGAAACATCCCATAGTTCTGCTGCTATAGGCCCAGCCTGCTGGGGGAGCTCCCATGATGCACCTCTCCTCCCTCTTTCTCTTTACTCTCTCTCTACATAACACCATTGTTGTCTTTTTCTTGTGTTTCTCTCTCTCAGCAGGTATCTCTGACCTGGTGTTATGATGCTTGTCCTCTCTTTTAAGGTTACTTCCTGTTAAAAGAGAGTTTTTTTTCTCTGCACTGTTGCCTCGTGCAGCTCAGGATGAAAGATTGGATTTAAGAGAAGTTTCAACACAATATATCGGTTCAATTCGTCTGCAACTGATGTGGAATTTAAACTAATTGGATTGTAATTGGCTTGATCTGAACAATATCTTGAGTGCATTTGTTGTGATTTGGGCCTATCTAGACAAATTGAATAGAATCTAACTGAGCTGAATTCATGTTTAAATGTTGTTGAGTCGCCTGTATCCTTGTGCAGGTGATGATTTGTAACACAGACAAGTCTGTGTTGTGGAAATTCTTTCATCTGAGTGGTGGATAAAAGCCAAAGTGTCCCCATTAGTAGTAAGTGCAATAAAATGGTGCTGTCAGACATAATACTGAGATATAAAACCCCAGTGTGAGGCTTATGTTACCAACACTTGCAGCTCTTTACCATCACAGATGACAAATCTTATAAATATTTTATGACAGCAGCTTGGTGGTTGAGGGATGCAGATTCTTTCTGTAAACAAATATGATGATGCTTAAAGGCTCCATATTAAAATTTACAACCAACATGACAAACATTTGTAAGTGAAAGATTGAACTAAATGAGGCCATAAACACAACTTTCCCCTTTAGAAGAATGAAAGGTTTTATTGAAAGGTGAATGCACGTTTGCACATAACCTTTTCATTTGTAAATCTTTCTCTTTTTATTTACTTTCTACCCATTTTTTTAGATTGCAGTTGTAATTTATCTCTGCACATCAGTATGAATCCTTCTAAGTTCTTTTGAACCTTTCAGTTATCGGGTTACTCTGGTTTAACTTTACCGAGCTGTTGAGAATACGCTGCAGTGTCAGTGCAGCACATGTAAAATGTCTTAATGAAACTAACATGATAACATGACAGACCCCGGCTGCTGTTTAAATCTACAGTGTAAATGCCACAGGCCACATCTCTCTGTGCTCCAGTCTTCTCCTTAAATGTTTATTAAGCTGTCGTTCTTGTGACTAATTTCAGGTTCATCATCATTCTCAGCAGGTGTTGGGTTTTTACTCCTCAAATAACCTTTGCTTTTAAAGTTCTTGTTTAATTTCTCCTTCTCAGAACATTCTAAGACTGTCAATATGACATTTTTCTGGCGACACTCTGACAACTTGACATTCCTCAGTAATTACCAGAATCATCAGCTCTTTCTTTACCCTGATTGCCAGTCCTGCGCTCATTTGTCCTCTTGTTCTGTCAGTTTATCATTCAGCTATGTGACCCTCTGCACCTTGAGCTCATCCTTGCATCTTTACAGTATCCATATCAACCTTTTCAAAACCGTTTGAATCACTGTGTTGTGAAAGTTAAAAAAAGATCCAATGAAGCGTGTCAGTCACCTTTGAGAGTCTGGGAACTGCTTCAGGTGGTTGGATCCATCCAGTCTATTTCAATCCTGACAGCCAAGGATCGTAAGTGTAAAATGAGTAAAGTTTGTACATGTTAAGTCTTTCTCCCAACTGTTTGGCAGCCCATCTTTACCATCCGTCCATTTTTTACACCCATTTAATCCCTTTGGGGGAAGCAGAGGCTTTTCACAGCGAGAGGCGGGGGTGCATCCTGGAAAAGGTCCATCACAGGGCCAGAGAGCCAGAGACCGTAATAACCATCGTCCTCACACCTGCGTACGGTCTGTGGCTCAGGAGGAAGGTGGAAGGTGGCTGCTGTGACTCCCGGCTTCCCTGGACCACATGTCGAAGCGTCCTTGGGGAAAATACTGAACCCTACCTTGCCTATTGCCCACCTGGTCCATTTCCTATTTACGGTCATTTTACAATCAACAACATGCACACTTTTGGACAGTGGGGGGGGGGAGCTGGAGTACCTGCAGAGAACTCGTGCATGAAATTAAAACCGGGATTTCCAACCTCTTCATTAAATACAGAAAAATCCCCTAATAGGAAATTAAGAGACTTTTTATGTTTAAAACCTGTATGCTAAACGGTTTGTTCCATATTAATGAGAATCAATTCAATCTAATGGACATTTTAATCATTAACGTTACTAACCTGCCTTCTGTCTGTATGTGTGTTCTGCTCCTTTCTCTCAAGAGGATGATTCATCGCTTTTAAAATGTGACGGCAGCAGGCTGCAGTCCCTGATCAATAATGGAATCATTTAATTAACATTCTGTTTTTTAGAGCTATGTAATGTGTATCTTTCTTTGTTATGAGACCTTCAGTGTCAGGACATTTTTAGCTGATCTGACTTTATAACCTGACCTGACTACTCCAGCATGGCAGGTCTACTAAAGTGACTACTAAATGCTAACATAAATGCACAGTGGGTGAGTTGACCCTCTCATTTTGGAATCACTCATCTTTTTTACCACACTAAAAATTGAAAGCGCAATTTTTCTTTGAAATTTTCTTTTGGCTTTTTACCATTTTAGCATATTCAATTCAATTCAGTTCGGTTTTATTAATATAGCGCCAAATTACAACAAAAGTCATCTCAAGGCACTTAAATGAAACAGTGCAATTCAAGCCAATTGGAGTTCAAGTCATTGTAATCGTATCAAATGCAATGGCTGCTACATCAGAGCCAGTTTAACCAGGTCTAAACATATTCATCATGCAAGTTTATGGTTTTCCAACGTACAAAACCATTCACACCACTGAGCTGAATATTAGCCTGAACTTGCATGGTTGTTTGTCCCGTTTGTCTCTGTGTGGCCCTATGCTCTCATTTATGAAAGAAGTTCTACCAAACTGAGTTCTGCTGAAAAAAACATGGACTTCAGCTGCTGCGTCCATAGTTTGAGAAAAGAAAAGAGGTTTCCTGATCGGCTGGATCGGATCGAGCGTTCTGCGCATGCTCGAGATTTTTCCCGCGATCGTCACCCGGAAGTGGAAGGAGACGATATTCCTGTTGTTGTCAGAAAGAAAGAAACAGCGCGATGGAGAATGCGCCGTTGTGCATCGTCTGTGCCATAACCAGCTCATCACAGATGGAGAGGGACGCAGCTTCATCTCGCTCTGCGTTCGCCATCTTTCTGAATGCCTGAGTTTGTTGTTGTTGGCGGTGAAGACGTCAACAGGAAGTGGCTCTATTAGCGATAGCTGAAATGGGGACAGCGCCACCTATGGTACCGGGGTATGACATGCTTTGTGCCAGTGATTCCATTCATTCACCGCCATATATCCAAGGATAATTACCCTCAGATAAGGAGCAGAACCCAACTGTAGCTGTAATCCAGTTAATCTCAGCATGTGGACCCACTGAGTATCAATCAGGTAAAATGGAGTGTGTAAATGACAGTCTGAAATGCTTTTTTGCATTTCATGTCTCCATTCAAATATATGCTGCCAATCCTCATCTGCTCCACACAGAAGCAGTAACGTCTAACCTGGCTCCTCCTTGTTTTTATATCATGCTTGTTTTATCTCACATTTCGCTGTTCTGTCTGTTAGGTTCTGTCTCTTATTGATTTTCGTCCTTCGTACTCACTCTGCATTCCTTGGCTAGAGAAGAAGAAAATGCACAGATCAGCGTGATGGCTGCTCCCTCCTGGATAGAGTGAGAAAACCAGAGAGCAAGCAGCAGGAAGTGAAACGACTGAAAACAGAGAACACACAAGCTATTCTCCTCTGTTACCTCTCCTGATGAAAACAGCTTAGGCAGACAAGCTGAGAAAGGAGAATGAAATATTGAAGACCATGCCAGCTTATCTCACAGATTTTTCTCCTACAGTAAGTTTGATCTTCACTCCAAACTACAACCACCCCTGGAAAACAATGCAGCTTCAAAGGAGACTTCAAATGCCCAAAAGGATAACTTGTCATTGCAAAACCAATATGAAAATGGTGAACTGAACCACTGCTTTTTTCCCCTCGCTGTACATCTAAACAGCCTCCAACACCACCATGTGAAGTATGAACAGAGCAGCTGTATAAGCAACTACCTGCATGCCCTTAGCCATCATAAAGAAATCTAAAAAATGACCACGGTTGTCAATCAGCAGCTGTATAGACAACGAAAAGATAAATTATTAAAATCTGCCTGTGGCCCTTTCTGAGTTTGCATTCATATCTGTAATTTATTCACCAAAAGTTGCTTAAACTTCTCAAAACTCTTCCCACCTTATAGCTCCAACTTGCTTTTTATCCAGCACATACGAGTCGGACCGCAGAAGGCCGGGAATGCCTCGCAGTTTGGCTTTGACCGGGGGAGTTCTGCATCTGTATCGGTACCATACGGCGGCTCTGGTTTGTGACACGTTGTCCTGCACTAGAGCAAAGATGTTAATGCTAATAGAGTGTTTCAGCGTCTGTTTTCAGGTTGTTCTGAGACCATTTGAGTGCAAAGTGTGAACCAGCAGACAGCGTTTAATCCCATTATCAGTTATGTCCGACTTCAACATCGCTTACCCTCATTTATAGCTTCTCTCATTGTTGATTGGGTGATTGAGGAAGTCTCTTTGGACCACCGTGACTTAATTTACAACCAGCAGCCTCGTGTCCTGGAACACTGAAATTACAGAAGATTCCCATCACGTTTTAATCACCCGGCTGACGCAGACTGTCTGCTGATTCATTCGCCTCATTATTCATTACAATCCATTCGTATGTGTCAGTGGAGATAAGTGAGGAGCACAGTTTCCTTCTGCCTCCTGAGTGTTGTCGGATTTTAGAGGGTACGCCATGTGGGGTTGTGACAGGGATCGATGGATTGATTGTGTCTGGCCACAGGACTTGCCCACAGAAAGCCGAACAGGTGGATACAGTTCAAGGGAACTCGTTCAGACACTGAATGGGAGCGAGATGCCGTTTGCATGCACTCTGAAATGATCACAAATCTACTTTATGGAGTTTTGGAGCAAAAACGTGTTTGAGAAACAGTGAGAATTTATTTTTTATTGATGCTAAAATACAGTTTCATGAGAAACTGAGCCAACTTTGTGGTATTCTATGTTCATGTAGTTCCAGCTCCCAATAACTGCTGCCTGTAAAGGTCTGCTTACGATACAGAACCTGTGATTATTTCAGAAAGGAAAAAGGAGTTCAGTCTGATGTCTTTAATCTCTTTATTCTTTTAATGTTTCAGCTCTTTGGTATAATATTTAGTTTCATTATTATAATTATTTTCTATGTAATGTTTGAGCATCTCTTTGTCGTACTGGAACCATTTACCGTAAAATTCTGACTGTTCTTGTCCCATTTCAATCCTTTAATGTATTTCTACTTCATTTTTTCCTCTCAGTATTTGTCTGTTGATTATTTTCTTGAAATTTCCATTTAAGAAAATATATTTTTTAACAGTGTCTCCACAACTCTGAGTGAGATATGGTCAGTAATCATTTTAACTCAAATTTAATTAACTCAATTAACTCAAATTAACTCAAATTGACTCAAATTAATTAAAATGAACTCAAATTAATTAAAATTAACTCACATTTATTTATTTCATCATTGATTATTATTATTATTATTATTATTGTCTAGTATGCAATCATTTCAAACATTTATAATTTTTTGAGCTACTTGACTAATTTGAATCCCCCCCACTGGGGGATGAATAAAGTATTTTTCTATTGTATTGCTGTTTCTAACTTATCTTTTTGTCTTATGCTGCGCCCTGTGCTTATGTCTTTACAATGAATCTTGTCATTAAACCCGTCATTCTTCTCACTGACAAGTGAAAAGCCAAGTTAATCCTGCTCAGATCTGTGCGAATCAGTTCCCTGAGAGTTTGAGCTCTGCGTTTGCTGTCAGTCTCACCTCTAAATTTGTCATTGTGGTTTTAGCCTTGTGTCTTCTTTCATCTCATTCTGTTTTTCTGCAGCTGTTCTATTTCTAAGAAATCCTTCAGGATGTTTTGTGCCACCCACTCTCAGTTGTGTTCAGAATCTTCGGTCTTTTTTTTGTCTTTGATTACATATGAAGCAGTCTCGGGGGCATCTTTACAGAGCCTGCAGGATGGTGTCTGCGGTAGACTTTAGCCTCTATAACCTCTATAGATCTGTTGCTTAAGGCCTGCTCTGCCATGCCAGAGCCTCTGTGCTGTCCTTCAGTTTGGCCTTTTTCCTCTGGAGGATTTTTCCTGATGTCAGACACTTCTTCTGCCTGCCTCTTCGTCACCATCTATATTTAGATGCTTCTTGTTTCATTTAAGATAGTTGCTCTGACCTTTGCAAATCCCCACCTCCCCCTCTTTGTGTTGATCATAGAGCATCAGGATGCTGGCCTTTAGGTACAACCATCCATGCATCCTGGGAAGCTTTTAGCTATCTGTAAGTGTACTTTCCATAGGTCCTGGCATACAGTTTGATGTCACCCATGTGTTAGAGGTGGCTGATGGTCAGTCCACTCATAAATCTGTGTCCACATCCAGTCATTGTGATGAAGATCCAGACCCACGCAGAACAGCAGCAGGAACTGTGCATCATCTTGGTGTATTCTCTAAAACCACTGCACTGCCATCTGTTGAAGTTGGCTTCCAGTTTTTTCCAGTTTTCAGAGTCCCACTGAGCTCTCGGTGAACATTATAAATGCTTTGTTGGGCTTTTACACTGCAAAGCGTTACAGTTATGATGCACGGGGGTCATTAAGGTGGTGCTCAGCTTTGTCACAGTCCTGGATGATGGCTGTATTGACTGCAGCTTGCACCTCATGGACTTGTCTCTCATTCCTATGTGGTTTCATGGCCTCCTTATGATCAAAATGATCCCGTCTGGGTGAATCTAAGCAGTTTGCTCTTTGTGTTGCTGCATGAGGGCCAGTATAAGTTGATCATATCAGGTTCCTGTGTTGTCCAGCTTTTTGTGATGACAGTTTCAGTAACAGGTAGCTTCTTCTCCCTTCTCTTACAGTCAGAGCACTGAGCCAACAGCTCTGCACTGTTCACCATAGTTGGTGGTCTTCTGCTGCTCCGTAGTTCCCAAATGTGCCGCATTATATAAGAAAATTAGGATTAATTATAAAATGAATTATCATGCAGTTTAGGAGAAAATGATTTGCTGAGGGGAAAGTTGTTCTATTGGAGGTCACAGGTTCCTAACGAGGCGTGAAACCAGTTAGAATTCATTTTCATGGTGTGACAGCCACTGTGGTAATGGATCAGGACCGGTCCTTCAGATGCACTCAAACTGACGTGTGACAGTGAAGAGTGTGGCTCATTGTTTAATGAGTGTGTGCAGAATATATCAGCAAAATTAAGTCACCGTGGAGCCAGTGAAGTGGACCTGTCGCTCCTTCAAGGAACAACACCTTCCCCACATGTTTATACACATCCCTCAGTTCTGCAGGCTTTATGCTCCTTGGGATATAAAGAATAAATTAACATGAGACTGATCCCCGGCTCTTGTTTTTAGCACAAGCTGTGATAGGGCCTATGCAATATTAGATTTTTTAAAGTAAGAAAATATATTTAATGGGGAACTCCTGTGTTTTTAAACCTTATTTCTGGCATGAAATACGTTCATCTGCTCACCGAGAACAGTTTGGTGAAAGTCGGTGTCCTTCGGAAGATATTTAGATAACTGGAGATCCATATAACGGAGTGAACGGGGCTTAGAGGATGCAGCCTCTGAATAAGGCATTATCTGTCTTTATTTCACCAATACTTTAAGAAGAATGAATGAATGAACGTGTGCTATAGCTCTGTTAGCTCATAGCTGCTGTTATGTGGCTACTTGCAGCTATAGGAGAGCTAACGGAGGGATTTCTACACAGGCACTCTACTGGGACCACTTCATCCACACGCCCCCCTGCAGCACAGTTTATTCACTCCGTGCTCTGTGACAGTCGGCTAACTTCACACAGAGTTTGCTGCTGATAGTTTTGTGCAACATGGCAGGATATTTATCAGATTTTGACAATGTGCACGACAACTTTGAGTAAGATGGACGTTCTTACCGGAGTGAATGAGCTGTGCTGCAGCGGCGGGCGTCAATGATGTCATCCCAGTAGACAAAAGCCCTCTATAAGGTGCGTTAGGGAGGAAAGAGACAACAAGAACCAACTGCAGGAGAGCCTGGACAGTGCTGATGAGCTGAGTTTTCATTTAATACAGTAAAGGCTGCATGTCTGAAAACTGAAGGTTGTTTCTGCCCATTTTTAGTGCCTGAAGATTGTTTTGATGTTGATTTGCTGTTAAAGGGGACAAGTGTGTAGAAAGCCCTCTATAAGCCCCCCGATAGCCGCCAATAACAACAACACAGCAGCTCTGAGCTAACAGAGCTATAGCACACGTTCATTCATTCATTCTTCTTAAAGTATTGGTGAAATAAAGACAGATAATGCCTTATTTAGAGGCTGCATCCTCTAAGCCCCGTTCACTCCATTATATGGATCTCAAGGAATCTAAATATCTTCCGAAGGACGCCGACTTTCACCAAACTGTTCTCTGTGAGTAGATTAATGTATTTCATGTCAGAAATAAGGTCCAGGTTTAAAAATACCGGAGTTTTAAATTCTACAACCTAAGGTGGTTTCTAAGGTGTTAAAAGTGTTCGCTCAGTGCTGTTCTTGAATGGCTCATGACTGTAAAGAGTGGGCGGTTTGTGTCGAAGAATGAAGGTTAAACCTCTCATCAAGTTGTATCTCGAGCTTCAGAAATTGTTTTTGTCACTTTTTGTCTTCACTCTGGACAGCTCTCAGCCAAGCTCCTTAACACACACACACACACACACACACACACACACACACATACACACACACACACACACACGTTTGTGTGATTTGTTGATATGATTGTGTTTTCAATTTAAAACAAAAACAAAACCGGCCGAGATTAATAATGCATTCCCCATCCTGGTGGGTGCGTGTGTGTCTGCATGCGTGTTAATCCCTTCACTTTTTCTGCTGATTTTCTTTGTCAAGCGTGAGAGAGTAATTAATCAGATCTGAAATGAGATTCTGGAATTAAAACCAGGGTGTGGGTGTGTGTGTGTGTCACTAGTCTTGCCCAAATTAATTCTGACAGGCAAATTATATTGGCTTCCTCCTATTCATCAGTTCTCTGCTGCATCTCCTCTCTTGCTTGCCTCCCATCTTCCTCTTTTCCCGTTTCTTTGTCTTGTCTTTTTCTGCATGCCTCTCTCTCTTTATTATTAGACAAATAGGCTGAATTAAGGGATTTGTACATCTTGACTACCTCCCCTTGTTTATTTGACTCACCACTGTGATTAACTGCATTAATGAATTAAGAGTGGTTTGGCTGCAGCTCTATTGGCGGATGACCTGGCTGTGGTTAAAAGGTGCTTTATCAGTACAGAGCATTTACCATTCATTACATTGACAGTGAGTGCCGTGATTCTACATTTGATCCCATCACAAATCCTTTAAATTTATTGTGAAACACATTCAGATCCCCAGTATTTCCAGCCATGGGCTGTTTCCACCTGTGTTGTCATCCGTTATTACCAACAGGTTCATGTACAGGCCTCAGTAAGATCAGTGTGTTGAGCCGTGAAATGATTTTTTATTGGACATTTATGTCACGCTTATGTGCTAATGACAGCATCTTGATTGAACTGAAAGCATCAAGAATATAGTCACAGATTCACAAAATTCCTCTCCTCTTCCCCCTTAGCACACCTCCACATTTAGCTAAAACCTGAAGCCAGTCCTGGTCTGAATCTATTCCAGGAATTCTGCATCACTGCAGCACATCCTGCCTCTGACCAGCTGTGACTCACAGTTCAGTTCAGCTCCCAAAACAACAAGCAGGTAAGCTACTAACTTCTCCTAAAAGAAGCAAAACTACCCCTTTTACAAGGGAAAATGACCTAAGGCTGGTGACAGTTTGGGTTTAATTCTGTTCAGCATAGTTGTTTCATTTAGCACCAATTTACAACTGAAGTAATCCCAGGGTGCTTTACAGAGATAAGTTCAGTACCAAATATAATCCAGATAAATCCACAATATGATAATCCTGTGTGGGACTTTTCTGGGACACTTTAGTTCTGACATAAAACACTGTTTTGGACTTGAGGATATTTCTCAGATCTAAAACGTATCCTGAAGCAGACGTGAACCGTCACGTAGTGGAACAATTAAAAATACCTTATTCTGCATAGAAAGTGCGATTGGTAACGGCGCTTTTGTTGTACGAATGTTTCTAAATGAACATTAAAAAACATATCTTTGTTGTGGAAATGGTCTGAGCAGTAACCTTCCTCCCTGCAGCAGATGGAAGGAGGCAGCGAAGGTCCAGGGATGACTGGAAAGTATATCTTTTTGTAGTTTAACCAAAGTTGGAAGCATGTAAATCGAGTTTCCTGCTTCTGCAGGTCTCAGATAAATCATCCACCGAAGAAAAGGTGTAACAGCAAAGAGCACATTTAGCTGTCTGTTACAGACAGGGAGTCAAATGTGTTTTTGTGATGTTAAACATAAAACTAAAAGCCATTTATTGATGCCTGTGGTGGTAACAAATAAATGCTCCTTTCATAAAAATTACTTTTACTTTTGCTCGAATATTACAGCAGAAATGTCCCATGTCTGCAAACATATTATGATTAGAAAATTGGTCTATTGTTACGGTGGAAATGAGCTAAAATGGAGAGTTTTTCCAAGCAGTTCGACAGTGAAACGTGTCACATTGATTCACAGTCCAAGAGTAATATCTGTTTCATTTCCATGAGGAAACTGGGCTAATTGGCTGTCAGTTAGTGAACAGAGTGCTGTCAGATCCATTCAGTGCTCAGTTTAGGGAAATTAACAAACAGTGTGCTCATTCTGCAGCAGGCAGAAAGCAGCTCGGAGGGAGAAGAACCTCCGTGGTCACTGGAATTTAGAGATAATTAGATCTTAAGATGAAAACAGGAAAATCACAGCAGCTTTTAACAGGTGTTGCAGTTTTAATGTATGGAAATACTTCCTAATGCTGGCACTGAATGTTCAGGTAAGTATGAAGAAATAACCTTCTCCTCTGAGCCAATAGGAAAGCAGTGACCCCGTCAAAACTAGATAAGTAAGAACTGGAAATCAAACCTCAATGTTCAGGTAAATATGAAGAAATAACCTTCTCCTCTGAGCCAATAGGAAAGCAGTTACCCCGTCAAAACTAAATAAGTAAGAACTGGAAACCAAACCTCTTCCAAAAGAGGTCAGAAGCAAAAACATCCGCTCAGCAGATCATTCATTTAGGGCAATAACATCTGCTTTTAGATCTTCTTGAAGCTTTTGATTCAATTTGATGTGGAGCCTACTTCAGCATAATTACTGCCAAAATACAAACTAAAAGTAGTGAATGAGGTTTGACATTCAAGGTGGGATCGTTAAAGCAATTCTCTTTAATGGAGGGGTGAACATTCACATTAAAACATGTTTATTCTGTCATTAATTATTCTCACAAAGAGAAAAAACACCTGTAAGTAGCAGCTGGTTGATGCACAGCCTGGAATGCAACGAATTCAGCAGATTCAGTGACTTTCTTCAGTTTTCTTCCACTGAAAACTACATCGTGTCACGGCTGTGGTGCGAGGAGGGAGGACCCAGATGCAGACTTCTCAAAAATAAACAGATTTATTAACAAAAAGAGGCACAAGGCTGAGCCGGATTATCAGAAAAACTAAACTGTGGCCAAAATAAACACGACTGTGGATAAAAACTGAATTTAACAAGCGAGAGGCAAAACCTGACCTGGCAAAACATGGCATGAAACATGGAAGGAAGGCGAGGATCTTGCAAAGACTGTGACTGAACCTGGAAACTAAATACTGTGGGAGGTGACTGGGGATGAGCTGTGGAACAGAAAACAGGTGATGAGAGTGAAGTGACCGGGAAAATACAACCTGAAACCTGAAAATATGACCAGAAACCTGAAAATATGACCAGAAACCTGAAAATATGACCAGAAACCTGAAAATATGACCAGAAACATGAAAATATGACCAGAAACCTGAAAATATGACCAGAAACCTGAAAATATGACCTGAAACCTGAAAATATGACCAGAAACCTGATAATATGACCTGAAACCTGAAAATATGACCTGAAATCTGAAAATATGACCTGAAACCTGAAAATATGACCTGAAACCTGAAAATATGACCAGAAACCTGAAAATATGACCAGAAACCTGAAAATATGACCTGAAACCTGAAAATATGACCAGAAACCTGAAAATATGACCTGAAACCTGAAAATATGACCTGAAACATGAAAATATGACCAGAAACCTGATAATATGACCTGAAACCTGAAAATATGACCTGAAATCTGAAAATATGACCTGAAACCTGAAAATATGACCAGAAACCTGAAAATATGACCAGAAACCTGAAAATATGACCTGAAACCTGAAAATATGACCAGAAAACTGAAAATATGACCAGAAACCTGAAAATATGACCAGAAAACTGAAAATATGACCAGAAACCTGAAAATATGACCAGAAACCTGAAAATATGACCTGAAACCTGAAAATATGACCAGAAAACTGAAAATATGACCTGAAACCTGAAAATATGACCAGAAACCTGAAAATATGACCTGAAACCTGAAAATATGACCAGAAACCTGAAAATATGACCTGAAACCTGAAAATATGACCAGAAAACTGAAAATATGACCTCAAACCTGAAAATATGACCAGAAACCTGAAAATATGACCTGAAACCTGAAAATATGACCAGAAAACTGAAAATATGACCTGAAACCTGAAAATATGACCAGAAACCTGAAAATATGACCTGAAACATGAAAATATGACCTGAAACATGAAAATATGACCAGAAAACTGAAAATATGACCTGAAACCTGAAAATATGACCAGAAACCTGAAAATATGACCAGAAACCTGAAAATATGACCTGAAACCTGAAAATATGACCTGAAACCTGAAAATATGATCAGAAACCTGAAAATATGACCTGAAACCTGAAAATATGACCTGAAACCTGAAAATATGATCAGAAACCTGAAAATATGACCTGAAACCTGAAAATATGACCAGAAACCTGAAAATATGACCTGAAACCTGAAAATATGACCTGAAACCTGAAAATATGACCAGAAACCTGAAAATATGACCTGAAACCTGAAAATATGACCAGAAACCTGAAAATATGACCTGAAACCTGAAAATATGACCTGAAACCTGAAAATATGACCAGAAACCTGAAAATATGACCAGAAACCTGAAAATATGACCAGAAACCTGAAAATATGACCTGAAACCTGAAAATATAACCAGAAACCTGAAAATATGACCTGGAACCTGAAAATATGACCTGAAACCTGAAAATATGACCAGAAACCTGAAAATATGACCAGAAAACTGAAAATATGACCTGAAACCTGAAAATATGACCAGAAACCTGAAAATATGACCTGAAACCTGAAAATATGACCTGAAACCTGAAAATATGACCAGAAAACTGAAAATATGACCAGAAACCTGAAAATATGACCTGAAACCTGAAAATATGACCTGAAATCTGAAAATATGACCTGAAACCTGAAAATATGACCAGAAAACTGAAAATATGACCAGAAACCTGAAAATATGACCTGAAACCTGAAAATATGACCAGAAACCTGAAAATATGACCAGAAAACTGAAAATATGACCTGAAACCTGAAAATATGACCAGAAACCTGAAAATATGACCAGAAAACTGAAAATATGACCAGAAACCTGAAAATATGACCTGAAACCTGAAAATATGACCAGAAAACTGAAAATATGACCAGAAACCTGAAAATATGACCAGAAACATGAAAATATGACCAGAAACCTGAAAATATGACCTGAAACATGAAAATATGACCAGAAACCTGAAAATATGACCAGAAACCTGAAAGCGTAACAAGGAAACTGAAAACAAGATTCATGAAAACACAAAACGTGACACCATCAGTGAGGACAGACTGACCACAGATCCGTTTAATCACATCTGGCATCACAAGCATGGTCCCCACAGTAAAAAGTTTGACCAAATCAAGTATCTGTAGTTGTCTGTAGTTGAGTTTAAAACTTCTGCTAATGATTTAGCATTCAACTGTAACTATTAGCATCCCTTTCCCAGCTCACCCCACGGGAGCAAAGGGCAGCAAATCCAACCAAGTAAAGTTGGTGACAGCTGTGACTTTCTGCTGGTGAATAATGAGTTGAACTTTATTGAACATTATTTAGAGGCATAAATACTTGAGATGTATTTTAATTGTGTTGAGTTTGTAACTCCAAACGTCTTATTTCTGAAGTGATAAAGAGTGTTAGCTTGATGACATTTTAATCAGGAGGAGGTAGCTCTGGAGGTGCAACAGCAGCAGCTTCCTCACATGGATTCTCTCAGTGATAGAAGGCTGAATATGTTAGAGTCAGACCGTGACTGAGGAGCAGAGTGTAGCTTTGTCATCATTTGTTCATTATTAGAAGGAATTTATGTTAGAAATACTGATAGTTTTATGTCCATGTGACATTATTGTGGTTATTAACTTGTGTTTCCCTGTTCCAGCAGGTATCCTTTGAATGGCGTTATGGTGTTTTTCCCCCCTCTTTTCCCTCTTTTCTGTCTTCTCAAACCCCAGCTGGTCGAGGCGGATGGACACCCTTCCTGGTTCTGGTTCTGCCAGAGGTTTCTTTCTGAGTCTGGTTCTGCCAGAGGTTTCTTCCTGAGTCTGGTTCTGCCAGAGGTTTCTTCCTGGTTCTGGTTCTGCCAGAGGTTTCTTCCTGGTTCTGGTTCTGCCAGAGGTTTCTTCCTGAGTCTGGTTCTGCCAGAGGTTTCTTCCTGGTTCTGGTTCTGCCAGAGGTTTCTTCCTGGTTCTGTCAGAGGTTTCTTCCTGGTTCTGGTTCTGCCAGAGGTTTCTTCCTGGTTCTGGTTCTACCAGAGGTTTCTTCCTGGTTCTGGTTCTGCCAGAGGTTTCTTCCTGGTTCTGGTTCTGCCAGAGGTCTCTTCCTGGTTCTGGTTCTGCCAGAGGTTTCTTCCTGTTAAAGGGAGTCGTTCCTTTCCACAGTCCCTCAGGCTCAGGACGGGAGATTGGACTGAAGACAAGTTTCGGTCCAATCTGTTGGTTTCCTTAGCTCGGATATTATTTTTGAATTGGCTCCATATGAATGAATTGGATTATGATTACAATGAATTGAATTCCAATTGGCTTGAATTGGACTTTATTATTTAAGTGCCTTGAGATGACAATTGTTGTAATCTGGCGCTATATAAATAAAGTTGAATTGAATTGAATAGTGGAATTCTTTTCCCTTGAGCTTCTCTGTACTTCAACCAGCCAAGAACTGGAGCCACTTCAGCACCCATTCCTACATCAAATGCATTATTATGCTCCGAGTGCCAGTTCATTTGTGAGGTTGCCGGGGACCAAACAGTCCGCTTTATCAAGCTAACTGATTGGTCTGGCATCAGGCCATGAAAGAAACAGAAAGACAAGTGTCTTATGTAGCAGCTGACAGATTGGCTTTGCAGGAGGGAGTCATGTCACTGAGCTGGTAAGTCTTTCCTGAAAAGGTTTGAACACTTTCTGCTCTGTGATCACCAAACCTCATCGCTTTAAGTCAGTCATCCACAGTTGGTGCTCCTCTTTAGCTCATCTTTCATCTTCCTCGGTCAACCTTCCTCTTTCACAACCTTCCAGTTTTATTTGTACTTTCAGACGCAGCTGACTCTGAACAACATTAAATTACCTTCTTGACGGAGTTTTATAATCTTTTCCATTGCTGGATCCATATTTTATATCAATCAGCCTGAGCAGCAGCTTGTTAAACCCAACTAAGACCTGAATATTCAGAGTGTTTCTTTTAGAAATGCATTTTACAAATTTAATCCATCCTTTTATTCCTCATGATTGAGTAACTATCTTAAATATTCTTTTGGCAGAATGTTCAGCTATTAAACAGAGTTGTTTTGTGCTTATTTTCTTACAAAATACAAAAGCTTAATGAACAAACAACCCTCCAAAATTACCATTAAGGGGACAAATTTGGCATAAATTGCTAAGGTTTTCTGTCAGGATGCTAAAACTGAACCAAAATCAGCTGCCAGAGAAGATGTGAACAGCTGCTCTCTGGTGTTTTAGTGTTAAAAGTGGACTGAATGAAATCTGTCAGTGATGATATGTGGATGTCAAAGATTGGCTGATTCATTTTCCTCGTGATAAAATGCTAATTAGCTGCCAGACGGGCAGCGGAGGCATCTGAGTTTATCAGAGCCACAGCTCAAGAATATTAACAGGATTTTCTTCACATTATTTTGGAGCTTTTGTGCCTGTAAAGTCATTTCTGATTTTGCAACAGTCCTACTGGTGTCAGGAAATACGCAGAAATAGGTTCTTCATAGCTTGTTAAACAAATAATACAGTAAAAAAAATACTGTTTGATTCTGCCGAGGGATTTTGTCACAATAAAGGACTCAAATATTAACTCTGCAGAATGTTTATACTACAACACAATGCAAAATTCTGCTTTGGATTGAAGCTAACAGGAAAGGGTAAAAAGGGACATTTCACAGCTTTTTGGAGCACTCTGGGGCGGCTGCAGCTCAGGAGGAAGAGCAGTCGAAGGTCGAGGTTTGACTCCGGCTTCTCCGGATGTCGAAGCATCACATTTATACACCGACGCATCCATCGGTGTTTAACTGTGTGTGAATGAGTAGGAAACACGAATCTATGCATGTGTGAATGTGTGAATGTGGCATTGAAGCACTTTGAGTGGTCAGCTACTACAGTCCATTCACCATTTGGACCATTTGGACCAGGTCCAGTATAAAAACCACACGACTGGTGAAGTCTGGATTAGATTATCCTACAGATACTGAAGAATTGTTTCAAAGTTTTTGTTTCAATTACCACAGACTGTCTTTTTGGAGAATCTCTATCTTCTATAGGATAAACAAACTCAAGCTTTTATCTGCATCTGGCCTAAAGTGCGACATAAGCCCAAAAAGCAGTGAAATTGCACAAATACAACTAAGGTTTCACAAATCTCAAAGCATCTTTAATGGCTCTGTGGGATAATGCAGTCCAGATTTTAAGGTAATGTAAAGAAACCATGAAAGCAATGCAAGACTTTCTCTTTATGTTATGTTATGTGTTATGTTTCTGTATTTATCAGACGCTTTTATCCAAAAAACACAATGAAGTAGCCTAATTATCTCAGAAGGTTACAGAAACTGTGGTCCGAAGCCTATTTAATCTTTTGTAAAGGGATAGTTGCTGGACTGGCTCCTAATATGCATATTCTGTAGGGTAAACGCTCAATACGATAGGGTTTAACCGGCATTTAACCGGCTGAGGACATTTTAAAAACCCATTTTAACAGCTACTTTTGGTGTAATGCCACCCAGAGAATATGTATTATCAGATACCCTAGTTGCAGTTTGTGGAAAACATGCATCATATGTGCATTCTTCAGCTAAAGGAGCCTGATGTTTCTGTATTTATCAGAAGCTTTTATCCAAAGCGACTTACAAATGAAGATATAACAGCTTTATAAAAAGCTAACAATAAGCTCCATAGAAGGAACCCAGGAGTCCGACTCTGTCAGAGGGGACAGAGTAGAGATAGGGTGCAGGCATAGAAGGAAGTGCAGAAAGATAAAGTGCAGAGATAGAGGGGGGAGGGAAGTACAAGGTAAGTGCTGGGATAGGAGATGCTCTCTGAAGAGCTGGGTTTTCAGGAGCTTCCTGAAGATAGACAGGGACGCCCCTGTTCTGGTAGCGCTCGGTAGGTCATTCCACCATCGTGGGACGACACATGAACAGAGTTTGGATTGTCTTAGGCGTGGTGTAGGAGCTGCTAGACGACAATCCTGGGACCAACGGAGGGACCCAGTTGGGACAGAAGCCTTTGCAAGAGCATTCAAGTAGATGGAGCCGTTCCATTAAGCTCTTTGTAGCTAACATCAGGGACTTGGATCTGATGCTAAGGGCAGCCAGAGGAGCTCAATGAACAGAGGGGGGACGTGTTCTTTTAGGCTGATCCAAGACCAGACGCACCGCCGCGTTCTGGACCATCTGCAGAGGTTTCAGAGGAACGTAAAGCAGTTTAGGAACAACACAAGCGTGTGCTCTTTAACTCCCAGATTGGAGCAAATATCAGCATCGGATCATCGTGTGAAGTAAAAACAAACACTGCTCTGCCTGGGAAATGTTGCATTCTTTGGTAAAAAGTTCAGGTGTTCTGGGAAATATTAATTTGCTTTATGAACTGTTGATTGGTTTCAGGTGGTGTCTTTCACACTGTTGATGCATCAGACCCGATTTTTAGTTGCAGTACTGTGGTTGAGGACTTGGACAGATACTGAAGGCACTAAGTGTAATAAGTTTTCTTATTACCAAGAGAGCAGGAAGTGCTGGGGCTACATATTGGGTCCCATCAATAAAAAATCTGCCTCCTATTCTGTGGGACTGAGAGAGGAGTTGGTCAGTGGATCACCCAGCAGGAGGTTTCAGTCTGCTGTGGTTGTTTCATCGTCAGTCACTGGGCGCTTCAGGGCAGTTTCAGGCCTGGGATTGTGCAAAACAAAGGTTTGTGTACTTTAAAATGGTTTTGATGATAAATTTGATGATAAAATGTCACAAACTTTTCTAGTGTTGCTCACCAATGACTTTTTAAAGCCTAATTAAATGACAACTTAAAATAGCAGTAAATGAGCGACTGCTTGACAGTCTATGCAGATAATTTCATATCCACATGCATTAAAACAGGTAATAAATGCAGTATTTGAACAGTTAATGTTCATTTTAGTTTCACAAACTTCTGTACAACTGTGCTGAGATCTACACTCCAAAAGTATTTGAACATTGAGGCCAGTTCCTTTATTTTTGCTGCAGACTGAAAACATCAAAAGATGAAACAAGAGATCAACATTTCAGCTTTTATTTCCAGATATTTACACCTACAACTTAGCAGGTAGCATTATTAGGAATGGAACAGATTTTTAGGAGAGCAAAACTATTGGAAAAGATAGACTTAGAATAGAGTCAAGTGAAAAACACTTAATATTTAGCATTAAAGGGGAACTCTGGTATTTTTAAACCTTATTTCTGGCATGAAATACGTTCATCTGCTCACCGAGAACAGTTTGTTGAAAGTCGGCGTCCTTCAGAAGATATTTAGATAACTGGAGATCCATATAACGGAGAGAACGGGGCTTAGAGGATGCAGCCTCTAAATAAGGCATTATCTGTCTTTATCTCACCAATACTTTAAGAAGAATGAATGAATGAACGTGTGCTATAGCTCTGTTAGCTCATAGCTGCTGTTAGCTCATAGCTGCTGTGTTGTTGTTATTGGCGGCTATCGGGGGGCTTATAAATAAATATATATAGATAAATAGATAAATATCCTGCCATGTTGCACAAAACTATCAGCAGCAAACTCTGTGTGAAGTTAGCCGACTGTCACAGAGCACGGAGTGAATAAACTGTGCTGCAGGGGGGCGTGTGGATGAAGTGGTCCCAGTAGAGTGCCTGTGTAGAAATCCCTCCGTTAGCTCTCCTATAGCTGCAAGTAGCCACATAACAGCAGCTATGAGCTAACAGAGCTAAAGTACCGGAGTTCCCCTTTAAGGAGTCGGCACTAAATGCATGTCATCATGACATTCAGATTATGGCTTCTAAGAACAAAGTGCATGTAACAGAAATGACATCATCAAGGGATCGTACCAGAGACAAAAATGTAACAAATATGAAAAATGTGAGAACACAAGCAACTGGCAGGTTTATTCTTCAACTTCTTCAACAATCAGTGAAAAATAATCTTTCCCAGTTGTGACTAAATCTGTGCACACCCGCTGAGGTTGTTCAACTGAGCTCAAATTATAGAAACAATACCATCTTTGCAATCACAGCAGGTAATGATGGTTAAGATTATCTCAATGGTTGCTTTACACCTCTAACTTTTCTAAATTACAGGCATTATAAACAGCCACATGGAGCAGCTGCTGATGTGACAAAGTCACCTGAAATGTTTCTATGCTGCTCAACTGACCAGACAACAGATGTTTAGCTCTTTCTTCATGGATGTCATAAGGTGTGCATAAAAAAAACCTTTTTTAGAGTATATCCATATATCTAAATCTCAGCCAACTCAGAAAAAGGACTCAAGAGCAGACGCAGAACTCAGAGATTTAGAGTTAGAACAGAGTTTATCTACAGGTGCGTGGTGTTGGAAGCCAGAGGGAGGATCCGGGTAAACGTGGAACTCTGAGAGAGGAGGGAGCCGATGAGGTGATTTATCCAGACAAAGGTGATGATCAGTTCTGTAGCTCCAGGTGGGAATCCAGAATGGAGGGGGAGGATGCTGGCTGTGGCGCTGTGGTTCTGAGCAGGCAGATACAGCTAAAAAAAATGAGAATAGCATGAAGAAGTTCAGTATTTTTTAAAAGTGAAACTCATATTATATAAATTCATTGCACAGATGGAAATTTCCAAGCCTTTATTTCTTGTAATTTTATTGATTATGACTTGATGCATTTAAAGGGGAACTCCGGTCTACTGGGACCACTTCATCCACACGCCCCCCCTGCAGCACAGTTTATTCACTCCGTGCTCTGTGACAGTCGGCTAACTTCACACAGAGTTTGCTGCTGATAGTTTTGTGCAACATGGCAGGATATTTATCAGATTTTGACAACGTGAACGACGACTTTGAGTAAGATGGACGTTCTTACCGGAGTGAATGAGCTGTGCTGCAGGGGGGCGTCGATGACATCATCCCAGTAGACGAGTGTGTAGAAAGCCCTCTATAAGCCCCCCGATAGCCGCCAATAACAACAACACAGCAGCTATGAGCTAACAGCAGCTATGAGCTAACAGAGCTATGAGCTAACAGCAGCTATGAGCTAACAGCAGCTATGAGCTAACAGAGCTATAGCACACGTTCATTCATTCATTCTTCTTAAAGTATTGGTGAAATAAAGACAGATAATGCCTTATTCAGAGGCTGCATCGTCTAAGCCCCGTTCACTCCTTTAAAAATGCCGGAGTTCCCCTTTAAAGCTGACATCGGTGATAATATGCAAAGTAGGGTAATATGTTGATGTGGTTGCAGCTCTGCAGTCACAGCAGGAAGTGATGTCAGGGTCTTCTGACTGACTGTGAGCAAGAAACAGACACATGTAGGAGCCGACACTGGAGCCAAAAGCAGGATTTCTGCATGTCTACGAGGCTTTGCTGTTCAGCCTGAAAGACGTGCGCTTGTTGTGGCGTGTTTGTGTTGTCCCTGTAATCCTGAATGTCTTTGTTTTTTTGTTTAAGGTTGGCATGGCACCAAAGATCCTGGTTTCTTCCAGCCTGATGTCGTGGAATAGTTTGCCAAGTGAAGCCGAGCACCGTGGAAAATGCTTCTGAATGCTGTGAATGAGGAATTCCTGAATATCCTGAGAACACACCAGACTGATCACAGGCACTTTACTATTCATTTACTGAACAGATCAATTGCTGCTCAATGAAGTGGAAGAAGCTCAGCGTGTTCTTTATTTCCCGTGTAAAACAGATCTCTAGAACTGCCTTCTTTCCCCTACAACTATCCCCTCCATAAGTCTTGCTGTACTGTTAATTTAAAGATTCTGTTTTAAAGTGACTCAGAGGAATCAGTTCATCCTTGTGTTACCTCTAGATTGGACTGTTGGATTTCCTTATCATCAGGTATTCTCTTTAATTCCTCCAGCTCATCCAGGGCTCTGATTAGATTTAACAACAGGTTCAATCCAGAACAGACTTAAAGCCCTTCTCATTGTGTTTAAAGCCAGTCGTGACCAGCTCCACTGTAGCGTAAAGACCTCATACTTCCATGTTTTTCCAACAGAACTCTTCACTCTCAGCTTACAGGCTTCCTTGCGGCTTCTGGACTTTGCAGTAGCAGAATGGGAAAGGTATCAGTCTCATCTCTTTTGGAACCATCTCCCTGGTTAGGGCTGGTTTGGTGTCTCAGGCCGAGTGTTTTCCTTATTTTTCTTTCTTCTTTTTGGTTTCAGGGCATGTTTTACATGTATTTTTATTTATGTTTATGCATTTTATCCAAAGCGACTTACAGGTAGGCAGGTAGGGAGTCTTGCCTTAGGTACCTTTCATACAGGGATATGAGCCCAGGTCTCCCTCATGAAAGGCAGCAATCATACCACGATACTATCCCAGTCACCCAGTCTTTTATTTCCATTGATTATTACAATTATCACCAATAATTACAGTTCTTCTGACTGCTGCCCCAATGCAGGGGATCCTAACTCACTGTTATATCTGAACCTAGCTTGACAAAGCTAGAAACAAAGTGATGTGATGCTCTATTCTCTTCTGTTTTTGCTGCACATCGCTCTGCCCACCTGTGTGTGTTCTTGTGTTTGACTCCCTCTGTGTTTAGCCATTTACTTGCTTTTCTTCCCTGGTGGAATCTCGTATTCGCATGTCATCAATATTACACTCAACCCACCACTTGTGTGCTGTGTGGGAGATCGAAGAAACACAAACCAATAAAGAAACCTTGCAGAAAACTGTAGAGATGGACAATAGATGAGGTCTCATGCTTTGAAGCAACCTTAAAGCTGTAATCCAGTTAGATATAATCATTTAAATAAGTGAAATATCTTCTGCTGGCTGTGGTTTTGACTGCTATGTCAACATTAAACCTACAACTAATGTATTACTCATGCATTACAGCAATATTATCAATTCATTGCTCTCTAATGTATATAAATTCAGTCCTGATTAGCTGAAATTATTAGATTTACATGCAGAATGATATGAGTCAGGTTTTTGTACCGATGGCAGAAGGTCCATCTCTCACCAGAGTCTCTGTGGTTAAGCTTATCTCATTTGTCTGATTTATGCCTCCTCTCCTTTTTTCTTCTGCAGTCTTCTGCCGGTGACCTGACCATCGATTTCAGCCAAACATTTAGAAAGATGCCCTGAATGCACCTGGAAGAGAGAGGATCCAGGAGAGAGTAGGAGCTATATGTAAGGTTCCTGACCCATTAATCCCACAGTTAAACTGGATCTAAAATAATATGTACATCTTTACAAACACCTCATCTGACACAAGAGATAGAACACAGCAGTGAGCTGCAGAAAATGGATAGTTAGCTGATGCAGCTGTGTTAAATGTCGCATTTAATTAAAGTAGGTTTAAATGATGGCTTAGAAGTAAGGACGTCTCTTTTTATTAAATGCCTGTCATCTTGCCACCTCTGGATTGGCTAAGACACAAGGAGATGAGTCATGGAGAGGAATCAAGGATGTATAAATGATGAAATAGGAAATGGGGAGAATGAGCAAAGGTATTAAAGTACCTTATGTACATCCAATACTGAAAATAGTCCCAAACTAATCCAGAAATGCCACCTGTTCCTTTGAAGTTTGAGAAAAAAGAAGTGCTTAGTTTATTTTAGAGAAATATTGGGTTTTTTGAGTGTTTTCTTGAATTAAACTCTTAATTTTTCCATCATGTACATCTTTAGTAGGACCGAGCAGAGGACCACAGACAGGATACAGACTTTTAACAATTTCATGCAGTCAATAGACAATATTCAAAGAAAAAAGTGGTGGTTATTATTCTTTTTGGCATCTTTGACCTTTAGTATTTGCATCCTCTTTGGTGCTTGCATTGCCGAAGTCTTTGCTCCACAGAAACTTTCAGACTGTCTGTGCATTCTGGCTCATTTGCGAACTGTGTTGAGTTTGTAAGCGCCAGCAGCCTTCTTGAGGGGGAAGTAGAGGGATTAAGGGTCACCGCTGAGCACTTTAACCAGATGAGCTTTTCTGAGCGAGAGCCTCAGTGTGTGAACAGGCTTCATAATGAGCTGCTGGGAACCTCACTCCTGAAAATCTCAGAGCAAACAGAGTCATCGAGGAGGAAGTCCTGTTAAGCACTGATACGGATTAGAACAGATACAAGAGAAAAAACAGCGGTTTCTCCCTGTGGATAGTACCGCCGCTGCCCCCTGCTGACCATAACTTTAACCCCTGCTGTTTGGGGAAGTCTCCAGAAGACCAACTTTGACTGCAGCTGTCAGTTATTCTCGAGCTAAAATGATGTAGCAGGAACATTTCTATTAGATTCTGGAAGATTTTGAGCTTCAGAAGTGATGTTAGCGAATGATATCGAAGTTTGTTGTTGCTGATCACCTGTGGTAGAAATGCTGCTTGCAATAAAGAATGAGTAAGAATGGTATTAGAAATTAAATGACACCAAAACAGAGAAGTAATACGTTCCTGTGTGCAGAAGATGAGGCAGCAGACTGGGACTGGTCAAAGATCCAGAAGTATCTCTGTGGCAGCCACAGGAAGAACTGCTTGATTTCTCTAAAAGCTAAAGCAGCTTCCATGCTTCCTTTGTTATGTTACATCTTATCTTTTGCATATTAAGTACTGCACCACTCTTTGAGAAGGGAAAGATCATTCCGTCCAGTGATGCTTGATGATTTCCACTCAGTCCTGCTAACTGGGATTGATGTTACTCCGAAGGGGTGAGTGGGAGCAATCTGTGACCAAATCTATGACTCTTGTGGCTTTTAGTTTCTTCTTTTGAATATCCAACCTTGTTAACGAAGTAATATTTTATAATTAAGCCGATCCCAGGCGTCAGAGGGCGAGAGGCAGTTACATCACGAGTTCATCACAGGGCTTTAATGGAAAATACAGTGTAATTATACGACTACAGTAACCCCCAAGACAAGTATAGCTCAGAATGCCTTCCAGCTCTCTATTTGCATTTGCCTATTTCCTTTCATGGAGTCTTGTTGAGATGTGGTAATATCTGTGTAGAATTGTATGAACTTTCATCTCGCTTCCTTGCATGTTTTCATCTCCATACAAGAATATTTCTATGGCTCAAAGTCTTTTGTCAGGTCTCTCTGCTTTAACAACGTAGGAAAGTTCGAAGCTGCTCAACAACCCTGTGGCATATATTCATGTGGTCCAGGATGTAATTCTCAGCTGCCTCTGAGTGGTAGAAAATGCATTGTTTATGGATATTTCCACATTTTGTTTATCATTGACAGTAGTTAGCTCTCATTATGACACAAATTTACCAACTTGAGACCTTCTGTCTGCAATTTTTTCCTATTTCAGTCGCTGAACTCCACAATGAAGCGTATTTCTATACATGAATATTCTGACACGGTCCACATCTCCCTGGAGAAACAGGGAATTGGATTTGTTGTGCTGCGACGATGAGAGAAACTCTGCCTCCAATTCAATGGTGAACAGAATTTGATCTCAGGTTCCAGTCTGGTATGTTTCCAGTATGTTCAGCCATTTTGTTTAAAGAGTTTCACTGTTTGCATGTTGTCTTCAGCAGATGTATTTTCTCTGCTGTCCACACATAATATGACAGATTCGAACATTTGCACCAATTTATTGTATTATTGTTTTCTCTCTGTGTGCTGCTCCGGTCACACTTTGCTTTGGTTTCTGAGTCTTATGCTCCGAACACACCAGAAGACTTAGAAAAGACTCTGAAAGACTATCAGCTCACATCTAAAGACCAGTGTTTAGGGTTTTTAGTCCCAGACTAGCCTCAGACTAAAGATTTTACAAAGACTGTGAATCTTGTAGGGTCACTATTTAGAAGACTACAACTAGATTTTTTTTATTTTTTCCCATCATGCTCAGCAGAAGTTTTACAAACATGGAGGAGAAGCAGCTTTTAGCTGCAGCTGCTCTGGTCTGTGCAGTGGTTTGTAGTGAAAAACCCAACAAAAAGAAGAGAAAACGCCACAGAATATGGGCACAGACAGTCCATTTTCACCTGCTGGTCGCTCGTTCTTCTATGTCCGCCGACATGTTTGTTGTTGACTGTCTGCTTTCCTGTTTCTGATGCTGTCAGAGCTCATCTATTGGCTGTTGATGGTGTTACTGTGACCTGCGATGATATTAAACATGTTTGATATGAGCCCAAAACGCGGTCACAGACTGCAGATTACCGCCTTAAACTTAACGATGGAGATGACGGGAGCGCACCGAGACTCCAGTTAGACTCCAGTTAGACTCCCAAAGAGTCAGTTAGACTCCTAAAGACTCCGGTTAGACTCCTAAAGACTCCAGTTAGACTCCTAAAGACTCCAGTTAGACTCCTAAAGACTCCAGTTAGACTCCAGTTAGACTCCAGTTAGACTCCTAAAGACTCCAGTTAGACTCCTAAAGGCTCCAGTTAGACTCCTAAAGGCTCCAGTTAGACTCCTAAAGGCTCCAGTTAGACTCCTAAAGACTCCAGTTAGACTCCTAAAGACTCCAGTTAGACTCCAGTTAGACTCCAGTTAGACTCCAGTTAGACTCCTAAAGGCTCCAGTTAGACTCCTAAAGACTCCAGTTAGACTCCTAAAGACTCCAGTGAGACTCCTAAAGACTCCAGTTAGACTCCTAAAGACTCCGGTTAGACTCCTAAAGACTCCAGTTAGACTCCTAAAGACTCCGGTTAGACTCCTAAAGACTCCAGTTAGACTCCAGTTAGACTCCAGTTAGACTCCTAAAGGCTCAGTTTTTAGTCTGGGACTGTGGAAGTCTTTGGTGTGAGCCCAGCATTAGGTGAGGCAGGTTTCCTGGGAGTCTTGGGTGGAGTCACACCTGCTCCTCATCTACCTTCATAAAGACGCCCTTATAGGAGCTGCAGCAGCAGATTGTCTCACTTCCCAGGTGGTAATCTGAGAGAGGAGCCACTGCTCCGATGAATGGACTGTGCTTTCTACTCATTCACACACATTGATACACATTCATGCACCAATCGGCGTGTGACGACAGTCTCCAACCTCCTCCTTACAATAAACTCTGTAAATCCTCCCTGTTTCCAGGGTCTGCTCTTGGGTCCGAGTAACTTTAAGGCGGCTAGTCCTGACAGCTCCAGCTGCTGCATGAGTTTTAACAATTTCGTGGGATTTAAAATGAGTAAATGACTTGGGAAACATCTTTACATACATTTCATGTATTTCTTGCAGTCCACTCTTATTCATTCCTGGTTTCTCCCCATCCTGCCTCTATGTAATGAGTAAGAAACGTTTGGATGGTTTCCTCATTGTATCCATGCTGCTTTGACATGCTCATAACTTTGAAATCGCTGCTTATTTTGCTCTGTTCACTGCAGCTCGAAGGAATAGTTCAGTAAGCATGTCCCATTCTGTGTGAAGAGGCCATTAGTCTGTGACTCTTAAGCTCTCTTACAGGCTGCTTTAGTAACTCTTATGTTCGAGGTACAGTTAGTGGTTGCTCTGTATTCTCACCAGCTTTCTATTGTTTTAATTTTCAGAGCTTGTTCTTTTATTTCCTTCCAATTAATCTTACCTGCCATCCACCTGGTGTCAGTTTGTGATTGTCACAGGTGTTGGGAACTTGTTTCTCCCTCAGAGTATATATTCTAGGTCACGTCTCCTCAGTTTCTGCCTCTTGTTCTGCCCTGTTTGGGATTTAAGTTCTTTCCAGTGGTCATGCTGGTGTTCCTACCCACAACTCTCTTTGTATCTATAAGTCCTTAAGGCATGTGTTTGTGTATCCGTCTGCTGCCGCCTCCTTTCTCCTGCTTTTGGGTGCTCCACCTTCTGAAATAGCTGTATGGACATGTATAAGTATGTAGAAAAATCCACTAAAGAGAAGTCAGGACTCCTTGTAAGTCAGGAGCTACAATGCTTGTTCCTAGGTGTGTAACCTGGTGAGAACATACCCAGGATGCCCTTAACTGACTCTATTCTCAGAGATTTGTGCTGGTTCTTTTAAAATTGAGGGACAGAGTTACTTAAATGAGCTCCTGGTCTGATGCTAACAGGAGACACACAAACAAAAGCTGTTCTCTCTGGGATTTTGTCACCATTGGCTGTGACTCAGCGTTCATCAGGTCATGTTCCATCCAGTCACTAAATTGTTGATCACAGAGAAAAATGTGATTTCCTCCAGAGATACGACACCTCAGCAGTGTCAAGGACATATCCGAGGGCCATTAGCTGAGCTGTACACTGACTCTGTTAGCCCCCGTTTAAAGGGAGCAGCATTCAAACTGCATGGACTCCACGAAGTCCACTGACAATGTTCAAGAGTTCTCACTCTTCAAGTGACCCCATAGATGGATGATCAGTGGGTTAGGAGTGGGGTAACTGTGGAGGATAGCTTTACTTCAGAGCTTCAAAGGTATGTTTGAATGGGTCGTCCTCAGCCTTCTGCAGAGCTTAAAGACCTGACCCATTCATCTGAATCAGGTGTGCTGGAGCAGGGAAACCTCGAGGACCAGGATTGGGAAACACTGGTCTGAGAAGCTGAAGCGCTGACCTTCCGAATGACAGACAACTGCCCTAAATCCAGGTTTAATCCCAGGTTTAGTGGCACAATGCTGGCTCAGCTCTCACTTGGTCATATTCCCATGGCAACTGGTGATGCTTGAAACCGAACCAGCAGGTTGTGTTTGGCGTGTATGAAAGCATTGCCGACTGACAATGTTTTCTGAGACTATTTAAAAAGTAACAAAACAACACATTGTGTGTGGAATGTGAGATGTTCTCTTCTTTCTCCAACTTTAAACATTTTAACCTTTCTCTGATGAACATGAGAAATATCTCAGTGGGGTTCACTACTTATCTAAAATGGAGCCTGATTAATGCACTTAAGCTTTGTATTGACACAATGATTCACAGCATCTGAAAGTGATGTGCTTAAGAAAGAGGAAAAAATCCAGCTGTGACCTGACAGGACCTGAGAGATGCATCTGGACCTTCAGCTGATCCATCTACTGTTGGCCCAAGCCTCATCAGAAATGGGCTCCATGGAAGGGTGGCTGTCAAGAAGCCGTTCTTAAGGAAGGGAAACGGGGAGAAAAGGCTGAGCTGTGCCAAATGACACAAGAAGTGGACTGAAAATCAGTGGCAACAGGTCTTATGGAGGGATGAATCCTCCCCAGAGCCCGGACCTCAACATTATTGAAGCAGTGTGGGATCATCTGACAGAGAACGGAACAAAAGGCAGCCCACATCCAAAGAAGAGCTTTGGGATGTCTCCTATGAATTAAAAATCTTGGTTTAATGTATTAAGTGTGAATAGGTACTGTGAATTTATGTTTAAGAAAAGATCATTTTTCTGCCACACATTTCCTTCCTTGCTTCGAGGAACGTCAGCCAACTCAAAACCTGTCCCAAAACTGAGCCTGCAGCTCTTAAACTTGATGAAATACACAACTGTAATTATAGTCAGAAGTACTCATCTGCATTAGGATTTTCCGTGGAAAAGCTCATCCAAATCCAGGGTGTACAGCAATGTCTACAAACCTTTGACACTGCAATAAGACACAAGCAGTATCTGCTGTGTGTTACTGCCCCCTGGTGGTCAGAAGTACAACTGCAGCCTCACCAGATATCGGACTGTGGACCACTTCCAGGTGGCTCAATGTTTCATTTAAGGTTCAGGAAACATTACAGATTTGTTGCAGAATTTGGATGAGGACAAATAAATGTCTCAAAGGTATTATTGTATAAATTGTGACAGAAAGCCCCGATGGGAGAGAAAGTTTTCAAATGTTTTATATTTTGTGTAAATACCATTAAACCGCAGCTGTGCATGTATTATTACAAGATGCACGCTGGAAAAATGCATTTTCTGTGAATAATCTCAAGGTTAAAAAGTGAGCTCCATCAAATCTATTTCAGCAAAAGCATTTTACTCAAAAAACATGTGAATGTTAGAATAAATGGATCATTTGTGGAGTTTAGTAGCCTTGAGTTACACGATTAAACTCTATTTTATCATTATAAAGGGGATTCTCTGCAACAGAATCTGTTTTAACCTACTTTTAGCATATCTATACAGTGTGATGACAGCTTTCAATCCAGAATGGTTCAAATTGTGGACAGATTCAAAAGTTAAAGCAACCCTAAAGCCTCTGGATAAACATCGGATTAGAACATATTTAACCTATTTCTTGGATTTCTGGTAAGAGAGAGGTCCTGTGCAGCCTTTTATCTTGTAACTATTTTGGGGATGTACATATTTTTTTACTAATAATCTAAAAATCCAGTTTTATTCTGGCCTAATTAAAAAGGGATGCATTTTTTATGCATTCTCATATAATTTTCTTCATCAACAATTTATGTGCTGTTTAGATAAACTGCAAGTTTTAAAACTTGAGCTGAGAAACTGCGTAAATCTCCCCGTTCTTGTCTCAGTGAAGCGTGTCGTTGGCACTTATTGCCTGTTTTGGATTGTTGCCGAGGAGGTTTATTGGTGTGTGGGCAGCGTTAGTCAGGAACAGACTGTCGTAGCCCTGCAGCACACGCTGTTTCATCAATTACAAACACACTCAATATATGCGGAAATCTGCGGGATTCAAGCTTTTAACAAACACTGACTCTGCTTTGTAGTCTTCAGTCACTTCTAAATGCTTTGCATCATACATGAGCTGCAAAGACAAAGAAATAGATCAGAGGAAATGTGATTTCCAAGATTTCTAAAATGTTACGAAAGTTGTCTTATTTTTTATGTTAAAGTGTGAGGGGCATCATTATTTTGTAAAGACTCTTTTATACTGTGAGGGACTGGTGACTCATCCAGGATGCATGCTGCCTTTTGCACAGAGCAAACAATGCTACCAGGCAGAAACAGACTCTTTGATACATGCTGTTTATCCCTTAAGTTCTTGGATGGTTGATGGATTTCACTGTGAACATTTTTTAGATAAGTTTCTAAATACATTATTTAAAAACGTGTAGTAATGTCACCTGAAGTCATCAAATGCAGCTCCTCTTTCTCCCCCAGGCAGCAGCTCTTCACCTGCAGGCTGATAGGTGCTGTTAGTTTTATCTCATGGTTACAGGGTGAATCATCCTTCTGGGATGCTGCTGAACTCTCTGCACTCTTCTCATTTTCTCCTCGAAAGACCCTGCAGATGCTGATTCCTCTGATCCAGCCGGAGAGGAGAACCGACTGCTTCCTTAGTCAGTAGAGAGGGGGGGGGGGGGGGGGGGGGGCAGAAAGATGAGGGGAGCAGCTCTATTCAGTGTGAGTGACAGGCCAAAATGCTACAAAGTGGATTATAACGATAATAAAAGTTTTTTAATGTAAGTTTAAGAGAAGGTATGATGGTGGAAACCGCTCACATCACAGCGACTAATAGTAAGAGAAACAGTTACATATAAATGTTGTTTAAATCATTTCTGTTTTTTAAATTTCATGTTGGACAGAGCATCAAATGAGGTATAAGTCCTGCTGATTTGCATTTTGCACGCAGCAATATGTCCTTACCGTCACAGTTCTTATTAGCTAAACGTGTTAAATGTGTCTCTATGAGCCTCTAACATGTGTTAATATTCAATGCACTGAAGTTAAATGCTTAATAAAAGCATAAATGTACAAAACTATACGTATGAAAACTGAACTGAACTGCTCAGATTCAATTCAATTCAATTCAACTTTATTTATATAGCGCCAGATTACAACAATTATCATCTCAAGGCACTTAAGTAATAAAGTCCAATTCAAGCCAATTGGAATTCAATTCATTGTAATTATAATCCAATTAATTCATATGGAGCCAATTCAAAAATAATATCCGAGCTAAGGAAACCAACAGATTGGACCGAAACTTGTCTTCAGTCCAATCTCCCGTCCTGAGCCTGAGGGACTGTGGAAAGGAACGACTCCCTTTAACAGGAAGAAACCTCTGGCAGAACCAGAACCAGGAAGAAACCTCTGGCAGAACCAGAACCAGGAAGAAACCTCTGGCAGAACCAGAACCAGGAAGAAACCTCTGGCAGAACCAGGAAGAAACCTCTGGCAGAACTAGAACCAGGGAGAAACCTCTGGCAGAACCAGAACCAGGAAGAAACCTCTGGCAGAACCAGGAAGAAACCTCTGGCAGAACCAGAACCAGGGAGAAACCTCTGGCAGAACCAGGAAGAAACCTCTGGCAGAACCAGACTCAGGAAGAAACCTCTGGCAGAACCAGAACCAGGAAGAAACCTCTGGCAGAACCAGGAAGAAACCTCTGGCAGAACCAGGAAGAAACCTCTGGCAGAACCAGGAAGAAACCTCTGGCAGAACTAGAACCAGGAAGAAACCTCTGGCAGAACCAGAACCAGGAAGAAACCTCTGGCAGAACCAGGAAGAAACCTCTGGCAGAACCAGAACCAGGGAGAAACCTCTGGCAGAACCAGGAAGAAACCTCTGGCAGAACCAGACTCAGGAAGAAACCTCTGGCAGAACCAGACTCAGGAAGAAACCTCTGGCAGAACCAGAACCAGGAAGGGTGTCCATCCGCCTCGACCAGCTGGGGTTTGAGAAGACAGAAAAGAGGGAAAAGAGGGGGGAAAAACACCATAACACCATTCAAAGGATACCTGCTGGAACAGGGAAACACAAGTTAATAACCACAATAATGTCACATGGACATAAAATCATTTGAGAAATTAAACAAAGGCAGATGACTCTGCCTTTGTTGGGTGTTATCAGTGATGGACAGGCGTCTGAGTGCAGGGAACTTGACTTGTTAGGTTTGGTGTCTTCCTCAAGGACACTTCGATGCATGGAGGGATATTATGAATTCCCTTTAATAATAGTTTTGCAGGGGGACTATTCTGATGAATCGAGGCTATTGGAAAAACTATTCGAGAACAAAAACATCCTGAAGAATGTGCTGCATGTTTGTCTTTGCAAAAAGCAAAAGTCTCTCACATGATGGCAGGTTCCAGGACACATAAAGCCAGTTTTATGGTATTTAATCTGCAGCAATCTGCTCTTCTGCCCTGATCTCCAGGATTCGAATGTGTTGCCGAGCTGCTTCTAATCAACGTTCTCAGCCTCTAAGTGATGAGAGACAGACGAGCTGTAAACAGGACCAAGGCGTTTCTGAGCTAATCCACTTATGGTAGACATGGCAGGATGCATGTTCTTTTAATCTGTGACCTTGTTGGAATATAAATGCACCCATCTTGATAAATGCATGCTGTCTCATCACAGGTCTTCACTCTGAGTTTCAAAAGACATTAAATATTCCAGGCTGCGTTCGGCAGAAATACTTCTAGAACGATGCAAAAAACATGACAAACGTTTCCATTTAATGCTGTTGGAGGTTCTTGTCTGAATATTTCACTCGACAGCCCCTCTGAATAGCTGGAAACTCGTTACATATAACACACATCACCCCAGATAGTATCACAGAAATGTAAATCTACTTTTTTATTTTATTTATGCTGTGTAGGATCCATTTTTAAAACCTTTTCCAATACAATCACAACATCTTGGAACAATAATAATGGTAGAAAAATGCCCATCATCCAGGTATTAATGCATCTACAGCCTCTTTAGAACAATTCTGTCCAGATCTGAGCAGTCGGACTATTGTAGGCTCAAATCTATGCAAAGTTTAACAGCTTCGTTCAGGACTTTCTGACACTAGAAGTGTTTTACTATCCAGGCTGGAACTCAGCTGTCCCAGCTCTGTTAGAGCTGCTTTTCTGATTTAAAGCAGTTTAAATTTGCACAGCAGAGAATGGAGTCACCATGACAAAATTCTCCATCTCCACATACGGCATGACTTTCATGCTAAGTCCATGTCCCTTTTCCGGTCTTTCTTCTATTTTTTTCTTTCTACACCGCCATTTTTAAAGTTGTTTTGGATCAGTAAACAATGGACCTCAACATTTGTAATATAAGCATTTGTTGTTCAATATTGATGAGCTCCAGCTGCAAATACAGCTGCTCCATCTCGGTTGCCATTGTTTACTGTGACCGTAAGACAAAGCAAGGATTCGGCCCCTGAAACCACACAAACACACAGCCACTGCCCCCTGGCGGCCTGGCGGTGAATTGCAGAACTTCGAATGGATGACGTCACGTCGACGCTGGCACCGTTCGGACGACTATAAATCGAGCTTAACACGTGTGCGATTGCTAAAAGACAACATTTTGAACCTTTCTATTTCCTGTCCCACTCACAGCTTCTTTCTCTTGTGCTGTGATCCACCCGCAAACAGTTACATTAACATGATTTCGGTTTGAATTCATCTGCATGGTTCTGCTGAGATGTTGAGCGGTGGCACACGGACGCTGCCATCTTCACAAGATAATTGCTTAACGGAACTTTCATACTCTTTTTTAAAATTTTTATTGAGACAATATGACATACGAGAGAGACACTCTCATGCAGAAGAAAACAATGTCCACGATGGGAGTCACAACCAAAACGAACATAATAGTGTCCAAACAGCAAAATCGAAGATTTGTGTATCTCAATAGAGCGAATCAAAAGGAAACAGGACGTTTTTTTTAAAATAATTTTTTAGGAAATAACACAAAGGAAAATAACAAGAAGAAAAAATAAATAGATAATTAAAATAAAATATAAAAAATAGACAGATAGGAAAGAAAGAAGTGGAAGAGGGGGGGGGGGCAGATTTAAGAGAGTTTTAAAAAGTTAAAAAAGATTGCCACTTAGTGTAAAACTTCTCAGAATTACCGGTCATTGAATGTCTGATCTTCTCCAGCTTTAGGAATGACTTTACATCCCTGAGCCACTGAGAACTGGAAGGAGCTTTAGTGGACTTCCACTGGAGAAGGATAAAGAAGTGAAAGCTACAACATCTAGTTGCTTGGAGGTGTGTCGGCGGTAGTCTTCTGGGCCAAATATGGCAAAATGGGGAGAGACGTTTAAAGTAATCGAAAGTATTTTTGATATAGTGTTAAAATAGTTCTGCCAAAAGTTAAGCACTAAAGGACAGGAGTAAAACATATGTGTTAGATTGCAAGATGAAGCATCTGTCACAGCTGTCAGAGACAGTGGGAGAGATTTGTGACAACTGGGCTTTGGAAAAGTGAATCCTGAACTTTCATACTCTTGAAACTTTAGCAACATGAAATATGCAATAATATTTATTATATATATATATATATTAGACACATATTTGGCACTAAGTGTCTATATTTAGGTCAGCTGAAAGGCAGATGAAAGGCATTGCAAGAATCTGTTATTATGTCGCTCACAAAAATACCAACGACTTTTATTCAAATCTATCCAGACAGATGTGATCAAAGCAGAAGCACACAGCACCCTGCTGTGATTAAAGCAGCTGACAGTCGCCACCATGTAAGAATACCAATGACCAACAGCCCCATGTGACTCGGGATGTATGTCAACTCTTAATCTATGCTGAGACTTTCTATTATATGTATAAGGATGTATTTGCAGGAGACCAGTGTACAGCACTGGTACTGTTTGTCCTGTTTGATTAATCTTACTCTCCTTGGCTTTAGTCCTTTTACTGTATGTCCAACTCTGAGTCTGAGGGTGCGTTTCACTGAGCAGCCTGTAGATGTCAGCAGAGACACCTTTTTTTTACAGCCATGACCCGTTTATCAGAACCTTAAACAATTTTTTAAAGCTGTTAACGCACACCTGAAACACACAATTACCCCGAACAGTTAATTTCATGCTCAAAAGCAGACAGTGTAACTAAACACAGACACACAAAATACAATAATACACTTACATTTGAGCAAATCTACCAAAGCACTGACAGAAACACAGACAACTGATGGAATAACACAAACTGAATCACTTTGCATGTGTCAAATCAACACATTAATGTATTGATCATACATGTAAATGAATGTTTGTGATGATGTTCTTCATTTTTCCTTTGTTGGGCATGAATTTTGTTCCTTTTTTTTTATAATACACGATCGTGTCGGAGCAGTTTTGCAGAATGTTCCTGAAAGAAGAAGACAGTAAATGACAGGATTTACAGTTAACACTTTACTGTATTACAAATGAAAATGAGTTACAGTAGAGTAAAGAGGAAAGAAAATCAGCATTTAGCTGTTATTCATTACTCTGTGGGTCCACATGATGAGATTAACTGGATTACAGCTACCGTTGGGTCCTTATCTGAGGGTAATTATCCTTGGATATATGGCGGTGAATGAATGGAATCACTGGCACAAAGCATGTCATACCCCGGTACGATAGGTGGCGCTGTCCCCATTTCAGCTATCGCTAATAGAGCCACTTCCTGTTGACGTCTTCACCACCAACAACAACAAACTCAGGCATTCAGAAAGATGGCGAACGCAGAGCGAGATGAAGCTGCGTCCCTCTCCATCTGTGATGAGCTGGTTATGGCACAGACGATGCACAACGGCGCATTCTCCATCGCCTTGTTTCTTTCTTTCTGACGACAACAACAGGAATATCGTCTCCTTCCACTTCCGGGTGACGATCGCGGGAAAAAATCTGGAGCATGCGCAGAACGCTCGATCCGAACCGCTGTCGTCTCCAGGCAAGTTCAGTGTGTTTGGATCGAGTTATCTCAGGTCTTAATCCGATCGCGAGTAACCCGATCCGATTTTTGGTATGCATCCTTTGTGCCAGTGATTTCATATATTCAGAGGCCGGTTAGCTCAGCTGGTGCTAATAACGCCAAGGTCATGTGTTCGATCCCCATACTGGCCACATCTGCACAGATATTTATAACAATGTGTAGGGACTCTGCCAAAAAAAAAAAAGCTTTTGCATTAGCAATCTCATTCTGGGACTGGGTAGTGCTGTGATATGATTGCCACCTTTCTTGGGGGAGATCTGGCATCTTGGGAAGCATCTCTTATCCAGCCCTGGCATCAATGTAATCTTCAGTCCATTAGTTCTGAACATGAGGTTTTCTGTCTTGACAAACCGTGTGAAAGCAATTGAAAATCCACCAGTTAACATCTACTGTTTTGGCCTTGATTGAGCTTGTGTGTAAAAGGAGTTAAAACTAACTTTAAATGTGTGTATTTTGTGTCAAAAGAAGAGGAATTGTGTTAATTGTATGATGTTGTGGTAACTGTGTGAAGAGTTAAAAAAAAAGCGTTAAAGGCATTGAAAAATGGGTCAAATTAGTTGTAAAAAACAGTATTAATGACAAAACATCCTGAACACATAGAAAAGTGCTGGTTATTTTCCTTTGGAATGAAATCATAATGTCAGCACTGTGTTGCTCCTATCTGCAAATGAAGCTGTTTGAGGAACCTGGTTAGATAAGATCGTTTCCTCCTCATTACATTTATCTCTCTATACTCAATCCATCACTTACACTGCAATATAAAAACTGTTCTAAGCCATTTCTTTGCTTACTTTCCTGCTTCGTGGAGAGAAAATAGTTAACATCTGACACGATGTGGGAGACCAGAGAGGAAGATTTGGAATCCAGCCATTTATTCCTCTGTTTTAAATGTGTTCCTGGCTCCTGCTGCTCCCTCTCTGTTCAGACCTCTGCACCCTGCAGTTCCTTAAATCTGCTCCAATCCCTTTACCTCCATCTTCTGGGGCTCCACAAACGTTAACTTTAATTTTCTCAGCTTTCACATTGTGTAATCCTTCAGAGTGAAAGCACCACTCACAAAAAGAGGAAAGAAACTAAAGTCAAATCACATTCTCCATGCTTTTTATCAGCATCCTCTATCCAAGCCATGAACTTCCTTTAAATAACTTGTTATGTGGAGTTGGCTGGATAACAAAGGAGAGATCCCACTGTGTTTACTGTGGGATTAAACGATGTAACCCTCCTCTGCTTATCTGCTTATCCATCCTATTTCTCTCACTCATTGCTTGTTTTCCTCCTTCATAGCAGAACTAATGTTTTGTGTTGCCTTATTTAATGCTTATTCTAAACCAAGCAGCCCGCTAAACAGGCTTCCAGTCAAGAAAAGTAGGTTTTTAAATCAATTCTTACATCAAATATATCAATCTCAGGGCAGCTGACATAGTTGGGTCAACAGAGGGAAAACCAACAAGTCCAACTTGGACAAAAGTGAGGTTCAGTGAGGAGGAAGAGCTCCAGCAAAGGCCGATGATGCCAGCAGAAAGGTGCGTTAGGGAGGAAAGAGACAACAAGAACCAACTGCAGGAGAGCCTGGACAGGGCTGATGAGCTGAGTTTTCATATTTAATACAGTAAAGGCTGCACTGAAGGTTGTTTCTGCTCATTTTTAGTGCCTAAAGATTGTTTTGATGTTGATTTGCTGTTAAAGGGGACAAGTGTGTAGAAATCCCTCCGTTAGCTCTCCTATAGCTGCAAGTAGCCACATAACAGCAGCTATGAGCTAACAGAGCTATAGCACACGTTCATTCATTCATTCTTCTTAAAGTATTGGTGAAATAAAGACAGATAATGCCTTATTTAGAGGCTGCATCCTCTAAGCCCCGTTCACTCCGTTATATGGATCTCCAGTTATCTAAATATCTTCTGAAGGACGCCGACTTTCACCAAACTGTTCTCAGTGAGCAGATGAACGTATTTCATGCCAGAAATAAGGTTTAAAAATACCGGAGTTCCCCTTTAATGCTAAATATTAAGTCTTATTCACTTGACTCTATTCTAAGTCTATCTTTTCCAATAGTTTTGCTCTCCTAAAAATCTGTTCCATTCCTAATAATGCTACCTGCTAAGTTGTAGGTGTAAATATCTGGAAATAAAAGCTGAAATTTTGATCTCTTGTTTCATCTTTTGATATTTTCAGTCTGCAGCAAAAATAAAGGAACTGGCCTCAATGTGCAAATACTTTTGGAGTGTAGATCTCAGCACAGTTGTACAGAAGCTTGTGAAACTCCAATAAACATTAACTTCATTAATGAACATTAAGGACGCCGACTTTCACCAAACTGTTCTCGGTGGGCAGATGAACGTATTTCATGCCAGAAATAAGGTTTAAAAACACCGGAGTTCCCCTTTAATCACAGACTGGAGAACAGAAATAAAAGCTATAGAAAAGGGGTTCTTTGCGTTCTATTTTTTCTTCTTTTTGGAGCAATGATACTAAGATTCAGTTATTTTAACTACAGGTTTGTTAGTCTCTTAATGGTAAAAGACATAACATAAATTCACTTTTAGGTACAAATTCTGAATAAAACAGTGGAAAATGTGCCCGGTCACTTCAGTCCAGGGAGTGAAATGTGTCCCTGAGCTGTGAGATGTGTCCATCTGCCTCAGAGCAGCCAGAGGAGCAACTAAAATATCAGATATTATGTATTTAGTGAAGGAAATACTGACTGTTTTGGTTGACTTCAGAAAAGGTTTATTAAAGAATGAACTGTCAGTTCCTGATGCTCATAATTGTACATAATAGAGCTGCAGTATTCAGAGATTCATGGTTTTAGTGATCAAACTGTATAAAGAAGCACATCGTATCCATCCTTTGGACCAAAGTAGTGCCTTTAAAGACCGGTTGTGGTATACTGAACTGAGCCAGAATCAGTCCAAACCTGCTGATCTGCCATAAATCTTTGACTTTTGTTGGTTCATACACAAGTCAGACTTCTCATTTGAGGCTGATTATTGCTCATCAAATATAGCTGTTGTCCTTCAAAAGAAAAGGTTCAATCCCCGACTTTCCCAGTGTCCATGAGCAAGATGCTGAACTTTGCCCCCAATGTGTTCCCATCTTGTACGTTGCTTTGGATTCAAGGATTTGCTAAATGACTGTAATGTGAGGTGATGCTGTGTTTTTCATCGAGTTAAAAGTTGCACAACTGGGACTCACGAACTATCAAGTGAGACAAAATATTCCACTTAGGGCTGTAACAGCTAACGGGCTGAGAGACTGCAGAACAACAGCTGATGTGTTTGTTTAAGATAAGAGAGCAGCAGATAATCAAATCAAACCACATCAATAAACACTGGAGATAACAGCTGCCTCCCAAAATACCGACAGATAACAGTCAGAGAGGCGCAAGGCCAGAGAAGGTTCCAGTGAAATGCTACTGAACTGCTGGGATTCCTTATCCGTTACAGCCAGCCTGTTGTCAGAGTATAAATGCATGTATTTCTGTAGAACTTCTGGTTTTCACAGCACAAGAGCTGGTAAAAAACATGATAAAAGATGCAATGAGAAACATATCTGTTCATATGCATGCAAAGAACGACAAATTTTAAAAAGAAACTCATCTTTTTTTGTTTGTTTTTTAAAAAACACCTGGAAAAAATTCAGTTACAGTTCCTGAAATAGCAAAAAAAAAGAAGCTTTTTTCATAAAAATCTTATTTACAGATTTCTTCACCTCCACCGGAAGTTTTACAGTTTTAAGAAACAAGAGTTTGACCAAGTAACTTCGTCTGCATTAATCGTTGTGGTCGAAATGATGAGAAAATGACTGAAAACAGTTACATAAATACCAGAATCTGGATCTGTTGCCTTCCATGTTCTTTTAAAATAAATACTGTAATATTCTCAGTTTAATCCATTGGCTGGTCTCCATTCAGCTTAAAGTATTCATAAATAGCTCAGTTCAGTGCAGAGGTTCTCCAAAGATGTGTCCTCATGTGTACGACTTTCAAGTTTCCCAACATTATGCAGCTGGAGCTCAAACTGCGCTTTGAGAAAATGTCAGAGAGGAAGCAGCAGAGGAAGAAGCAGCATCAGATACAGGAAGTAGCCTGTTGGATTTATTCCAACAGCCGAGGAACGATACCAGCGCACCTCCGCCTCCGAGTCATCTGGAGTGAAAGGAAAGAAAACCAATGAGGGAACGCATTCATCATCCATTACTTCAAGCTGCACTTTACTAGCTTTTTTATTACTCTGATTGCAATTTTCTTAATGTTCATGTCATTTATTAAGCTTTTTCACATTCAGTTTTCTGTGCAGCAGATCCTCTTTAAGGCCGTTATCTCGTACTTCTTTTAGCTGTGATGGTACTCCACTTTCCCTAAACAGAGGTTGTCTTATCTCATCTGCACATGCACCCTCCTGAGATGCATGTTTATCTCTGGGATGTGACAAAGGAGGCCGTGCTCTTGTGGCAGCTTGAACTAGTTCCTGCTCGCACACAACATGGAGTTTGTGACAAATCCTGCACTGCGCTGATGACTGAGCCATATTAGCTCGAACATGAGCTGGCATACTGCAGAATCCAGCTGGATAGTGTGTATCACATAAAGGGAAATAGAATTAAGTGGTTTTATCCTGTTGCCCCCCCCCCCCTCGGTTCTCCTCTCTACTGTGGCCTGGTGCAGTCTGATCTGTTGAAGATCAGATCGATTTTTAGGCTACTTATGAACTGGCATCATCTAAATAACTCTAAACAGATGTTAATGGAGTGAAACAGGCTGTATTTGATTGGTTTTGCCCTTTTATTGTAAAGTTATGCTGTAGGTTAAGGCATACAAGTAGTTTAATGAGTGACAAACTCTTCTCAAAACAAAGTAAAAACTACAAAAAGTAGTCCTCTGATAACTATAGAGGCTAACAAATTACTTAATTTGCATTTCTTTCAGCTCTAAATCAAATGCAGCTTGAGGCCTGAGAGGCGAAGCCCAGAAAAAAGGAGCTGAGATTGTGAATTATGGCTTTTTTTTTTATTTTAAGCCCTTCTGTTTGCTGAAGGACAGAATGGTTTGCATATTGGGATAAAAGCCTTGAATTGTAAATGAGAGGGTGGAGCATGAAGCTGCTGTGACCACCATTTGCACTCAGAGGTACCTGCATTGTTTGAAAGATGAAAAGTGTGAACGATGTTTTTTTGAAGTGACTGATGGGCGTCAGTGGCTTTCCCACACCTTGGTGGAGACTAAACTGCCTTCAGTCACCTGTGCAACACCTCAGCCGATGAAAGGATGTGGTGGAAAAATATCAACTCAGAAAAAGCTGCAAAATGCCACCATAAAAAATGTAAATATCTCTGCAGAATCCCTGCACTGTGGCCCAGGATCAGGCCATAAGCCTCTGGCAGGAGGAAAAAAAGAGCATCTTACCGCAGTCTTTGTGGAAGACGTGAGGGAAGCAGTGCAGGATGCCGTAACCACAGCGACAGTAGGAGCAGCCCTTCTGCACCCACTCACCGTGAGGAATAAAGTCACAACTCCTGGAGACAGACGGAGAAGAAACAGCTTAAAGAGCAGGACAAGCCTTCAGTTTGAATTTCAGGGTTTGGTCCCACTCTTCCTCTCTTGGTTGGTTCAGTAATGACTGAACTTAACTAGCACAACACACCCAGATAATGTGCTCGAATCCCTCCTGCTTGTATAGGCCTTAGGCGCTCTGCTTTTCATAAGAACAGGAAGGTGTATGTGTGTAAAAACAACCAAATTCCCAACAAAGCAGCTCATGCTCTGACATTTAGTTATTTACACTTTGCTTCTTACTTAGTCACATAAAGACATTCCCAGGCTGCCGCTCTGCTCTAATAAAATCCTCATTTTGTAACTGAATTTTGCATTAAAGCAACAGAGAATCTCACACAGCTCACAGCATTGTGTCATGTGACATATATGAGTCAAAAACCCCATTTTGAACCGGTCAGGTCGAGCTGAAACTGTGCATGTAACCACACTGACTGACACTTCTGATCCCAGTCAGTTTGTCCGTTGAATGAAGTTGCAAAGCGGCAGATTTTCTCCTCACAAACCTGATGCGTGTGTCGTACTCGCAGCTCCTGCCGGTGAAGAACGGAGGGCAGGCGCAGAAGCTGCCCAGGATGCAGGTTCCTCCATTTTTACAGCAGCTGCGACTCTGCTCTGCACCTTAAAGACAAGAAAGGGATAAAATAAGCGTGCAGATCCATCCCAGACCGCTGTGAGGGGTCCAGTTCCCACACACAGGACTACAGCATACTTTATTCCTGCTTATTGTATCTTATATTCATTCCTATATTATCATAGGGACTTATTATTACTGTGAGAATGGAGTTTTGCTGGCTGTGACGTTCGCTGTTCCCATCACATATGTGTGGGTTTTGATTTGTGTGAGTCAGGTGAGAGCTGCTAAAGCTGCTGCCTCTCCTTGTATCTGTGAAATAAAGCAGAGCCTCCAGCTGGCAGCACATTCCAGTGCTCCTCTGCTTCACATCAGTAAACACGGAGAGTCTGAACAAACATCTGAAAACAACAGCAAAACACAAAATCTCTGCTGATTACACCAACAGCCTTTAACAGACTGTTTCAAGTCCTTTTGTAGTTTAAGTTTGGTCCTGGTCATGAAAGAAAGGGTCAGCTGACCTGATAATGCACAGAATATTTAAAAAAGAAGAGAATACTCGAAGCTTTATACTATTTGTATGTTTTCTATCATGTACAGTAACCAATCCAAGTCATTTCAAAGCTTAAAGGTCAATAAGATTCTCCACATGACTTCATAAAGAGACAGAAAATGGGATAATCCATCCAAAGTCTTCACTTTATGAGACTCTGTCTGCCTGTTTTAGGTAAACTGCTGAATTCCTCTCCTCAGCCGCCTCCATCTGTGCGTGCAGAGGTGACCTGTGAACTTACTGTTAGTCAGGCCGATGAAGGGCAGGACGCCACTGGCGTCGCGGTGTTTACGGTCTCCGCTGTTTGGCGAGCTCACCTGGGTAAACTGACCCAGGAAGTCCTGGGAGGGTTGTGAGGATTTCACCACTGGTGCAGAAGAGGAAGAAGAGGAGGTCTGGCCTCTGCCACAGTCATTTCCTTCACAATCTGTCCATTCAAAAGGCAACAAAGTCCCATTTCAACTTGTTTTTTAAAGACTTTAAAGAGGAAATTAGGTGGTGAGGAAATTAAGTGACTGGCTGCATGAAAACTGATGCAAAATGACATGTAAAAACACACCTGATACTCCCAAATCATTAAGTTTACCTTCATATTTAAGTGAACTATCCATCTGTGATAGATTACAGTGAAAAATTATGTAGTTAAATCATTTTATAGCTTTTTTATGTGTCCTCTAATTTAATTGGATTGGCTTCCATCTGCGCAAATAAAGAAAAGTTCCAGCTGTAGTGAGTTAGATCAAAAATATAATGTCTGAAACTAGAATCTGCAGTGAAACGCACATGTGAAGTGGACAGAAGCAGGGTTGGGTGTGATGTGCTGACCTGAGGCAGGCAGGGCGACAGCGCTCCGGAGACACATCAGAGCGCAGAGCGCGAGCCTGAAAGCACACAAGATCATTCAGAAAGCCGCACAATAAGCTGCAATAACGGAAATAAAGATTTCTCTCACTTTCTTCCAGTCCCAGAACTCACCTGAGCATTTGCGCCCGAGCCATCCTACTGCAGGGGTGGATTTTAAAAAGTCACTTTCCAGACGTTTCCTCAGATTCACAGAAGGAAATAAAGTGTAAGTAATAAAAAAAATAAAAATTTAAAAAACGGTGACGAAATCCTTAAATGTATCGGTAAATATTTCCCAAAAAAAAACCCAGAAGGTGAATATGTTCATAAATTAAAAAAAAAAAAAGCCGCGTTTTCCTTTTCTTTGACTCCACTTCTTTAATATTTCACAGAGCTCAGAAAAACCCAACTTCTCTGAGGAGAGACCAGTGACTCCTCTTCAGAAGCAGTGAAACTGTTCCCTGCTTCCTCCAAACAGCTTCATGTCAGCTCTCCAGGTGATTCTCCCCCAGGGGGAGGGGCTACCGAAGCCACGCCCACCACGCGCAGAAACAGGCTGTTTCTGTCAGCCTGAGAGTCGGAATCAACAAAGATGGACACTGGGTGCAAAGCAAAAGCAGTGATGCTTACTGTGCTGCAGAAAAACGAGAGGCTTCTTCCCAGAGATCCAAACTGTTGTCGCACTGCACCAGAAGGTTCGTTTCATTTCTGCAGGATCCATTTTCCCCTGACTCCAGCCACACCGTGTTTTCAATCTATTTTACTACAAAGGCAAGCATGAAACCAGTGTGACAAGAAGCTTTTCCCCTTTGTTATTCAAAAAGGTGGGAATAAGGATGAAAAAGCATCACCTAATTTAACAAACTTTTAAAAACTCGTTCACCCTCAGTGGCTTTTTTTAAGATTTATTATCAGGGCTTCGTTTGAGGATGTTCATCCCATAGTTTTCCTCATTTTAACAGCATTTTTTTTTAAATTTGCGTTCTGTTCAAGGCTGTCAAAGGGATCCTGATCCCCAGGGTGTGACAGCATGTCCCAGCAGCAGATTTATCTGCGTTATATTGTCCCTCAGACACCTCCTCTCTGTCCTTGTCTCAGTTTCCATAACTGAAACAGACATTTTTTTACTTTAACTTTAAATTCAAGGAGATAACTTTGTGGAAAGTACAAAATTGTCGGCTTATTTCCTCTCCCTCTCTCTCACATCTCTATGCTACTAACCCCCCCCTGCATCACCTCTCCTTCGTCTCTCTGGTCATACACATGTATATTAACCTCAGACACCCACCCAGTCCTACTTTCACATGTTAATGACCCCGCTGCTACAGGGAAACCCACCTCTACAGATAGCAACAAGCACCTTCCCTTTAAGAAGCTTTTATTCCTGGCTTCATTCTGTACATCCATACGTTACATTCCCACAGTGTCACAATACCTCAAAATTTCATTCTTTCTGTCCATTATCCTGGAAAAATGAAGCATGATGGAAACTTTCTTCTCAAAATGTTCATTTAACTTCCAGTTATATAAATATTAAATGAATCAAAAGGTCTATGAGGTTTTTTATATTCATCCATCGGATATCTAGCCCTGATAGTATGAACTGGCCTTTGTCTGTTAGACCTCCATTTTGGAGAATTAAATTAAAAAATGAGTATTTATCAAAACAATATTGGCCATTTTTAAAGCTAAAGCGCTAATTTAAAGCTAAAGCGCTAATTTCACTTCCTGCAAAGTACATTTTGAGTGAAACATTTGTTCATGCAGGAGAAGAAACCAGCTTTAAACAGACACTATTCAGTTAACTGTGAAAGATTTAGAAACGTCAGACTTTGAGTTGAAGGTGAAGGAGGAGATGAGGAGAGACTGCAACAGTGGAACTAGAAACATGGAGAATAAGAATAAAAAGTAAAGTACTAAAGATAAGTAAGTAATAAAAAGTAAATATCTTAAAGAAAAGAATTAAGGACGATTTGCCCACATGTGCATTTTTAAAAAACCTAAAAAACATCTTCTTTCCTGGAAATATACGTGGTTCTTATGCCTGTGGACTGCTAACATACTCAGACAGTTATGCTAGCAGTCGTATCGGTCACTGCTCTGAATCCAGCAGGCTGTGTTGGACACAGGTTCTGATGAGATAATAAAGATAGTTTCTGATTGGACGAGCTGGCAGCTGCCTTACAGGCGAGTCTGAATCAGTCTCTTCTCCTTGTTGTCAGTTTCAGTGTGAACAGTGGATTAGTTTTAATGTAAAAAGGAAGTCAGCTGTGCATCCTTACGTCCCGACACAGTATCGGATGGAAAATTAGCAACTTGGGTTCTGTGTTTCAAAGCTGCGCCGAGCCAGAGCCAATAAGTTTCTGCAGTTCCTGCATCAGTTAATGCTGATGAAACACTTTACCACTGAACTCTAAAGCCACATTTTAAGAGTTTTGACCTGTGTGAAAAAGGCTTTGAGCTCTGAGGAGTTTGTTGTCCTGATTGAGCTCCTCTCTGAGGTTCTTACTTTTAAAAAGTAAAGCAGCTTTTTCCTTAAAGGGGAACTCCGGTGTTTTTAAACCTTATTTCTGTCAGATACAGGCACAGAGAAAACATACAAAAAACTGTTTAATCCTCTAACTTTGGACTTTAACCCTTCAGATCTTATTCCATCACTGCCATTCAAACCTCCTAAATTATTCTGATTGAATTGTTGTTATGTTGAGAAACACTGACAATGCCGTTTCAGCTTTAAAGGGGAACTCCGGTGTTTTTAAACCTTATTTCTGGCATGAAATCCGTTCATCTGCTCACTGAGAACAGTTTGGTGAAAGTCGGCGTCCTTCTGAAGATATTTAGATAACTGGAGATCCATATAACGGAGTGAACGGGGCTTAGAGGATGCAGCCTCTAAATAAGGCATTATCTGTCTTTATTTCACCAATACTTTAAGAAGAATGAATGAATGAACGTGTGCTATAGCTCTGTTAGCTCATAGCTGCTGTTATGTGGCTACTTGCAGCTATAGGAGAGCTAACAGAGGGATTTCTACACAGGCACTCTACTGGGACCACTTCATCCACACGCCCCCCCCTGCAGGAACATTAGGGACATTAAGTTCGGACTCTCTCAACAGTTGCTGGTGGAGTGCTTTGGTGGAGCGCATAGGAGGAAGGACATCATGCACTCTCATGCAGAGCCAACAGAACACTTGAACATTTCCTTTGTGAAAGAAATGTACAAATATTTGCAGTGTGGTGATCTGATATGAGGACAGCCACTGTCACCAGTTTGCATACCAGCTGCCTCCATGCATGTTCGGTTAATTGGTGATTCTAGTTTGACTGTATCTATAAATGTGAGCCTGCATGGTTGTTTGTCTCTGTGTGGCCCCTGTGATGTACAGGGAACCCAACCAGGATTACCCTGTATCTCATCTGATGGTCGGATAGATGTGTCGGTCCGATTCTTTCATAAGTATATTGCAAATAAATCCGCCAGGCCGAGCCCCGATATCTGGAAACATTTCATATTTATATTCAGCTTTATCTCACAGAGGTTGTTTTCACACTTGTCAGAGTATAATTGGCCAGTTTTTAGTGGCCTGATCAGGCCAGCTGCTGTCCTTGTTGTGTTCTTTGGATGTGATAAAACTGTTTTAGGCTCGGATCTAATGTACCAGACCTATCTGCTCCAATACAGATGTTCTGTCTGACCCAGTTGTTTATGTCGTTCTAAGGTCTTGGACCATTTAAGGTGAGCAGAGTGGAAAAGTACCAGCTAGGAACAGAGGTTATTTAGTAAAATACAGAATATGAATACATAACAAAGCCAATTATAACAGATTCAAGTCCCTCCTCTGAAGAGGATAAAGGGGGTGCATAAAATCGATTGATCTGCAGTGACGTCTACCTTCAGCGTTTTGTAGGAAACTGTCCTCTGAAACATGAGCAGACGAGCTCGACTCAGCAGAAACAAGATAACAAAGCAGTCAGAGACTGAATATCTCAGCAAGGCTTGAAAAAATCCAAATCACAACCAGTAACTAATCATTTCTACTTCCTCTCTGCACATATTTTGTGTGAATTAGTCTTGACTTACCCTCCTAAATACAGACAAACAACCCCAAAGGCTCACTGGCAGCATCAGATATGAGCCTTTCAGTGAAATAACTGACATGCAGAAGCTGTAAAGGTCAAACTTACAGAGTTTATAAAGCTGGCAGCAGACCTTTTCATACACTGTTCACTCTCTGCTTCTGTTTCAGGGTGTTTACATCATCATTTGTGCTCTAATTCTCATCTTTCACATGTCAAACAGTGCCTGCTCTGATCAGCTGTAAGAACACTTTTCAATCTACTCTTTATCAATGTGTCCATTCAAAGTTCATGTTCCTGTATTGATCAACAGCATATTTAAGGCCGTATGGATTTAAGAGTCTTTGGTAAAGCTCGGACCGACACCAAAACCCTCCCCCTTCACCCACCTCTGCTAATCTGCTGCTGCTTTGACCACAGAAGGACAATCAGAGGTGGAAATGGGCATTTTGTAATCTGTGCAGCATCACAATGCAGTCTGATCTCATGCTAATACACAGCTGGAGAGACAGCAGCAGGAGGGACTGCCCAAGATGGACTCACCGGGAAATCTGCATCTGAAAGCTGCAGGAGGGGGAAGAGTCACAGGCCTGCTCAGGAGTTTGACCGTATCTTTGTCAAATGTTGAGGACGGCTGCTTATTTTTTCCAGCTGAATGAACTAGATCAAACAAAATGTGACATTAATGTAAGACACCAGTCTTACAATAATGCCATGATTCATAAATACTGTGCCTCCAATCATTGATGTTTTTGGTCAATCACCCAGTTTTGGTCAGACTAACACAAAAGTTCATCTTAAATACTGTTTGAGTGCAGCCTTTAAAGGACTTTAAAGGAATAGATCAACAACATGTAAACATTTTATGAGAATATGAATATAATCCCATCGATTAAGGCCTAAGACGCACGTGCACGTTTAGCCTTCCATAAATGTCTTATGTAAATTTCACCACATCAGCGCTTTAGAACAGCTCAGAGTAAAACCTACACCTCTATCAACAATTTTATCTCCTCTCAGAGTCCTGCCATTTCAGCCTCTGCCTCTTCACTGAAGAAGGGAACTCGTTCTAATTTGCGTGACTTTGTCGCCCTCTGGTGGTCACTTTATGAAGTACAGCCAACCAAGTGGTATTACTGGCTGTATTTGAGCTGTATTTACATTCTTTCACCCACTTTTATGAATCCAAAGACACTTCAAAGCTTCGAAGTTCTACTGAAAGGCAAAAGAAAGAGGAGACAAACATCCCTGACACGACAAGAAGCTTCCCAGAACATTACAGATCACTCTGCAACCATCAGGTTTAGTTAAAACCCTGAATTTAATTTTTAGAAACACTGAAATCTGTGGCTTCATGATTAGATCAGACTTTTTAAACCTTAGAAAGCTGTACGGTCAGCTGGGTTAAACTCTTCTTTGCAGGTACAAACACACATTAAACTGAAATGAACCAGTCTGTCTACGCCTTTAAATACAAAAAATATGCACAAAGGATTCAGAGCTGTTGTGATGCTTTTAGAAAGTCCTTAACTCAGAGATAACACTGTAGGAGCAGTCTGATCATCTCCCTGCCTGAAAGAGCGTTAAGAAAAATGCATTATTCAAAATATCTCTTCAAAGCAACCCTGATTTAATGCATTAACATATTTATTGCACTGTATCCACATTTCTGACACATATAAGACTTATGCAGAGATCTAGACTGTTCTGAATGCTCTGGTTTTATCTGATTTTCACCTTTTCATGGATCTGGTGGGCAAGGCCCAATCTTTGGTAGCTTTTTAGCAAATGAATCATAGTTTGTGTTCAGTGATGACAAATTAAAATAAATTGAGAGGTTGAAGATGAATGAAACATAGCAGACAACATCAGAGCAAAAATACATGATTCTGCAAACTGGGAACCTTGCCAATCCCGTCTCCTCGTGGGTTTGGACTCGTCTTTTAGCTGCAGTTCGCTTTAAGGACAGTTTTAAATCATATAATTCTGTCCCTGAGGCCATTTAACCTTAAAATAATTAGTTAATTGAAAGAAAAACTTCCAAAATATGTAAGTTTGAGGAACACAGATTAGTTTTAGGGGTTACATTGATTAAAATTTCATTAAACTTTAGTTTAATCTTTCTTTACTTTATGAATAAAGCCAAATATCTTAAGTAAACACGGTATAGAAATAAGATTTGTCCCATTAACACCACCAAATGTGATATTTTCCTCAATCTACACGTTTTTTTCTTTAAAAAAATGAATTTTCCTGCTTTAAGAGGACAGTGATATTTCCCAACTTAGCAGAATGTGTTTTTTGACACATTCTCATTTTCATGCAACATTTTCTTCCCGAAATCAGTAATCAGCTGAAGAAGTCAGAAATAAAACGAACTTCCAGGACTCCACAAAGCAACGACAGACCATTCCTACAGCAGATGTTTTGACATTTTATTGCATATCCAAGATAAATGCATTCCTCTCACGGGAATGCTCTGTTTCATGCCTCCAAATGTCATGTTTATGATGCAGGTTTCATGGAAAAAACAGAAAACTCTGCGTTCATTCAGCCAAAGACAAGATGCACAGCTCTGACATTTAAGGTGAGTTATTAACAGCGAGCAGCCACACTTTAAAAGCTTTACATTCAGCATAAACTTTCCTGCATAGTGATGATGTCTTTGAACGATAAAGACAAAATTAGAGCTGTTTTTGCCTCTTTATTTCTTTTTTATTTACATGTAAATAATGGTACAAACCATAAAAAAAGGGGGAAAACTCGCTCTAGTTCCCTGGAGATTGAAACTATATGTTTGATGGTGAAAAGGAGTCATTTTAAGGACATTTATTTGTTTTGATTCCAATAAAAGCTAAATGTTGCTGATCATCCTGCAGCCAATCAGAAAGCTCGTCATGGTGCAACATCCCTGAGTCGGAAACCAGGCCTTGAACGTCTCAACTGCTCTTCAAAAACCCTAAAAACTGAGAGATTTAATACTTTTTCATGACTCCTAACTAGCTGGACTCATTTTAAACCATTTCTAATCAATAATTTAGTTTCAAACTGACAGAACCCTGTGAAACCCGGTAAAAAAATAGCTTTTAAACCACAGTTCGATGGGTTTTCGCTGCAGGAAACAGCTGAACATCTCATCCTTCTTAGCTAACTGGGAGAGTTCACGATGGCATCATTTCACAAGGCATTACAAGCTTAAGCTGCTGATAAGTGCAGCAAAGCTCTGCCTTTGGACTAGTCCAGACTTTAGCATTTGTTCTCGCACATTCAAGCAAAAAGCACAACTTCTGATTTGTATATAATTGTTCCCATTAATGTATCGGATGCTTCATTTCATGAGTATATTTCTGCCTTCATTGATCACATGAATCACATTCTGTCTCTGTCAGCCAGACCTGAACAGTGCATCAAAAGGATGAAACATCGGGCGTTTTGTGACACTTTAAATGCATTTTGGCTGGTTGAACAGAGGATGAAAGTGGAGTAATTCAACTGGAAATCAACAGAAATCCCTTTGGGTGCTCACTGATGTTAAATCCTTACAGTTACAGTCTTTTTTAATGTAATACGAAGAGTGGGGGGTTGAAAAAGTCCCTTCTGGTGTCAGTAATTATTCATTGTTTGACACCTGTGAGAAGACTTGTTCTCGTTCTTTTTGGGCCAGCAATGTTTCCATCCAAGTGTTTTTATGTTGTGAATCAGAAAGAGTTTGTGTAAATTGGAAGAATTTAAGAGCAGTTTCAATCTTCCTCTGTTTGCTAAATTTGGAGCAAAGCTCAAAGGAGATGAGCCAGGGCCAGTTTAGCTGGGAAAAGCACATTCTGCATGACAGCAAACTGATATCCAACCACTTTTACTCTCTCAACCTTTATAAAAATACTCTTCATGTTCGAACTCCTTCCTTTTAAGCGTCTTTCCGCTTCGTCCTGGTCGTCCTCCAGCTCAGAGCCCACTTGTGCTTCGGCACGTTTCCCTTTTCTTGCATCAGTCTCACGGATCTCTGGCTTCGGTGCTCCAGAGAGAAACACATCACCTCGTCCTCATCCGTCTTCTTCCAGCGACAGATCCTCCAGGACTCCCTCCAGGCCCGGCACTCGGCCTCCTCTTCGTCCTCCTCCTCCTCCGCACCTTCGTCTCCGGCCCTGTGAGCGACCGCCACTCTGCTCGACTGCTTCCAGGAGGCGAAGGAGGCGTTCAGTTTGTGGAACTGCAGATGGAGCGGGACGCTGGGTTTGCATTTTACCGGTTTCTGTTGCTTCTCTGTCTGTTTTTCTTCTTCTATGGTTTCTTCCTCCACTTCATTTTCTTCTTCACCAGCCTCCTCCTCATCCTCATCCACTTCTTCTTCTTCCTCTTCTTCGTCCTCATCTTTGTCTGTTTCTTCCTTGTCTTCCTCTTCCTCATCTTCCTCATCCTCCTCTTCTACATCATCTTCCTCTTTCTTCTCATATTCATCTGTTTCTTCATCTTCATCTTCCTCATCCTCCATCTCTGCTAGTTTGTTGTCACCTTTTTCCATTCTGTCCTCGGTATGACTTTTGTCATCTTCCTCCTCCTCCTCCTCCTCATCTTCATCATTTTTATCTTTCTCCTGGTCTTTTGTTACTTTTTCTTCTTCATCTTCATCCTCCTCCTCATCTTCATCATCATCTTCATCATTTTTATCTTTCTCCTGGTCTTTTATTACTTTTTCTTCTTCATCTTCATCCTCCTCCTCATCTTCATCATCATCTTCATAATTTTTATCTTTCTCCTGGTCTTTTATTACTTTTTCTTCTTCATCCTCCTCCTCCTCATCTTCATCATCATCTTCATAATTTTTATCTTTCTCCTGGTCTTTTATTACTTTTTCTTCTTCATCTTCCTCCTCCTCCTCCTCATCTTCATCATCATCTTCATAATTTTTATCTTTCTCCTGGTCTTTTATTACTTTTTCTTCTTCATCCTCCTCCTCCTCATCATCATCATCTTCATCATTTTTATCTTTCTCCTGGTCTTTGATTCCTTTGTTTTCTTCTTCAGCTTCATCCTCCTCTTCGTCCAGTTTGTCTGCTTCCTCTTTCTCATCCTTCTTGTCTTCCTCCTCCTCATCTTCCTCTTCATCTTCCTCTTCCTCCTGGTCTTCATTTGCTTCTTCCTCTTTCTGCTGATTGTCATCTTCATCCTCCTCTTTACCATCTTCTGCTTTGTCAGTTATTTGTATTTTTTCCTCCTCCTCCTCCTCTTCTTCTTCTTCATCCTCTTTTTCATCATCTTTATCTTTCTCCAGGGTTCCGGCCTCTTCTTCCTCTTCCTCTTCTTCTGCATCATAATATACATCATCTTCATCTTCATCTTCATCAGCAGCAGCTGTCTCATTGTTGACTTTTTTATTCACGTCGTCTTTGTTCTCATCCTCCTTGTTGTTTTCATCGTTCTCTTCATCACCGTCTTTTTCTCTCTCCTCATCCTGTTCTTCCTCTTCAACCTTTTCTTCTTTTTCTTCATCTTCATCATCCTCACCGTTAACCTCTTCATCGCTCTCTTTTTCATCCAGCTCATCCTCTTCTTCCTCCTCATCCTCTTCTTCCTCTCTGTCCTCTTCTACACTTTTGCCTTTCTCCGCCTCCTTTACAACATTTTCTTCCTTGACATTTTTATTGATTTCTTTCTCCTCTTCATCTTCATTTTCCTCCTCCTCCTCCTCTTCATCTTCATTTTCCTCCTCCTCCTCCTCTTCATCTTCATTTTCCTCCTCCTCCTCCTCCTCCTCTTCATCTTCATTTTCCTCCTCCTCTTCTTTATTGACTTGGTCAGTCTTGTCTGTTTCTTCTGCTTCTTCATGTTCCTCCTCATCTTCATCTACTTCTTCATCCCTTTTCTTCTTGTCTGATTTGTTATCATCAACCTCCTCCACTTCACCTTCATCATTTATGCTGTCGTCTCCCTCCTCCTCTTCCTCCTCATCCTCCTCTTCCTCCTCTTCATCGTCCTTATCCTCCATGTTTCCTTCTTTGATGTTTTTCTTCTCTTTCTCTTTCTCCTTTTCCTCTTCATCTTCTTCTTCCCTGTCCTCCTCTTCCTCGCTGTCTTCTACATCTCCATCTTTTTCCTCTTCATCTTCTCCCTCTTCCTCCTCTACTCCTTCATCCTCTTCCTCATCCTCTTCGTCATCCTGCTCAATCTTTTTGTTAATGTCTTTGAATATTTCTTTGTCCCTTTCCTCCTTTTGTAGTTCCTCCTCCTCCTCCTCTTCCTCCTCTTCTTCTTCCTCCTCTTCTTCCTCCTCCTCCTCTTCTTCCTCCTCCACGCCTTCATCATCCTCTTCATCTGCTTCCTCAGCCTCGCTGTCCACTTCTTGGTCATCCTCTCCGACCTTTTCTTCGGCATTCCACTCCTCTTCTTCCTCCCCTTTGTCTGATATCCCCCATGTTTTAGGAGTCTTCCAAGCTTCGGTCCACTCCGTCACATCTAGAGTTTCATCGCTCAGCCGTGATGTGAGGATGAGGTTTGTAGTTTTACGCCTCTTCATCAGCATGGCACTGTGACGATGATGGGAGCCGATGGAAGCCTGCCCCCACCTGTGGATGGAGTCACAGCTTGATCAGTTATGAATAATATGTTTTTATTCAACCTAAATGCACATCTCACAACCATAGAAGAAGTCCTATATGAGCATGTGGTTCATATAGCAAAGCACAGCTTCAAAGTAATGTTTCAGGTTCATTAAAACAGCGATTTGATGTGATTACAGGGTTGGTTTTAACCCAATCCGTGATGTTTTCCTAACCTTAACCACTTTGTTCTGAATCCATAACCTAAACCATGCAGCCTGTAATGTGTAAAACAGCGAAGTAACAATGAGTGAAACCCAAACTGAACACAAAAGCAGTGTTTTGAATGAAAGTTACCAGAAGGCATCAGTGGAGACAACTAGACTGTCGTTTGTTTTAGTTTCAGTTTCCTAGCTTTGAAAAAACTTGTCTGTGGACACAAATAAATGCATTAAATGTATGTGACTATGTGACATTTTGCAGAGAAACTGTGTCATCAGACATGAACAAATATGCATGAATTCTTAATTGCTGAGAAATTGATTTGCCATGAAATGATGACGGAGTCACTCTCAGTGAATTAATGTCAAAATATGGCAGCAAAGGGCTTAACATCGTGCAGAAACAGCTAAAGAGTTATGTCTCAACCATCCTAATCCATTTCACAGTTTGGAAAATGGAGTATGGCCATAAAAGCAGAGAACTATTAAATCTCTTATTTTTAGCAGCACTTAAGCACCTGTGAATTCTCCACTTTTACTGATTTTCCAGACTTTTTATTAGATAAAAGACTAAATATGTGTATCTCTGCTGTTGTCCAGACACCTTTGGCAGTATTCACAGGAGCACTAAATTAATCTCCACTCTGTTTCTTTAAAAGTGCATCCTGTGTTTGACATAAAGCATGGAAAACTGGTCTAACCCACCTGATTTGTTGCCTGTAGCCCCAGCAGGAGCTCCAGCTTCTCTGGCGCTCCTCATATTCCTCGGGAGGAGCTGCAGAGAGGAGCCAGGACTTGCTCCATCCTGGGCTGACAATGTCGTTGATCCTCATCATGAATTTGGTGGAGGAGCTTGCAGTTTGCGTCTCATCGTCTTGTGTATCATCTTCTGTTTCCATTTCTACTCCAGACAGTTTCCATGAATCGTCCCAGTCTGAAAGTTCGTCCTGATCGATGATCAGAACACACATTTTTCTGATTTAGTCTTTCTTAGTGGTAATATAAGGGAGCAGAGTAAAGACAAAACAAGAAAGACATGAACTGATCCCCACCTGCTCCTCCAGTTGCTGCGTTCGGCTTAACTCGCTGCTGCGGTTTTGATGGTAAACGGGCCAAATACAGTCCCAGTGTTTTTTCTGCTGTCTGTAGGGAAAGTTCATGAACTTCCAAGTACCAGCCCAGACAGGCAGAGAATATTCCCCCATCTTCACTTTGCTGACTATATTCTTTGTAAGTAGAGGCTCCCACTGGAACTGTTTCTCCTCAGAGGGTTCAAACTGTGCTGGACTCTTTACCTGGAAGAAAGAGCAGTGAAGAAATCAGGTTTAGTGATATTTCCTGGAAGCTGCTTAAAGGAAGTTATGTTCCATAGGATCCACAAACTCCCATATGAAGGGTTTCTATTTCTTTTAAATGTGAGAGCTTCATGGATTGAGAGACCATGGATTGTTGTCTGTTTTTTTTTTTTTTACAGGTGTAGCAGCTGGTTGTCTTGTTTTTGTTTCTATTTTTGTTCTGTTTCCTCTTCTTTCCTTGTCCCCCAGTCCGGTTCAGTTCTATTACATGTTATATAATAATAAATGGGCATCAAGGGGAGCTTTACATTTATAAAACTTCCCTTGGCAAAGCAAATCTGTTTGGCATCATGTTTGGGGGGCGGGGGGCAAAAAATAATGTGAGAGCTTCAATAGTACAAGAATGATTAATCATGTTAAGCATCATCTGGAGTGGAGTACAGCGACAAAAAAGAGCCGATAGAATCCAAGAAGCGTACCTGACGATCAAATAAAGGCAAATGTTATGCTAATGTTATGCTAATTTAGCACCGATATAGCAACAGTGAACTTCCGAATCCATGTTGCCAGTTTGGGACTCTTTTCTTCCTCTTTCAGTAACATGGCAACACGTGCGGATCCCTGAAGAAAACTTTCTTTTGTCTGAAGGGAAATAACCTGAGTGGCCTCCACAGTTCTCCAACCCGGTCCAATAAAGCCCAAAGCCCAAAGCCCAAAGCCCAGAGCCCAAAGCCCAAAGCCCAGAGCCCAAAGCCCAAAGCCCAGAGCCCAGAGCCCAGAGCCCAAAACCCAAAGCCCAAAGCCCAGAGCCCAGAGCCCAAAGCCCAGAGCCCAGAGCCCAAAGCCCAGAGCCCAAAGCCCAAAGCCCAGAGCCCAGAGCCCAGAGCCCAAAACCCAAAGCCCAAAGCCCAAAGCCCAAAGCCCAAAGCCCAAAGCCCAAAACCCAAAGCCCAAAGTCCAAAGCCCAGAGCCCAAAGTCCAGAGCCCAAAGCCCAAAGCCCAGAGCCCAAAGCCCAAAGCGCAAAGTCCAAAGCCCAGAGCCCAGAGCCCAAAGCCCAGAGCCCAGAGCCCAAAGCCCAAAGCCCAGAGCCCAAAGCCCAAAGCCCAGAGCCCAAAGCCCAGAGCCCAAAGTCCAGAGCCCAAAGTCCAAAGTCCAAAGCCCAGAGCCCAAAGTCCAAAGTCCAAAGTCCAAAGCCCAAAGTCCAAAGTCCAAAGTCCAAAGCCCAAAGTCCAAAGTCCAAAGCCCAAAGCCCAAAACCCAAAGCCCAAGGCCCAAAGCCCTGCATTAGTTTCAGATCCCAGTACTGCCGGCTGCCTGTAGGCTGATCCAGCTGTGGCCTGAACACCTTCGGTTCAGTCCATCCAACGTGTTTTACATGAGAAATCATCTCTGTTGTGGAAGCATTTCTCGGTTTAGTTTGTCTACATGACACTGGACCGGAAAAAGGTTATTAAAAAGGTAAACATCCTGTTTCCTGGCAGGTTCTTCAGTGTGTTGAATAACACGGTTAATTAAAGCCAGTTGATGGTTTCTACTTGTGCTTGTTTGAAAGATCTGTGTGACGTAATGTCATCATCTGCAGCAGCCCGCCCGGTTCCACCCGGTTCTACCCGGTTCCACCCGGTTCCAGCCGGTTCCACCCGGTTCCACCCGGTTCCAGCAGCTGGTAATTATCAGTTGCACGGTATAGTCATCAGCAGAGTAATTAGAAGGGCCTTGAGGATAAACTGTGGCTGTTTAGTTTTGGAGCTGTCATTGTAATGTTTGTGTGGGTTCATACTTTCAGGATACTTATATTTAACACACACATGTCAAAGATACTGAGGAATTCATGCAGAACACGCCCCACCCCCCAAAAACAGACCGCTTCTGGTGTATTTCAGTGTGAAATCGCCAGTTTGTGTCAGTCTCACCTGTTTCCAGGACTGGCTCCATTTGTAAATAAGACACATCCATTCAGCTTCGGATCCACGCTGCGGTGCTTTGTACCTCCTGCTGTCGGGCTCTTCTATGGCCGTGAACCCCGGAAGTCTTGCTTTACACTCGGTGGCCTTCAGGTAAAGGTACTTTGGAGGTTTCGGGCTCCTCCAGGACTCCCTCCAGCACAACCGGAAAACATCCACCTCGACTTTACGCTTTTGCCTGTGAAGTTTGGGTGAAGCTGACCTCCTGGGAGAAGGTGGAGGAGGAGGGGGGGGTTCAGGTTTGCGTTTGGGAGGTGGAGGGACGACTTTAAATTTGATTTTGGGCTTATTTTCCATTTCAACTGTACTCGTGAGCCTCCTGAACTCAGACATTTCCTCTTTCTTGTTGTCTCCATTGGTGATTGTCCAGTGATAGTTCCACTTTGAGAAAAGCCTGAAATACAAAGAAATAAAAAAAAATTACATTTGGAGTAAAGTTATTTGGATATTTTAGAGGGCTTCGATTTCATATAATTTTATTTGGACAATCACATCTTTTTTGTCGTGTAAATGACGGCTGACTTTAGCACCTTGTCTTCAAAGCTCAGTTCAACCGTCAGAAATCTGGGAGTGACCTTTGACCTTTGACAGTCATCTGAGGTTTGACAAACAAATTAACAATGTTGTCAGGACTAGTTTTTTCCAGCTGTGTCTCCTGGCCGAAGTTAAAATGTTTTTAAGCCCTAATAAGTTCAAGGTTAGACTACTGCAATGGACTTTATGTCTCCCAGACTTCTCTCAGTCGCCTTAAACTTGTGCAAAACTCTGCTTCCCGTCTTTTAACCAACACTAACAGACCTGTGCACATCCCTCCTGTTCTTAACTCCCTTCACTGGCTTCCTGTCCTTTATAGAACTGATTTTAAACTTTTAAAGTTTGGTTTTAAAGCTCTTAACGGCCTCACCCCATCGTATTTATCTGAGCTTTTAACTGTAACCCTGGCAGAGCTCTGAGGTCAACAAATCAACTTTTGCTGGAAGTGTTCAGGTCAAAATACAAGCCCTGGGGTGACCGAGCCTTTTCTGCTGCTGCCCCCAGGCTCTGGAATAAGCTCCCCCCCGAGATGAGTCTTATTTCTGACCTGGGCCTCTTTAAATCGGGGCTAAAAACATACTTATTTCAGATGGCTTTTAATACCCAGTAGTATGGTGACACTTTTATATTATCTTATTCAATTTTGCTGTATTTTATTGTTTTTTACTGTTATTTTATTGTTTTTTACTTATTCTTTTCTTTATTTATTATCTGCTGTAAAGCACTTTGGTACCGAAATGGATTGTTGTAAAGGGCTGTAGAAATTAATTACATTTACATTTACATTTACAAATGTGCGATTTTGAGTGTCCCTTCAAAATAAAAGCAGTGAAAATGGATATTCTGGGGACGGTAAAACAATTGGAATTACACTCACTTGATATATTATTTATCTTTTTACCTGTTTCAACAATCGTTCTTTAAAGAGACTGCAGATTGTCCAGAATGCTTTTAACTCATAGATGGAACCACATCACCATTATTTTATCTTCTTTACATTGGCTGTAAAGCAACAAACTGATTTTAAAATTCTTCTACTGACTTTTAGAGCTTTTTATGGCCAAGCCCCAAAATATATCTGTGATCTTTTAACTATTTATGCCCCAGCTCTGAACAAAACCTAATATCCTTGACTTCGCCATTTTTAAACCCTGTTTTATTTTGTTCTTTTATTTCTTAATCCCTGTTTGTTTTATACTTCCTCTTTTATCCCGCTCTGCTTTTTATTGTAAAGCACTTTGTGATTTCTATCTGAGATAAGTGCTCTATAAATAAAGTTGATTGATTAGAGCACTATACTAAAGTGCATGTAGTGATCCGACAACCTTTAACAATGTATTTATTCCTAGAACATATACTCTTTCTGTCTTAATTTGATTTTATATGATCTTAGATCCGACCTGCCGTCTAAAATCTGTACATTGAAGTGATGATAATATGTGTCTTAATCCCACCGTAGGATTTTAAAATGAATAAAGTGAAAAGTACAGAAAAAAGCCAAAACCTACACAGCCACTTATGACCTGATATCTGCAGTCACTGAAAGAAGGCGATAATATGACTGGATCAGCACCATCTGAGGTCCAAAATGTGATGCAATAGCCAAAATTTGACTAATTTACAAAACGCTATGACATCATGTTACTCTTTGGAGTTATTTTAATGTTCCCGAGCATTAGAAAAACAGCAGAAATTGTGTCTGTGGCAGTATTTTCACGATCTAAAATTCAGGTTGTGTTGCTGTAACAGAAGCTTTCATTCTCACCCTTTCAGGGAGCTTTTTGCCTTCCACTCGGCCTCCTGTTTGCACTGGTCTGCCTCGCTCTCGGCTCTCTTCTCCCACTTGTCCCTTAGAGCCCCATTGCCGAAGGACCTCTTCTCTTCCTTTTTGAACATCCTGTTCAAACAATATATCAACAGCAGAACCAAATCCGTTACACATTTCCCGTGTTTCCATTTAACTGATACTGCATCTCTTTGGAATATTTGGCCACGTCTGCAAAATGTTTCCTAAAACTTCCTTTAAAATGTAAAAAGACCTTTTAACTGCAGATTTCCATTCTAATGCAGTCTGAATGTCTGCTTCTGCATAAAAGCTTCTGCTGCTGGTGCAGCCCGGTAACTCATAGCCTCTAAAGGTTCCTGAATGAATGTGGAGGAGCTGAAGTTGAGCTTAATTTATGCTTTTCTGTAAGATAATTGCAAAGATTCAATAGCCTGGTGACCCAAACCATCCTGAGCATTCGTACCTGTGTGTGAACTGTTGTGTCTGCATCACTTTGCAATGAAATGAGAAAATGATAATTGGCAGCAAAGCAGCGGTGTCGAGTGTAATATTCATACATCACAGGTCTTATACTCCCCATTGGGTTTATAATCAGTGCTCTGAGGGCTAAAACTTACCTACAAATGAGAAGTTACGGTCAGTAGAAACTAAAAACAAAACAGTCTTGCACTTCTTTCTTTCTCTGCACACACACTCATGAAACTGTTGTCAGTTTGGTTGATCTGTGTTGCATCATGATCTCATATCTCAGTTTCTCAGATGATCTCATATCTCAGTTTATTTCACCTCAGCAACAAAATAGTTTCTGTTCTCAAATACCGTCAAAAGTCAAATATATAAACATATATCTGATTAATGTAACTGAAACTTTGAAAATCTGTCTGTAATGAGCTGAAATATATGACAAAAATTAGCAGCACAGTATTCGAAATGATTGTAGATGAGCAGCAGAGTCAATGGTATTAAAGAGAACTCCGTCTCAGGCTCTAATCCCGGAGGATTGACTCTGGAATTTATCGCTGTCTGAGTCGATGAAGGAGGCTGACTCAACCACCGAGGGATGATTTAAAATTAGGAAATGACTGCATGGCTTCCTCACTAACTGAATCAGTAAAGTTCTGTTTCTCCCCTTTTTTTCAGCAGGTATCTTCGGGATAGTGTTATAGTGTCTGATGTCTGACCTTTGACCCCTCTGCTGTCATTCTCCGCCCCATGCATGCTCAGGATGGGGCATGAGTCAAAGAGAAGAGTCAAAGCGATGCACTGGTTTCCCCAGTTAAGCAGCTCGTAATTCATTTTATAAATACAGTTATAAGGAGTTGGACTGATTTTTATGATAATGAACTGCATTCTGGAACAGGTTAAATCTGAACTAATCAGACCATATTATCTTTTTTCATTGCTCCAGATTTAATGCTCCCTTGCTAACTGAATCCTTTCCTTTTTATTTTTTGATTAGCTTCCCTGATAAGTGGTTCTCTTAAAGGGGAAGTTTGTTTTTTTTAAACCTGGACCTTATTTCTGGCATAAAATACGTTCATCTACAGCACAGCTCATTCACTCCGTGCTCTGTGACAGTCGGCTAACTTCACACAGAGTTTGCTGCTGCTAGTTTTGTGCAACATGACAATTTGGAAATATGCAATAACGAACCATGCTACCAGCCGCCAGTAACAACAACACAGCAGCTATGAGCTAACAGAGCTATAGCACGCGTTCATTCATTCATTCTCCTTAAAGTATTGGTGAAATAAAGACAGATAATGCCTTATTTAGGGGCTGCATCGTCTCTCCAGTTATCTAAATATCTTCCGAAGGACGCCGACTTTCACCAAACTGTTATCGTGAGTTTTTTATGCCACAAATAAGGTCCAGGTTTAAAAAAACCAAACTTCCTTATTTTTTGATTAGCTTCCCTGATAAGTGGTTCTCTCTGTTTAATCCCAATACCTTGAGTTATTCTTTATTATCATTGTGCAGGAGGAAATGTTTTCTTTAACTTTCACTATTAAACATTGCTGTGAGTTATACTTATAATTATTTTTGATTTGACCAAACTCTGAAGTGATGTCCAGCTAAAACAGCTAAGTTTAGACTTTTAAAAAAAGCTAAATACATCCTGAAGGACAAAGATTAAAGTTATGCTCATTTGCTCCCTTGTCCCTTGCAACAATGACAAACAGAACAAAGTGCCTTCTTGTTTGTGTTAGCATTAGTTCTTCCATAAATATGTCACGTTAGCAACATTAAAATCAGTTATGCTAGCTGTGACATGTAAGTCACACACAGCCAGCCCAAGGACGTAGAGACCTTTTTAGAGCAGACATTTTCACTTGTCACAGAATGAAAAATGGCATTTATCATTCCTTAGTTTGCTTTCGCCCTCCAGAATAATGCACCGTGAACATGAACCGGTCCTCACAACAGCACGATCTTTTCTAAGTGGAACGTGTCACTCATTAGCACATAATTAATGCAATGCCATGTCAAAAGGTCTGTTGTTAAAAGGCTCATTAAGAGAGTTCAACGTGACCCCAGTGCTCACCTCAACAAATTCTCCTTCATATTTATACAATAATCTGTGGGAAATAAACTGCTAATGCACATATGCATTGGGCTGCACAACACTGGCAAAGCTGGAATCAAGAGAAGGCATTTGGGTCAGTTTTAAGGTGAGCGGGTGCAGTATTTGTGTGACATTAGCATAGCCTGCTTACTCAAGATTAACATGAAGATTTTTCACATTTCAATAACACACTGTTCTCAAATATTATAAGTAAATTAATGTAGTGTAAAATATTCAAATATAAAAGCTGGAATATTCAGAATATGTTTTTATTAGGGCAGATAAATGAAAATACTGACTTACCTGATGTCCGTCTGTCTTTTTGTTTACATTCCTTTTTGTAACTGACAGCAAACGTTAAGGTGAAGCATTAGCTGACTGTCGGTCTGTTTCTAACCTCCACAGCAGCTGCACCGTCACCCAGTCCCTCTCAGTGTGTAAATATATCTCTAAAAGTTTGTCTTTCAGTCTTTTCCTTCAGTTAACTTTTACCCGCTTACACTCGGTCTGTCCTGAATGTCTGCTCTGAGTGAGCCGGCTTCCCTCCTTTGCTATTTTTACATCATAACACATTCAGTGCAGCAGCTCTAAATTTAGTGTCGGGGTGAGGCAAAAGCATCCATGAGGAGAGCACATGGAGACCCATGAAGAGTACTGAAACACTTAGGTGAAATTAATCTTTATTCAACAGGTGCAATGGCATAAACAAACTTGGGCCTATTGGAGACCACTTTATTTTCAAATCACTAGTGTGGTGAAACTCATACATTAACTTGACCAGGATCCAAATTATAGCTCCACCTCCGGACACCGTGTCACGGTCGGGCAAACAGCCAATCATGGCAAAGAAATGTTCATGGCGTCTCAGTCTAGAAACCTGCTGGGAAAAGATGGTTTATGTAAGATAATATTAGGTTGCCAGCAGTTGGAGCACCTGCTTGGATGGATGAAACTCACAGGTGAGAGTACAGCTGTGGTAGGAAATAAGTGGCTTGTCTAACAGTGGCCTTTAACTTTGTTTAAGAAAATTAAATCATGGTAATAGCACAGATATAATATCATAAATAATCTAACGCCAGTTACTTCCTGGTTGAAACTCCAACATACTGCAGGTCTGCTGCAGTCTGACTCTGGCTGCTACCAATCATAAAGCATTAACACCTGCTAACACCTACTAAAAAGGTGCTTAAATTTAAAAAAAGGCATATTTAGGACATCATCATGTTGCATTCTTTACGTCTCTTCCATTCTTTTCAGATCTCTGCGATCTTTTATTACTGCACATTAATACAGAAAAATCCTAATAAAGCTGCTCTGAATAAGTATTTATGTTTTTGAAAGTAAAAAAAAAGTCTAAATGTGTGATTAAGTATTATAATATTATCTCATAACATGAGTTAAAGACACAAGTCAAACATCTGTGCTTTGATTTTGGACATATTTACATGTGTGATGATAACTTTCAGCTCACAGAAAGAAGGTTCCTGGTTTAAAACTCAGCCGAAACCTCTCTGTGTGGAGTTCAAATGTTCATCCTGTGCAAGCCTGGTTCTGTTCAGGTACTCGGGCCAATTAGTGATTCTTAACTGGAGTAAATGTGAGTGTGTGCATGGTTCTTGTTTGTCTTTGTGTTGGCTCTGAAATGGGCCGGTGTTCCCACCCAAAGGTTGTTGGATAAGCTCCAGGATCCCACAACCCAGGAACAGATACAGCGGGTTTGCAAAATAGATAGATGTTGGATGATGTGTCAAAGGAACGAAAGGGAGCCAGGAATTCGGGTCAGTTTAAGCCGTTTTAAACGATGTAAAAGAACACATAGAGACAAACTACCATGCACGCTCACACTCACTCCTCGGGTCAATTTAGAGTCACCATTTAACCCAACATGCATGTTTTTGGGTGGAGGGAAGCAGCCGGAGTACCTGGAGCGAACCCACACATACTCCTGGAGAACAAGGCCGGGATTCAAACCAGAACCCCCCCTTTGCCGGGTTCTGGTGATGGTTCCAACCACAGCGCAGCCCCCGCTGAAAACATCTGCTTTTACTGTCTCAGTTGCCACTGTGTTGATAATGAAGCTTTATTGATCTGCAGTTTATTGTTTGAATTTACTCTCCTCCTGATTATTTATGATCCATTACCACAGTTTATGTTTTATGGTAAAGAACTCTGCACCTTTTCAAGTGTTATTAAGCAAAAGGAAGAAAACAGCAAACAAAAATATATATTAAATGATTGACACCGCCTTTAAGAGTGTTTAGCACCATCTTTAACATGGATTCCTTTGGCAGTAATAACTGTGTAATAAAAAGCAGATACAATGACCTGGTGGAAAACCTTTCCCAGCCTGAATGTCCCTTATTATAAGGGACATCTGACCATCTAATCCAGTCTCTGTGTTTGCTCTTACTGCCATATCTTGTGTCTCCACCTACAGGATATCTCATTTCCCTCTTGTTTTACTTATGAGAGAAGAATTCATCCCCAGTTTGGACAAATAATACTCGATAAGAACAATTTAAAGATCATAACAGACTTTGCTTTGCTATGTTGAAACTATGCCGTAAATCAGAAACTATGCCGTAAATCATTCCTGAACATATACGCTAAAAGGAGCGGAGTCTCAGGTCATTTTTCTGGACCCTGGTCACCTGTAACATGATCCTCGGATCACCTTGCTGCTGACGACAGAAAACTGCAGCAGCTCGACTCAAGCTGCAGACCAGCAGCTCTCAACCAGGGCTCACTGCTATTTTTACAACAACCACTCAGATTCAGCCTGCTGGAATTTACTCGGGTCCTTATTTACGTCTTTTCAAACACTGTTTATACATATTATTTTGATGATGTCAGTGATCAGAGCCAGAAAATCCTGACAATCCTGGCTTTTTGTAGTTAGTTTTGATGGCAGCTGACATACTACATGCAACCAAAGCCGCTGTTGCTGTGGAAAAGAAGCTCGTCAGACCTGCAGTCTGTGTAATCCTAACCAGAGAGCTGGAGCCTGTTCTGGCTGACACTGGGCAGGAGGAAAGGAAGACTCTGGGACAGGCTGCCAGTTCATCCCGGGGCTGACAGCCGCTGGTTTAATGACAGCACTTGGGATTCTTTAGCAGAATTTGTCATGGCAGGTAGCCTATGACACACCCTGTTGTTTGCTTTGGAAGTTATTTCATCAAAATGAGATATTTTAATTTGTGAGAATGGGAACAGAATATCATTACAAAGAGTGTAATATACTGCATATTATTTTCCTCCTTTCTCTCATCTTCCTCTCCAAGTCTCCTCATCATCACTTCCCTCCCTCATCCTTTGGTTTCTCACCTGTTCCCTGTCTTCCTCCGTCTGTTTCATCCTTGTTACCATCATTCAGTTTTAGTTTCAGTGCAGCCACACAGGACTTTATTCTCATGAGGACACATAAACGCCTCCCTGAGTGAGTCACTGATGAAACCTGAGCTTACCCACTCGTCTGTGTGTCTGTCAACACTGACGCAGCCGTAAAGACGCAGGAGGCAAACCTAATCCCTCCAGATATTTCATCTCATAAATGGAGTCCTGGTTAGTTATGCTGTGGTTGGTTAGTCTTTATGGCTTTGAGTTCTGTAGTCTGTCAGCACACCCAAGACCTTTAAATGTGATGTTACACTTAGCCTCAGGCCTGTTTTTGACAGAATTTGGCCAATAAGTGCTGTAACGCTACTTGTAAGCATCAAACATCATCAGTAACTCATCATAAACCTCATCACCGCAGTATAAACACGTGAGGAAACGGTTCGATGGGTTTCTGCTGTTACATGGAGGCTCCAGCAGGCTGAACACGGTGTTTGTGTTAAATTAGACAACTGCCTTTTCTTTCCATGGCTGTAATTACATCCCTTTAATTCCAGTAAAAAAAGGCTGACAGGATCCACCCATTTATCCATTTTCTGTACCCGCTTCATCCAATTTAGGACGCTGTCCTGCAGGTTTTAGACATTTCCCTGCTTCAACACACCTGATTCAGATCATTAACAGGCTTGTGCAGAACTTAACAATCTTTTGAAGGGATCCATTTAATCTGAATCAGGTGCGTTGAAGCAGGGAAACGTCTAAAACCTGCAGGACAGCGGCCCTCCAGGACCGGAGTTTGACATCCCTGACTTAAAGTAAAGCCCAAAATGCTGTGACACTGTCTTACTCTATGGAGATTTTGCCATGTGCTGTGACCCGGTTAGATTAAATGAATGTGACTATTTCACTGGGGTCAAAAGAGGAGGGCCAAAATCCCCGGGCACTCGATCCTGCTCTGGAAGTGATGCCGTTGGCCCTGTGTGTGTCGGACAGTGCTGGCTGACTCACTTTTGGTGAGTGTTTCAGCTGTGATTATTTCAGGAATCAAGATTGAATATCAACTTTTCTGACAGTATCTAATAACTTTGACACACCATCCACCAAATTATGGCGTCAGAGGAGCTAAATATACAGAGTAGTTGGAAGCTGATTAAAGTACTGAGAGCAGAAGCTACGATGTTTGAGCCTCTGAATATTTACCAAAGATCTTAATAATGCACATGCCTCCTTCATCTCTTTTTGGTCAAATTCAAACACTGATGGGTTTTCTTTGCTTTTTCTTTTTTGGGCCACAGTTCAGAAAATTCCAATTAAACATTCAATGCTTTTTTACCACAGATGGACTAATTGATAATTATTATCTCCTTGCTTTTCCACAGCAACACCAATACCTCATCAAAATATGAGTCTCTAGGAGTAATATCATTGAATCATGGATGTTCTTCACAACTGATGACAAGGCCAGAAAACACTGGAAATATACAAATAACTTTTGGCATAAAGCTGAATAAAACCATCTTGCTTTTTGGTGAGACAGGAACAGGAAAGTCCGCTCTGCTCCACTACATCATGGGTGTAAAGTGGGAGGACCAAGTCTGGTTTGAGCTTGTGCAAGAGGAGAAGAGCAGTCATTCAGAGGGTCGGACGGCAGATGTATCGCTGCCCTACTCTCTGACCACAGGAATAGAGACGCTGCATTTCTCAGTTTCTCAGCTATCGGATTTGTTCCTCAGAGAATGGAGTCTGTGAACTTAAAGCGGTGGGTCTGGGGCTGAAGTCGACCGAGAACAGACCGACTGAAGTGCATTATCGATACGATGGTGTCTCTGTTTGGCAAAGACTTGGAGAAAAACACAGGGACCCTCATGACGCTCAAATGGAAAACCACCTAAAAATGTCTCACAAGCCCTCGTAGCTGCAAAAAAAGAGAAGCAGCAGCCCGTTTATTTCCTGTTGTCATGGCAACGATATCAATCATCTAGAGTATAAAATCAATTATGAATTAAATAAAGTGGAATATCCTGTACAAATATTCAAAACAAGTCGTACCGATGTTGCAGATTTTACCGCTGAAGCCTTTTCTGTGTGGACTTTGGACATTTCTGTTCAAGATAAAGTTGAACCGGGTGTAGAAATTGGTAGATTGAGGCTTTCTGATGAGGCAAACAGGTCTTTCTCTTGTGTATTTTGTTTGGAAACGTGACCTCTGGAGCAGGAACTTGAAGTGAAGTGTTATTTTCTAGATTTGTGTCCACAGGGGGGACCCAGAGAGCCTTCTTCCTCTGTAATCATGTTACTGTTCTCGGTCACCGGCCTCAGCAGCTGCTCTTCCTTTTCTCATGACAGGAGAATTTTAAATCTTGTTGCCACGGAGATGTAAGAAGAGATGCTTGTATGTTATATAATCTGCATTTTTCTACAGGATATGATCTCATTGTTTTAGGAGGGTTTTTCTTATTGTTTTCTCAGTTCTTTCTGTTTGATTAAATGCTTTATATTATCCTTATTTACTTTCTATGTCCCTGTAACATTGGAGATTAGTGTAATTGCATATATGAAGAGTAAGTGTGAACAGAAAGCCTGAACTGAAATTGTTAAGGTGAAGTCTGGTTCGAATATATCAGATTTAAGCTGCAGGTTTAACTTTGAAATTTGAAACTGTGAAGAGTGAGAAAAATGTGTGTCTTTCTGCTTCCTGACCTACAAAACAGCTGATTGTGATAAAGCTGCAGGTCCTCCAGCCCTGAGATGGTGTAACAGATATAAATGATTAACAGATAACACAGAAGACATTTGTTTGTATCTGAATTCAAGTATCGTTGAAGAAACCATTGAATGCAATGCTTTTTTATCTCCTTTAATGATAAGAACGTGATTTGCATTACATCTGCCTTCGATACCAAACATACAACTTCATCAATCTCTCAACATTACTATCCTTTCATTATCACAGTTTCAAAGTCAACTTACAGTGTCCCTGCCTTTCAGAATGATCCGACTTTCCCTCGTCCTCACATCAAAAGTGTTTGTTCTGATCATTATAGTGGCTGCAAGGTTGTGTGGCTGCCTCACAGCAAGAGGGTACCTGGTCCAAATACCAGCTGGGGCCTTCCTGTGTGGAGTTTGCATGTTTTCTGGGTTCTCTCCAGGTTTTTGCTTCCTCCCACCAGCCAAAAACATGCATGTTCGGTTAATTGGTGAGAAAATTGTCCCTAAGAATGAGTGTGTGCATAGTTTTTTTGTCTCTGAATGAGACATGAGTGGATATTGTAGCACATTATTGTATTGTAGTGTCATTCGGTTGCATGTGCTGTAGTTTGAGGCAGATGTTACTTCAAAAATACATCAGAAGAAAGTAATAAATCTGTCAGTTATTTATTTATTGCTACAGTTTGCATGTTAAAGGATTTAACATTTAAACATGTGATGCTTTAATTCTAAAGAATAGTTTTAAGTGAGCTAAAAGTTCCCGGATCAATGTTTTCTGTTACCTTTAATGTCCGACACAGGCGCATATGGTGGAAAGAGGAACTTCCACGACTCATTCCAACCTAAGGGTGACTTAAAAGGCTTCTGCTTTCTCAGATTTCCAGGCCGGATGAAGAACTTCCAAGATTCTACCCACTTTTCGTATAACTGGTCACTGCCATTCTCCTCAGGCTTCAGCTGCTTCATTGAACAGCGGCCTTTCTTGGGACGAGGTTGAGTTTTTCCTAAAAGGTGGCATCCTGCCAACTTCTTGTCAACTTGTTTCTCCTTCTCCATGTTCGAGTACAAATGCTTCCTTGCTTTGGGCTTCTTTTCTAAAATCACTCTTGGGTCACTGGGCACCTTAGACTTACTTCTGCCTCCTGCCCTTGATCCATGACCCTGCAGGAACAAGAGGGAGTTTGCCCAAAGTTTCAAGGTGACGCTGCTGTCGTGTAAACTGGATTTCATGTCTTTCTGTGTCCTCTTCCCTCTTGACCACCGAACTGCGTAGTGAACAGGATTGGGACAGGACTTCACCCAGGGTTGCTCCAGCTGGGGCATGGGGTTGGCAAGTCTAAACGACCTTCCCCACTTAGATTTATACTCACTTGCAAAGATATTTTGCTGCTGAGTGGGGCTGCTTTTGTTTTGCCCCAAAGACCCATAATAACTTGGCTGATGTTCGAGAAGAGACACGGCACTCCATGAAGACCTCCACTCTTTCTCAGGATATCTTTCCCTGAATATCTGGCTGTCAAAAGATCTGCTTATTTTCGCGTTGCCTCTTTGAAATGAAATCCCCCTTTTCAGGTGCTGGATCTCTGCTGCTTCATCCACCCACTTATCTCTTGGCACATGCTCCGTCCAGCGCAATGTGTGGTAGATGGACCACTTCCAGGCTTCCCTCCACTGAACCAGTGAGGGTTTGTCATGATGGAACTGCGTTACAGACACCATCCAGGCTTTGTGCCAGTCAGATATGGACCGAGTACGCTGCTCTTGTTCCTGTGAGTGATCGTGATGGTGGGAAGGCACACTGGATTTTCCTTGGCTGATTTGTCCAGGCTCTGATCGATGCTGGTGTCTTATGAACTTCCAGGACTCTGACCAAACTTGTTTCCCAGTTGGCCCGTTCCTAGGGAATTCCTCCGGCTCAAATTCATTCTGGTGCCGCTCCCAGTTTGCACGAATTTGTGCTGTGGTAGACCAACCCTGCTGCCACAAGTCAGGATCCTGACTTAAGGGCTTGCACTGATATTTCCATGAATTTTTCCATTCTGAGGAGGTGGGCTTTGTGTCCCCCCCCTTCGCTGACTCTTTGAAAGGCTTCAGGGGATCAGGCCTAAATCTTCTCCTCTCCATTCTCATGCTATGTTTTATCATCTTCCAACAGTCCCTCCAATCCGAGGAAGGCAACATTTTCTCCAGTTGCTTGAGAAGAAGAAGCTTTGACTGGGTGAATTCTCTTTTCTTCTGATACATCACGTCGTGTCTCAGTTGTTCATAACGTGGATCTGCTTTCTCTGCTGGGTGATGCTCTTTTTGACCCTCTTTGGCAGCGTCCATCTTTGGTGGTGGCGTCTTCAGAGCTTTTTCTATCTCCTCACATGGTTTTGAGTTGTTTTTTGGCACCTGCCATGACTTATTCCACTCGGTGTGTGCCTCAAATTCATTGCAGAGCTGCAGGTACAAATGTCTGTGATGACGTGTGTGAGGGACACTGATGAATCTGTGGGAATGGGACTCTTTCTGCTGACCATGATCACCAGAGCCGTGGTCAGAATTCTTTAGACCGCTGAAACTTGCTGTAGCGGCTCTCCACGAACTGGCCCACTGAGGACGGTTAACTTTCTGATGCTGAGGCTTGAAATTATTGCCACCGTGGTGGTTGGAAAGCTTCCAACACTCTTCCCATTCTGAACTAATCTCTATATCCTCATCCTGCTTGTTAGCATTAGAGCGATCCATCAAACCTTCATTTGTAAAATGATCCTCCTGATTGGCTGGCTTGGTGGACTGCCACGAATCAATCCATTCGGATGAATACAAGGCTTCATTGTGGCGCTGGGTCTCCACCAGCAGGGTGAAGAATCCAGATTTGTGGTCATTCTCCCCATTAACAGACGTTTTCTTCTTCATTTCCTCAGGTCTTTGCCAGGATTTGTGCCATTCGTCAGCTGAAAGGCTGAAGTCTAGCTGCTGTGATTCCACCATCTTGAAGTGAGGTTTTCTCCAGAAGTGAAGGCTGTGAGGATCCATCACGTTGGGCTCGTTGGGCCAAGGCTTACCTGCTTCGGTGTGAGGTTGCTGGGTGGCAAACATCCAGCACTGGCCCCAGTCTGAGCTAGCCGGGGAGCCCTCTGCCGGCGGTGGTAAGGATTTGTTGTACTTCCACGCCTTGCCCCACACCATAGTTGGAGGTTGAGTTTTGGTGAGGTACATGAATAACTGCTGCCTGTTGAAACTCTTGTCCTGCACCGTTTTGTTCTGACCTTTTTTGAAATTTGTGGTGGGAGTGGAGAAACTTTTACTCTGGATTCCTGGTCTCCCAGGTGCACCTGAACCCACCCCACGGAGAGGAGCACGAGGAGCTGTGGGTTGCTTGCTTTTCCACACATTGTTGTCTGGCAGAGTTTCCTGGGGTTTAGGTTTCCTCTCCACCCTTTTGTATCCTCCTTGTTTGGAAGCCAGACGGTTTGCCCAGTCTTGGTTAATGCTGTGAAAACAAATATGACAGAAAATGACAAAATGCATGAGATTTATCTCATTTAATTGAATCTGAAGAGAATTATGTTGCATATTAAACCAATCAAGTCCATCTGGTCCTACTCCTGTCGCTCTCCACCTAACACCAGCTGTGCTGTCCTGAAACTTGCCTTTTCCCTATTTTAATTTTAATTTTAAAATCATTGCTTGTGTTACATTGTTTTTAACCTATGACCTTGAGTGTCCAGAAAGGCGCCTAAAATGAAATGTATTATTATCATTATTACACCCACATCATATTAAAATCAAAGCATGCAGATTTGTTTGTGCTAGAGGACAAGAATGGGAAGAAAAGACGTGAAAGACTTTTACCTTTGCAGATCGTTTACATGCACTAAAGGTTATCGAATGTCCTGCAGTCAAAAATAGCTAAATATGTCCTCCTTAAAATCTCTTAAATTGTAAAGCTATGGAAATAACTTTGCCGTATAATCACGTCATCCTCAGCTTCCTTACTCACTGTGTTTAGTGTAGGTCATAAAACACTCTGTGTCACGTGGTCCATGCATTCATTCCATCTCCTACTAAATCTGTAGAGCTACACAAGCTGCCCAAGAGGTCATGACACATAATGCATTCTATCACATGTACTTCCAGTTTAAGATCAGGTGTCAATGTTACCTTCTAACCTTTTGGTGCACATTTGGATCAAGTGTTCTGCACTGGGCTGCTCAATTTCCTCCTATTTAACTTGAATAATTCTAATAATAGGAGTAGGATTAATAAGGAATAATAATAAGGGGTGTTTCTATCATACATTAAGTCAAACCGTTATTGAGCAGAAGAAATGTGGAAGACGCTCAGTCATTATCATATCCTTTCCATTCCTGTCCACAGCTATAACCACAGCTGTTCTTCATATTAGAGATGAATCCGAACCAGCTGTCACTGATCAAAAGTGCTGATCCAGCATTCACTGCCACTTATATTAATCAGTGGAGCCGGCCAAGCTCATAAATAAAAAGCTCAGAGATGCAAATGTTTGTACAGAATGTTTTAAAAGCTAATATAAAGAAATGTGAGCCCATATGTCGATATAAATGTTACTGAACTATTTCAGTCAAAGTGGTTCTGTTTGTTTGAATTCAAGCATGGGACACATTCAGGGAATAATATGACAAATGTGGTCATAAATACCAGTTTTAAGCTACCTTAAATGTTTTTTTTTCACCTCTAATGTGCAAAGAGAAGCGAACATGCTGTTAACTTGAGGAGGTCAGGAGGAGAAAACCAACTGTCTGGTGCTGATTGTCTGTGGGGTCATTTTTATCCAGTAAGTTAAGTTTGTATTTTAAGTGCTAATTTAATTACTGTGCAGCATTTTTCATCAGGCAGCTCTCCAGCTGTACTCATTGTTCGCTGTCCTGCTGGTATTACCTCAGCAAATCATGACCCAGCTGAGAACTTTCATTCTTTGGTTGACAGAAAGTTCTGTTCCTTAAAGGCTGCCAACAGCACAGATACCGAGTTACACAAGTGCATTTTTCATTCTTCCATCACTTTCAACATTATCACCCTTTTACAGACAAATCCACACAACATAAATGTAAGAGGAGCCATGTTTCAGTGCTTAGCAATGCTATGAAGTGAGTCTTCTGACTCGGAACAGAGTCTGGAGGTCCAATATCATGAAATTGCTTCTGTTTTACTGTTTTTGTGTCACAAATGTTCGTTTCTCTCTGGACAAACAATGATTAAACTGTGTTATAAACTATAAGGCTCTGACACAGCCCGATATCTTCTGTAATTCAGCTTCTGCAGAAGGCAGTATGTTTTACAACTGAAGATATCTAATCCTCAGCTAAAATCAATCACATCCAAGATCTTTTATGAAGATATCGCTGCTCTTGTGCTTGTTTTATTTATCTTGTTAATAGTTTTATGGAGAGACACAAATAGCTGGTTCTCACATAGGCAGAGCGCTCTTCTCCACCCGTTGCTGCTCCAGCTGGATCTTCTGTCCATGCTCTCGTAGCCTGATCTCCCAGACGTTCATCATGATGGAGGCATCGCAGCCCACCACCTCTGCACTCTTCTCACTGGCCATCTTCAAACTGCTTCAAACTTTCTGCACACACAAACAGAGAAAGACCCTTCTTATCTTTACTATGTCCACACTTCGTCCACCTTTTGGATGCCAATAATATCCAGATATGTCAGAACCCTGCGGAGATGGAGCAGGTGTACCTTGGGCTGGTGATAATCCCTCCGATCTGCATAGAAACGCTGCTGACAGCTCTGTTAATATACACTCTCTCTCTGGTGGTCTTGAACCTGCTGATGGATATTTGAGGGGCCGTCCAAACTAAAAATATAACACCCTCCAGCACATGTAAGTACACCCCCACACCCTCACACCCACATGGAGGAAGATTTACTGCTTTCCTTGAACACATGTGGCAGCGTACATATGTGTAACAAATCTACAGTTACAGTAACTCTGGGTACATAACCATTGGTACCGGCCACAAATACACAGTTTTCTGAAAACTGTCTCAGCAGCGCAGTCTCCAGGAAAAGAGGTTTTAATTTAACATTCAGAGAAACCAAAGATATGTTTTTACATCATATGCAATATATTCATACATATCATATATTATATTATCATTTTCTTGTATTAATACTACTATTGTGATGGGATAATTTATGCATGCACTTAGCTTAATAAATGGGGAATTTGAACATGTATCTTATGTTGTTAACGGGTCAACTTGTTCTTGTTCTTGAGTGAAGCATCTTCTCACGCTGACAATCACCACTCCAGCACCTCTCTGTTATCCAGCTCGTATTTAATGATGACTCCCTGCAGCTGCAGCCAGACTTTCTGCATGACTGACAGACCTTCCATGCAAAAAATACTCTTAGTTGTTCTTCTCCTTATTCAGACGAACTTAAGAAAGTGTCCACAACACTATGCAACGTATACTTCTGGTCCTTTCCATACCCTACGTACAGTGGCACAAGACATTTGTGTGAAAATGTTAACCAGCTTGTTGATTCTTTCAAATAGGTAGTCAAGAGGCTTTGGTGCTTATGTACGACCGAAGGAAAGTAAAAAAGTGGGCACAATCACCCTAAGCATCCCTAATACCTGCTCATGTGTAGATAGATGAAGATGATGCCAGTTGTTTGAGAGGGAAAATAAAAAGGACATTATTCATTTTTGTTTTGAGTGTAGCATTATGGGCACTGAGAAGGATGCATTTAATGCTGAATATATTGCTGAAACTGATTATTGTGTCACCTGCAGCTGTGCTGACTCAGGTCAGATTTCTTTGTGACATGTGGAATCCGATATTTTCTATTCTGAGGCAGGTATGTGGTCATTAACCGTATACAAATCTGACTTTTTTGCAATGTTACCTCAGTCTGTACGGTCAAATCTGAATTCATGCAAATTCTACCTAATTCATGCGTCTTCTGCGTCACTCTTGATCAACATTCATCACAACTCTGTAGGTGAGAGTCACCACATGTTTGCATCTGAAGACCAGCGAGGAACAGTCTGAACATAGTCGAATGAGCTTAGACCAGTCTGTATGATTATGAGGATGGGAATCGAGAAACGGTCGATAAAATGTTGGTCCATACTTGAAATTAGTGTTACTGCAACCAAAGCCATTTGTTCTATACATAACTGGATGAGAATCGATAAGAGAATCGATAAGAGAATCGATAAGAGAATCGATAAGAGAATCTACAAGAGAATCGATAATCGAACCGGAATTGCTAAATTCTTAACAATTCTCATCCCTATTATGGGCCTTTTTTGTTTTTTACTGAATTTGAGGACACACCTGTGCATGTACAGTCTAATTTAGTGTTACAGCTGTGATTGATGAATCATGCTATTCAATCACGTAACCCAGTTTCTTGTTTGTGATTTATATGTTAAGCAGTTTCAGAAAATGAACTTCAACATAAAAACATCCGGTTATGTGAGTGTCAGCTCTGCCTTTTCTACATTCTGCCTTTCTCTCATCTTCTGACGTCAGTGCAGTGTGAGCCTTGTTTTATACCCACTGTCTTTAGAATAAGTGCACGGAATAGTTGATAAATCCTCTCCTTCTCTGCGGTGCCCTTCTGGTAAGTTGAGCTGTGAAGGCCAGTGCTGAAAGCTGCAAATGATACCTTAATACCAGTGATTAAGCCGACTGTGACAGCCTGAACTTGTTAATAACTTCTCAACAGAAACTCAACTAAATTAAATGGAATATAAAGGATATAATGATATGAATGATGCTGCACTTATTTTGAATATTTCCGGTAACAGGCAGCTTGGGCGGGGAATTGTGTGCTTATTCTAAGCAAAACTATCTTTACTTAACACCAGTCAGCAGATATGAAGTGTAACCATAGAGCTTTATGACAAAAACAGAAAATAACACATTTCTTTACAGCTTGTGAATAATCACAGCAAAGTCCATGTAAATCTGATCAGTTTTGATATCTCTATTCTGAGTGAGACCACTTACTGAGCAGGTTTAAAATGTTTCTGGAGCTCAGTCATCACATTCAGAGACCTCTGGCGGCTGCTGCTGCTGCTGGTTGCTGAGCCTAAATTTGATCCCAGTCTTCATGTGTTATTTGAGGCTGAAGATGCACATCTCCAGCTAATAGTCTTGGGCTCACACTTCACCCCATAAATGTTCAGTTGGTTGTATTAAACAGCATACTGTGAATGTCAGGGCTCCTGAAACACGCTGCCTGAAGATAACTGAGCGACAGCATCGAAGGTGTTTAGTGCGTGGCATCTTTCCGAGTGTCGTTTTATGACAAAGTAAGGAAATTAGAACCTGCTTTTTCACCTGTATTCGCAGATAAATGAGATTTCCCATCTGCTTCTTTACTTTGAGCCTCTGAATGGAAGCATCTTGTCATGTTGCTCTGACACCTGACCCGTGAAACCTGACCTCCGTCCCACTCCCTGGAAGCTCTGCCCAGTCTGAAGACTTTCTGCTTCACTCGTTTAGTGTCCAGATTCTGGACATTCACTGTCCAAAAATAACGTGGATCCTCTTAAATAGAAAGAAAGACAGTTCATAGTGTGGCAGTAACTTTAGGTAAGATGCAACCTTATTGGACCAATCGACAGCCTGCTATTTATAGTTTCCAAGAGTCACATAATCAAGTAAAATTCAGGCATCTGCAACATTTTTATGCTGCAGAAAGACATCATGGAGGACCTCCAAAGTGTGGATGTCATACATCTAAAGTTGCTATCCAGATTAAACAAGTTTCTCATTAACATGATATGACTGATATGCAGTTCTTTAAAATGACTGGAAAAGTACAGGCTGCAAATATGTGGAATCAGAAGTTGATAAGTACTCCTTTCTTCTATTTACTTTAAAGCCAATTTAAACCACCCGAGTGGCTTTGGTGAATCATTACAAGATAGCACAACCCTGCAGGGTGTGGGTCTCTGAGGTGAAAGCAAGATGTTTCCTGCGTCCACCTCCTCCTCCAAGGATTAAAAGACCAAAAATAATAGTCATGGGAGAACTCAGTTGTGATTACATGAACATGAAGGTAACAGGATGTTTCCCAGCTACCTGAACATCTCTCAGTTTTGGGGTAATACTTAATTCAACAGTGGATTGCTTTGAATTTATATCTTTTAATCTGGCTTTGTTATTTGTTGAATATTCAGAATGTATCACCAGCCGAAGGATTTGCTTTAGTTTGATTATTGGCTGCAAAGTTTTGTGATGTTTCTTTGCTTCTGAGCCTCAGAGAGTTTTGTTGAGGCAGAAAAAGGCCCAAACAGCGACTGGGTTAAGTAGATGAGCCAAAAGGCCCTCATAAACAAGTCTGTATTTCTGTAAAACTTTATTTAAAAGCATCCTAATGCATGAAAAGCTGGCACACATGAAAAGTCTGATATGTTCTACTGATCTACATGTCACAAAAAGCATTTGACTGATGCAGAAATTCTAATCTGTTCAGAACAAATTAGTTTTTAAAGGTGGCACAATATCAGCTGGACCTGGAGTACCAAGGCCTTAAATATCTATGGTCACACAGGAATATGTCACATAACATGGAAAAATCCCTTTTTCTGTTCTGGGGAGCAGAAGCAAGTGTAAAACACAACACTGGCCTTTTTTTTAGTAAACCTTTGTTTGAAAGGAGCCAATCCAACTTACTCAGATAATAAACTGAGTATCTTAGTGACCCATCCAGGTTGTGTCCCCCCCTCTCACCCAATGACAGCTGACATAGGCCCCCGTGTTTCCTTGTGTTCTCGGGGGATTTGTCTCCTGGAGGCTAAAGAAAAAGACAGATTGTGAGTGGAAAGTTTCCTTTATCAACAATATGGAAACACCTTCTTTAAAATAAAGCTGAGGAGTCATCTGATTTTCCATCTTCTCGGAGTGTTTCTGTCTTTCTCTAACTTCTTGTTTAGCATCTTAAAAGTTTCTCATGTGTTTTATTGTGATATAGTGTTTCTGCTCTTTGTTGTCAGCTTCTGCCAACAGGTGGCGCACTCTGACTTAGGACAGTTAACTTTTACCTGCTGAAGCCATGAATCAACTACCTCCTGAAGCTGTCCCTGCGGAGGCGCTTTTTCTCTGCACTGGTTTGGAAAGCGATGGAATAACTTCACACTGATTTTGTTTTCCTCCTGGCTGTGGATCAGAGTCCTTTAATGCGTCACATTACATTCTCACCATTCATTCACACATTCCTGTTCAATGAGGGTTGAAGATCAGATTAAATTTTATTGTCATGTAGATGCAGGGAAATACATGGATTTCATCCAGGCTGGAACCTGTTGAACACACACATGCACAGGGTCACAGATGCCATACACCTGAGCGGTGGGCAGCCAATCACAGCACCCGGGGAGCGTGGGGGTACGGTGCCTTGCTCAAGGGCACCTCGCAAAGACGACCCACTCTAACCACTGAGCCACGGCTGCCTGAGACAGCCTGTGGTCTTTGGTATTTTCATACAGGTTAATACCTATCAGTTTTAATTTTGGAAAGTACTGAGTACATTTTTCAGAATCTTGTTTATTTTTCTTCAGTCATGTTTCATAAAAGCAAAATATAAAAGTCAGAAGGCAACAAGAACAACAGTTTACACAAAATGTTTTTGTGTAAATTTCCTGGCAGGTTTACAGACGACATTCCAGAAGGGAGTTGTTTCCCAGAACTAAGTTTCCATTGTCAGCATTACTGTCAGTGACGATGTTAATGAAACATTTACGCCTTCCTCCTTTAAACAGCTTTGTGCAGGTAAATTCTAACTGGAAACACATTTAGACCAATCTCAGCATGTTTTGCCCTCTCTTGAGGAACCTCAGTCGATTAATTGTATCTACTGGGATGTGCAAGAGGGGGAAACTTAAAAAAAAAGACTGAACAGAATGTACCAATGCATGACCTGAATCCTGCAACATTAGATATCCTAAGCTGTGACTGATTTACAGCACAGATATTTGTGTGAGAGGCAGATATTTTGACTGCATATGGTGCTGGTGGTAAAAATAGAGTTGCACAGACTGTTCTGGATGTCTCATCTGTGACATGAACACTGGGCCACCATCAGAATCTGAATAAGAATCTGTTTAAATTACCAGATATGTAGAAATACAAATAATGTTTGCTGAAGCAATGTGGAAAAGAAAAGATCAAACATATGAATAAAGAAAAGTTTTAGAAAATTATGCCAGTTCAAAAATTAATTTGCACAAAAAGCTAAATATCATCGTGATGAATGATATTTAGCCATGATATTTTAATATTTTCAAAAAATACCGGTTTCACACCTTGAAAAAGCAGAAACAATAAAGTATTTATGCAGATTTGACAAAAACGTCTGTGGATGGACCCTCAGTACAACACACAGTATGTTGGGCTGATCAGATTCATTCAAACAGCAGTTTGCTTTTGTCTCTACAGGCAGAAACCTCAGTGGGGTGGAGTGGCTGTTCACAATATAATGGAGACAGTTAGCACCTTCAAAGGAATACTCAATTTTTGCAGAGGGGACATGCAGCATAAGGGAAAATCTCTGGGCCTGCAAATCAGTGCAGTTACATGAGCGCCATCGGACCGGATTAAAGGCTAAATTACAATAAAACGGAGTTATTCAGCTGATGTAGACACATTAATCTGACAAGAAAACGGATCGGATCGAATTAAGACCCCGAGATAACTCGATCCAAACGGAGACGACGGTGGATCGGCTCGAGCGTTCTGCGCATGCTCCAGATTTTTCCCCGCGATCGTCACCCGGAAGTGGAAGGAGACGATATCACTGTTGTTGTCGTCAGAAAGAAAGAAACAAGGCGATGGAGAATGCGCCGTTGGGCATCGTCTGTGCCATAACCAGCTCATCACAGATGGAGAGGGACGCAGCTTCATCTCGCTCTGCGTTCGCCATCTTTCTGAATGCCTGAGTTTGTTGTTGTTGGTGGTGAAGACGTCAACAGGAAGTGGCTCTATTAGCGATAGCTGAAATGGGGACAGCGCCACCTATGGTACCGGGGTATGACATGCTTTGTGCCAGTGATTCCATTCATTCACCGCCATATATCCAAGGAGAATTACCCTCAGATAAGGAGCAGAACCCAACTGTAGCTATAATCCAGTTCATCTCATCATGTAGACCCGCTGAGTGTTAATTTAATAAAGGTATTATCTGATAGACACCCATTACGATGACTTACTTTCAAATGTTGTGTATCGCAGTGATGTAAATTCAAAGGATATTAAACGTGGCCAGATGAAGCACAGTTATGGGGAAATTATGTAAATTGTTCATATTATTTGTCACACTGAATGTCAGAACAACATCAAGGGAATGAATAAAATAATGGTAAACATGTGGAGGTGATATTCTGATATTTTCTACATGTTGAAGTCACTTACTAGGATGACTTTGTACCGAGCACCAAATCTTTCTTTGAAAGAAGAATAAATCTGGGATTTTTTTGGAGGATAAACCACAACAAGCAGGAGAAGCTAAACTTAAAGTAAGACTTCAAACGATGAGTTCAAACTAACAGCAGGTCTTTAGGACTCCAGACTGTGGCCATTTAGTCAGATTTTGTGACCTTTTTTGGGGAAGTGTAGCAGAATTTTACATTGAGGTAAACCCTTTTTAATCCTTTTTAATGTTAATATTATTATAAAAGATCATAAGGAAGTAACTTTGGTGTGTCTGAGTATAAGTTGTTCTTGTGAGTTGAGACAGAACACGATTGTACGGCCCTCATATGAATATGAGCTTAATTTTGATCTGTGTGCTTTTCATCAAATCAAGAGGAAACCAATACACTGGTATCGATAGCTGATCGGTAACCAATACCAGTGTGACAGGAGCTTAATTTTCCTGCAATGTGTTTGTGAAAGTTAAACATGTTAAAACAATAGGTTGCACTAAGAGTAGTTTTATATTATTAAAATGCACAAAGTGCAGCTGTATTTGGGTTGAATATAATGATTTTAATTGTAAGAACCGTCATATCGGTACTCTGTAATGGCAAATACTAAAAGGTAAGTACTTGTACTTGTACTCGGTTTTAGAAAATGTGTTATCGATGCAACGTGTGTTCAAATAATCAAGTTTCATCGAGACGGCAAAAGTTTTCCGTAAGGTTACAATCATCAGGACAGACTGCTGGATAGACAATGAAAGGAAGAGGAAAGTCAGACAGGTTTTACAGGAAGCTTGACTTTGTCATAAGGTAAATATACTATAAATATAAATATACTGTATATATGAATATATTTATATATGGAACGGCTCCCATCTACTTCATGACTCAGTCACAAGATAATCCAGCCTCTTTTCATGTGTTCCATGATGGTGGAATTACCGACCAAGTGCTACAAGAAACTCTTGAAGACCAGAGACATTATTACGACACGTCCTTTTATTCATCTGTTTAGTTTAATTTAATTTTTCACCTGTTTACAAGTCATAACATCAAGAGGAAAGTGGAAATTAACTGGAAAACTTTTTCTTTTCAGGGCTTCTGTAAGAGAGAAAAAATCAAAACAATAAAATCTAAGAACATAAAAAGATTGATTCAAAGCACCTTGAACACGGAACATTTCCGTGTTGAATGGCACGTGACTCAATTTCAATTAGATGACAAATGTTAGCCTCAGGCAACCATCAGGACAAACTGCATTTTTGTAGCAGCAGAGGTGCAGACAAACAGCAACAGAAACCTCAGATGGAATCATTTTTTTCATTCATCTTTCTTAGATAAGTAGTTTCGGTAATTCACACCTTAACTATTTCCACCCTTGGAGTAACTGCACAAAGACCAACTTCTCTCGTCATTTTCTCACACATGTTGAAATGTTCTGTTGTTCCAGAATGTGAGAATCCTGCATTCAGTCTCGTTAACTTGCAGCTTGTCTTCCGAAGCATTTACTGCAGGCGTGCTTCGTGGCAAAAGCTGCTGCTTTAATCTGACTTTGTAGGTTAACAATGATTTCTACATCGTACTTTTAGCATCATGTCCTGCCTCCTGTTTGATATTCCCTGCCCTCCCTCTCATATGATGACCCAAAATGGTGAGGCGAGAGTTCTCCGGGGAGATCATAATTTTCCATTTCTAGCTTCTCTTCATCAGCTTCCTGTAATTTACAGAATAGAATTTAAAATGATTCCCTTCACAGATAAAGCCCTTCATCATGTCTTTTTAAGAACCCATTTTTTAACACCAAAGCAGTTTGTTCTCACTGCCGACCTACTTGTGGTTTCTGGAGTGGTTACGGGAGGCAGAGCCTTCTGTTATTAGGCTCCTCTCTTCTGAAACTAGATGATTATATAGATTTATTATGGGATTAATCATTTACTAAGAGTAAGAAACTATGTGAAGCTTCATGCTCCGAAACTACATAGCTTGACCCAACGTCTGAAACCAGAAGACGTTCAGTTGAAAGTTCACAGAGAAGCTGTCAGTACCCTAATATAAACTTACAGTTTCTCTCATTAAATGAGAGGTTCTGTGTTAGAAGAGCCAGTTTGTAAAGGGATTAGATCAAAAATTAGCTCTGATGTCGGAGTTGGAGGTATAGATGTCGTTGACGTTGCAGTAATAGTGGGAGTCGGAGGCAGAGTTGTAGAGGTCCATGTTGTCAGCGACGTCCTGTGAAGGAGCAGCCAGAACGGACTGAAACAGGATCACTTTCTGCATCAGTTCAGCCATGAAGGAGAAGCTGTAAATCTGCTTCTCTGCAGTGTCTCTATCTGCCTTCTCCTGCAGAACCCTCTCTGCCTCCTCGAACATTTCATCACTGAAATATTTCCCCCCATTCGCTGCCACCATACCATCGATCATTCTGATCAGCTCCACCACCTGAGGTCTTTTGCACCTTTTCTTGTTGTTGAACACATGGTAGCGGCTTCCACATCTCTTTATCAGCTGTTGAAGTTTGGGGTGGCCCTTTTGTACATACTGCTGTATGGTTTTGTTCTGCAGCTCATCTCCTCTTGTGAACAGAACAATCATGTACTGAGATGACTCGGGTCCAAAAAGCTTCTCCAGGGCTTCCACGCAGTTCTCTTCTTCTTTGGTAAATCTTCCAATCTGAAGGACCAAGAGGAAGACGTGTGGCCCAGGGCTGGATACCTGGATGCATTTTGCGATCTCTTTCTTTATGCTCTCTGGACTTTTAGTTGTGTCCAGAATGCCGGGAGTATCCACCACATGAATCTTTCTGTTACATTTGACCCGCTCTTTCTCACAACTCTGTGTGACAGACTGCAGACTTGCTGAGGACTCAAAAATCTCTCTACCCACAATAGTGTTAGCAGCTGCACTCTTCCCAACTCCAGTTTTCCCAATCATCACAATCCTCAGAGGAGGACCTACAAACAGAAAAGTATTTAAAGCTCATTTTCTTTCATGAACACACAGGCTGTACACTGCAGAATTAATACTGAGAGTAAAATTCACCTTCAGGAACAGACAAGCGGTTTCCCATCTCGACTCGCTTTTCCAAAGAATGAAAATACAAAAAGTGTCGCTTCTGTTTTCAGGTGAAAGTCTCCACCCAGAAGGTGGATCTAACCCTTCTGTTTATATCAGAGTCAGTTTCACTTTGGCACAGTTCAGATCCAAAGACTCACCTGCTGTCTGTTCCTAAAGAAGCATTTTATGATGAGTCATCCAACAGGTAAGTCATTTCAACTCTTTTACTTTCAAATCAACATCTGTAAAATGCTTTGATCTATTAGATTTAAACCCTGAAATTTAGTTGTAAAATGTTTGAAAATTTCCACACAATTTGCTCATATTATTGAGAGGCTTTTTGACCTTTGGTTTCTGAAATTTTTTTAACGTAACGTGATCAATTAGAACCTAAACTCTGAATTTATAGTTCGTCATGGAGCAAAATAGTTATTTAAATGTCTGCTCAGTTTAGATTGTGAGACTGCAGGTTTTTATTCTTTGTCAAGTGGCAAAGACCAAAGAATTTTCTTCACTGTAATACTGTCAGACAGCACCTTCTAATATCTTCTGTTAGTTTTTAATATTTTCTTGCATGTTACATAGTGTATGAACTGACATTGTAAATCAAAAGTAAACCACTTTGATATAATAAATAATGTTAAATGATGCTCTATGGAGGGTATAAAGATACTTCATCTGGATACGCCCTTGAGTAGCACAACATTCAACATGGCTGGCGTCATCCGTCGTGGCAGTGGCGCAAAAAATGGGTGCGCACTACATGCGCTCGAGGGGGCGCCAAAGCGATGGGGTGGAAATAATTTCGAGTAGGCGTTTTCTTTAACAGCTTTTGTGCATGTGTAAATGATATGATCAATAACAGAGGCACGTTACTGATTAGGCATGGATGAATTACGAGGAGAAACAGGAGATGTCTTTTTTTTGCGCCTTTACGGCGAAACATGTTGAAAGAGGCTGAAGAATCACAGCAATCCATCTGGCCCTCTTCGCTTTTTGGAAGTTTGTAAAAACAAAACTTCTTGCACAATCTGTTGGTTCGGTTTTATATACGGGTCTTTTGCACGCAGGCATCTTATGCAACATTAATAATTGCAATTACAGACACGTAATGGCGGAATGGCGGATGCAGCCCGTTCAGTCGATTGCAGCAGTCACTGATTTCTGTGTAGTCGCGCCAGGTAAAGAGTCCACTGTCTTAAACCCGCAGTATTTTTGCCACACAGTGAGCATAAATCATGTGTCATTCCGTCTGTAAGTGCGGATCATTGCACTGGCTGGCATACAAGTTTTTAACGTCAAAGCAACAACTATATTTCTAAACTATTGACTATTGACTATTTTTTTTTTACAGAAACAATGGAAATCTGTGACAGTAAGTTCATCATCACTCTGTTTGGAAAGAAAACTCATTTCAAGGAGGACATTGGGGTAATGATCCTCAAGGAGGACCACCTTCACCACCCTGTGAACCCCTTTGTCAAAAAAACAGATGACGTTTCCCTGGGAGAAAACGAGACATTCAAAGTTGTCTGCACCGGTGATATCTTAGAGGAGGATTGTTTGCACCCAGACCAGCAGGTCATTGACTGCATGGCACTGTCTCATCCTGGCCCCCATCTGTTCATACTGGCAATAGATGCAGAGCACACTGAAGAGGATCAAATTAAAGATCAAATAGATAAACTTAAAGATCACTTTGGAAAAAGATTCACATCAAACTTGGTTGTACTGTTTCCCAGCATTGAGGACCTCCAAGCTCTCACTCATCTGGAAAAACAACCGAACATCAAGTTTGCAACTGCCAGTGAAAATCTGAGCTCTATATGTAAAAAATGGTGTTCATATCGTGAGCAATTCCCCTACGATTATACCAATTACAGCAGAGATGTGGTCGAAAGGAGAAGGAGAAGTTTGAACAAGCAAAGGTAAAGATGTTTATCTCCAAAAAAGCTTTTATTACACACAGAACAGAAGTTCCACCTTATTTCAGTTCTAATTGTTAAAGGTCCAGCTGTCATCATCACCCAAACACCAGAGAATGATGGCAGACATGAATGAATAAAGCCCAACCCTTTTCAGGGAATATTTAGCAATGTCTGTGTCAAAAGCATTAAAGACAACAATTAAAGACTCTATTTAAAAGTGAATAAGACAGTATACTTGCAAAAATTATGTACAAAAGCTAACCCAAAAAGCAAGATGGAACCTTGATTGGATAACTCTGATATTCTTCTTATACAGTTCTTACAGTGATGCGTGTTGGATAAATGAACGTTCTTCATATCGCGGTACAACAGCAGGTAAGTCTTTATTATCATTGATTCTTAAAAATGCTGCAAACTTTGATAAACTTTTTATCTCGTGTCACAACAATGATGATAACAATAAGAATAATACCCAGAAACTTATGCACTGAATTAGCTGAATGAGATGAGGAAAGATCTAAAGATGAACACCTTTTCACAGGCTCCCAGCATATCAGTCCAGCCTCTCATCAACGAAGTTTTGCTGCACCTGCAAACACAGAAACTCATCAACATATTGGTATGTTTCCGGAGATCAATACAACAAGTAAGACTTAAATAAAAGACACAACTCTTTTATTAGAAATCATTCAGAGGCAAAAAATGGTAGAAATAGGCAAAAATAGGGTAGAAATAGGCAAAAAAGGGTTGCTAACATCAGAAAAAGTTGCTGAAAACATTGAAATACTGTATTTTCCTTCTGGATCCTGCAGGAAACGGTGCCAGCGCAGTTCCAGGTGAGATACTGCAAACTTTGATAAACTTTTTATCTCGTGTCACAACAATGATGATAACAATAAGAATAATACCCTGAAACGTATGCACTGAATTAGCTGAATGAGATGAAGAAAGATCTAAAGATGAACACCTTTTCACAGGCTCCCAGCATATCAGTCCAGCCTCTCATCAACGAAGTTTTGCTGCACCTGCAAACACAGAAACTCATCAACATATTGGTATGTTTCCGGAGATCAATACAACAAGTAAGACTTAAATAAAAGACACAACATACAACACTCTTTTATTAGAAATCATTCAGAGGCAAAAAAGGGTCGAAATAGGCAAAAATAGGGTAGAAATAGGCAAAAAATAGGATAGAAATAGTCAAAAAAGGGTTGCTAACATCAGAAAAAGTTTGTTGAAAACATTGAAATACTGTATTTGCCTTCTGGATCCTGCAGGAAACGGTGCCAGCGGGGTTCCAGGTGAGATATTTAACATCATCCTGCTGGGACTAACTGGGACTGGAAAGAGTGCATCTGGAAACACCATCCTGGCTGCTGGAAAATCCAAGAGTCACCATCCAAAAGAGTTGTTTAAATCTGAAGCTCATTCTGTACCAGTGACCCGACAGTGTGAGGCCATAAAAGCAAAGAAACTGAAAGGAGCTCAGGTTATGGTGGTTGACACTCCGGACTTCTTTAGTGATCTTATTGAGGATCCTGAGCGACATATAGAGGAGTGTAAAAGGTATCTGGTGTCAGGTCGATATGCAGTTTTGCTGGTGATACAGGTGGGTCGGTTCACAGATGGTGAGCGAGGAATATTAGAAAGGTTGGAGAAAAAGCTGGATTGCAAGATCAGGGATCACACAACTGTTCTGCTGACACATGCAGAAGATCTGAAAGATGATCCGAGGGCTTATATCGACAATGAGGTTCACCTCAAGCACACTGTTGAAGTATGCGGCTATCGCTTCCATCTGTTCAAGAACAACTCCAAAGAGCCTCAACAGGTTAAAGAGCTTGTTGAGAAAATTCCTTTCTTAAAACAGATTATCTGGGAAAAGCACAGAGGCGAGTTCAACAACAAAATGGCTCCACAATGCTGTTTGAGCTAAGCTTCCTGCACTGGAACACAGTGCCAGTTAAAAGTTTGGGTATGTCTGCTCCTTCAAGGGCTCGTCTTCACTTTAGTTTAGTTTTTTTATTGTTTATTGTAGAAAAAATGTCTTAAAAGTGCAAAATTACAAGTACAGAATGGGAAAATTCATCCAAGAAATGTAAAAAAGCAACAAAAAAAGCAGATTTTAGTGATTAATGATCACCTTTAATACTGGAATATCAAACTAATCATTCTCTCAACCAGCTGCAGAGACTAAATGAGTGTTTTTTCATTCATCTGCACTCAAACCCACCCAAAACGATCCAGTTTCAGGATGAGCAGCTGAATTTTGTCCCGTTCAGCCCTAAAGCAGCTTTCTCTGAGCTCCCTCCAGCAGTAAAATCCAGTCTGATGATTATTCTTGTCTTGAGTCTTGGTCCTAGACTTTATCTTTTCTTCCTCACTTCCTCCCAGAGCATCTTTTGTTTTTACCTTCATTTGTAATGAAGATCGTCTTTTTTTTCCTCCAACTTTATTGTGTAAAGACAAAAATGACAGTTTTGGGTTGTTGTTTTTCAGTTTATTCATCATGGTTAAAGCTTGTTATCATGTTGTTGGTCTGTGATGTGACACCATGAAGCGAAACGGTGTCACGCCGAGCTGGAAACCAAATGTTTGAACTGTGGTTCCCAGTTTGTCCCAGTTTCAGGCCTGGGAATGTGCTTGAAAAAGAGTAAGAAGCAGATAGTTTTCAGGTTCTCAGATGAGCAGGTGTTTCACTCAGCTGAGTGGGTTATTACAGCAGATAATTAGGGTTTCATAGGTTTATACCAACATTACCCACAATGCTACTGAGTTTTTTCTTTTCTTCACACTTGAATGTTTAGTAAAATTATGATATGGGTTATTTTATAGTTTAAATCATTCAGTTTTGTTCGGTTAGAAAAAACAGATGAAGTGTAAGAAAGGGTGGAAACATGAAATAATATTAAAGCTCTGTTTGTATTGTCGTTATATCTTCCTGTTTAACTGTAAGTTGTGATCTTACTTTATTTCCTGATCTAATTAAAATGTACTGACTTGTGTTTTACTTTATTTCCTTACATATGAACATCGGTTACCAAAGAAAACCCAAAAATTTAAGGCTAATTCACCTCAAAAGCTGCAAAACTACCAGCATAAACTTTCTAATGTAATATAGCTCACTTAGAATGAGATTTTTTCTGTTTCTTTTCTGTTTTAAAACATAAATTCATTCAAAAGATTTATGTTTCTGAATGAAGCAGAACAATAAAGGATAAATTAAACAAAATACTTTGTACCTTGTCATTCAACATCTGTGCTTTCCTGGCATTAACTGGCCAAAGAAACTCCCTGAGACGGCAAACTAATACTGTATTTACACAGCAAGTGTTCACAAGCATAAAATGAAGGAGACTTTGACTATTTTTGAGATAAAAGAACATCCATGTTACCCTGCATCACTGCAGCTGGTCAACGTTTCCTTCCACCTGAGCTGGGGAGCCTATCAGCTGTCAGTGGGAGGCAGGGTTCACCCTGGACATGTCACCAGGGCAACTGCAGGGATGTTCCTGGAAAAAAACTTAACTTAAAGGCAGCTTATATTGTTCTAAAACCCAGAATGTTAAAAACTATCCCTGCAGGAGCAGCAGGATTACATCAACCTAGAGGAATAAACTCTTAAACTCGCTCTCACACTGCGGCTCTCTCTCTGAATTCACCAGAGATAACATGCAGTTTGGATCTATTGCAGCTTTATGCTCCAACACAAAGGTTCTTAACTTGGTGTAACTTTTAATCAAAGTAATCAAGCAAATAAACCTTAATATTGTGAATATTTTCTCAGTCATCCCAGATGTTGAGCTCAGCACGTTCTGGCTGTGGGCTGCTCTTTGTTTTTGGAAACCATGGGTCTGAAATAGATCTCTATCAGGGAAGCGACTGTTTACCAGTGAAGGTGTAGGTTTTTAGATTCGGTGTCAGATTTTACAGGCGACCTTGGCAGCTCCTCCTGGGATTCACCGCCGGCCTAACTGGAAATGACTGCACACGACGGCTCTTTAAAAAGAAATGCAGAGTATGTTCCTCGTCTGACAGGTTTGTCGTGTACTTTGAAGAAATGCTGTGCAGCCAGAAATAATCAGCTGCTCTCTTTGTGCCGCAGGATTTCTGGAAATGTCAGCGCTTTCCTTTTATTGAGTTCTGTTGAGGTCGAAGTTTAAATTCCCCCAAACATCTGGGGAGTTCCAGTAACTTTAATTTGCTTTCAGTCACTGTTTTACACATTACAAACTATTCAATTAAATCCAGTTTTATTTATAAAGCGCCAGATTACAACAAATATCATCTCAAGGCACTTAAGTAATATATTCCAATTCAAGCCAATTGGAATTCAATTCATTGTAATCATAATCCAATGAAATCCAATTAATTAATTTAAAAATAATCCAATTAATTAATATAGAGCCGATTCAAAAAAATAATATCCGAGCTAAGGAAACCAACAGATTGGACCGAAACTTGTCTTCAGTCCAATCTCCCGTCCTGAGCCTGAGGGACTGTGGAAAGGAACGACTCCCTTTAACAGGAAGAAACCTCTGGCAGAACCAGAACCAGGAAGAAACCTCTGGCAGAACCAGAACCAGGAAGAAACCTCTGGAAGAACCAGAACCAGGAAGAAACCTCTGGCAGAACCAGACCCAGGAAGAAACCTCTGGCAGAACCAGAACAAGGAAGAAACCTCTGGCAGAACCAGACTCAGGAGGAAACCTGGCAGAACCAGAACCAGGAAGAAACCTCTGGCAGAACCAGAACCAGGAAGAAACCTCTGGCAGAACCAGACCCAGGAAGAAACCTGGCAGAACCAGAACCAGGAAGAAACCTCTGGCAGAACCAGACCCAGGAAGAAACCTCTGACAGAACCAGAACCAGGAAGAAACCTCTGGCAGAACCAGAACAAGGAAGAAACCTCTGGCAGAACCAGACTCAGGAGGAAACCTCTGGCAGAACCAGAACCAGGAAGAAACCTCTGGCAGAACCAGAACCAGGAAGAAACCTCTGGCAGAACCAGAACCAGGAAGAAACCTCTGGCAGAATTTGTAAGTTTTATTAATCATTTCATGATTATTTTGAGTATTTTTTAATTTTATCTCTATGAGTTATTTTCATTTACCATTATTTTATACATTTTCCCTGAGTTAATTACCCTCCTGCACTCTGCCCTTTTTGTTCCTCCTGGGCTTCTGTAGCCCCTCCGTTCTGCCCTCACAGTCCCATTGTGGTTTCCTGAGGGAGCAGAGGTGTAGGAAGAGACAGAAGAGATAATAATATGTTTTAATGCCTTCTGCAGAAAATAAATGCAGGAAAGCATCATATTGAGTCCTCTTCCTCGTGCCCAAACACACACCTGTTACATCAGCACCTGGACTGTTCTAAGGAGCCATGCAGCTGGAACAGATGGAGTCCATAGTTTAGCATCATAATTGTGACATAAGCAAGGCCTTCCCTGAAAAAGACATCATCCTTTAAATCCTGTATCTACCTTTCAGCATTTATGGTGCTTCTCCAGCTGCGCACGTTGCCAGTTCCATACGAACTAATGTACCCCCACACCACCAGAGATGGAGGCGTTTGAATTGAGTGCCCACATCAAGCCAGATGGTCCCTCTTCTGTTTTAGTTCAGAGGAATTGGTGTCCATGATTTCTGAAAGAATTGAAGTTCACAGGCTGTGATTTCTGGAGGTGTTCCTGAGCCCATACAATTAATCCCATGAGAGAATCCCACCTGTTTTAGTGCACCTAAGGGCCGGAGATCATTCTTTTGATGATAATATGTACTATGAATGATGGAATACTCACTTTCTTTGCAGTAGGCACTGTTTTCTGCAGGTTCCTAAACTTTTGGCTCTCATTACTTCTAAGTAGGGGTGCATCAACTGTGAATCTGTGAGTTGATACTGATACTGATGTTAAAAATAATAATAATAATAATAATTATAATTATAATAATAATAATCTGACTGATAGCCAACAGCACACAGATTATTTTTGCCATTTTTTTCATCCTTTAACATAAGTGAAACAACAAAATATGCACAGTAAAAAATGAAGGAGCTGTGAGTATTTCAGCCTCTCATCGTATCGTTCAATGAGCACAAATTCTGTGATAGAAATGTATTCACCAACTTTTACACTAATCTTTTGCAAGAAACTGAAAACACTCAAAAGATTACCTGCTGCATTGCGTTTCAGTACTTTATTAGCCAATAAAAAGGTTCCTGTGGAAAATAAACGGCGAGTCAGGCTGCCATCTACTGGAGATTTGCTGAACCATCATCTGCCGGATAATTCTGTCAGTTTCAGGGCAAAGTCAATGAAACAGAAACAGCTTATTGTTGCTTTTATTGCTTCCATCTCAGCTGTTTTTGAGACGTGCTTCCATTGAAAAACCAGCTGATATTTGTCATTACATCGTACAATGTCTCACTGTTCTGAAGCTTGCATGATAAAGCGTTTAATTTTAGTGGGTCTGGCCACCAGGGGGCGCTGCTGCGTAAGATCGGGCTGAGTGCCGCGGATCGTGTGAGAGAAGAAGTGAAATGCTGGATAACGTGGATGAAGCTGTTATTTTCTTACAAAGCTAGTATTTGTTCCGGTTGTTCTGCAATTTGTCGTTCGGTGTGCGTCCAGAGAAATGTAAGTGATATTTTTTATTTACTGGAGGCGTTTTCTTGTTGTAATCTTTATAAGTCTGCTAATTAAGTTTTTCCAACAGTGTTAGCTTTCTTCACTAATGGTTTAAAAGTGATTTATGTTATGCTGTCTGAATGCCACTGACCAATTTCTTGTTGCCAGTTCAATATGTGATATAGTATCTCATGCATATTCTTTCTATGTATGATTTTCATGCGAATTACATTATTATTTGGATCGTGTGCTATGGTTAAACATATTGTGAGCAGTTTATTGATGCTATTTTTGTTTGGTTTATTCCAGATCCCCACACATCATACCTGAAAGTGTCTCGACTGGATTAAAACACCGTGAAAAGGATTGACTGCTTCCTGCCTATTCATTTAAGTCTCATTTAAGTTTTAAAACTTATAAACTGTGTCCTGACGGACGCGCACTTCGCGATTATATAACAGAGAAGCCAGTCTACAGTACTCACTTTCAGGATTTATCATGTATTCTATGTTGTATTGTGAATTAGACATTAATTTATGACATTTTTAAGACACTGGCTTTGTTTTGGTGTTCTGGTATGTAACAAAGACCTTTTCCACAGCATTTAAAACTAATATTTTACAGGGACTTTTCTAACACTCTATTTTTATGGGGGGGGGGGTTCTTAATAAGTTTGCAGTTACAATAACAATACAGTCTTGTTATTTTACTGCCAGAGCACTTTTAGATTCCTATATTGATCTAAAACCTTTTGTATTTTTCATGAATGTATAAGAGTCTTTATGAAAGGTCGAAAATATTCTAATTTCCCTTTTTGCGTTGAACAGCAGGGGGCGACAGAGTGCGCTGCTGCTGAAGTCAAAGATTGAATATAAAAGAAGAAGGCTCATACCATTTGTCAACACCCATCACTAATGTTACTATTACTATAACTGTACGTATTTTTTAGGTTTAAGGATTGAAAACACATCAGGATCAGTATAATCTGGCAAAACTAACCGACTACATAGAGAGGAAAGGAAGTGTCCTCCATTTAAAAAAAAAAAAATAAATAAATAAAAATAAGCAACCACTTTCAAAGCATCCAATATTTATTTAACAACAGACAAGACAAGGAAAATCAAGTCAAATCTGCTTGTTTTCTCTCAACAACCATAAACAATTTTCAGCATTTTCATGGAGAAAATGAATAAAATGCAGTATAATCTGTCATTTCCGTTTGTTTTAAAATAGAAAACAACCAGTCATCACAATTCAACAAGACAGGCAAGTGCAAGACAGATCTGTCAATTTCTATCAATTATACAAGACAAAAAGAAACGTTACATAATCTGGCAAAATACACTAATGGGGAAGTGCGTGTTTAAATTTGAAATCCTTGATTTCATTTAGCAAACACATCCTACACTGGCATCTTTCTGGACTTTGGATGTGCAAACTGGTGAACAATATCTCTGAAATAAGTTCATGTTCGATGGCCTAGAGAGAAAGTGCAGGGAGCCGTGTCTGTGACATCATGGACCTCAGCTCATTTTTCGTTTAGTTTCAAAACAGAAAACGACCTTTGACCCTTACAGTCAGACACAGGCCAGGTCAAAAACAGTCTTAAACATTTGAAAATGTTGTCTTAAGTCCTTGTCTCTGAAGAGCTTGCAGCAGCTTTACAGGTGATGTCTCTGAACTGAACAAAGTTCTGACAGAACCATCCAGATCTGTCGGATAAGTGGAGCACAGCTCAGCAGCTCTTTCACGCACATCACAATCATTGCAGTCTCTCTCAAATAAAACTCCAAAAGTCCAGACTTCCACCTGATTTCCACCTGTTCCCCTTGGCTCCTCATGTGCTCAAATAGTCTGCGTTTCCCTTGTCTTGTGCCACTTTCTCTCTTAAGCTTCACTTCTACCGTCTTTCTTCCACAGATTCCTCGAGCTAACAGGTTAGCGATCCTCCTGCAGAGCACATCCTTTGTTGTAATTCATTCTGCTTCCATAGTTTTAGTAGAACCACGGTAAGTTTCTTAGTCTGTTTTCTTCCTCCATTAAAGGTGTACTTATAGTGTTAATTGTTAAAGTTTTAGAATCCCTCCCTTCGTGGAGCGATTTCTGTTCCCTGTTTATCAGGTGAGCTTCCGTTGTTTTAGCCTCATTAGGAGAGCGTGAGTTTATAATTGTTCACGATCCTTTATGTTTTCCTCCCAGAGTGGAGAGAGTTGCTTTGGTAAATTTCACAGCTCAGGAGTTTCACAGCCCTTTCATTTGCTCTTTATTTAAAAAAATAAACACTCTTGATCTGAACTGACCCTGCATCTGTGTCCTGAGGCGGTGACAAAAACATTATATTCTTTTCCTCTGGACATTAGCTAGCGCCAGCAGTGAAGAAACGTCCTGGCTAGCTGAGCTGTCCTCTGTAACATTTACTGGAGTGAAGAAATGATATAGATTATAAGAGTTTTCCGTGTTTCTCATGTTCTTTCTGATGCTCGGTGCACGTTGATTGGCATCACTTGGTCACCCCAAACAAGCTGACCAATGAGGAGAGGGTCACAGGCAGCCAGAGGCAGAGATTCTGTACAACGCATCGGTGCAGCGCACAGACAGTTTCATTGTGTGTATACACAAGACTGGATAGTGTATGGTGGTATGATTGCCACCTTTCATGTGGAAGATCTGGGTTCTCCTGCATGAAAGGTACTACATCCAGTAGGGGTCCTTAGGCAAGACCCCCTTAGCCTACATGCCTACCTGTAAGTCGCTTTGGATAAAAAGCGTCTGCTAAATGCATAAACAGAAACATTTTGCTTGTGCCCTTTAAAGATCGAGGGCTCCTGAGCTATTGCCCGTATGGTTAATCCGGCCTTGCTGCAGGGTTGTTGGTGCCTGAATAATGCTCCACCCTGGCTCTACAGTCCTCTTTAGTATTTCTGATGGCCTTCTTTAGGGTCCTGTCTGGCCAGTCTGAATGTGTCCATGTCACCCTCTCTCTATGCCTGTTCTTATTCATGCAGCTACTTTTTTACACATCCACTTAAATGTCAGAAATGTTTGTGAAGAGGTGGCTATAGATAGATTTTCCAACCAGATCTCGAGCTAAATGTCTGAAGGGGTTCAAGTATTATTTCCGTCTGTCCATATAATCCAAGGTTTTTCATTGTGGCATCACTGTTGTTAAAAACTTTTTATAAACTTTTTAATAAGCCGCGGTGGATTATTGGCACATTTTCAAGTGAATTTTTTCCTTTTTTGTCCTTAAAACTAATAAAAATGCTGTTCAGAGACTCTTTTATTGTCATTTTCTCATCGTGGTAGTGTAAAAAAAATTCTGTAATCAGATTACTTTGATTACTATAATCTGATTGCTGTAATAAAAGTAATCAGATTACAGTAATTGGATTACTGAGATTTCAGTATTCAGATTACTGGTAGTGCATACTCAGTTTTTGCGCCACTGCACGTGTGTATAAGCATGAACATGTGTGATTGTATGTGGGTATGAACGTGTTATTTTATGTGTATGATCAGCTCTATATTCAGCTTTATATTCAGCTTTATATTCAGCTCTATATTACGCTTTATATTCAGCTCTATATTCAGCTCTATATTCAGCTCTTAGTTCCACTATATTCAGCTCTATATTCAGCTCTATATTCAGCTCTTAGTTCCACTATATTCAGCTCTATATTCAGCTCTATATTCAGCTCTTAGTTCCACTATATTCAGCTCTATATTCAGCTCTTAGTTCCACTATATTCAGCTCTATATTCAGCTTTATATTCAGCTCTATATTCAGCTCTTAGTTCCACTATATTCAGCTCTATATTCAGCTCTTAGTTCCACTATATTCAGCTCTATATTCAGCTCTATATTCAGCTCTTAGTTCCACTATATTCAGCTCTATATTCAGCTCTATATTCAGCTCTTAGTTCCACTATATTCAGCTCTATATTCAGCTCTTAGTTCCACTATATTCAGCTCTATATTCAGCTTTATATTCAGCTCTATATTCAGCTCTTAGTTCCACTATATTCAGCTCTATATTCAGCTCTATATTCAGCTCTTAGTTCCACTATATTCAGCTCTATATTCAGCTCTTAGTTCCACTATATTCAGCTCTATATTCAACTCTATATTCAGCTCTTAGTTCCACTATATTCAGCTCTATATTCAGCTCTTAGTTCCACTATATTCAGCTCTATATTCAGCTTTATATTCAGCTCTATATTCAGCTCTTAGTTCCACTATATTCAGCTCTATATTCAGCTCTATATTCAGCTCTTAGTTCCACCATATTCAGCTCTTAGTTCCACTATATTCAGCTCTATATTCAACTCTATATTCAGCTCTTAGTTCCACTATATTCAGCTCTATATTCAGCTCTATATTCAGCTCTTAGTTCCACCATATTCAGCTCTTAGTTCCACTATATTCAGCTCTATATTCAGCTCTTAGTTCCACTATATTCAGCTCTATATTCAACTCTATATTCAGCTCTTAGTTCCACTATATTCAGCTCTATATTCAGCTCTTAGTTCCACTATATTCAGCTCTATATTCAGCTTTATATTCAGCTCTATATTCAGCTCTTAGTTCCACTATATTCAGCTCTATATTCAGCTCTATATTCAGCTCTTAGTTCCACCATATTCAGCTCTTAGTTCCACTATATTCAGCTCTATATTCAGCTCTTAGTTCCACTATATTCAGCTCTATATTCAGCTCTTAGTTCCACTATATTCAGCTCTATATTCAGCTCTTAGTTCCACTATATTCAACTCTATATTCAGCTCTTAGTTCCACTATATTCAGCTCTATATTCAGCTCTTAGTTCCACTATATTCAGCTCTATATTCAGCTCTTAGTTCCACTATATTCAGCTCTATATTCAGCTCTTATTTCCTCTATATTCAGCTTTATATTCAGCTCTTATTTCCTCTATATTCAGCTCTATATTCAGCTCTTAGTTCCACTATATTCAGCTTTATATTCAGCTCTTAGTTCCACTATATTCAGCTCTATATTCAGCTCTTAGTTCCACTATATTCAGCTCTATATTCAGCTCTTAGTTCCACTATATTCAGCTCTTAGTTCCACTATATTCAGCTCTATATTCGGCTCTTAGTTCCACCATATTCAGCTCTATATTCAGCTTTATATTCAGCTCTTAGTTCCACTATATTCAGTTCTATATTCAGCTCTTAGTTCCACTATATTCAGCTCTATATTCAGCTCTTAGTTCCACCATATTCAGCTCTATATTCAGCTCTTAGTTCCACTATATTCAGCTCTTAGTTCCACCATATTCAGCTCTATATTCAGCTCTATATTCAGCTCTTAGTTCCACTATATTCAGCTCTATATTCAGCTCTTAGTTCCACCTTATTCAGCTCTATATTCAGCTCTTAGTTCCACTATATTCAGCTCTATATTCAGCTCTTAGTCCCACTATATTCAGCTCTATATTCAGCTCTTAGTTCCACTATATTCAGCTCTATATTCAGCTCTTAGTTCCACTATATTCAGCTCTATATTCAGCTCTTATTTCCTCTATATTCAGCTTTATATTCAGCTCTTATTTCCTCTATATTCAGCTCTTAGTTCCACTATATTCAGCTTTATATTCAGCTCTTAGTTCCACTATATTCAGCTCTATATTCAGCTCTTAGTTCCACTATATTCAGCTCTATATTCAGCTCTTAGTTCCACTATATTCAGCTCTTAGTTCCACTATATTCAGCTCTATATTCGGCTCTTAGTTCCACCATATTCAGCTCTATATTCAGCTTTATATTCAGCTCTTAGTTCCACTATATTCAGTTCTATATTCAGCTCTTAGTTCCACTATATTCAGCTCTATATTCAGCTCTTAGTTCCACCATATTCAGCTCTATATTCAGCTCTTAGTTCCACTATATTCAGCTCTATATTCAGCTCTATATTCAGCTCTTAGTTCCACTATATTCAGCTCTATATTCAGCTCTTAGTTCCACCTTATTCAGCTCTATATTCAGCTCTTAGTTCCACTATATTCAGCTCTTAGTTCCACCATATTCAGCTCTATATTCAGCTCTATATTCAGCTCTTAGTTCCACTATATTCAGCTCTATATTCAGCTCTTAGTTCCACCATATTCAGCTCTATATTCAGCTTTATATTCAGCTCTTAGTTCCACTATATTCAGCTCTTAGTTCCACCATATTCAGCTCTATATTCAGCTCTATATTCAGCTCTTAGTTCCACTATATTCAGTTCTATATTCAGCTCTTAGTTCCACCATATTCAGCTCTATATTCAGCTCTTAGTTCCACCATATTCAGCTCTATATTCAGCTCTATATTCAGCTCTTAGTTCCACTATATTCAGTTCTATATTCAGCTCTTAGTTCCACCATATTCAGCTCTATATTCAGCTTTATATTCAGCTCTTAGTTCCACTATATTCAGCTCTATATTCAGCTCTTAGTTCCACTATATTCAGCTCTTAGTTCCACTATATTCAGCTCTATATTCAGCTCTTAGTTCCACCATATTCAGCTCTATATTCAGCTTTATATTCAGCTCTTAGTTCCACTATATTCAACTCTATATTCAGCTCTATATTCAGCTCTTAGTTCCACTATATTCAGCTCTATATTCAGCTCTTAGTTCCACTATATTCAGCTCTATATTCAGCTCTTAGTTCCACTATATTCAGCTCTATATTCAACTCTATATTCAGCTCTTAGTTCCACTATATTCAGCTCTATATTCAACTCTATATTCAGCTCTTAGTTCCACTATATTCAGCTCTATAGTCAGCTCTATATTCAGCTCTTAGTTCCACTATATTCAGCTCTATATTCAGCTCTATATTCAGCTCTTAGTTCCACTATATTCAGCTCTATATTCAGCTCTATATTCAGCTCTTAGTTCCACTATATTCAGCTCTATATTCAGCTCTTAGTTCCACTATATTCAGCTCTATATTCAGCTCTATATTCAGCTCTATATTCAGCTCTTAGTTCCACTATATTCAGCTCTATATTCAGCTCTTAGTTCCACTATATTCAGCTCTATATTCAACTCTATATTCAGCTCTTAGTTCCACTATATTCAGCTCTATATTCAGCTCTTAGTTCCACTATATTCAGCTCTATATTCAGCTTTATATTCAGCTCTATATTCAGCTCTTAGTTCCACTATATTCAGCTCTATATTCAGCTCTATATTCAGCTCTTAGTTCCACCATATTCAGCTCTTAGTTCCACTATATTCAGCTCTATATTCAACTCTATATTCAGCTCTTAGTTCCACTATATTCAGCTCTATATTCAGCTCTATATTCAGCTCTTAGTTCCACCATATTCAGCTCTTAGTTCCACTATATTCAGCTCTATATTCAGCTCTTAGTTCCACTATATTCAGCTCTATATTCAACTCTATATTCAGCTCTTAGTTCCACTATATTCAGCTCTATATTCAGCTCTTAGTTCCACTATATTCAGCTCTATATTCAGCTTTATATTCAGCTCTATATTCAGCTCTTAGTTCCACTATATTCAGCTCTATATTCAGCTCTATATTCAGCTCTTAGTTCCACCATATTCAGCTCTTAGTTCCACTATATTCAGCTCTATATTCAGCTCTTAGTTCCACTATATTCAGCTCTATATTCAGCTCTTAGTTCCACTATATTCAGCTCTATATTCAGCTCTTAGTTCCACTATATTCAACTCTATATTCAGCTCTTAGTTCCACTATATTCAGCTCTATATTCAGCTCTTAGTTCCACTATATTCAGCTCTATATTCAGCTCTTAGTTCCACTATATTCAGCTCTATATTCAGCTCTTATTTCCTCTATATTCAGCTTTATATTCAGCTCTTATTTCCTCTATATTCAGCTCTATATTCAGCTCTTAGTTCCACTATATTCAGCTTTATATTCAGCTCTTAGTTCCACTATATTCAGCTCTATATTCAGCTCTTAGTTCCACTATATTCAGCTCTATATTCAGCTCTTAGTTCCACTATATTCAGCTCTTAGTTCCACTATATTCAGCTCTATATTCGGCTCTTAGTTCCACCATATTCAGCTCTATATTCAGCTTTATATTCAGCTCTTAGTTCCACTATATTCAGTTCTATATTCAGCTCTTAGTTCCACTATATTCAGCTCTATATTCAGCTCTTAGTTCCACCATATTCAGCTCTATATTCAGCTCTTAGTTCCACTATATTCAGCTCTTAGTTCCACCATATTCAGCTCTATATTCAGCTCTATATTCAGCTCTTAGTTCCACTATATTCAGCTCTATATTCAGCTCTTAGTTCCACCTTATTCAGCTCTATATTCAGCTCTTAGTTCCACTATATTCAGCTCTATATTCAGCTCTTAGTCCCACTATATTCAGCTCTATATTCAGCTCTTAGTTCCACTATATTCAGCTCTATATTCAGCTCTTAGTTCCACTATATTCAGCTCTATATTCAGCTCTTATTTCCTCTATATTCAGCTTTATATTCAGCTCTTATTTCCTCTATATTCAGCTCTTAGTTCCACTATATTCAGCTTTATATTCAGCTCTTAGTTCCACTATATTCAGCTCTATATTCAGCTCTTAGTTCCACTATATTCAGCTCTATATTCAGCTCTTAGTTCCACTATATTCAGCTCTTAGTTCCACTATATTCAGCTCTATATTCGGCTCTTAGTTCCACCATATTCAGCTCTATATTCAGCTTTATATTCAGCTCTTAGTTCCACTATATTCAGTTCTATATTCAGCTCTTAGTTCCACTATATTCAGCTCTATATTCAGCTCTTAGTTCCACCATATTCAGCTCTATATTCAGCTCTTAGTTCCACTATATTCAGCTCTATATTCAGCTCTATATTCAGCTCTTAGTTCCACTATATTCAGCTCTATATTCAGCTCTTAGTTCCACCTTATTCAGCTCTATATTCAGCTCTTAGTTCCACTATATTCAGCTCTTAGTTCCACCATATTCAGCTCTATATTCAGCTCTATATTCAGCTCTTAGTTCCACTATATTCAGCTCTATATTCAGCTCTTAGTTCCACCATATTCAGCTCTATATTCAGCTTTATATTCAGCTCTTAGTTCCACTATATTCAGCTCTTAGTTCCACCATATTCAGCTCTATATTCAGCTCTATATTCAGCTCTTAGTTCCACTATATTCAGTTCTATATTCAGCTCTTAGTTCCACCATATTCAGCTCTATATTCAGCTCTTAGTTCCACCATATTCAGCTCTATATTCAGCTCTATATTCAGCTCTTAGTTCCACTATATTCAGTTCTATATTCAGCTCTTAGTTCCACCATATTCAGCTCTATATTCAGCTTTATATTCAGCTCTTAGTTCCACTATATTCAGCTCTATATTCAGCTCTTAGTTCCACTATATTCAGCTCTTAGTTCCACTATATTCAGCTCTATATTCAGCTCTTAGTTCCACCATATTCAGCTCTATATTCAGCTTTATATTCAGCTCTTAGTTCCACTATATTCAACTCTATATTCAGCTCTATATTCAGCTCTTAGTTCCACTATATTCAGCTCTATATTCAGCTCTTAGTTCCACTATATTCAGCTCTATATTCAGCTCTTAGTTCCACTATATTCAGCTCTATATTCAACTCTATATTCAGCTCTTAGTTCCACTATATTCAGCTCTATATTCAACTCTATATTCAGCTCTTAGTTCCACTATATTCAGCTCTATAGTCAGCTCTATATTCAGCTCTTAGTTCCACTATATTCAGCTCTTAGTTCCACTATATTCAGCTCTATAGTCAGCTCTTAGTTCCACTATATTCAGCTCTATATTCAGCTCTATATTCAGCTCTTAGTTCCACTATATTCAGCTCTATATTCAACTCTATATTCAGCTCTTAGTTCCACTATATTCAGCTCTATATTCAGCTCTGTATTCAGCTCTTAGTTCCACTATATTCAGCTCTTAGTTCCACTATATTCAGCTCTATATTCAGCTCTTAGTTCCACTATATTCAGCTCTATAGTCAGCTCTTAGTTCCACTATATTCAGCTCTATATTCAAATGATCTTTTGCACCATTTCTTGTTGTTGAAGACATGGTAGCGGTTTCCACATCTGTTTAACAACTCTTTTAGTTTGGGGTGGCCGTTTTTATTTATATATTTTTTTTATACTTTGATTTTCAAAACCATAATGCATGTTGCAGAAGTTTATATCCCTTATATGTTTAAGGTTCAGAGTTCAGACCATTTATCTCTTCTGCAATATGTTCTCTGGTTAAATAATTTTTTTCTTGAAACAAATCAAAGTTCACGCTAAGGCTAGGGAAATATAAAAAGGATGATTGCAGTACTTTAAAATATAAATCAACTCTAAATAATCTGTTCTATTAATATGTGCCGTGTTATTACAGCTTGTTTTGTAGCAACAACACTGATAAAGTTGATGCAGAAAGATAAGAAAATGCACTTTATAACCAGATAAATGTTTTACTCTGTTTTATTTGTCACATGAGACTTTATTGTTCATGAACATCCAGTGCACTCATGCATGGAAGCAGTTTACTATTGATTAAAAGGATCAGAAATGTATTTATCAGAAAATTATTTTTCACCTGTTCACAAGTCATAACATCAAGAGGAAACATATTGATCACAAAGTGGAAAATTAACTGCATCACTTTTCAGGGCTTCTGGAAGAGAGAAAAGAATCCAAACAATAAATCCTAAAATGTCTGAAACCAGAAAACGTTCAGTTGAAAGTTCACAGAGAAGAGCGTCAAGTTCTGTTTGAGAAGCTGTCAGTACCCTTATATAAACTTACAGTTTTTCCTCATTAAATGAGAGGTTCTGTGTTAGAAGAGCCAGTTTGTAAAGGGATTAGATCAAAAATTAGGTCTGATGTCGGAGTTGGAGGCGCTGTGAAGGAGCAGCCAGAACGGACTGAAACAGGATCACTCTCTGCTTCAGTTCAGCCATGAAGGAGAAGTCGTGAACCTGCCTCTCTGCAGTGTCTCTATCTGTCTTCTCCTGCAGAACCCTCTCAGCCTCCTCGAACATTTCATCACTGAAATATTTCCCCCGATTCGCTGCCACCATACAATCGATCATTCTGATCAGCTCAGCCACTTGAGGTCTTTTGCACCTTTTCTTGTTGTTGAACACATGGTAGCGGCTTCCACATCTCTTTATCAGCTGTTGAAGTTTGGGGTGGCCCTTTTGTACATACTGCTGTATGGTTTTCTTCTTCAGCTCATCTCCTCTTGTGAACAGAACAATCATGTACTGAGATGACTCGGGTCCAAAAAGCTTCTCCAGGGCTTCCACGCAGTTCTCTTCTTCTTTGGTAAATCTTCCAATCTGAAGGACCAAGAGGAAGACATGTGGCCCAGGGCTGGACATCTGGATGCATTTTGCGATCTCTTTCTTTATGCTCTCTGCATTTTTAGTTGTGTCCAGAATGCCGGGAGTATCCACCACATGAATCTTTCTGTTACATTTGACCCGCTCTTTCTCACAAGTCTCTGTCACAGACTGCGCACTTGCGCAAGACTTAAAAAACTTTTTACCCGCAATAGTGTTAGCAGCTGCACTTTTCCCAACTCCAGTTTTCCCAATCATCACAATCCTCAGCGGATCGCCTACAAACAGAAAAGTATTTAAAGCTAATGAACTGTCATTTTCTTTCATGAACACTGTACTGCTGTACACTGCAGAATTAATACTGAAATATTAATATTAAAATTCACCTTCAGGAATGGACGAGCAGCATCCCATCTCGACTCGCTTTTCCAAAGAATGAAAATACAAAAAGTGTCGCTTGTGTTTTCAGGTGAAAGTCTCCACCCAGAAGGTGGATCTAACCCTTCTGTTTATATCAGAGTCAGTTTCACTTTGGCACAGTTCAGATCCAAAGACTCACCTGCTGTCTGTTCCTAAAGACGTAAGTCATTTCAAGTCTTTTATTTTAAAATCAACATCTGTAAAATGTTTTAGCAAAATAGTTCTTTAAATGTCTGCTCAGTTTAGATTGTGAGACTGCAGGTTTTTAAGTTTGCAAAAACAAAACTGGGACTTCTCGCACAATCTGTTGGTTCAGTCGATTGATGTCTGTGTTTCCATGGCAGTGAAAGGGTCCACTGTCGTTAAGCCCGCATTCTTAACCATTGCACTGGCTGGCCTACATGTTTTAACGTCGGTTACATGCTGCCATTCCGACATCTCGCCATTCCGACATGGGTCTCCAATTGTCGGAATGGCGACACTTAATTTTTTATTAAACGTCCCGCCATTCCGACACTTTTTTCCTCCTATGGTCGGAATGGCGGTATGTTTTTTTTTTTACATACCGCCATTCCGACAGTTCATTTTAATAGCCTATTTTTTACCCAAAACATTTTGCACTAATGATGTGCCGGCGCAAATACGCCCTAAAGTTTGGCGCACAAACTCTGCACATACAGAGGCCACAGCCTCGCAAACAAACTTTAATAATCTATTATCAAAATCCCCTGAAATTTCAAATATAAAAATACATATATGAATGTAACTCTGGCGAGACTGAAACTGATTAAGCAGAAATACAGTGTCAGTGAGCTGTCACAGCAGCCAGCTGGAGCGGAGCTCTCCACAGAGCCCGTGAGTCTTTTGCACGCTGTCATCATATGCAAAAGTAATAATTGCAGTTACAGATATCACGGCTACTGCACAGGACACAGTTGCGAGCACTCTGCCTTGCCTTGTCAATAGGAGAGGAGAGAAATGACAGCATAGAACGTATAAAACACAACAAAATGCAGTAAAAACGTTTATTCATGTTATTCACGTGATTTATGAATACTCGCTCCAATGTTGGGAAGCGCGGATGGGTTTTGCGCATTTGGCACAAACACAGCCGTTGCGCAAGGCTTTAAACAGCCTGTTGATATCTTAAGGACCTAACTGGTCACACCTGGGAGTAAATGTCATGTAGAGATTGTTTTTACATGACATTACAGCTGAACATATAGCTTTCATCCACAAACCAACGTGGGAGAGCCCGAAGACGCATGTGCCAGACGCACAGAGGCATGCGTAAAACCAATTTTGACCACTTCATGCTGTTTATTTGCTTTCTTTTAGTTAACTTTCGTTTCTTTTGGATTCTTGTGCGTGTTATGGAGCCGCTTCGGTCCATGTTTGTAAGCCTTTTTTTCCTGGATTAAATTTTCGGAAGTTGAAACAAGTGGCATTGGAGTGTGTGATTGAAAACCACCGCGGACTGCTTCTCCTCCTCCAGTTGCCTAGACTTTGTGTTTTTAATAACGCTTATCTGTAAACATGAGTTAAACATATAAATTGCATGAACAGAAAGAAGGGACTCGCCTGTTGAGTAACGCACATTTCCTTGTCGGAATGGTGGGATGTTTGAATGTCGGAATGGGTGTTGCCACCCTTTAAGGTCAAAGCAACAACCACTTTGTTTCTAAATTGTTGCCTAAAACCGTGTAAAAACTGTATGCTTCTGTTTTTTTTTTTTTTACAGAAACAATGGAAATCTGTGACAGTAAGTTCATCATCACTCTGTTTGGAAAGAAAGCTCATTTCAAGGAGCTCATCGGGGTAATGATCCTCAATCACCACCTTCACCAACCTGTGAACACCTTTGTCAAAAAAACAGATGACGTTTCCCTGGGAGAAAACGAGACATTCAAAGTTGTCTGCACCGGTGATATCTTAGAGGAGGATTGTTTGCACCCAGACCAGCAGATCATTGACTGCATGGCACTGTCTCATCCTGGCCCCCATCTGTTCATACTGGCAATAGATGCAGAGCACACTGAAAAGGCTCAAATTAAAGATCAAATAAAGAAACTTAGAGGTCACTTTGGAAAAAGATTCACATCAAACTTGGTTGTACTGTTTCCCAGCATTGAGGACCTCCAAGCTCTCACTCATCTGGAAAAACAACTGAACATCAAGTTTGCAACTGCCAGTGAAAATCTGAGCTCTACATGTAAACAATGGTGTTCATATCTTGAGCAATTCCCCTACGATTATACCAATTACAGCAGAGATGTGGTCGAAAGGAGAAGGAGAAGTTTGAACAAGCAAAGGTAAAGATGTTTATCTCCAAAAAAGCTTTTATTACACACAGAACAGAAGTTCCACCTTATTTCAGTTCTAATTGTTAAAGGTGTTAATAGTCTGGGCCAGCTGTCATCACTGCTCTAATTCTGTGACATCAGCACATTATTTGCTCAGTCACCAAATGAAGGGGCGTTGAAAACGACCCAAAGGAGTCTGGATGCTGGAGGTAGATGAGCAGAGACAGGAGGTTGCAGTAACTCCTGATGAGATGTAGATGGGGAGGAGGCGGGGGGGAGACTGACAGAACAGAAGAGAAACATAGAAGGAAAAGAAGCCCAAACACCAGAGAATGACGGCAGACATGAATGAATAGATCTCCCTTATTGAACTTACACACAGGCTTCATTACAAGGAGGTACACTTTTCAGGGAATATTTAACAACATCTGTGTCAAAAGCATTAAAGACAACAATTAAAGACTCGATTTAACAGTGAATAAGACAGTATACTTGCAAAAATTATATACAAAAGCTAACCCAAAAAGCAAGATGGAACCTTGATTGGATAACTCTGATATTCTTCTTATACAGTTCTTACAGAGATGCATGTTGGACAAATGAACGTCCTTCATATCGCGGTACAACAGCAGGTAAGTCTTTATTATCATTGATTCTTAAAAATGCTGCAAACTTTGATAAACTTTTTATCTCGTGTCACAACAATAATGATAATAATAATAATATTACCCAGAAACAGATGCACTGAATTAGCTGAATGAGATGAGGAAAGATCTAAAGATGAACACCTTTTCACAGGCTCCCAGCATATCAGGCCAGCCTCTCGTCAACAAAGTGTTGCTGCACCTGCAAACACAGAAACTCATCGACACATTGGTATGTTTCCGGAGATCAATACAACAAGTAAGACTTAAATAAAAGACACAACTCTTTTATTAGAAATCATTCAGAGGCAAAAAAGGGTAGAAATAGGCAAAAATAGGGTAGAAATAGGCAAAAAAGGGTAGAAATAGGCAAAAATAGGGTAGAAATAGACAAAAAAGGGTTGCTAACATCAGAAAAAGTTGCTGAAAACATTGAAATACTGTATTTGCCTTCTGGATCCTGCAGGAAACGGTGCCAGCGCAGTTCCAGGTGAGATACTGCAAACTTTGATAAACTTTTTATCTCATGTCACAACAATGATGATAACAATAAGAATAATACCCTGAAACTTATGCACTGAATTAGCTGAATGAGATGAAGAAAGATCTAAAGATGAACACCTTTTCACAGGCTCCCAGCATATCAGGCCAGCCTCTCATCAACAAAGTTTTGCTCCACCTGCAAACACAGAAACTCATCGACACATTGATATGTTTCCGGAGATAAATACAACAAGTAAGACTTAAATAAAAGACACAACTCTTTTATTAGAAATCATTCAGAGGCAAAAAAGGATAGAAATAGTCAAAAAAGGGTTGCTAACATCAGAAAAAGTTTGTTGAAAACATTGAAATACTGTATTTGCCTTCTGGATCCTGCAGGAAACGGTGCCAGCGCAGTTCCAGGTGAGATATTTAACATCATCCTGCTGGGACTAACTGGGACTGGAAAGAGTGCATCTGGAAACACCATCCTGGCTGCTGGAAAATCCAAGAGTCACCATCCAAAAGAGTTGTTTAAATCTGAAGCTCATTCTGTACCAGTGACCCGACAGTGTGAGGCCATAAAAGCAAAACTATATGGAGCTCAGGTTATGGTGGTTGACACTCCGGACTTCTTTAGTGATCTTATTGAGGATCCTGAGCGACATATAGAGGAGTGTAAAAGATATCTGGTGTCAGGTCGATATGCAGTTTTGCTGGTGATACAGGTGGGTCGGTTCACAGATGGGGAGCGAGGAATATTAGAAAAGTTGGAGAAAAAGCTAAAGTGCGAGATCAGGCATCACACAACTGTTCTGCTGACACATGCAGAAGATCTGAAAGATGATCCGAGGGCTTATATCGACAATGAGGTTCACCTCAAGCACATTGTTGAAATGTGCAGCTATCGCTTCCATCTGTTCAAGAATAACTCCAAAGAGCCTCAACATGTTAAAGAGCTCATTGACTACATTTACAAAGGCAATACCAAAACAAAACCAGCTGCACAGTGCTGTTTCAGCTAAGCTTCCTGCACTGGAACACAGTGCGAGTCAGAGGTTTGGGTATGTCTGCTCATTCAAGGGCTCGTCTTCACTTTAGTTTTTTTATTTTTTGTATATTGTGGAAAAATGACTTAAAAGTGCAAAATTACAAAAGAAAATCCATCATCTCATCTCAGTCATTCAATTCATCAAAAAAGCAACAAAAAAATTAATGATCACCTGCTTTAATACTGGACTATCATTATGGGTGCCAATGCCAAAGGCAGGGCACACATATTACTATTGCTCATACTTATTATTTTTTCCGTTTCCGCCCGTTTTTCGGCGCGCTACTCGTCCCGCAGCGAAGGTCCGACCACAATAAAAAACACATGGCTGCGTGCGCGCTGATGGGCAGAAGTGTGCTATTACTTTTCTCTCTCATTACTCGAGCGGAATAGCGGATAAATGGGAAAAAGCGGGCAAATTGTCAATGGGAAAATGAATGGAGAAGGCCCAAACTGCCTCACATTGGAGGCCTCTGAACTCAGCCATACAGCGTCACACACACATCATTCAAAGTTTGTGTGTGACAGGAAAGACTCAGCTTTAACTGTGGTAAAGGGCTTGTTAATAGCTTATACAGCTTTGACACAACGGCAGTTTACGTTTTAGGTGTCCAGAGGAGGTCGTCTCATGTCAGTTACACTCTAACTGTCACTCTAAAAATCTTTAAAAAGCAATTTCTCGAACAAATGCCTCTCACGTCCAAAATATCTGCCTGATCTGGATAAATTATACATCAAAACGTAGGTATTTTAGTTGTCTTTCACCCAATGTGACTGTCATTGAGCTGGGCCTCACAGATTTCTCACAAATCACCTCTGAGCGAAGAGAGGGAACATTCCATCCCATTATAAAACAGCCGAGCCCTGAAATCAGTCGGAAAAATAATTTTAAAACTGCCATAATAAAGGAGCCACGGGGGGGTAGAAGAATAAAAATGACACCGCTGGCTTCCCCCGTCCCTTCTGGCACTCACGGTGAAAGAATTATTCGGATACGACTTCTACTTTTCGAACAGCGAGCGTTTGTTCCAGATATCTGCCTCAGTATGAAAACCCCATGATTTTAAGGGGACAAAGTGAGGTGCAGATTTGGCAGTTGACAGTTGGAAGTTACAGCTGTTGCCCATAGCAACTAATGCTGACCACACCCAAGATGGCTGCCCTGTTCTATCACAGCTGATGAAGCCAGAGCCAAGATGGCGGATGATGGCAGAGCCAAGATAGCTGATGAGGGCAGAGTAAACATAGCAGCAGAAGGGCAGCAGAAGGGCAGCAGAAGGGCAGCAGAAGGGCAGCAGCAGGGCAGATGCAAGGCAGGAGCAGGGCAGCAGAAGGGCAGCAGAAGGGCAGCAGCAGGGCAGCAGAAGGGCTCATAAATTCTGCCTTTAACTCATAGATTTCCATTATTCAGAACAGATTAACAGGTTCATGCCAGCCCCTGATTAGACAAATGCGCGCGATAGCGCGCACTAACTCATGTTTTCCATTAATCTGTTCAGATTAATAGGTTCATGCCAGCCCCTGATGAGACAAATGCGTGCGATAGCGCGCATTGACTCATATGTTTTCCATTATTCTGAACAGATCAACCGGGCCTTATGTGTCTAAAGCAGGCAGATTTCACCAGAACAAGCCAGAATCTCATATTTCAGACTGGATTATGATCATATAATGGTGGACCTTTAATTTGACCTTCAACTCTCAGCATATTAACTCATATGTCTCTGTGTGGACAGGCAGCAGCTTGGCACCCATCAAAATTTCTTCAGAAATTTTCTCGCTTATTTCCTTACATATGAACATCGGTTACCAGAGAAAACCCAAAAATTTAAGGCTAACTCACCTCAAAAGCTGCAAAACTACCAGCATAATGTAATATAGCTAAGTTAGAATGAGATTTTTATCTTGACTTTTTCTGTTTCTTTTAGGTTTTAAAGCATAAATTTATTGAAAAGATTCATGTTGCTGAATGATGCAGAACAATAGATTATAAATGATACAAAATAATTTGTACCATGTCATTCAACATCTGTGCTTGCATAAAATAAAGGAGAATTAAAGACAAAGCCTTACAATATGCCTTAAGTTATGTATTATTTCATCAGATGTGTGTGGTGTGATGGAACTGCTGCTTTGGTTACTTAATGAAGAGAAAAATACCTTTTAAAGTTATCATTTCTTCATTTTGGTTCATTCAAGAGTGCCTGGAGTTCAGCTTGATTTGCAGGATCTTTTGACTTGTGCCACTTCATTTCTGCAGCTCTGAGATTGGTGCACAACGCTTGGATGGTATCATTAAGCCAGGGGTGAGACTGGGAGGACACAGACTATCCAGAGATGAGCTCAGGGTAGAACAAATGGAGTCCGTGGCATCATTAACCTCAAGGGAGGAGAATGTGTTGGAGGTCCGAAGATCGGAGGCAACAAGGGAGGAGAAGCGGGTGGGCGACAGGTTGTGGTGGAAGGAAACCATAGGGGTAGAAGCAGATGGTCTTCTCAGGAGACTCACTCTGGACTGAATGAAATAGTGGTCAGAGAAATGCAGAGGTGTGAGAGACAGGGCCTCTGTGGCACAGTTTCTTGAAAATAAGATCTAGCATTTTGCCAGCTTTATGACAATAATGTTTTATAATACCAATATATAACTGTCCGAAGGGCACACTCATGGGGAACAACAGATCTACCTAAATGCCTGGCAGTTTTACAGAGAACAATCCACTGAGTGTATCGTTTAAACATTAAACCATCATTAAACAGATAATATATCAAGGAAAGCTCTGTGAAGGACAAACATGGTTCACGGAAGATTATAGTTACTTTATTACACACAGTTTTTTCAATGTATTTTCATCAGTACAGGAGATTTGGCTTTATCAGTGTCCTTGGTCAGACTGCCATGTTTCTCAGAACTAAGTTTCCATGTTAACGATGTTAATGAAACATTAACGCCTTCCTCCTTGCAGGTAAATTCTAACTGTAAACACATTTAGACCAATCTCAGCATGTTTTGCCCTCTCTTGAGGAACCTGGGATCTACTGGGATGTGCAAGAGGGGGAACAGAGACTTAAAAAAAAAGAAGAGAATGTACCAATGCATGACCTGAATCCTGCAACATCAGATATTATAAACTGTGACTGATTTACAGCACAGATATTTGTGTGAGAGGCAGATATTTTGACTGCATATTGGCTGGATAGTGTAGTGGGAGATCTGGGTTCAAATCTCCTGCATGAAAGGTACTGTCTCCAGTGGGGGTCCTTAGGCAAGACCCCCTTACCCTATCTGCTTTGGATAAAAGCTAAATGCATAAACGTAAACATATGGTGCTGGTGGTAAAAATAGAGTTGCACAGACTGTTCTGGATGTCTCATCTGTGACATGAACACTGGGCCACCATCAGAATCTGAATAAGAATCTGTTTAAATTACCAGATATGTAGAAATACAAATAATGTTTGCTGAAGCAATGTGGAAAAGAAAAGGTGAAAAATAGGAAAAGTTTTAGAAAATTATACCAGTTCAGAAATTAAGTTGCACAAAAAGCTAAAAATCATCATGATGAATATGTATGAATGGGATTTATTTGGGCTGCAGTTTACTTTGTTAAACCTAAAGATAATAACTAAATAACTTTAGTTGAAAAGGCCTGTTGAGGTTTACTATTGTGGATTTTCTGATGTGAATAAAAGACAATTATGTTGCATCTTTCCAGCTGTATTGCTGATAGTGTTGTGTCAGATTCCTTTGACTGATTCAGTTATGTTTCACAGAGACAATATACTGGTTAGCAGCAAGAGGACAAATCCTGGCTCGGGCCTTTCTGTGTGGAGTTGCATGTGTTTCCCCGTGTTTGGTTCTCTCCGGGTACTTTTTTTACACATCCACCAAATGTTAGAAATGTTTGTGAAGAGGTGGCTATAGATAGATTTTCCAACCAGATCTCAAGCTAAATGTCTGAAGGTGTTAAAGTATTATTGCCTTCTGTCCATATAATCCAAGGTTTTTCATTGTGGCATCACTGTTGTTCAAAACTTTTTATACTTTAATTTTTAAAAGCATAATATATGTTGCAGAAGTTTATATCCCTTCTATGTTTAAGGTTCAGAGCTGTGGGTGAAATTGTGTGGTCAAAGAGAAAGAAACTGACAGCAAGCAGCTGTTTAGCTGATTTTATTTTTCACCTGTTCACAAGTCATAACATCAAGAGGAAACATATTGATCAGTAAGTGGAAAATTAACTGCATTACTTTTTCTTTTCAGGGCTTCTGGAAGAGAGAAAAGAATCCAAACAAAGATTGCAAACTTTGATTCAAAGACAATGCAACACGGAAACGTTTATTTATAACTATTTATAACATGTGACAAACCATAATGTATGTTGCAGAAGTTTATATCCCTTATATGTTTAAGGTTCAGAGTTCGGACCATTTATCTCTTCTGCAATATGTTCTCTGGTTAAATAATTTTTTTCTTGAAACAAATCAAAGTTCACTCTAAGGCTAGGGAAATATAAAAAGGATGATTGCAGTACTTTAAAATATAAATCAACTCTAAATAATCTGTTCTATTAATATTTGTCGTGTTATTACAGCTTGTTTTGTAGCAACAACACTGATAAAGTTGATGCAGAAAGATAAGAAAATGCACTTTATAACCAGATAAATGTTTTACTCTGTTTTATTTGTCACATGATGTCAGTCAGACTTTATTGTTCATGAACATCCAGTGCACTCATGTATGGAAGCAGTTTACTATTGATTAAAAGGATCAGAAATGTATTTATCAGAAAATTATTTTTCACCTGTTCACAAGTCATAACATCAAGAGGAAACATATTGATCACAAAGTGGAAAATTAACTGCATCACTTTTTCTTTTCAGGGCTTCTGGAAGAGAGAAAAGAATCCAAACAATAAATCCTAAAATGTCTGAAACCAGAAAACGTTCAGTTGAAAGTTCACAGAGTGTGTTAGAAGAGCCAGTTTATAAAGGGATTAGATCAAAAATTAGGTCTGATTTTTAAGGAGGAGGTACTGTGGGAGCGAGCAGCCAGAACGGACTGAAACGAGATCACTCTCTGCTTCAGTTCAGCCATGAAGGAGAAGTCGTAAACCTGCTTCTCTGCAGTGTCTCTATCTGCCTTCTCCTGCAGAACCCTCTCTGCCTCCTCGAACATTTCATCACTGAAATATTTCCCCCCATTCGTTGCCACCATACCATCAATCATTCTGATCAGCTCCACCACCTGAGGTTCGCTGTCCTTTTTCTTGTTGTCAAAGACATGGTAGCGGTTTCCACATCTGCTTAGCAACTCTTCTAGTTTGGGGTGGCCGTTTTGTACATACTGCTGTATGGTTTTCTTCTTCAGCTCATCTCCTCTTGTGAACAGAACAATCATGTACTGAGATGACTCGGGTCCAAAAAGCTTCTCCAGGGCTTCCACGCAGTTCTCTTCTTCTTTGGTAAATCTTCCAATCTGAAGGACCAAGAGGAAGACATGTGGCCCAGGGCTGGACATCTGGATGCATTTTGCGATCTCTTTCTTTATGCTCTCTGGACTTTTAGTTGTGTCCAGAATGCCGGGAGTATCCACCACATGAATCTTTCTGTTACATTTGACCCGCTCTTTCTCACAATGCTCTGTCACAGACTGCGCACTTGCGCAAGACTTAAAAAACTTTTTACCCACAATAGTGTTAGCAGCTGCACTCTTCCCAACTCCAACTTTCCCAATCATCACAATCCTCAGCGGATCGCCTACAAACAGAAAAGTATTTAAAGCTAATGAACTGTCATTTTCTTTCATGAACACTGTACTGCTGTACACTGCAGAATTAATACTGAAATATTAATATTAATATTAAAATTCACCTTCAGGAATGGACGAGCGGCTTCCCATCTCGACTCGCTTTTCCAAAGAATGAAAATACAAAAAGTGTCGCTTGTGTTTTCAGGTGAAAGTCTCCACCCAGAAGGTGGATCTAACCCTTCTGTTTATATCAGAGTCAGTTTCACTTTGGCACAGTTCAGATCCAAAGACTCACCTGCTGTCTGTTCCTAAAGAAGCTTTATATGAGGATCCCCTTAGCAAAAAATAGTAGGAAGTTAATTTTATTAAGTATGCTTGATTATAAGTATAAGTATAGAAGGGGACCATGTACTGTTAGTGTAGTAGAAAGAATACTAATTTTATACTTCTTCGGACTAAATTGGGATATTAAAAAAAAAAAGTAAGCTAAAAAGTAAGAAGAATACTAAAGTACAAATATAAGCTTTAGTATTAAAGTATAAGTGTAAGTCTTAGTTTTAATGTAGTTAGTCTTTATACTTTTAAGTATAAGGCAAGTATACTTCACTATACTATTCTTAAGTTTATAAAATATAGTTTATAAAAAGTAAACTTCAAGTATACTGCCTCAGTTTTAGCATAAAATAAGTATACACTTGGATAAACTACTTTTTGCTAAGGGGAGTCATTCAACACACAAGTCATTTGAACTCTTTTATTTTGAAATCAACATCTGTAAAATGTTTTAATCTATTCCATTTAAACCCTGAAATTTAGTTGTAAAATATTTGGAAATTTCCACACAAATTTGCTCATATTGTATATCATAAATATTGAAAGTTCATACGAGGGTTCTTGACCTTCAGTTTGCTTCTTTTTTTAATGTAACACGAGATCAATTAGAACCTAAACTCTGAATTTATAGTTCATCATGGAGCAAAATAGTTCTTTAAATGTCTGCTCAGTTTAGATTGTGAGACTGCAGGTTTTTATTCTTTGTCAAGTGGCAAAGACCAAAGAATTTTCTTCAAATAGCATAAGAGTCTTATATAATTTGACCTTCTGGAGACAACATTCTTTAAGCTCTTCATGCTGTGATCATTGTGCAGAACAGTCGAGACACGATTCTATGCTGAATCACACTCTGCTCATACATATAACCTCAATTCCCAAACAGTTGCAGCAACACATCTCGTATGTTCCATATATGCCCAAAACAATCATACAGCTAATTTCTCATTTCATGTGATCTCTTTGTCTAATTTCATCTATTAAGCAGCTGTTTCTCTCCCAACAACATGAATCTTATGCCTTGCACACCTCAGAGGAAATCCTCGATAGCCATTTCTGCAGTTTTAATAACTTCATTGTGAGCCAAACTGACAAGCTTTAGATTAATATAGATTTCTATATTAATCTAAAACCCTTGGATTTTTCATGAATGCGTAAGAGTCTTTATGAAAGGTCAAAAATATTATAATTTCCCTTTTTCCGTTGGCAGCAGGTTTGGCGTTGAACAGCAGGGGGCGACAGAGTGCGCTGCTGTTGCTGAATCGAGCTGAAGTCAAAGATTGAATGTAAAAGAAGAAGGCTCAAACACCTATTACTAATGTTACCATTACTATGATTGTACGTATTTTTGAGGTTTAAAGATTTCAGTTTCACCCTGTTTTGCTATTTTCATTCAAAAGACAACTCCACACTTTGACGCTGTAAGTAATTCAGAGTGATAGTCTTTGCAAAACGATTCAATAAATATATTTAGATTTTTTTTCCCCCTGAATGAAAACTCCTTATATATATGTATACAACCTAAATTTGACAGTGCATTGAAATACAGAAAATATAAAAGGGATTCATTAATTGACACCTAGAACAAACTATCTTTGCTGCTTCGTCATCCTTCTCCTCGGACTCGTCTGGATGACGTCAGCAGCGTGCGACGGTGCAGCCTGGGCTCCAGAGTTGGCTCTGCTGGGAGCAGGCAGGCGGTGATGGCTGCGTTCACGGACCCTAGCTGCAGTGTGGGCGCTGGAAGTCCGCGGGCGGTGAAGTCTTGGTGGCGGCTCGCGGTGCTGCTTCTCTGCGTGTCTTTCCTGCCTGTGGTCACGGGATTAGTTGAGGGTCTGTACTGCGGTACGCAGGTGTGTTATGATGTGCTCGGCGTTACCCGGGAGGCCTCAAAAGCGGAGATCGCACGGGCTTACCGGCAGCTGGCTCGCCGGTACCATCCGGACCGCTACAGACAGGATGAGCCCGGCGACGAGGAGTCCGCTACTAAGAAGTTCCTGCTTATCGCGACTGCTTACGAGACGTTAAAGGTCGGTCATGGTCTCCAGGCCAGAAGTTTTTGTTTACTCTGACTCTTGAACTTTATTAGCTTTAGAAACAACTGTGCTGCTATTTTGTGAGTCATTTTTTTTTTATTCATGACTAACTTCTGAGCGCGTTCACATTGTCTTACACAATGTTTCTGTCTGGACCTGGGTTACATTATGGTTCAGTCAGGTTATTATACATATATGTTTTCTCTCTTACTCCTACTTTCTATCTTTTTAGGGCACCAGCACGAGGAAACTGTGTCTAATAATGTGTTAATAAAGCGTAATTTTTCCCTTGATGACGGCTCTGCACACTCGTGGCAGTACCTCGACCAGTTTCATGGTGGTCAGCTGAATTTGTTCCCAGCAGACTCAGAAATAAATGAGTGACAGCGCCTCAGATCAGAGCCCCATCAGATCTCCCCAGAGTTCAGACACGTCGTCATCAGTTATTTAGAGGAAGCTGTAGAATCAGACCTTATATAACTCCTGCAAAGGAAGCTTAAGAGTAGTTCTTACACATCTTAAAAACACATTTTCATTTAATGCTTTGTGAAAATTAAGTCCTGATCGGTACAGAAATGCATCAAAACCATTTCACTTTACTTTATTGTTTGTTTTCTCCCTCATAGTCAAAGCTTTTTAGTTTTTTTTGGACTGCTACAACATTTTAGATTCTCTTTAATCTACACAGAAAGGCTGAGCTGAGCTGTATTATGGTACAATATCACACAGTAGTTTATCATTTATAAACTATAATGGCTGCTACGTGTTTCTTAAGAGATTAAGATGAGTTTTTACAGGGAAATACACACATTTACCATCTTTTGAATGGCGAGATCAATTTGAGTGGGAATCGAACCAACGGCTCTTATATTTATGTGGCCAAAGTAGTAAAAGGAGCTTTGATGGGTGTGATTCTGTGCATTAGTTAATAATGGTTGTGTTACCAGGTTAAGAGTCAAACTACATCATAATATTTTGGGGGTGGCTCCATTTGTCGACTTTATGTGAGGATGGAAAACGCTTCACTACTTTGTCCCGTTGGTCAGCACTGCTCAGTGGTCTATTTAGGGATCATAGGGAATTATTCACTGAGTCTGGTCCGTTTCTGTCTTTAGCACAAGTTTCTTGTGTTTACCTTGAATTGTCCTGCTGTGCAAAAGTGAAGCCAGGGAGACGAGTGCTGCCATTTTGCAGAGATTTCCAAAGAAAAATCAGAGCATTAGTAGCTAATCTGAAAGGTGTCGTCACTCAAAGGTGCACGAAACAGGAAGTGTTTGCTTAGACATCCATTGGCTCTACTGGAAGCTCTGAAATACCGGCCTGCAGGGCTCAGCTCCTGGCAGCAGGGACACAAAAAGTGCTCAACATGTTCATGTGTTCATTAGTCAAGCAGACATCATGCAATTCAGCACACTGATAAGCCATCTGTGAGTTCTGTGTTTCAGACACTAAACAGCCAGTATCTTTTAGCTTGGTGCTTACAGCCATACAAAACGTGCTTCCTACTACCTCCACACACCAGTGGATGTGTGTGATGAGAGGACAGAGCGATGCGGCTCTAATTCTGCGGGGTCTTTATTGGCAGGATGAGGAGACGAGGCGGGACTATGACTACATGCTGGACCATCCTGAGGAGTACTACCAGCATTACTACGCCTACTACCGCAGACAGCTCACCCCCAAAGTGGACGTCAGGGTCGTCATCCTGGTCACCATCTGTGCCATCTCCATCATCCAGGTGCGGCTGCAGCTTTTTTACACACCGACTGTGTCCACAGCCGTCAGTAAACTGAACCTGAGACTTCTCACCCCTTGTTGTAAGGCTTGTTGTTGAAATAATCAGTCTGGTGATATTCTCCTGTCAGCAGGACGAGTATCATTAGGATTCATTTACATCTGTACAGATACTGCTTATAAATATCGATACATGATGTCATAATCAGACCAAAGTTTCTGACTACGTTTTCTGTCATTTATGTTTATTTCTTTCTTTCTATGACACAAACCCAATGAGTAGCTTTATTACAGCTTTATTACAGCTTTATTACAGCTTTATTACTTTACTGAGCTGAACCAGCTCAGCTCCATTGAATGGCTGCAACGCTTCAGCTCTGAGACATTCTGCTGTTTCTGCCGATGAATAATGAGTTCTTCTGTCAAAACTGGCTCATGTCGCCTCTCAGATTACTCAGAAACAAGTGCTTAAAATGGGTGATAAATATGTCCTGATGTAGTAACCGCAGACGTGTTTTTACCTGCTGATTGTGAGTGACTCATGAATGTGGCTGCTCTGTTGATGCAGTGAGAGAAAGTTTTTCTTTCTGTATTTAATCAGCAAATGAACAGCATTTGAGCCTCACAGAAGTCTGGAACTGGTACCAGCGTAGCACCATCCTGAGTCAGCATATCCAAAGAAATGAGCTTAAGCTCCACTGAGAGAGTCCTGCATTAACACTCATCTGTTCCTGCCTCTCTTCTAGTACTACAGCTGGAACAACAGCTACAATAAGGCCATCAACTATCTGGTGACAGTCCCGAAGTACCGGATCCAGGCCACGGAAATCGCCAAGCAGCAGGGCCTCCTCAACCGCACCAAGGAGAAGGGCAAGAACCGCCGCTCCAAAGAGGAGATCCGGGAGCAGGAAGAGGAGGTGATCCGCGACATCATCAAAAACAACATTGACATCAAAGGAAGCTACCAGAAGCCCAACCTGTCAGACATCCTGCTGTGTCAGATCGTGCTGCTGCCCTACTACCTGAGCAGCTACCTGGCCTGGTACGGCTCGTGGATTTACCGCTTCACCATCTGCAGGGAGGAGTACGGCGACCAGGAGAAGCTCTACCTCATCAGGTCTGTCTGTGCATCACACACTGTGCTGAGGCTGTGCGAGTTCTGACTCTCATCTCTGCGTTTTCACTTCTCAGGAGGTACATGAAGTTGTCTCAGTCCCAGTTTGACAGTCTGGAGGAAGAGACCAGGCAGTCCTATCTGGAGAGACAGCTCTGGATCAAAGACAACTACGAGGTACGTCCGATTAGATTCTGCTCATCTCAATCTAGGGCAAAATGTTTCCATACCGGTTCCTGAACGACACTTTTTTCTGTGCCACTTTTATAATATCACCTCTAACAAAAAGGAAATTACATCACACATCAGTACAAATCTTCAGTTTTATTTTTCAGATCAGTATTTCAGTTTCCTGGAGGGAACCTCCCAAAGGGATTAATAAAGTTGTCTATTTTTCCAATCCAAGCAGTTTTCTGACAGAAAAAATGAACAACAGATAATTTCCAGTGCAAACAGGTGACAGGTTGGTGTCTAACTCTGTCCTCCACACTGAGGATGCTTTTCACTCAGCGGTTTTCCTTCAGAAACATCAACATGTCTGCTTTCTGCTGTATTAAATTGCATTAATGTTGAGATTACTGCCGGATTTTGCTGAACGTTACCTGTTATAATCCCACACACTGCACCGTCCTCGGTGCTCTGAGATGAAGCCGAGTCCAGAGGTGGAGACTTTGAATGATGCCGCTCGGCTCTGTAGTTCGGTACCCAGCCCTATCTGAGTCCTTCTTCACTTCCTTATCCTTTTCCTCAGTTTTCTTTCAATGAAAGTTACACAAACTGAAGTCATTATACTTTTAGCCCCGCTTCTGCTGAACAGATCCATATAACGGAGTGAACGGGGCTTAGAGGATGCAGCCTCTAAATAAGGCATTATCTGTCTTTATTTCACCAATACTTTAAGAAGAATGAATGAATGAACGTGTGCTATAGCTCTGTTAGCTCATAGCTGCTGTTATGTGGCTACTTGCAGCTATAGGAGAACTAACGGAGGGATTTCTACACAGGCACTCTACTGGGACCACTTCATCCGAAAGTATTTCATGCCAGAAATAAGGTCAAGATATAAAAATACCGGAGTTCCCCTTTAAAAGCAGAACTACGACGGTGCAAAAGAGGCTCTGTTGACTGTAAATCACCATGGATGAACACTCCTGATGTGTGTTTCAGGTGTACAGAAAAGAGCAGGAGGAGGAGATGAAGGTGAAGATGGCGACCGACCCGAGGATGAAGCGGTACCGCCGCTGGATGAAGAATGAAGGACCGGGCCGGCTGACCTTCATGGATGACTGACGGTCCCAAGATCCATCCATCACATACACATCTGCCTCAGTGCCGACACAAAGCGGTCAACGCACGCCGTCCTGTGTGGAGGAACCTGTACAGAAAGATTACGTACGCCTGTTTATAAAGTGAGAGATATTTTCATAAGGACCAGAGCTCAGAAAGGGAGCGACCGAGAGAAATAAACTGTGAGCTGAGGCCACAGATTTTTCACTAATTTTTTAATCCATGCCTTTTTTTCTTCCTCCATCAACTTTGATTCTGTCATTTGCTTTTATTACACATTTTTCCTCTTTTTCCTCCTGCTAGTTTAACAACCGGATCAGTGAGTTTTTATACCAGAGTTCTTCTGAAATGGAAGTAATTGCAGGCCCAGTCTGACCCCTGAACAGCCAAAAGTGTCCTTGGATGAGGCAGCAACACATAAACGGCCCTTCGGCTGATTAACTGCTGCATTGATGGTTTAAATGTTTAGGAAAATGTGAAGAAATAGCAGCTGTGAGATATCTGACGGTAGGATGCTAACCAGCCAGCCCGCTCTGTCCTACGTTGTCGTATTAATCTGGCATCTGATCTCCCCTCGGTTTGATGGTGCTCTCCATTTCTCAGTTGGAAAAATTCCCTGAAGTCGGATTTCCAGCTTAGAAAATCCCAGAAACCTCAAAAATCCAACATGGGGGCCCCACACATTAAAAAGGGGGAATTTGCATTTATTAGCCCTGCTTTTAGTCCCACACATAGAGCTGTCCAGCCTTTATCGCTCAACTCGAGGCGATGCTGTTCGTACGCCGGGTTCAGCTCGTATTGCTGCTCATATTTAGCCTGGTCAGGGAGCACAATAGGGAGCAAAGGCTTCCGGTTTCCCCACTGGAACACGGTCAGGTGGGGGTGTGGCGTCCCTGCCAGCTTCAGTGCTGCTGAAAATCAGCCCAATCAGAATCTAAACTATGCAATCTGTGCAATCTCATGCCACAGCTGAGGAAAAGAAGGCAGTTGTCTCCTGTGCAGTTTCTGATATGCAGGAAGACATCCAATTGCCTGTTTTTTACAGCTCTTTTTACATTATTTGTTACAGAGACAGGTCAGAAGATTAAAACCAAACGGGTTTGAGTGCTGGTAGAATGAGCAGCCTGGTGTTCAGATTTCACTTAAAAAAATCAGCTGAGGGCTAATTAAAGGAAAAATGCCTAAACTGGAGCTCTCTTTAGCTGGAAAATGCTTCAGTGTTTCACACTAAAAGCTCACTTGTGTTGAAGCTCTTCTGTGGGACACAAAGGCAGCAGAAGAAGAGAACCAGCGCCTCTCTGGTGTTTGCAGCCAGTCACAAGCTGCTCAATGGAAGCCAAAGTCGCAGCTGTGGGTGATCTGGACGTTGCACAACAGACGTTTGGGCTCTGTCATTGTGGTTTCCGCTCCGTCTTTTTAAGAAGTTCAGCCGGCTGCTTATTGTTTACCACATTTTAGATCATTTGATTTTACTTTATGTTATTTATTGTTCTCATATCATTGGTCTGTTGGTGTGGAGGCAACATTAAAGTCATACTTTAAGTAAACGGTCTAATACTTCTCTATCCTTTTCTACACAACGAACCAGTTTAGAAAACAAACACTAAGAATTTACGTAAAGATCATTGAGCAAACAGACCAGTGGCAGCACCCCCCCATTAGCTAACACTCATGCACAGAATGCACTGTTGTATCGTACAGCTCGTTTATCCAGTTATTGTCCCACACTACAACAATATCCTTACAGAATAAATCATGCACTTGATTGAACATTTCTTATATTTTCACAGTTAAATAATTGTCCCTTTAAGCTCTAAATAATGTAGATGCTACATAAAGACATAGAACTGACTATTAGTAAAGTGTATAACTTAGAAAATATCGTGAACCCTCAGACAAAACTTACAGAAATGCATGAAGGAGAGAGAAAAAACTGTTATTTAGAAGGTCTGACTGTGCATCAAACTATCCATCCGTCCATTTTCTATAGCTGCTTAAATTATCTGGAGCTTATCTGTCATTGGGCGAGAGGCGCGGTGCACCTGGACAGGCCGTCGCGGGTCGCCGGGCCATCGCAGGGCGCCGGGCCATCGCAGGGCGCCTGGCCATCGCAGGGCGCCGGGCCATCGTAGGGCGCCGGGCCATCGTAGGTCGCCGGGCCATCGTAGGTCACCGGGCCGCCGGGCCAACGCAGGGCGCCGGCCATCGCAGGGCGCCGGGCCAACGCAGGGCGCCTGGCCATCGCAGGGCGCCGGCCATCGCAGGGCGCCGGCCATCGCAGGGCGCCGGGCCATCGCAGGGCGCCGGCCATCGCAGGGCGCCGGGCCATCGCAGGGCGCCGGGCCATCGCAGGGCGCCGGGCCATCGCAGGGCGCCGGGCCGCCGGGCCAACGCAGGGCGCCTGGCCATCGCAGGGCGCCTGGCCATCGCAGGGCGCCTGGCCATCGCAGGGCGCCGGGCCATCGCAGGGCGCCGGGCCATCGTAGGTCACCGGGCCGTCGCGGGTCGCCAGTCCATCGCAGGGCGCCGGGCCGTCACGGGTCGCCGGGCCATCGTAGGGCGCCGGGCCGTCGCAGGGCGCCGGGCCATCGCAGGGCGCCAGGCCATCGCAGGGCGCCGGGCCATCGCAGGGCGCCGGGCCACACAGAGACAAAACGAGACTCTCAACCATCCACACTCACTCCTCGCATCAATTTAGAGTCACCCGTTAGCCTGACGTTTTGGGCGGTGGGAGGAAGCCGGAGTAACCGGGGAGAACATGCAAAAAGGCCCCAGCCGGGAATCAAACCAGCAACCCTCCTGCTGTGAGGCGACAGTGCTGAGCACCACACCGCCGTGCTTCAAACTGGCCTCAATGAAATCTGTATAAAATGGTGCTAAAAGTGCTCTGAATGGTCACATTTAAAGGAACAGTTCTGGGTTTTTCTGCTGTAAAAGTTGCTGGAACGTTTCACATCTTTGTCGACTCAAGCGTCTGTTCCAGGGAAGAGATGCGACATCAGATCTGTTCTGATATTCACACGGTTTGACCCATTAAAGCTTCCTCAAAGGCATCCGACTGCACAGTTTGCTGCTGATGCGTCCCACTTCTCTTCACAGAACAGTATCGGATGGAAAAGTGTCGCTGCCGTGAACATCTGGACAACATTTGGATGCTGGAATAGAAATAGATTAGATAGAAATATTAATGTTATGTTAATGTCACTGTTCAGGGACAAACTGGCTAAGTACCAACTTGTCTCGCCACAATCAGCCGTCACCATCTGGCCTTTGCTGATGACTGATGTGGCTGAATGTCTGGCTATTTAAATCATTTGTGGCTTGAAATATTCTGACTCATCTCAGGATGTGATGCAGGAGCCGTTCGCTCTTAATCCTTCAAACTGAAGTGTGCAGCAGTAACTGCTGCCACTGTTTTCTGCTGTGATTGATGGCAGAAGCCATTGCTAACAGTTATTTCTACAGGAAGCTTTGTGCCGTGTGTGTCAGGCTGAGCGCCACCTGTGCTGTTAAAAGGCAGCTGATTATGCAAATTTGTGTCATTTCTATTGATAACTAAAGTTAACTTAGAGTAGTTCCAGGAATCTAACCCATAATAACAAAGTGAAAAAGGGGTTTTCAGAAATATTTGCAAAAATCTGAAGAAACAAGAATATTTCTTCAGTTTAACCTTTTATTCCCTGTAATTCTGAACTTTTTGGATACCAGCTAAAGGTTTGGTTCTTTGTTGTGTTGAGCACAGCCCTCTGAAACTCATTCATTTAGCTGAGCTTTCTTCATTTCTGACTCTTCTTGCTACTGAGAATAATACAGCCATACACAGTTATAATGAATGCAGATGTGAGCTCTATTAGCACTTCTTTCCTGTATGTTATGGATAAAAAATAAATAAAACTGAACCTTTCACATCTCCGTCGAGGTTGAGGACGGCCATCCTTCCACGGAGAGTTCTGGTTGAAGCTCAGGCAAACAGCAGATGGATCAACTCAATGTGTGGAAGCATCTCTCAGGTCCTGTGTCAGCTCTTTGCTGGATTTATCCACTTTCAGGTACTTTGAATTCGCTGTAGTTTCTTTGGCTTCTTCCTTCTTTTCAAGGACACACTGCACACCATGCTGAGATATGCCAAAGTTACAGCTAAAACCAGCAAAAATATGGTTTTATGTCTGTCAAACTGTGTTACCGCAGGCATTTTTTACAATTGGAACTAGATATGTATGTATATATATATATATATATTTCTCTCTGCAATAAGCTGCAAGTAACAGAATGCATAACGGTACAATTTACTTGAGTTTGGTGCCTTTTTATGCCTGAATGATTCATAAATCTGTGCTGAGGGGCTTCAATAGAAAAAGAAGGGTCAGGTACAAGGGCTGGACTGAAAAAGCAGCCAATGTTCAAATAAAAACTGAAAGATCAAATGAAAATCTGGCTCTGGAAGCTAAATATAAAGGAATGAGGGGTGGCTAAAGATAGACAAATTATTCTTTTTTTGCTCTTGAAGAAGCAGAATATGCTTTAGGAGTGCTTCTCAGCAGCAAGAGGAATGGGCCAAAATGGTCAAAACTGAGGGATGGATGAACGTAGCCAAGCTCAATCACTGCCTGAACCAGTGAGAACAGGAAAGGTAACACTGAAGGGGTTAAAAGGGAGTCTGTGGCTGTGCTTGAGTGGTCCAGGCAAGCACAGCCTCTGCAGAAAAGCTCTGGAGAGGCCAGAGGAAAGCAGTTTGTAGCAGTTCCCCATTTAATCTGAGGAAGTCTGAAAGAATTTGGAACAAGACCTTCTCCAGGGACAGTCCCCGTTTTCGGTGACCTGTCGCCGAAAATGTCCCCGATTTTGACACTGAATGAGGGAAAATGCGCGCAGACTCAAACACCAGTTATTACGGTAGCCATTGAACGCATCGCCAGAGACGACGTAATATAACGTAGAGACGCAGCAGCGTCAACAACAACAATCTGGAAAAGGAGACCAGCGGCCGCGATAAACGGTATGTTGTGTATTAACTTATTTATTTAGTGTGAACTGGCAGTAGTGGCTGTGAGTGTGTGAAGGGATGTAACATTAAAGTAAGTATGATTGTTTATCCGAATTGAAGACCTAAGTAATGTTATAAAAGTAATAAAATGTAATAAAAGCTGGTTAAGATACATGAAAAAGTACTTAGTCCCTGTTTTTTATTTCATAATGATGGTATTTGATGACTTTTCACCACTGCAATGAAAATGTCCCCGATTTTCATGTCAGAAATCTGGTCACCTTAATTTCAAGTTAGAATAAATTCACAAAAATTTCCAAAATGTTTTCTCTGTGTTACGGTAAGGTCAGAGGGAGTGTGTGAATACTGCATAAAGATCACAAAGCACACCGTGTGAGGTTTCCATCGACAATAAAAATTATTAACACACATTTTAAACATACAAAAACAAACAATACAAGGCAGAAGGATGATGGAAGGCCCACATCATTCCAACATCAACCACAATTATCTGTTTTCGCCATTTATAGCAGAATCAGCTAATGGAACTGGCTATAACCTGGTTAGGAATCAGTTACTTGACACGTTACTTTCTTCACTGTCCAAATGGTGCCTGTTGACATGATTAAAATCAGACTTTTCTTTAATAAAAGCAAACAGATACACGATGTCAGAGAGCCACAGATCTCTGGGAGATTCTTCTTTTTTTTTATATAAGAACAGTTGTAACAACTATCTGCCTCAGCAACTAATTACATCACAGGAAACACACACACTGAAGGTTTTACATGTGCAACTCTTTCTGTGCATTGATTGATTGAACCAACTGATGAACGTGTCCCCGACAAATGCTGCAGGTGCTTCCTACTTGCTTCTTTTTGCAAAGTAATGTCTAATTGTTTGAAGGAGAAATAAACGGTAATAAAGGTAAAACCTGGCTGCATTGCATCAGCTGTTTGACCCATGAAGATACTTGTTTAACTAGATGAGAGGATACTGAATGTGCAAACTAAATCTGGGGCTCCATGTCTTCTTTCACCTGCAGGTTTACATCAGTTAAGAACACGAGTTTAATGGAAAACCTTCAGTTTGGGTTAAATCCAAAGAAAATCAAAAGCACATTTGTGAAAAAGGAAATTCAATCCTTCCCTGGCTGGTAATCTCTTCATATAAACTAAACAGACGCATCCTCTCTTACTGCATACATGCTGTGAAGAAGACCGAATCATCTGATGGACAGAAGCTCACATTTCTTTGGACGTCCAGGAGAGAAGATCTACTCCACCAGAGTCCGTAATCTTTTGGTTTGAGTGGAAATAGTTTAGTTTCAGTCATAATTCTAATGCTGCGCTGGATTTGTTGGACTTCAGAAGTCTAAAGTGTTCTCAAACTGGTGGGTTTAAGGAGCCTAAAGCCACACTTTTCTGCTCTCGAATGGGTTCAAGCTGGAAGACACACATCCAGCTGTTGGTTCTCCATCTGCCAAAGGACACGAAGGACTTCCACCAACTTCAAGTTTCTGTTTTTGTTTCTTTAGTGAAAGGCTAAAGGCTTTAGTGAAATCACGAGAAAAAGCTTTTTCCGATCACCTTTAACATCAAACAACCTGACAACAGGAAGGGGTTTTGGCAATGATCAAAGCAACATACAAAAACAGATCTTTTTAATCGCAGTTTTTAACTGCAAATGGCTTTAGACAAGAAGATGTTGAAGTTTGAGACATGAAATCTTGTTTTGGTCTGTACAACAACCAGAAAAGAAGTTCTCTTTCAGAGACGAAGTATCCAAATCACGTGCACTGGTTGGCAGTCCGAAGGTTTAGCAAACTGGGATTAGCTTTCTGTCTCATCTGGTATGTGGAGGCCCGTTTTCTCTCTGGTTCCATCGCTCCATGAGACGTCAGTCCAAATGATTTGTTCAGGTAAATGTTTCTATAATCATAAATCTTAGATGAAAAATCAGGACAGAATAATCTGGATTCATCTGGAATTGTTGAAAAAGTTCTTTTTTTATGTCAAATTTTTCAACCAGCTAATAATCTGTGATTCAGGAAGTTGTAATTGTGTATTTATTGTATAATAATACTGACTTACTGCCATTTTTTCTTATTATTTCTAACCATTCGTCAGCTTTTTTCCATACATCTGAAATACGGTTTCTTACTGAAGGCGTCAGGCACAGAAGTTATCAGCAACTCTGTTTTAAGAGTCCAAACTCTCATCCTTCTTCTTCTTCTGTTCTTTTTCTCGTTGATGCTTTAAAAATCATGCCCCTTCCACCTGCTCCAGGCTACATTTCTTCACTGGGAGTCATTTTTCTGTGGTTTAGATGTGTCAAAGTAGAAAAAGGACAAAGAAATCTTCCGACGAACTGCAGAAATGTTCCAGGATTGCAACAACCGCGCGTTTCCTTGTTTTGTTCTGGGGTTTTTTCACGAGTGGAGATGGCTACTGTTAGTCTGTTCATTATCGTATGCATTAATCAGCACTGCTTTATCCTACTCGTCTATTTTTGTTAGGAAAACCAGATTATAAAAGCTCCTCTGCGCTCCAACATACGTGTCCTTCCCAAACCTTTTTCTACCCTCTAAAGCAGAACTTTCAGGTAACATTCCTTTATCCATAAAGGTGCCGAGCGGCCTCAAACTGACCTGGATCAAACTAAGGGTAACATCTCTTTTAATTTGTTTTAAGAAGGTCTTCATACCACCTTGAGTCCTCAGAAAAATGAAACTGAATCCTTCGAAGATCTGCCGATCTTGTCCGTTTCCATTCTGAAAATCTCTTTTTCCAAGTCTTTACTTTTGTATGTGATGGTCTGACGAACAAGTGCTGGATTAAATGCTTCAGATGTGTCAACAGGTGCTGCATTTTGTTTCTGTCGCGTGAGAGGACAGCTGCCGTCTTACGACGTTTTGACCAGGTCGTACACATAAATGAGGAAGTCGTCGTCGAACTTGATGAAGTAGACGGACGGCTTGGCCTCCACCTGGTGGATGACCATGCCTGTTCGTTTGCCGCCGTCCTCTTTGGCGTACTCCACCTGTTTACCCACCAGGCTGTCCACAACTTCGCCAGGTTCCCTCTCTGCTGGGACGCTGTCATCTGCATGGAGACAGCGCACAAGACTGACACAGGCATCCTCTCAAAATAAAAAATGGAAGAAAAAGATCAAGTTAATATAACTTCACTCACTGGAATCTGGCATAATACGGAGGTCTCCTTCTTTATAGTCATCCAGCAACTGGTACATATACAGAACGGGGTCTTTCTCATAGGTTATGTAGAACCAAGTGGTCATGATGGGAGCTCGGGCCAGAACCATCCCCCTCCACTCCTCCTTCGGACCCTCCTCTGTCTCAAACATATGCTCCACAGCTTTACCTATCATGGTATCTGCAAGGTTGACGTCTGTCAGGCGGGATTTTGCTGCAAGGAAAAAAAAATGACAAAAGTCACTCCAGGCTTTTGTATGTGTGTTATGTTAGCACCGCGGTGTTAGCACTGTGGTGTTAGCAGTGCGGTGTTAGCACCGCAGTATTAGCACCGCGGTGTTAGCACCGCAGTATTAGCACTGTGGTGTTAGCACTGTGGTGTTAGCAGTGCGGTGTTAGCACCACAGTATTAGCACCACGGTGTTAGCACCACAGTATTAGCACTGTGGTGTTAGCAGTGCGGTGTTAGCACCGCAGTATTAGCACCACGGTGTTAGCAGTGCGGTGTTAGCAGTGTGATGGTAAATTTTATGTCTCAGGACGGACAGACCCTCCAATCCACATTAACCATTTGTATCACCCAGACACGCTAATTGTTTAAAATCATTTACTTCTTAATTAACACTCAGACAAGATAATTGTTTTAACCTCCTGTTTCTTAATCATCAAGACTACATCCTACCCCCCTGGAGGTGTGGTTACACACCTAAAGAACAAAGCCCCCCTCCTCAGGTATAAATGCTCTGTATTTCTTTTGTTTGTATCTTTTCATACCATTGCCGCTGAATGGTGTGGACTGATCTTTTTCCTTGCAACAAAGAATAGCCGGCCGGCAGAAAAAGTAAGGTTCTCTATTTCATTGCTCATCAGAGGTATTAGGAAGGAAGCGATTGAAAACTTCCATAACAGCACTGAGGTGTTAGCACCGCAGTATTAGCACCGCAGTATTAGCACCGCAGTATTAGCACCGCAGTGTTAGCAGTGCGGTGTTAGCAGTACGGTGTTAGCAGTGCGGTGTTAGCACTACGGTGTTAGCACTGCAAGAAACTAACATTCAACTCTATTCTTGGGTCATTGTTGCTGTTTTAAAAGGATTTCAAATTAGGTCAAACTTTTTCTGACATCTAAGACTTAGCACACCTACTTAGTCTAAGATAGCTTGCTTAATGCTAAACTTAGCATGCTCGCATTTAACATTTCATTTGTTTAAGATCAACAAGTCAGCTAATCTCTAACAAGGGTAACATCATGTCATACTTCTCATCATCACATTACAGGATTTATGTTAGCATAAAATGACATTGCAAAACATTAACATACCTGTATAACGCTAGCTTACTAAATGTTAGTTAATATTCTAATTCATGACTATCAGGCTGCATGTTAGCATGTTGTCATGGCATACAGTGCTTTATAATATATTTATACATGTTATATCAGACTGTTATAACCTGCAAATATAAAGGTAGCAAACTAGCTTCAGCTAAGCTTAATGTACACTACTGAAGCTGCTGAAGGGTTAAATCTTCCCGTTTAGCAATATTTATCAGTGTTGTCCTCTGGAAAACATATGAGCTACAAATAAAATGTATTATTATTATTATTATTATTAGAATATGAGCTGCATCCTGGCCTGTAAGGTGTGTGACTGACATTCCAATAAGAGGAATGCAAACTCAGCAACATGATTTGACATTTCAGGGGTTTGAGGCTGTCTTACTAGATTTTATTCTAACAGAAATGCTTGTTCTGATACAATAAATAGTGAAAAATACTAAATACTAAAGCTAGCGTTTCCTATTTGTCAGTTAGCTCTGTTGCTGTATTTATTTATGTGGTGAGGAGTATTAAATTGTCTCATTTGAGGTGTAAAGTATCTTTAACAGTTAATTTTTGAGTATTTTCCTGAACTGTTGTTCGGTTTGACAGGTTTTTGACCTTAATAAACACCCGTTTATCTCTTTGAGACACTTTTTTTTTTAATACTTCATATGTTACCAATATGTCAAGTGGCCTAATTAATTGTTCAACCAAGTGTTTTCCTTTTTCCCCACATTGTGCAACTTTTCCAGTCTTTTTTCTGACCACTTTCAAACTTTTTAGAAAAACGCTGCAGGCATCAAACTAAAAAACAAGAAACACAATTATAATACATTTAAAATAATATATTTCTCTACTTCAACATTCGCTATGTTACACACACACACTCCTGCTCATATGGCCTAACACAATAACACACACCAGACCAACACAACATGAAAACTCACCATTTTTTGACACCTTTTCTCACAGAAAATCTTTGTAAATTATTCTCTCCCACATTTATTGCTTTCATTGGAATAATCTATTTAATCTAAAGTCTCTTTTTCTGCAACTGTTGTACTATTACTGTCTAAATAATGTCTTCATGTGTCATTAAGCGTGAGCCAGATCTCAGGTCAGTCTTACCCAGTCTGTCAGGGAGCACTTCCAGTCCCTGAACCCTCTCATCTTTATAAAGCTCCAGACCATAAACACAGTCGAATCCATCATACTTTATCAGATAGAGTGAAGGGTTCACTGGCACCTGGTGGGCACAAATACATTTTACAAATCCTCCCCTTTTTGTGCCTCCATCCACACACGATTGCTTCTTTTAAAGGGGAACTCCGGTATTTTTAAACCTTATTTCTGGCATGAAATACGTTCATCTACTCACTGAGAACAGTTTGGTGAAAGTCGGCGTCCTTCAGAAGGTATTTAGATAACTGGAGATCCATATAACGGAGTGAACGGGGCTTAGAGGATGCAGCCTCTAAATAAGGCATTATCTGTCTTTATTTCACCAATACTTTAAGAAGAATGAATGAATGAACGTGTGCTATAGCTCTGTTAGCTCATAGCTGCTGTTATGTGGCTACTTGCAGCTATAGGAGAGCTAACGGAGGGATTTCTACACAGGCACTCTACTGGGACCACTTCATCCACACGCCCCCCCTGCAGCACAGCTTATTTACTCCGGTAAGAACGTCCATCTTACTCAAAGTCGTCGTTCACATCGTCAAAATCTGATAAATATCCTGCCATGTTGCACAAAACTATCAGCAGCAAACTCTGTGTGAAGTTAGCCGACTGTCACAGAGCACGGAGTGAATAAACTGTGCTGCAGGGGGGCGTGTGGATGAAGTGGTCCCAGTAGAGTGCCTGTGTAGAAATCCCTCCGTTAGCTCTCCTATAGCTGCAAGTAGCCACATAACAGCAGCTATGAGCTAACAGAGCTATAGCACACGTTCGTTCATTCATTCTTCTTAAAGTATTGGTGAAATAAAGACAGATAATGCCTTATTTAGAGGCTGCATCCTCTAAGCCCCGTTCACTCCGTTATATGGATCTCCAGTTATCTAAATATCTTCCGAAGGACGCCGACTTTCACCAAACTGTTCTCGGTGAGTAGATGAACGTATTTCATGCCAGAAATAAGGTTTAAAAACACCGGAGTTCCCCTTTAACAATACACAGTTAAGTTTGCTAAGAGCAGGCAACACTGTAGCATAGATAGAACACACAGCCCAGCTGTGCACAAGTAGAATAAGAGGACATGTGATTATAAAACAAGTGCTATGGCAACCTAAGAAACTGCCAGTGAGTAGCTTCTGCGATTACCTGGTCGAGCACCGTTCCTTTCCACACCACGTGTCCGACTCCGTCCTTCCAGATGTGTTGGATCCTGCAGCCAACGATGTTGCGCTGCGGCTGCGGCAGGACTTTGGTGGTCGGGCCCAGACTGCTCTTATGCTTTCTTTACAGAGACATTAGCAACAGAGACATCAGCAGCAGATCTGCACATACATCTGTTAAGATGTGGCCTGTGGCTATAGGATTAAATCAGTCTGTAAAGTATCGACTCACTTGTGTGGATTCTTTTTCTTCATCATATTTCTAGAAACACCTGCATGCCCTGTGGAACATAAACCACACCTTCACTAAATGTTGTGCAAATGACGGAGTTTTGTATGTTCAAGCCTGTTTGCAGCATTTCTGGGCACTTTATGACACTGATGACCGTTTCAAGAAACATTTGAATAACACAACAAGCCACTGACTTGCATGCAGTTCAGCTACTTTCTCTCCCACATGAATAAATGTTAAACCATTGGATTTACCGGCAGAAAACAACAGTAATGAGCAGTTCTGCTTTGGTCATTCTGAAACGTTCCCCTTTAAAGGATGAACTCTGCTCTGGTTCTTGTCTGTTCTTCTGAGATGCACAAACTGGTCAAACACATTTGTTCTTCAGACTCTGTGGTTCAGCTCTTTGGGGTGAAATAAAACTCACTGACTGATGGAGTCTGGAAACTACAGGCTGGTCGTTTCTGTCTTTTTAAGCTGACCGGACGACTGCAGCTTTAATCCTCTGAGGTTATTTTCACAAAGTCTTCTTTTGGTTGATGAGAAAACATCGTTCAGCATCTAAAAATCGGCCTTTTTGCATCTATTAAACCATTTCCAGACAACTGCACCTCCACTTAATGGCAGCTCCGAATCAGCCCTGAGATGCATGTGAGATATTTTCTTTATTAACAAACAATGGAATGACCCACAGGTGCTGAATATATTCAGAAATCAAGTGTCTGATTTCTTGTCAAGCTTTGAAATTTGGGTGTTGTAATTCTTATTATTGTATTCTAACTTAAACTATGCAAGTTCAAAGGTTTACGATTATTCTGTTTCCAGTATAAAAATGATTTAACTTGATCTGATACGTCTCAAACAATGTAAGACTTATTTTAAAGTGAAAATGGTCTCCAACCAGCTGAAATCACCAGAAAACAAATGCCATCTCCATGGAGGGGGTTGCATTGTTGGAATAATCCATGCAGACCACTGTGTGTGTGTGTTCTGGCAGAATCAGGGTGACCTGTATCAGCTGTGTCTCTGTGTCCCGGAGTGTTCTTCATTCATCTGGAGGCAGAGGGGCAGCCAGGCTGCCCGGCCACACAGCTACAGTTCAAACCCGTCCAGGGCCTAAACGCCAAGTGGAAACAACAGTAAGGAGGGGCTCAAATCTGTTCATGGATGCATCCTGCTGGGTTATGCTCATCTTTCCTTACATCCCAAAATCATTTTCACATTATCATGAAGACATGGTGTCAGACGCATGTTATTTTTAGAAGATTTCCTTTTATATATACGGCCAAGACAGATTTAGGCCAGCAACAGAAGGGGGGTGGCTAACTGTCACAGAGCTAAAATGCTTAAGAGGGAAAAAAACATCACAATGCTAACTTTTAGCATGTCAACATGCTTTTATTCATATAGCCAGAACGTAGCTTTAGCACTCGTTACCCAGTCTGCAGTGCACAGCAGTGTTGGTGAGATGTGGCGCTGCTGCTTTTTCAGACGTCAACCTTTGTGGCTCTCGGACAAATTAAACCTAAAACAGTAAGAAAACACAAAGTTTACAGCTTAGCAAACATTATAAACAACCTCATCTCAAGGTTCATTTTGTGGTCACATGATAAGCCCAAAGAAATGATCTCTGAATGCTGAGAAGCTCTTTTAATTCTCCTGCTTGTGAGCAGCAGGGGGCGACACATCGCCGTCTGACAGACTTTAAAGGTTCGGGATGAATTCAGACTCTGCGGCAACGTTATATCCACTCATTTTAGGTAAAAACATTTAAGTGCCTTGCTCATGGGCATTTTACCTCTGAGCCACATGCAAACAAACGCCTGAATCTGAACTCCTGGAGGACTGAAGAAACCTTGTTCTGAAACCGACACGAACGACACGATGTAAGCAGAAGCCACAGCCTATTCCACCTCCCCTAACACAACCGCTCTGTCTTTTCAATGAACTGCATGCGTTTCTTTTAAATAAGATTAAATATGCTTTACCGGACCACACTGCAGCTGTCTCCAGGTGAAAAACATTCAGAGAAAAAGTCAACGGGTGGAGGAGCAACAGAGCAGCATCAGTTCAGCCGACAGCTTCCACACGGTTCATGTCCCGAACATGAGACTTCAATTATTGATCAATGGAGCAAACTCGGAGGCCTGCAGTGTATTATTTATTTGCAGGGGTGTTATGTAACACATCTGACCCTCCAACTGCTCGCTGTCTGCTCAAGGCCTTCTGAAAAATACATGAAGATTTTAAACCAGACCCTCATCTGTGACAGACTCTGGCTGTTTTACAACCAAACGTGAGAATCAAGACCAGAGACAGATGTCATCACAAAAATGCTGCCGGAAACCTGAAATTTCTCTAAACCTAAAAGATGCGAAACACCTGAAAGAGTTCATGACAGACACTTTTTGTCCTTTCAGCTGAGCTAACTCGCAGAATAACTCAAACTATAAGTATTACAGACATGCTGCAGTGTTTGGCAGCATCTGGAGGTGATTTTCCTCCTGTTGCCCGGGGCAACCCGTGATTAGTCATTGGCTGTCCTGAGGGGCTAAGTGATGGTGAACAGCGATGACTCGACATCATTTTGTCCAGCTTACAACTTAAACGTGAGGAAACCACAGAGTTGGATCTCAGGCCTGGAACCTGAAGCCAAACTTTATCGATCTTTACACACAAAACCGCGTTTCCACCCTCACATTTACAGACATTAACGGCTCTGACCTCAACCAAAACTAATGTGAAACTTTATCCAACCTGAACTCAGGTCTCACCTACAACATTTATATCACAGGACCTTGACTTTGTCCCAGAAACAGAGGCTGGTCCCCATGAAAATGTCAGGAAGTCCGTACGGAGCAATCTGAACCTTTCGCTCTGCCCTCCTCCTCCGAAACATCTGGATTACATCGAGTTCTTGCTTTGCCCAAATTGTTCTTCAGCTCCTCGATCCAGCAACTAGAACAAAGCTGCAGGAGAATTTTCCTGACGTGTGGTTTCAAACGTAAGTTTCGCTACTTCAACACGATTTTAAAATTAAAGTCACACAAGGACTGGAGAGAAAAGCCATTCTTAAAACTGCAGCGAGCACTTCTTCATTCACTGTTTATTAGCGTTTTCTATAAAAAAAACAGTGAAAACAGATCCGGTTTGTTAGCTTATTTAATCAGATCTGAGCTCAAATCAATCCCAAATAGGCCCACTTCGCCCCTGAGTTTTCTGTCCTCTGACGGCTGGCGTCGTGCGCTGTGATTGGCTGAGCTTCCTTCCCAGTTTAAAAGTTAAAGAGTGCCTGTTTTTATTGGCACTGAAAGCCAAACGCTTGAGATTATTACATAACATGGCAACGTGACGCCGTTCAAGCAAGAAAGAAACTCAAAAACATTTATCTACAAATTCTTTACAGTGTACCTGGGCCTGCTTTGGGGTCAAAGGTTACACAGGATATCCGTGTAGGAAATAAGTCAACCATTAGTCCAGGCCTGTGTGAACGTCTGCAGCATTCGCTCCAGAATTCATGAGACGATGTCCGAACCAACCTTACGGAGCATTTTCTGCCTACGTAACAGTGCCTTTGTGCTCAGAGTTGCTGCTTTATTCTCTTTTTCGCTAACCAGTATGTTGCTTCCAACTTGCTCCACGATATCGCAGACACACACAGATACATTTACAAAGGTCTTTAGGACCTTGAGGCCTCGCTTCTGTCACCGCTGCACTTCAAAGCCCGACCTGGGCGACACATCTTTGATGTGCAGTCAACTCGGAGCACTTTTAAGGGTTGATCCTCCCAAATTCTGAGGCTGCTCCAGACCACAGAATGTATCCAGACGCTGTTAGCATCCCACTACTCCAGTGTCAGCGCCAGTAATGTTAGGCAGAGCGGTGATAAGCTAAGTTTTAAGGTCCTTGGATGAGAACAACTTATAATCATTCATTTTAATGCAGCACTGCAGCAAAACTGTGGTCATAAAAATGTTTGAGCAGCATAAAATCTGTGACACGCCGACTCAAAAGACTTTTGGAGCTTTGACAAGCTCTCTGAGGTTGAAATGAACAACAATGCACTGGAAAAACACTGCGTGGGAGATAAGAACACGGAAGAGCAGCGGCCCTGTCAGCAAATGCATGCACTGTACGTGTTCTGGGGCGAAAAGGTCCTCACAGTCCGGATCCTTTTCCCCACGTTTCTGTTTTATAACCAGGTACGAAAAGACAAAGTAGTTCCTGAGGTGACCCATTTTCACAGCTGCACAGCTGCAAATCCAAAACATCTGCAGCCAATATCAACGCTGCACATGAAAATGAAAGTCCTTGGTATTTACACCAGCCTGACTGAGCCTTTAAAGAAAACAGACAGGGTCTCTGCAGAGTGTTGAATGTCAGAATCAGTCATTCAAAAATGACCGACACACACTGCTGTCCCTTCAGACCTCGCCTCCCTCGACTCTGACACCTTGAGCCAGGTGTGGGTCACAGTTTCACCTGGGGTCGACCTACCTGCAGGATCAGACTCCGGATGACGTTTGCTTTTATCTTGGTGTTGGTTGACAAAAGGAGGAGTGACTGCCAGAAGGCAGGAGCACTCAAATCAGCTAACAACTTCTACGTGCTTCTAATAGTTCATTTGAATGAGACAATGCAGCAAATGCATCAGTGGGAGCTTGTGACTCCAAAACCCTGTTTTTTCCCTGCTTCAGTCGACCACCTGACAGCTGTTACAACCCTGTTTCAGCTGGTAAGAATGACGTTGCTGTGGCAACCATCCCACTGACTGACTATCTTTATTATAAGAGTTTACAGTCATCATCTGTACTGACAAAACGAAAAAGCAGGTTCTGCAGGGCCAGCGTCAGCCATGTTGCTCGCCTTTTTTTTCCTGTCATTTTTTTTACTCTCCATTATTGACAGATTTAGAGGGGAAACGGGGCGGAAACGGGCCTCAGAGCACCGAACAACAGGGGCACTGTCCGACAGAAAATGTGTGGGAAAGGCAGGAATGTCCCAGACAGAGAGACAGCCGCGGACTGGGTTAGGTACCTGGCTGTCTGCTGCTGTCTCCCCCGCCCCTCCCCCTCGGCGGGAGAACGCCACGAACGAAACGAACGCTCAGCGCGCGTTGTTTTTGCTTGTTTACCTGCATGCTCACGCGCTATCTGGCAGGCAGGTGCATGCTTGCTTTGCTCTTACCGTTAATATTTGTCTATATTTTTTAATGGAGGCCGAAGCGAACTACGAAGGGAGTTCTCGCCTCCTGCTGTCTGTCCACAGAGCCTGTTTCGACTTCACAGGAACCAGAGAGACTTCACGGCCATCTCACCACGCAAAGTTAAGGTGGACGTAATGGCACGTTACACTTCCGGCGGAGCCTTTCACAATAAAACCCCTTGTGTGCGCAATGAATCATAGAGATTGGAGTAAAGTAATCCGAATTCACTGGATTATGGGAACAGTTGGGTTTGCGTATCTGCTGACAAAATTATCGGAACATAATATTTAGTTTAAAAACGTCTGTTTTCTTTACTTTTTGTCGGATTACAGTTTTACAGGATATGTTCAGCGCAGCACAAACAGTTGATGTTGAATTCATGTGACAAAACGAGGAGGAGGATGTGTCAAAACTGTTTATTTGGACAGAGAGCCATGAAAAACGTCGACGAGGAGGAGTTTAATTGGACATTTCACCATCTCCAAAGACATATTTGCACCGAATTGAGCTTCCTCAAACCCTCAGCTTTTATTTTTACCTCCTCGCCACACTTCCGGGATTTTTACAGAAACCCTGACGCTCCCCACCCTCTCTCCCCGCCCCTGCCACCCTTTGCCAAATACTGCAACCGAGAGAAATTATAAGAGCACCAACTGGCGCATTACGCTGTTTTTCCCTGCTTAATAGTGATCCGTCCTTCTGTTGAATGCGACAGTGGAGGAGATGGAGAGGAAAGCAGGGAGAGACGCTCAGATGGAGGAGATAAACAGACAGATGGATGTCACAGTCAAGTCAGTTAATTAGATAACAAACTGAGTTATGAATGATGTCCTCTTTGACATCATCAAAGCAAAAATGTCTTTTTTCTTTCAAAAATGTCTTTTTTTCTTTCAAAAATGTCTTTTTTTCCTTCAAAAAAGTATTTTACTTTCAAAAATGTCTTTTTTTCCTTCAAAAAAGTCTTTTACTTTCAAAAATGTATTTTTTTCTTTCAAAAATGTCTTTTTTTCTTTCAAAAATGTCTTTTTTTCTTTCAAAAATGTCTTTTTCCTGGTCATCTGCACCTTGTTGGATTGATTCAGATAAAAACAACGCCACAAACGCACAATCAAGCCGTTGATAAAGTTGCTTAATGCTGAAAAATCTCACTTATTAAACTGTTCGATGACAGAATCCTGACGTGTTCAGACTCAGAAAAGTGTTTCCAAAATAATAATTAAAAAAACAGACTAAATCATAATATTGTGACTTTTGTATTGCATTCTTATTAATTACAATGTCATAGCTGAAAGAAATGATCTCAAGGTCAAGAGATTTGGTAACAAGTGGCCGAAGTAACCAGTCAAAAGTTTGGACAAATTAAGTATTTAATAGGATTTAGTTAGTTTCATATTTTGCTTTGAGGAAAGCATCATTCTTCAGTCTCTGAAGCACCTTCATGACATCATCGTCCGGTCATCAGTGGTACTGACGCACACATTAAGCTGGAGTAACACGTTACTGTAGGTGAAGTCACACCGAGCTGATGAAAACACGTCTGACTGACAGTTTTATTCTCAAATATTTCCAATTCCCCCTTTTTAGATGCAATCTCGTTGCAGGTCACATGATAAACGGGCCCAGATTGGTTAAAACACCTCACTGAAGGGTAGACTGTCAAAGTTATATGAAGCTATAAGGCTTTCTGAAGCCTGGGCTTCACCGCCAGACCATCGTTTCGCTGTTTAAGCTTTTAAAGGCTAAAATTAGGAGCTGTCAATCAAATCTGCATCAGTGTTTGCTAGATTTAGTTTAGTTTTTTTCTGCAGCTCCTTCAGAGTAAAACGTTTCTCTGAACCTGAGCCCCAGACTCATCCCGTTCACATTCCTTTGAACTGCTGCATGATGGACAGAAGATGCTCGCTGCGTTTCTGGATGCTGCTCTGCTCTTCCTTCAGTCTTTCCTGTTCCTGCTGCACCTCCTCCTGAGGATAAACCCACCAAACACACACAGCATCACACCTTAGATGTGGCCATATCCCCCGGTAACGGCTGCCCGGCATCGAGCTGCAGCTGCATACTTCAGTTATGGAGGCATTAGAAACATTGCATGTGTTGTGGGCTGAAACTTGTTTACTGACTCTGAGTCTGCAGAGCTCCCTCCTTTCTCTGTCATTTTCCTCAGCCCTCGCACGGAGCCATGCTTCATTCTGAGAGCGGTGCCTCTCCAGCATCTCCTGCATCTCCTGACACACAAACACAGACGTGGTACCAGTCATGTTTATTCCAAATTCTACGCTTTGTTTTCCCAAAGTAGTGTGAAATATATGTTTATTAGATTTAATGATGATGAGGTTAGATCAGTTTAGATCTTAAGGAACAACAGACTGACCCGACTGAACAGATTAGATTAGGTTTAAAGTTCTTTAGATTAAATTACATCAGAGTTAAAGGCTATCAAAATTAGATTTGATTAGATTACTTTAGATTTAATTTAATTTAATTTAGAATATGCCAAGTTTAATCTTGATTAGATTAATAGGTAGTCGAGGTGGTGGAGCTTAAAGGGGAACTCCGGTGTTTTTAAACCTTATTTCTGGCATGAAACCCGTTCATCTGCTCACAGAGAACAGTTTGGTGAAAGTCGGCGTCCTTCTGAAGATATTTAGATAACTGGAGATCCATATAACGGAGTGAACGGGGCTTAGAGGATGCAGCCTCTAAATAAGGCATTATCTGTCTTTATTTCACCAATACTTTAAGAAGAATGAATGAATGAACGTGTGCTATAGCTCTGTTAGCTCATAGCTGCTGTTATGTGGCTACTTGCAGCTATAGGAGAGCTAACGGAGGGATTTCTACACAGGCACTCTACTGGGACCCCTTCATCCACACGCCCCCCTGCAGCACAGCTTATTCACTCCGTGCTCTGTGACAGTCGGCTAACTTCACACAGAGTTTGCTGCTGATAGTTTTGTGCAACATGGCAGGATATTTATCAGATTTTGACGACGTGAACGACGACTTTGAGTAAGATGGACGTTCTTACCGGAGTGAATGAGCTGTGCTGCAGGGGGGCGTGTGGATGAAGTGGTCCCAGTAGAGTGCCTGTGTAGAAATCCCTCCGTTTACGTCTAAGTCTAGGTTTAAAAATACCGGAGTTCCCCTTTAAGGCCTACCTGTAACCAGGATACACTGAGCCCTCTTCACCACCACGTCTGTCACAAGCAGCTGGAGACTGAACCAGGACAAGGCAGCAGGTCCAGATGGTGTCAGATTCAGGGTCCTGAAGACCAGCTATGTGAGATTCTACAAAGCCTTTCAATCTTAGCCAGAGGCAGCAGAAACATCCAGCGATGTTGAAGGCATTTAGCTTTGTTCTGTCCTTGGCTCTCCTCACTAACTCAACTTTTAGGCCCCACTGCAGTTTACCTATCGTTCCGGTTGGAAAATCTTCCTGCTTCAGACTACTAACGTCCCCGTTAGTTACATCGATATCTCCACTCTCAAATATCAGGAAGTTAAAGAATATTCTGGATTAATCGAAACATGTCAGCTAGTCCACACGGTTATAAAACACACGGTTCATATATGAATATATGTGCACCAAGCAGGATCTTATTTGGTCCTATTTTGCATTTTAGTTAGCTTGAGAAAGGTCTGAGCTCCAATGCCCTTTAATCACCTCCATTAGGTAATACTGATGTGTCCTTCTCTGAGGGAGAGGAGACGATCGTTGCCCTGACAACGTCGCTGTAATCCTTTCAATCAGAGACCAGCACAACAAGCCTTCTTGGGGATAATTAAAGACATTATCATGTAGTTTTTGTACATTAGTTTCAATTTAATTACACTGAATTGGAAAAAGTATAGTTTCTGTGGAGAGATGACAGTAAATCAGAATAAATGGTTTAAATGAGTTGTTCTCTTTGGTTAAATAAGGTGAGCTCGAGTGATATTATGGATTAAGACAGACCTGTTGCTGCTTTTGTCTGTGAGCTTCATGAGCTTCTCTCTCTTTTTGCAGAGCCACAGCCTCTTTGGACAGCTCCGACTTCTCCCTGGAAAAGAAAATATTCAGCAGTAAAAACACAAAAAGGAAAAAGCTCGGCTGTCGTGTTGAGTGTTAAACAATAAAGTGAGTTAAAGTAACACAAGATGAAGTGTAAGGAAGCAAAATAAAGTGCAGAAAGGTAAAGACAGGTGTGTGCACGGCATATACTGATCGAGTTTCTGAAACTCCTGGTCCAACAGAGTGAAGGCTGTCTGGATCATTCTCATGGCCTGATCTCGTACTGCACTGAAGTCTCTGTGGACAGACACCTGCAGAGGAAATGCAAGAATAGGTTTCTAACTGAAGCCAGCGAGGTTGCAGGACTTTATCGCACAGTCTGAGACTGATGCAACGTGCGCTCTCACAGCAGAGAGTGTGTTTGCGTCACCTGTGCATTCGCTGCTGTGTTTCCCCTCTGCTTGGATGGAGCCGACTCACTGAGCTCATAGCGAACATTGGGAACTTTAGTGGGAGTGAAGCTGTTAACAGTCAGAGTCAGAATGAAACCAGGGTTTTAAAACTGAGAGATGAGACTCAAACAGAGCGTGACAAGAGGCCGAAACTGCAGAAACACACACACAAATCCACGAATATGAGCAGAAACGCAGGTGTTTTCAGAGGCTTCTGACCTGTGGCTGACACCCTGAAGACCAAACTCTGACAAAATCTCCTTCATCACTGTGGGGGATGGAAAAAAATGTCTTTTTCTGCACATTTCATTTGCATAGAAACCAGTGGCTTTTATGGTGTTCCTGAATTAAGGCTCTAAGACTTTTTTATACTGTATTGCATTGGATTTTTATCAAATAAAAAAGAAAAAATTGACATTGCATGCTTCAATAAAGTCATTTATTCAGTTAATTTTGGTTTAGTTTATATTACGCCAGGTCTCAACTCATTTAATCTCAGTGCACTTTACACAGAAAGTAAATAAATTAAATCTAATTCAATCCAATATTATCTGAGTTAAATCAATTCCAGCTGAATTAAATACTGTCCAGTTGCATTTCTCAGTGTCACGTCAGCACTACTAATGCTCCAAAGCAGCTGAATCCCAGCAGAGCAGAGGATAAATGCATCTTTTAACAATCTTTTAATAATTTAGGACAGCATGCTGTACCTGGTTGTCTGTCAGAGGGGTTGATGAGCTTCATCCCTTTCAGATCATTGAAGTCCTGCTCATCGTTTCTACCTCCAAACACATACAGCTGTGAGACAAACACACACAAAATGATATTTCATATCTGGCAATGACCTACTAATAATGATCTAATACTCAGTGGGCCGCTGACATGGCTGTGGAGTATGAAGGCAGCGTGGCCGTGGCGGCGGGCTGGAGGAATGCCGACGTACAGAGGAACCTTCCACTTCATCTTTGCTGGTAAGACAGAGTGAGTTCAGCTCACTTCTTTCTGTTTCTGTGAACAGTTCGACTTGTCTTTGGGTTCTTTGCAGCTTTTCACTCACCGATGCTGAGTTTGTGGATTTCGTTGGATGACGTCGTTGTGCCATCCTCATTTTTGCTTTTGCCACCAAACAGATAGATGTCCTATGAGGAATTTAAATGGACATAAAACACTTGTTAGATATTCTGCTTTTTTTTGTTATAGTTCTGTTGGTTTTTAATTACTCAGTAATAACAAAATTTGGTTAAATTGTGTTTTTAGGCTTGAGTACACAGAATGAAAGTTGAAAGAAGAACTCCATGGAGTTGATGGAACATTATATATGCCCCCCCATCAACAAAAGGCAGGTTAAACGTGTCAGTGGCATATTGTGAGTCTTTGTACTGCTTCACTGTGTTGGCGCCCTCTTGTGGTTTAAGTAATTATGGAGAGGAAAAGCAGGAAGTGAGATGAATTTCAGAAGTTGACACCATCCATCCTGCCATCTTCTATACCAGTTCATCCAGTTTGGGGGGGGGGGCTGAACCGGGACCAGGATACACACTGGGTGGATCATCACAGGGCCACACAGAGACGAATGAGACCTACAGCCTCTCCGAGGGACAATTTAGAGCCACCAATCAACCTAATGTGCATGTTTTTGAACGGCCGGAGAAGCCAGAATATCTGGAGAGAACCAACGTACTCAAAGGGAGAACATGCAGGGAAATTAGACTCTAATACACGTCTCAGAGCAGCGTCCACTGATGCAAAAACCCATCAGCTGTTTCAGTGGCCTGTGTGAGCTGTCTGTGTATTCCTGGGTACGGCGTTAACTCGACACAAGCTGCAGTCAGTCACCATCTCAGTGAATGCACAGCACCAGTAAAATCTCCTGAAAACAGTTAACTTTTAGGTCTGAGCCTCATGGATTAACACAGACATGGAATAAGCCCTAATCCAGCTGTTTCTACGGTTTAAGCTAACTGAGGAATAAGTGAATCCTTCATGTCTGGTCATTTTGGCTTGGGCAATTTGTTTTGAACCTCTGGTAAATAAAAAACAAAAGACAATATGAAGGGCAGCAGCGTATGAACATAAAGGTATGAAATGATTTTCTGTATGATTTTGCAGATGAATTATTGCAACATTAAAGTAGATTTTTTGCTCACCTTATCGTGGTGTGCAGTCAGCGTTTGTCCACTGCAGGCTGCAGGCGATTCTCCTTTCACCTCCCATTTCTGCCACAGCAGATTCTCTAAAAACCGTCAGTGAAGGGGTCAGAGCTCAAAGTCCAGGTTGTTTTTCTTGTTGTTTTTAAATTTGGAGTCAAAGCTGATGGGAAACTTTTCTGATAGTCAATATTTTATCATAATTTATTATTCAAAATGTATTTGTTTTAAGTTATGCATCCATCCATTATCTGCAGCTTCGGGTCATGGGGGCAGTCACGGAGGAAGTGGCCGGGGACGTCCCCGGCCACTTCCTCCAGCTCCTCCGGGGGGACCCCGAGGCATCCTAACCAGATGCCACCTCATCTGACTCCTCTCAATGCGGAGGAGCAGCGGTTCTACTCTGAGCCCCTCCCGGATGACTGAGCTTCTCACCCTATCTCTAAGGGAGGCCCAGACACCCTGCGGAGGAAACCCATTTCAGCCGCTTGCTTCGGTCCCGACCCACAGCTCCTGACCATAGGTGAGGGTACTCCAGGGGGTTATATATCGAATATAACTTCAATAACAATTTCTAGCTGCTGAAGGTGTAAATTTGAGCAGGTATGGGGTTAATGGATGCTCAAAGCTTTCATATCTGTTGAAACTAAATTTTCATTGAACTTTTTGTTTCATGCGATATGAAACTTTGCATCTTGGTTTTCACACTAAATAACTGACTATACTCACTTTATTCAGTTATCAAGATACACTGTCTGCAAGACAAGTGGATTCAAAAAAGCTATAAATAAATCAGTGTTTACCTGTATTGAGAACGTAAAGGTCTTTACAAAAGTCTCCTCCTGCTCCGTAACCTCCAAACATGAACACCTGATCACCAGCCAGAGCAAAACTCTGACCCCACCTTTACACACACAACAGAAACAAAGAAATGCTAAACAATCCAAATGATCTAAAGTCATCCTTTCATTGCATTTTACAGAATAAATGTATCTCACAGGGCAGGAGGCAGCGATCCGCTTGTCTTCACCGGTGTCCAGGTGAGAGACACTGACACAGCAAGGAGAAAGTCAACATCCACGTCTAAAACTTTAAAAAGGCAGAATGTCTGATTTTCTCTCTGTGAGCTGATTTTTAGGGAGGTGGAGGAGAGAAAACGCTCTGATATCTGTTCATCATAACCTGTGTTGAAGACCATGAGGTCATCAGTCGGACTTCCCTTCAGGATGCCTCCATACATGTAGATGTTGTCTCCAATGGCAACAGAGCTGTGTCTCAGAGCTCTGAAGGCCACGCCCCCGGTTGCTAAGCATTCCCAGGTCAGAGACACTGTGGAAAACATTAAAAATACCATCACAGCACAGCAGTTCGGCCCTGAGGCCGAGACAAACAAAAAAAACAAGGTTGTGTTCGTGTTATCTCCCTGAGACCTATGTCAAAGCTGTAGACTCCTGGCAGACACTCAGTGGCGTCAGGGCTGGAAGCTCCTCCGAACAGATACAGCCTGCCTTTCACAACACTGAAAAAGAGTGAATAACAGTAAAGGAGGAGATAAAAATTCTATTAGTTCATTATCACTGCTGGTACTGCAGATCCAGCCCAAAATGAGAAACCCAACCCCCACCTGTCTGATTTCTTTGGTTCTCTGGGGCAGAAAAACAGTGAAGCTAATTTAAATGAATACCTCTAACTGATGTCATGATTGTGAGGCTTACCAAAGTGTATGTCCTTCTCTGGCAGATGGAATTTCTCCACTCTGAGGAATCTCCTCCCACATCACATCATCAGGAGTAACTGCAATTTACAACCACAACGTGGGAATCACTGTGTCAAAACCAAGGAGCTAATGGACAAATGAACAAATAACGTGAGGTTTTCTGCAGTGTGGGTTCTGCCCCTTCAAATGCAAAAAAATACTTTAACAATTAAAATAATAAAGTGATTCTGTGAGCAACAAACCTGCTCAGTTTGGTGGTAAAAATATTTACAGCTGGTCATAAAATGATCAAAATGTAATGATTTGTGCCTCCGTTGTTTTTAGTTGGGTATTTTCATAATAATATATGAAATATCCATTAAAGAAAAGTACAAATGGTAAGAATAAAACATTCTCAATGTAATTTGTTGAGCATAAACCTACTTATCAAACATTTGAGTCACATTTGGAAACATCTTCAGAATTAATCAGTGTGTTTACATGCTGAGATTAACTGGATTATAGCTACAGTTGGGTTCTGCTCCTTATCTGAGGGTAATTATCCTTGGATATATGGCGGTGAATGAATGGAATCACTGGCACAAAGCATGTCATACCCCGGTACGATAGGTGGCGCTGTCCCCATTTCAGCTATCGCTAATAGAGCCACTTCCTGTTGACGTCTTCACCGCCAACAACAACAAACTCAGGCATTCAGAAAGATGGCGAACGCAGAGCGAGATGAAGCTGCGTCCCTCTCCATCTGTGATGAGCTGGTTATGGCACAGACGATGCACAACGGCGCATTCTCCATCGAGTTGTTTCTTTCTTTCTGACGACAACAACAGGAATATCGTCTCCTTCCACTTCCGGGTCACGATCGCGGGAAAAAAACTCGAGCATGCGCAGAACGCTCGATCCGATCCGCTGTCGTCTCGGATCGAGTTATCTCGGGGTCTTAATTTGATCTAAGCTAGTTAAATGAGCTGAATAACTCACTCTTATTGTAATTTAGCCATTAATCCGGTCCGATGGCGCTCATCTAACCGCACTGAGTAACCTTTTTGGGTACCATTAGCATTTAGCGCGTACCTGTGAGCATGTAGAAGTCACTGAAGTAAAGAGGGCCGTCCTGGAGAGATAAGAGACAGATTTTCACAGATGTGAACCTCCAAGATTCTTTTCCAAACTTGTACTTATGTTAAAATTGGACTCACCTCTTGGTTGATGATACACGCTCCTCCAAAAAGAAAGGCGACGTTTCCTGCTACAGCTAACGCATGACCGTGTCTGTGAAAGCCAAAAAAAGGCATTTTCCAGCTTAATGTTACTCCGTGTTAGCTTCAACAGCTACAACTGAAAATCCCAATGAAATAACACTCTGGCCAATAAAACGTGTTCCCTCTGAAAGCTTGGCGTCCTCCCACATCACACAAGCTCACAATCTTCTGTTTAGTGAACTTCAGCTGTCAAATGACACCATTAAACATGTGGTACATTCCTTTGAACCCCTTCAGGTTCAGGATATCTGAGTTGCTTTGAATGGCAACGATACGCTCTTGTCTTGTTACTGTTTACAGCAGCTGTTAGCTTGTTAGCTTGTCTCGCCCCCTTCCTGCTTCTCCAAATGGAGAGTGTTCTGCCTGCGATTTGAAGCCAGAAGCTGTGAGGTGACCCTGCTAAGCACCACAGCACCTGTTGCACTCTGTCCTATCAGAAAACTACACCTATGTGCTCCTGGTGGCGCTAAGGCTGGATTTGCAACAGAGGCCATGGATTGTTGTCTGTTTTGTTTTTACAGGTGTAGCAGCTGGTTGTCTGGTTTTTGTTTCTATTTTTGTTCTGTTTCCTCTTCTTTCCTCTTCTTCTTTCCTTGTCCCCCGGTCCGGTTCAGTTCTATTACATGTTATATATTGTAAACAGAAATAAATAAATGGGCATCAAGGGGAGCTTTACATTTATAAAACTTCCCTTGGCGAAGCAAATCTGTTTGGCATCAAAGGTATTCAGACTACAATTCTGCTGCCATAATGCTGGACAGGACAAGGGAAAAAAAAAAAGAAAAAAAAAGAAAACTGCACCTATGATTGATGCATTTAGGTTGGAGGACTTGTTAAAAACCGTGTTACTCACCTGGGACTTGGAGCTTCTCCCCTCATCTCTTTCTCCAGCCAGTGACCGCTGGCTAAAGCCATCTTATCTGCTGCTTCTCTTGAGTCACACACACATTAATAAATGTCAGATTTCAGTCAGATTCTCTTGACTTCCAACATTGAATAGTTTCAGTGATAATTACACATTTTAGGAAACTTGCAATATTCAGAATTTTGAGCCAAAGAAGTGAATAATTAGCACCAGTTCCAAGATTTTCATCCAAATCTCATTATTTTCTGCTCAGTTTTGAAAAGAACATAAACTTTCTTATTTATTTCATATATCACAAACATTATTTATTATTTGTAACTAAATAATGACACAAAGTACATCAACCCCTGTGAGTGGACCTCTAAAGTCTGATACCGTTTCCCCTCCAGGTGGCACTATGGCTGCAAAATTAATTTAAATTCTTATTCCCAGATGGCTGCTGCACATTTAGGAGACATTGAATCCTTGTTCCATTTACAGAGATTGACATTAGCAGGATGCAGCCTACCTGTTGAGCTCTGTGTGTGTCGGGATGTTGGCTTCTTTGTCTCTGTTGCTTCACTGAGGCAGCATGAAGACTCGTATGAGTCAGCTCAGCTCACAGTCCAGCAGCTGTCGTCAGCATCTCAGCTTACAGGTAGCCTCCGCTTCTTTCTGCAGGTGCACTGTTGCCCAGCAACGGCCTGCAAACACATTGCTGAACAGAGCCGCTCAGCATTTAATGGACATAGTGGGAACACAGTGAGGAGAAAGCAGGGTTTTAGCTGCTGCTGCTAGCTACTGATGAAAATATGGATGCTAATAGGACAGTTCAAATCAAAGTCTCCATTATCGCTGCAACATGCTGCATAAGATCAGATGTGTTGTTTCTTTTCTCATTGGTGCTGATTTTCTTCGTTTACATTGGGTTGGCACAGAAAATAAGACTTTAGCAGAGGCTTCCAAAGTCTTAATTTAATCACTAACTAACTATAACCCAGAGGACAGAGGCTGCTGATGCAAAACGAGAAGCACAAGTTTAAACTGGGACAAGACAGAGGGCGACAAACTGAAAACGAGGGATGAAAGGGAATAAATAAAGAGGTAGAACTGCCTCAGTGTCCCATCCATCCATCCATCCAGTGCGTTTTGGGAACCACAACAAGCACTTTGGAGGAATCGCGTCCTTCTGAACTGGTATCACCTATGAATGATCTCAGAATTCAGTGAAAGAGACGGATGAGAAACAGAAAGACTTCAGCAGAACTTTGCTGTGAACTGATTTTGTTTTTGCACTTTGTAGGTTTTAGCAGTTCGGTTTAAACAAAAATAAATTCACACAATGTTACATATATATACATGTATAGTATGTAAAGACAGCACATTTTCTCTGTTCTTTCATCTGTTATCTCATGCAGAAACACACAATATTCACCCAAACCCTAAAAGAAGCACCCAGATGGTGTCATGTGGTTCCTGGAGTTTAACCAGAGACCGACTCGTTAGATCAACTTTGTTTCACAAACTTAAGTTGAATTAACAGCTGTCAGAAAACATTTGATCCATTTTTAATTACTCTGCGTTTTGAAGGTTATTGCAGATTTAATCACATAAAGTGAGCAGGATTTAGATTTTACCGACTGATCAGAAATATTTCAGCGTTTGAATAAATGAGGCCAAATAAAGAGACAAAATGAACATGCTTCAAATGACATTTATTAAAAACTCAACTAAAAACTGACATCTGGAACCCAAACATCCAAGTCAAGAATATATTTAAGAACATCTGGAAACTGAGTTCCTGTTAAGCGCCTTCATGACCATCCTAATACTCTTCTCCTTCCTCCTCCCCTTCCCCTTCAGCAGAATCCAGCCCAACCTCTTCATAATCCTTCTCCAGAGCAGCCATGTCCTCCCTGGCCTCAGAGAACTCCCCCTCCTCCATGCCCTCGCCCACATACCAGTGAACGAAGGCCCTCTTGGCGTACATCAGATCAAACTTGTGGTCGAGTCGAGCCCAGGCCTCGGCGATAGCAGTGGTGTTGCTCAGCATGCACACAGCCCTCTGGACCTTTGCCAGGTCCCCTCCAGGAACCACAGTGGGAGGCTGGTAGTTGATGCCAACCTTGAAGCCAGTGGGGCACCAGTCCACAAACTGGATGGTGCGCTTGTTTTTGATGGTGGCGATGGCAGCATTGACATCTTTGGGCACCACATCACCGCGGTACAGAAGGCAGCAGGCCATGTACTTACCGTGCCGAGGGTCACATTTCACCATCTGATTGGACGGCTCAAAGCAGGCATTGGTGATCTCGGCCACAGTGAGCTGCTCGTGGTAAGCCTTCTCAGCAGAAATGACCGGGGCGTAAGTGGCCAGAGGGAAGTGGATACGAGGGTAAGGCACCAGGTTGGTCTGGAACTCCGTCAGGTCAACATTGAGGGCACCGTCGAAACGCAGAGAAGCAGTGATGGAGGACACGATCTGGCTGATCAGCCTGTTCAGGTTGGTGTAGGTGGGGCGCTCGATGTCGAGGTTCCTGCGGCAGATGTCATAGATGGCCTCGTTGTCCACCATGAAAGCACAGTCCGAGTGCTCCAGGGTGGTGTGGGTGGTCAGGATGGCGTTGTAGGGCTCCACCACTGCAGTGGAAATCTGCGGAGCTGGGTAGATTGAGAACTCCAGCTTGGATTTCTTGCCGAAGTCAACAGACAAACGTTCCATCAGCAGGGAGGTGAAACCAGAGCCAGTGCCACCACCAAAACTGTGGAAAACCAGGAATCCCTGAAGGCCAGTGCACTGGTCAGACTGAGGAAAGTAAGGAGGAAACAGCAAACATCACATACATGAACGCCATTTCATTTCATGTTCCAATGATGATCTTTTAAATTAAGAGCATTAAATTTACCCACCAGTTTCCGGATCCTGTCCAGAACCAGGTCGATGATCTCTTTTCCAATGGTGTAGTGTCCACGGGCGTAGTTGTTGGCAGCATCCTCCTTGCCAGTGATCAGCTGCTCTGGGTGGAACAGCTGGCGGTAGGTCCCGTTGCGCACCTCGTCTAAGGAGGGGAGAGGAAAAAGACTTCACCGTGAGTTTCATAGATATTTAGAGATAGAAATGTGTCCAAATTCATTTCAGACCACATGAAATGACACTTACCTATGACAGTGGGTTCTAGATCCACAAAAACAGCTCTGGGGACATGCTTCCCAGCTCCAGTCTCACTGAAGAAGGTGTTGAAGGAATCATCTCCTCCTCCAATGGTCTTGTCACTGGGCATCTGTCCATCAGGCTGGATCCCATGTTCAAGGCAGTAAAGCTCCCAGCAGGCATTGCCAATCTGGACACCAGCCTGTCCTACATGGATGGAGATACACTCACGCTGGAGGAGAGAACATTATCAGTAAATCAGGTTCATTCTTAATTTGAACAAAAAGCTGCAGATGTGTACTAAAGTAGGTCAAACAGTTTTATGACAGTTACATTCAGCAAAACTGAGATATTAACCATTTTTAGCACCGTTTTGATCTACAATGGCCATTTATAGAAGCATAACCAGCATGAAACTGCTCTCAACGCGCTTTGTGACGTATTCACAGTAGTATCGCGATAACAGTTACATTTAACGGTTGATGAGTTTCAGGCGCCAACAGTCACTCAACTTTCAAGCGTAAACACAGGCTTCAACCAATCAAAACCCCTCATTGATCGCGTGCCCGGTGTCGCAATGCCGACGGTTAGGCACGTTCACCATTAAACTTGACCGTTGACCCCCTTAAACGCTAATCCTGCTTAAAGTGATAACCGTTACCGACAAAAGCTCAGCCAAACCATCGAAAACGTTAACTAGCATCGATACATGACATATTCCTCATCAGTCTAAGAGTCTCCCTTAAAAACATGTTTTCTAACAATAGGAAATGGATTCTATATACATCCTCCCATTAAGAATTAATTCGGCCGTTGTTGCTGCCAACTGCTGTAACGGCCATTGCTCATAAGGGAAGAATCATTTCTAGCTAAAATGCTGACGAGCCCGTTTTTCAATCCCTCAAATCTGTTTAGTTTATTCTTCTCATCTGAACTAAACCTGAACTGATCAAAAACATTTGTATCACCCCTCAAATAAGAAAATTATATTTTTTTAAGTTGTACTTACCATTTTTGTTGAATTTTCGCAGTGCTAAATTGCAACAGAAAAAGTTCCGTTATGATGTTTTACAGAAGAAGAAAAATGTCCAATCCGCCGCGCGCTCGCGCTTTTTTGAAGGCAAAATATACGCTGGCAGGAGAGTTGGGCTAAACCACTACGGACAATACAGGGGCACAAAGTTCATTAGAAATACATTTCAAATACCTGATCAAAAGTGCAAATTAAGTTAGTTATTTTTCACATCTAACAGACTATCAGAATAATAATAAAAAATAAATTCTCGATAATGGTGATGGGAAGCATATCAACCCATTTAACCCTTTTTTTAATTGAAAAAAAACAAGATAAAGACAACGACCATTTCACATTTGGGATTTTTTTTTAACAGATAATAGGAGCTAAACATTCCTCCCTAACTAGTTGATATATAAAACAGTATGAGAAATAGGTAATATACAAGATAAATAAAAGATATATACATTAAATATATATATGAATAGAAGAAAGGACGAGAAACATAACAATAACATACAGTATTGTATATATACAACAAAATGAATAAATAAAAAATATATATTAAAAAATATAAAGATAAATAAACAAAATTGAAATATAAGATCAGGGGTTGATAACAAATTGAAATCTGATATAGTTGTGATCAGTTTTTTAAGTGGTCCCAGTAGAGTGCCTGTGTAGAAATCCCTCCGTTAGCTCTCCTATAGCTGCAAGTAGCCACATAACAGCAGCTATGAGCTAACAGAGCTATAGCACACGTTCATTCATTAATTCTTCTTAAAGTATTGGTGAAATAAAGACAGATGAAGCCTTATTTAGATATTTAGAGGCTGTATTTTCTATGCCCTGCTTTCTGCGAACAGGAAGAAGCTCATTCTGGAAATGTGTGCTGTCATTATCTGAAGATGCAAGAGTGGGGATATACTTTGCGTTTAAATGGTTGGAGTTTCTATAGCAGGCTTGGTGTCATTCCAATAAACACAGTCCATAAGGAAAGCCTTGATGCCCTCACGTGCCCTCACCCTCACATTTGACTTCTATATTCTATAAGAATGATTATGGCGTTTTACCACCTTTAAGGTGAATTAAGAGCCTTTCCATTGTCTCTTCTGTGTAGTCTAACCCCTAAATGATCGTGAGGGCACAAATAAGATTGCAATCATAATTCTTACGTGGCCCTGAATTAATAACACCCTCTGATCTGGCAACATTCAAAACGATCTAAGGATGAGGGCTTTAAATCGTCTGCACCCGACTCTCTGCTGCCACATTGATGATGTAAGCCGACAAGTCACGTTTTCCTCCACCACTCAGGTTTTTGCATCTTTTATTCATTGCCACACGCGCGCACGCACACACACACTCGCAAGAACCACAGACACTTACACGTGATGTGTCCGTCTATTCACCTCAGTCTGCCTCCGTCAAACCAAGTGGGATGCTGCTGCATTTTCAAAATAATAGATGCCTGAAGGCCGCTATGTGAGCACAGTTATTTTAGGCTGATGGGAACCTCACTGATTAATACCAACCATGTTTTTAAATACTTCATACTCAAAAATATGAAATCCAAGTTGTTTCTGGCGTTTTATACAATATTTTTTCTTTGTATAGATTTATTTTGAAAGCAGATGTCTCTCGTTTCCGGTCCCATGCGCGTCTCTAATGGAGAGCGCTCTGGTTTCTGAGTTATGTCATTGTCGCGTTCCGATCAGTTTGTCCTGCGTTGGGTTTATGCCCTTCCGTGATTCTCATGTATTCAAACTCATCCTCTGTGGTTCTGGTTTCTGTTCCGTCACACGAACCCTGGTCCAGTTCCGCAGACAAAACAGAACCGGACCGAACCGGACCGAATCGTCAAGTTCCCGATAATGAGCTGGAGCGTGAAACGGAATGACTTTCAAAATTAAATGCTGTTACACGTCTGGTTAATCTAAAGGAAAAAACAATATACTGACCTGCTTCGGGATATCAGAACTTAGAATATAAGACAACCTAAAGTTTTTATTTTCAAGTTATGTGTCTATGGAAAGAATCTACCTCTATCTCTGAACTCTATACGTTACAGTTCACAGTGCAATTACTAAGTTTAATTCACCACAAAGTCGTTTGCTAAACTTGTAGGCATGCATTTATGGCACATATTCAGTCATAAACACCAGGTCCAGGTTTAGATCAGTCGGGTTCTCCTGATTGCTTCCTGAGGAGGTTTCTAATGGTTGCACCCTGATCTGGAAGCACTAATTTGATTTATTTGAAGCTGTAGCTTCTCTATGTGAGCTTTGTTTGTTTATCGTCTATTTAAAATGAAATGGTTTATCATGAAAAGTTTAAAAGTGATATTCATTTTATTACACCATTATTAATGAACATTCATTTGATCACGTTTAAGTGTTTTCTTGTTCAAATACACTGAAAATAGCCACCGTTAATATCAATAGGATGCACTTAATGTTCAGCTCAGGAAAGTTCAACACTATCATCGGCTAAAAAAGGGTTCCAAGTTCAAAACCTGACTCTCCTTGTACGTGTGGGTTCTCTCCAGGTTCTCCGGCTTCGTCCCACCGCCTAAAAACATGCAGGTCAGGTTGGTGTTAGTCAACTCTTCCTGGGAGTGAGGGTGAGTTTGAATGGTTGATTGTTTGTCTCTGAGTGGGACTGGCAACCCATGTGTACCCTGCCCAATGACAGCTGGGATAGGGTTCAATTCAATTCAATTCAATTCAATTTTATTTATATAGAGCCAGACGACAACAATTGTCATCTCAAGGCACTTAAGTAATAAAGTCCAATTCAAGCCAATTGTAATTCAATTCATTGTCAGCCCCCCATATATATATATATATATATATAAATATATATAGATATGCAACACACAGACTTCACATAATTCATAAATGTCTATATATATATATATAAATATGTAAAGATTTATATGAAGTCTGTGTGCTGCATAGTTGAACTACTTTATTTTGAAAAGAAACTGGACCGACACCGGAAGTCGTCGCCAGGTACAGCCAGCTCGACGGTGTCGGTGAGCACAGTGCAGCGGATTGTCGGGCTGAGCTGGACGTTAATACCTGCCGGGAAACGTGGAGGATCGTGTCTGTCACGTTATTTCTTTTTGTAATTATCTCGGTTTAGACTCTTCGGGGTTCAATAATCAGCCATCCTGGAAAAGTCCGGAGAACCGCGGATATCCACGCAGCAAGGATGCTTCATGAGTCGCGGCAGGTGTGAGGAGATGTCGGGGGAGCCTGCGGCGGCCACCGGCCGAGTGGTGCTGGTCAAGAAGATCGTCATGAAGGACGGAGCAGTGGTGGGTGGACGACCCGCCATTTTACCCATATTATATTATTATATTTTATTCCACTTGTCAATATTAACATTAATTGTTTATCCTGCACCGACCTTGATGATTTTACATTTAAATCAATGCTTAATGAGTCATGTAGACTGTGCATTAATTCAGTTCTGATTTACTGTTCGTCCACAATCTCCCTGTTAGTATAAACTCATTTATATTAAACAAAAGATGCATTGAATAACATTCGTGTGTGACATAACAAGGAATTAAAGCATGGGGCTTCAAGCTCATATGTCAGTTATGTTGAGCAAGTATTTTCAAAGCTAAACTACAAAAAAACAGCCAAATCTAAACGGGATAAAAATACTTAGATAAATAAAAAATTTAATAACAAACAATAAATATCTGTGAGGAAGATACGGATAAATGTCATCTGTAGGGCTGCTGGGTAAACGCGAGGCTGCTAAAAATAAATCCGATTAATGCTGCAGGTGTTAAAAAAAATCCAAAAGATTGAAGGACTCCAGCAAAATGAGACCGAACAGAGCGGATCTGGTCCAAAATGGCTGTGATATTGGGCTGGAAACGGTGGTGCTGTAATGGAGACGCGGCAGGGCAGCTTTAATGTGGCCGCAGACGGCTCAGCTTAGTGCGATGCTGATGCGGTCAGGATGGATCCATTATCTGTTACATAACCGCGGAATCCACTCACAGCGGTTAGAGACGGCACGGCACGGCACGGCACGGCTCGGCCAGCGTCCATTTTAGCATCCATGAACAGAGACACACCAGCGAGGAGCACCTGGAAAAGGGCAGTTCATCCTCTGATGGGAGGAAAACGCTCATTTGAAGTGTTACATAACCACAAAAGATACTGATTTCAGCTGTTATTGCCTTCAAATGATGTCTTTATGTGTGGAGCAGCAAAAGGAAAAGATGCATGAGGACAGCACCCGAGAATTTGGATGAGAGGAGAATTTCTCTATTGGCAAAATGATCAGCAATCAATATCCCAAATGAGAATTATTTCAAGTTGGCATAAGGAGTCCAAATGGGGATAATAAGCCCAAATAAACGGGGACTTGGCCAGATATGAATGTGCTACCTGCGACAGACATTTTTCAAAGTTTCCAGCCACTGGAAAGGCCAGATAACCACACAGGTGATCAGTGGAAGTAACCGTCAGCCTGTAATACCTGTGGAAGAAGCCCCTGGTCGGGTCTCCATTTACTGGAGAAGCAAATCCAAAGCAATACTTTAAAAACTGCAATAAACGAAGTGGGAATCAGACGAGTTTTCTTTGCCGTGGCTTTGTAATGGTTGTAATACAGTAGAAGAAGTAGTTTTCCTGACCAGGAACCAGAACTTAGGTGGACCTAGGTGGCAACTGATTTAGCTGCTAAAGAGCTCAGTGTTCGGGTCATAAAGAAGAGGAAAACAGTTCAGAGGACCGGTTATTTCCAATAACAGCTGGAGTTTAGAGCAGTGGTGCAGTGGTTATTATCAGAATTATGACATTTTTACTTGAAAATTCATAGTTATACAGATAATTATGGCCAATAATCTACATGCTCAGTCTTCATTTTCTCATAAGACTGCAGTAAATGGTAAACTGCAGACCTTTTTCATGGCAAACATCTGAAATAATTGCAGTTCTAATAATTGTAATTGTGGGCCACGTTTGGTTCTTTCTCTCAGTTCATTGAGCCAAACATTTATGCTCCAAAGTGTCTTTATGCTTATATATACAGCTCCTGAAATGGAAATTCTGCAGTGCCAGCTCGCCCTGAAGTGATCCATAAAGTGATCTGCTGGATACCGTAAGATGTGGGTCTACTGGTGTCGAATTCGGCATCAATATCAATATCTGTGATTGGCTCTGACTCCAAGAGACATGTTGCTTTGGTTTAGTTTGCTTCTTTATGTACATCTAGGAGTATAATATGTCAGAAAGTATATAACTTTGTGTGTAACTGAGTTTGGATCTTCTTTGGCTGCAGAAATGTTCTCTACAGTTTGATTTATGCTTTGACTTTTCCATTAGAGCCATTTCTTTGCCTTAGTTTCCATCCATTGCTTATAAGACTCCTAAAGTGGAATTACATCAGATATACATCAGAAATATGTCAAACCCATCAGGACAGATAATGTAAAGTGAGGGTTAGGGTTTTCACCTTTGACCCAGTTGGGAAAAAGTCTTTATTTCTCTTTTTTTTTTTAACCGAGTTAAATCTTGTGAACATTGAAGGCTGCTGGGCGCATCTTTGCCGGCTGGAGTTTTTCAAGCAAGTGAGCAGTATTGTGTTTGAAAGGTTATGTGTCAGCGGGAAGGTTTACCGATTCCCATAAGGAAATAAATGCATTGTTAAAGGGGAACTCCGGTGTTTTTAAACCTTATTTCTGGCATGAAATGCGTTCATCTGCTCACTGAGAACAGTTTGGTGAAAGTTGGCGTCCTTCGGAAGATATTTAGATAACTGGAGATCCATATAACGGAGTGAACGGGGCTTAGAGGATGCAGCCTCTAAATAAGGCATTATCTGTCTTTATTTCACCAATACTTGAAGAAGAATGAATGAATGAACGTGTGCTATAGCTCTGTTAGCTCATAGCTGCTGTTATGTGGCTACTAGCAGCTATAGGAGAGCTAACGGAGGGATTTCTACACAGGCACTCTACTGGGACCACTTCATCCACACGCCCCCCTGCAGCACAGTTTAGCACTGTGCAGCATGTGGAGAAGTTCAGCCTCCAGCTGTCAAACTCTTACGCAATCAGACTTGCATTTTTCTGTATGAGAGTCTATCTGGAGTACATTCGAAATCAGAATAAAGAGAGACCTGAAAGTAAAGACGACCGAATGTATTTAGGTCCTTTACTAAGATACAAGAACCACTATTAGAGTGTAAAAAAAGAAAATCTTCATCCAAAATGCTAATAATAGTTCACTTAAATGTGTTTATACGCATACAAATGTCTCAGATTCTTATTCCCTTTAAGTTTAATGTTGCATGAGGATAAAAATGTCCTAATGGGCCCAAATACCAAGCAAAATGCCACTGAAAGTGGAATCAGCCTCAGGCGATTATGTGGAGACGTGGGACTGAGGCGGCTGTTCCTGTGAAACACACCTTATCCACCGGTTGAGTCATGGAGATGTGAGGAAGGAGAAGTTCTGATTAGTGGGATGCATATCATGTTTTCATTCCTCATAATCCATTTTATAGCTGCACATAAACTCCAGTTAAGCTCAGAAGAAGCAATGATTGGACAGAAAACTCATTAAACCAACTGGTTTCTCCACAGATGAACAGAATAACAGTCAAAGCAGGTACATTCATCACAAGTTAACCAGAGAGCCTGACAGACCCGACCCCTTTTCCCCGAATGGCTTTCTAATTACTTTGATTGATTAGCGGACATGTAGCTCAAACCTGCCACATGCCAAAAATAGCTCGGAGGCAGCAGCGCCTCGGTCACCACCTGATATGAGCTCCAGAAGTGCTAAAAATGTTGCTATTAGACGTGTGTTTGGCTTCTATGTTATCATTTCATCTAGTTGTCATGTGCTGAGTCATCGATTCTGACTTCAGAGGAACCTGAACCTGAATCTGCAGCTGTTGTACTCGGGTAAAGCTTCACTGGAGTTGATTATTTTAAACCTGATGTCACGTTATCTCGAGGTTTTTCCACGGTGAAGTGAACACAATCATAGTTTTTGCCGTTTTTGTTGCGCTTCAGTGTTTTTTATCCATCAAATTTTGTTGAGCATCTGAGAATTTTCAGGACAGATTTCATAACATTTCTCTGACATTTATTTACTCTTTTTGCTGGAGTTTTTCAAATCTCACCCTAAACCATTAATTTGGACTTTTAATGCAACTTCCACATTCTCTTAAACGTTTTAACTCAGTTATTGAAATTGATGACAGCTAAGTCCAAATGGCAGCAAAAAGAAGAAGAAAAATAGATAAATACCTAAAAAAGTGGTTGTATTCTGTTCATCAGCTGAAAGTTCAGGGCATTATAAACCAGCTCGTTTTGGACCTGATTCAAGTGATGAAAAATGTGTCAGAGAGCAACCTCTTAATGTGAAATCTCACCTTAACCTCGGTAATAGTCTTCCTTTCGTAGCACTCCTTCCTGCTGGCATAAAAATTAATTCTCCAAAGGGGGGGGGCTCATTATCTAAGTGGTGTAAATCTGTGTCAGCAGAATCTGCCATTAGTCCAACTAAAGATGGAAAATGCTCCATTTTCTCACCTTAATCCTGTGTTTCTGTGTCAGTAGTCTGCGATTTACAAAAATGGTTTGTTTGCTATTTCTGGAACACGTTAAAAAGATGTAATTATAGAAAACTTGTGCTTTTTTTATTTAAAATTGTGTTGGTAGGATAATTAACGATGTTAATTCCTTCCACAAGCTTTTTTTTTTTTAAACCTTGGGATCCAAAGCATTCATTTGCAAGGGAAAATGTTGCAATGCAGTGAACATATTTACCCATGAATGCACTCCAGATCCGAGCTGGTTTCATGCTGGGCCGAGCTTCAGTGGTTTGAAGTTTGCAAAGCAAAGCGTGGACAGGATGGGGGGGGGGGCTCCAGGGACCGGCAGTCTGTTTGAGGAAGGATCATGTTGTTTTTATTTGTTTACAGGGACAGAAAATCTTTGGTGTGTATGAGTGCAAAGAAGACTCGTTTCTGTTCCTGTCGTTCACCTTTATCTGGCGGCTTTTGTTGTAATGGTGGCCTCAACATGTGGTGATGGCTCAGATAATTCTCTAAATAAGATGGGTACAAGGTAGGTGGAGAAACAGACCAACCTATGCTGCTGTCTCTGCCCGATCTCGCTCAGTAGCCACGGATGACACGGGTCACAAACCTTTCCATCGTGCAAAACAAAAGCAGCAGAATCAAAAAGATTGGTTTGGATTTGTGCAAAAACTTGGCCTGAGCATCCGTTTGGCACTGATTCACAAATCTCTGATGTCACGGGGCCAGTTTTGAAGCAGCCCCTGCTCTCAACTGCATTACCACTTCGTGATAATGTCACGTTGAGGCAAAAGCAACAAAGAACCAGTTTTTAACCACTCTGCCACATGCTTTTATGGAGATAAACTGGAACAAATGGCTGCCTGACAGGAAAGGAAACATTTAAAACCTCATGCCGTGATAAAATGGACCAAAACTTGAAAGTTTAAAAGGTATTACAGTGATTACGAGTCACAATAGCCCATCCATGACATGGGTGGTGTGTGTTTGTGTGTGATCATGGCTTTTTTTTTTAAAAAAAGAAAGAAACTAATGGTGTGTAGCTGAGATAACGATGAAGCCCAAGTGTTTTGGTCTATTGGTCTGTCTGAGTATAAGTGGGACTGGGAAGCTTTCCCGAAGTGCTGCATACCTTCAAAGGAAGGCTGAGGTGACGTAGTCATGATGTTCCTCCATCACACGTAGGCTCAATAAACTCTACCATCACTTCATCTTTGTTTTGTGTCATTTTAACGTTACGAAGTGATGTTTTATCTATGTTTCTAACTTTTAGAGGTAGATTAAAACATCCTTAAATCAGGGATGTCAAACTCCGGTCCTGGAGGGCCGCTGTCCTGCAGGTTTTAGATGTTTCCCTGCTTCAATGCACCTGATTCAGATCGATGCCTCATTAGCTGGTTTGTGCAGAACTTAATCTTTTGAAGGGATCCATTTGATCTGAATCAGGTGCGTTGAAGCAGGGAAACATCTAAAACCTGCAGGACAGCGGCCCTCGAGGACCGGAGTTTGACATCCCTGCCTTAAATCAACAAGCTTAGCATGCCGTTATGCCACAGATGGGTTCCTTCATGCTGGAATTTACTCAGAAGCTGGACAGACCACTCAAATAGAGTTCCTGCAGGTGAAAAAGACCTGAACTCTGCTAAGCAGACTGAAATTTCAGTTTCACAGAAGAACTGCTGCAAGGAAACAGCTACAAACCTGTCAAGCTTCAGTCTTAGTTTGGAATGATCTCAGTGTTAAACCAGAGACCATTTAGCAGTGGAGCACATCGGCTGCAAAGCCCGTAAATAAGTCCATGAGCATTTATGACTCAGACCAATACATCCTAAAACCTTGCCTTCATTTAGATTTCAGCCACACTCGCGGTAACTTTTGTGACTGCATCTTCCAGGGCTGAGATGGATCTGTCCACACTGTTAGAACCACCTTCAGGGTAGTTCAAGCAGCGTGTCAGCCGGACCGCATTTAGCCGTGATGACAGGCAGACACACATGGTGTTAATGGGTTTCAAAGCAGGGATAACCTTAATGACATCACAGTGACGTCATTAGGATTATTTTTGCCTTCTTATAATCGGTCCAGAACCACTGACATGCAGATCAGAGTGACCTTCGTGTGTAAAACAGATGGAGTTCCTCCTTGTTTGACCTGTTAAGATGTAAATCGCAGTTAAACGCGTTTCTAAAATGTGTTTGTTGGGTTTGTTTTTTCCAGCCCCAGCAGGGTATCGGCAGGCCCAGCGTCTATCATGCCGTGGTGGTTATCTTCCTGGAGTTCTTCGCCTGGGGCTTACTCACCACGCCCATGCTCACTGTGAGTACCACTGCTGGCAGGAAGATGGATCTCCAGAAAGCTTTCTTTCTTATCGTGTTGATTTTATTCACATTAATACCTTTTCTTTTTATGTAAATGTAGGTTTTACACGAGACGTTCCCCCAGCACACGTTCCTGATGAACGGACTCATTCAGGGTGTGAAGGTAAGAGCTTCAACATTTCTATGACTTGTTTATGTATTTATCAGACACTTTTATCCAAAGCGACTTACAAATCAAGATATAACAAGTGTTACATCCACTTGGTGAAACCAGTTAGCAGACAATAACACGACAACCAGTAAATCAAATGAGTCTCAGTTGAAGTGAACAAATTAGGTTTATTGTAACAAAAAACAGACACTCCAAGGTGGGGGGAGGATGGGACAAAGTGATTGTGCCAAATAAAATTAAATAACAAAAGAAGGCCTGTCTGAGCTACCTCTGAAGAAAGAAATTAAACAAAATACCTAACGAGCTTGTCTAACAAAAGACCCTTCAAAACAGTACAGTGGTGGCACAGCCAATAAACCCAGTGGAATAACAATTAAATGCTACGTGGGGACACAAAACCACAGAATACCTGGCCGCCCGGCACGTAACAACAAGCTATACAAAAAGCTAACAATAAGCTCCATAGAAGGAACCCAGGAGTCCGACTCTGTCAGAGGGGACAGAGTAGAGATAGGGTGCAGGCATAGAAGGAAGTGCAGAAAGATAAAGTGCAGAGATAGAGGGGGGAGGGAAGTACAAGGTAAGTGCTGGGATAGGAGATGCTCTCTGAAGAGCTGGGTTTTCAGGAGCTTCTTGAAGATAGACAGGGACGCCCCTGTTCTGGTAGCGCTCGGTAGGTCATTCCACCATCGTGGGACGACACATGAACAGAGTTTGGATTGTCTTAGGCGTGGTGTAGGAGCTGCTAGACGACAATCCTGGGACCAACGGAGGGACCCAGTTGCACCAATGGTGATTGATTGATTTAAAATTTTAGGGATGCAAAAGGGTGCTGATGTTTTTCATACTGTCGGTTAAAACGTAAAACACAGGGACTGATAAGAAAATGTTCAGATTTAAAGACTAATCGACTGCTTGCTGAGAATTAAATGTAGATATATCAGTTTGTTGGGGCTGTTTATGTTGTCACTGACTCCACTTCTGTCTTTTTAGGGTTTGCTGTCATTCATGTCCGCTCCGCTGATTGGAGCTTTATCGGACGTATGGGGCAGGCGGACCTTCCTTTTGATCACCGTCTTCTTCACCTGTGCTCCGATCCCTCTGATGAGGCTCAGCCCCTGGTAGGACTCCCTGTTTGAAGGCCCAATAAGTTTGAAGTTTTCTGTTAGTTTTAGTTTTAGGAAACTAAATCTTTTTCCCTCTCCAGGTGGTACTTTGCCATGATCTCCATGTCTGGAGCTTTCTCCGTCACCTTCTCAGTCATCTTTGCTTATGTTGCTGATGTAACAGATGAAAGAGAGAGGAGTACAGCCTACGGTTTGGTAAGAGCTTCTGTTTGTAAACCCAGAATTAAAACAAAGTTTATCAATGCTAACATACTGGAGACGACAGCACAAAACTATACACGTGCAAAAATGTGATTATTGATGTTAAAGTTCTGCAATATCTGACCCAAAGGGAGCATATAAAAGTTAAACAGAAGAGGTCCCAGAATTGACCCCTGGGGGACTCCACAAGTCATGGCCACTCGCTCAGATTCATAGCTGCCAATTGGAACAAAATAACCTTCTAAATAGGACCTGAACCAGTTAAGGACCGCTCCAGAAAGTCCAACCCAGTTTTCCAGCCTGTGCAACAGGATTCTTTGATCTACAGAATCAAACTGAAACATAACCAGAATCAGTATTCAGCCTGATGTCGTTTAACACTTTGACCGGAGCTGTTTCATTGCTGTGATGACGTTGGAAGCCTGATTGAAAGTTATCGACACTTTCATACAGAAAGTCTTTGAGCTGGTTAAATACAACTTTCTCAATAATCTTGGATATAAAAGAGAGGTTAGAGACGGTCTGTAGTTGTTCATCACTTCAGGAGTGGCTTAATGGCAGCTGTCTTTAGTGACTTGGGAAAAATGCCTGATGCCAGTGAGCTGTTAACTATTTGTAGGAGATCACTTTCTATTGAGGTAAAAACTGTTTTCAGAGTGCAAGTTGTTGATTTCAGATGCCAGGATTTTTAAATCAACAATATTAAATTGTGTTGAGTTAGTTCTAGGTTTTAGACATAGATTAGTTGAATGTTTTGTCTAATTATTTAGATTTTTTTGGCTAGATTCGTTGCATTTCTCAGTGGAGAGGAGGTCTGGGTTTAACTGTTTTGGAGGATTTGTGAGTTTTTCAACCATAGCAAACAGAGTTAGAGAAATGTTGGCATTCTTATTAATCAGTTCAGATAAAAGCAGCTCTCTGGCCTTGCACAGCTGGTTGTTATAACTACGCAGGCTTTGTTTGTACAGCTCATAGTGAATCTGAAGCTTTGTTTTCCTCCACTTGCTCAGCTTTCCTTCATTCTGTTCTGCGGTTTTTGACCGTTGTGGTGTTTTCTGTTTGCTGCTCTTGATTCTTATCGCTGCAACAGCTTCCATTGCATTCAAAGCTTTCAAGTTGAAATGATCCAGCAGTCAACTGACTGTGCGCTGAGTTGGTAACACAGCTATGGCCTCCCTGAACTGAAGCTGGTTGTTTGAACATGCTGAGTAATCAATAAATCAAATAAAATACAGAAATGGTCAGACGAGGCCAAATCAATAACCACAGCAGAATAAATATCAACAGCTTTAGAAATGACCAGGTCCAGAGTGTGACCTCGAAGGCGGTTCTGTTACATTTTGCCACAAACCAAACAAGTCCAGCACAGAAGAAAATTCTTTGGCAATGAGCAATGAGCCAAAACACACATCAGCCTTCACGTCACATTCACTGTGAACACAGCCTGTCCCACCAGGAGGAGGCTTTGGGGAAGACCTAGGACTTGGTTCAGAGACATCTCAGCTGGTTTGGGAATTCCTCCAAAAGAGCTTGAGGAGGTTGCAGGAGGCCTCTTCTCAGACGGTTGCCCCTGCAGCCAGGTCTTCAGAAAGCAGCAGAAACGGATGCACGGTTAATTTAATGTGGCTGTTGAATGTCTGACACTGTATCTGCACCTTCTGAAGGATAGAAACTGACTGTTCAGCTTAATCAAACAACAGATATCAGATCAGAATAGGAATGTGGTCATAGACATAGACAGCCTTCATGTTTGCATTCACTTCCTGAAGTAGTTTACATATTTAAAGACGGCGGTACCACTGACTCCACGCTTCACCTTCCTTTTCTGAGCAGAACAGATCCTAGTTCTTTATGATTTATGCCTGCTTTTAAAGGCTTGACAAATGCCGTGCTGTTGTTCTTTTGATCTGGTGAAGTTCATGGTCTCTGTCCTATGAATCTTCCAGGTGTCTGCCACCTTTGCAGCCAGCCTGGTGACGAGTCCAGCTATTGGGGCGTACCTGTCGGCCTGGTATGGTGACAACTTGGTGGTTCTGCTGGCGACGCTCATCGCTCTGGCTGACATCTGCTTCATCCTGCTGGCTGTCCCCGAGTCTCTGCCTGACAAGATGAGGCTCAACACCTGGGGGATGCCCATATCCTGGGAGCAGGCCGACCCTTTTGTTGTCAGTGAACTTACACTAATATTTGTTGGATTTGCTGCCTGAATAATGAGCTAAAATCAGTCAGTTTTATCTTGTAGCTGCATGAACTTGTTTTTGGACACAGTCTGTAAAGTAGAGACGTAGGTGAAGGCATCTCAATGTTCCTCAACGCAGTAACTTTATTTTAATCATTTAATTATGAATTTTTTTGCTATGAAATTACACTGGAGGCTCATTGATCTCAGGATGTTATTGAAATAAAATGCATTTCACAGGCTATAAGGAACGATTTAAGACGAACTAATGGTCTAACTGTGCCGGTGCTGTACTTCCTGTCCCTCTCTCTGTCCTTCTCTTATTCAGTCTCTGAGGAAGGTGGGTCAGGACTCCACAGTCTTACTGATCTGCATCACCGTGTTCCTGTCCTACCTCCCGGAGGCCGGACAGTACTCCAGCTTCTTCCTCTACCTGAGACAGGTGAGAACCAGTGATGCCACTGTTTTTCCAGTAGCCTCAGATCTGGTACTGTACTACCACGGGTTTTAAAATTAGGAAAGCAGCCCAACATTCACTCGCTGCTCACCTGAACAGTCAAAGTCACCTTTCAAGCCTGAACTGGGCTTTCAAAAAAAGCTTTCATGGTTTATGATGAAAATAAGCGTGAGAAAACACTTCTGCCTCTCCCTCCAGGTCATAAACTTCTCCTCCACAACGCTGGCTGTTTTTATAGGAGTGGTGGGCATCCTGTCTATCGTAGCACAGGTAACAGCCACTTATCCTCTTCATTTTTATTGTTACGTAGCTGCATTATATAAAAATGTAACCTCATGAATATTTGAAAGGTTGTGTTTTTAGTTAGCTTTTGACTTTCTTCACTTGTTCATACGGACTTTAACAGCCCCAGAACAGTTGGTCATTACAGTGACATTTACTCTGATACAAAATGAATGTTTTTCCTTCTCCTCTGTGCTCAGACTCTCTTCCTCACTCTGCTGATGAGAACTCTGGGTAATAAAAACACCGTCCTGTTGGGGTTGGGCTTCCAGATCCTTCAGCTGGCCTGGTACGGCTTTGGATCCGAGCCATGGTAAGACCTGAGTGTGTGTGTGTGTGTGTGTGTGTGTGTGTGGTGGCACCAAACCAACGAAAACATCAAATCATTTTTTCAGCAAAGAGTAAAACCGAATACGTATCCCTGCTGTTTCTTCCCCAGCAGCTGGTTTAATTATTCCATCTCGCTGTGTCGTCTGAAATGTTTTATTAGCTGTTCACGTGTTCTTCAGAAAGATCCCACGTGCACGCTGGTAACCATGCGCATGTGTGTGTTAACAGGATGATGTGGGCGGCTGGTGCTGTAGCAGCAATGTCCTCCATCACCTTCCCAGCAGTCTCTGCTCTGGTGTCACAGTCTGCTGATCCTGATAAACAAGGTGACAGAAAATCCCTCCTCAGAGCAGTAGGTCAGAGTGTTCTTGTAGAGATTAACTCAACGAGGCCTCAAAGAAAGCCGCTGCTACTGAGAAACACCAGCAGCAATGTCTGTGTCCCGTCCCTTTGCAGGTGTTGTCCAGGGGATGATCACCGGGATCAGAGGCCTCTGTAACGGTCTGGGTCCAGCTCTGTACGGATTCGTCTTCTTCCTCTTCAACGTCGAGCTCAACACCATGGACCCCATCCAGGGAGAGTTCAACATCGACCCCCTGCCTCTGCAAAGTCCCACAGAGGTACAGGGGGTTAAATCTCATCCTGAACACAGGTTACACAGTGGAAGGGAACCATTTCACCAGCTTAAAAACACATCAGCGAGCCACCAAACAGGCGTACAGCTGAACTTTAATGCCTAGTTGGTGCAGAAAAGAGTAGAAAAAGTAATAAAGTTAACTGACCACAGGTCAAAAAAGAGCCTCCCAGAGAGACTCACCCCTCTGAAAGACTGCTTGGGCCAATTGTTCCACACTTTCTTGCTGTAGAATTGCACCTAATTTGGTTATTTCACCATCTACGGTGCATGTTTTCATAAAAAGTGAGGACATGTTCTTCAGCAGACCTGCACTAAGACCCGAGGCTACAGAGAGCGTAACTATGGCAACGCTTAGAGGGCGTTTTGGATCTTTATCAGAAGATCCTTTCTTTAGTAGACATGCTTCAGCCACTTGTGTTCCAGAAGATGAGCAACTGAAGGAAACAGAGTAATCTCTTCTCCTCTCTCTTTCTGTCCCAGCGGGCGCTCATCCCCGGCCCGCCCTTCCTCATCGGATCGTGCACCGTGTTCATCGCCTTCATCGTCGCTCTGTTCATCCCTGAAAAGACCTCCTGCTCCGCGGCTTCCTCCGAGCTCTCCGTCAGTGACAAGCCCAACCCGGAGAGCAAAGAGTCGATGTCCTCGCTGGCTGGCGTCCACATCAACACGCCCCTCCCAGGCAGCGATGAGGAGAGCCCTCCCAACACCAGCGATGAGGACTTTGAGCCGCTGCTGCACGACAGCATCGTTTGAAGGCCGCCTAGATAGACCAGAAGGGTGACGATAACTTCTTGTTTTTATTGATTGACATTTTGTAACAAAAGCAAAGAGCCAGTTCAACTTTTTTTGCCACGTGGCGGGACTAAGTGTACTTTTATCGTCAGAAGATTGTGATGGACAGCAGGCTCGTTTTGCTAGAAGGTGGGACTAACATTTTGCTTCAGTGGCCTGCAGATACACCACGTTACCACTAAAGATGCTTCTTCATGCAGACCAGAAGCATTGAGCAGCAAAGGAGACGTCTCGACCGGACAGAGGAGTTGAAGTCGGCGATTTGACTGAGAGGGCGGAGCCGACAGGGAGACGGATCTATTGGAGAACATGTTTGAGTGACAGTGAGGAACTGTTTTTCTTCCTTTTTTATGGAAAGATGTGGTTGGTGTTTAAGAAGCACCCACTTGAAATCCCAAAAATGGGAAAAAAGAAGTACGTTTGAGGGTTTTGTTGAAGGATTTTAGTTTATTTTAAGCTTGAAGTGTTTTTGTGATAAACAAGAAAATCTATTTCTTACCTTTTAGTTCTATCATTTGAAATGCTGTGGTTTACCTGACAATCGTACCAAGGAAACAAACATATGGCAGCCAAAACATCAGTGTTGATTTCTACTCTTTTCATCGTTGTTGAGGTTTATCTTTTTCTTTTGAAAGAGACTTTTATCCATTCAAAGTGTACAGTATCTAACCTGCATCGAGCCACTGATGCTAACAGTGTAAGAATGTGACAGGCTTACAGATGAATCAACCAACATGTCAAATTATCAGAATAAATCTCACTGTAGCGTTGAACAGAACCAGTGACTCCAGATGTGCATTAGTGGCACACCTGGAAAACACCTACTCTGCATGATCCAGAATGATACCAAATGGTACCAAATGGTACCTAAAGCTCAGAAATAAGGGAACCTCAAAGAAACCGCCTCACCTTCTAGTGTTTTACTTTAAGTTTCACCAGTTAGCATCACTTTTAGTCACACTACCTCTTTTTTTTTTTTTAGTTATTTCAATCTCAGTCAACTGGAATTTTCTTATCTTCCATCATTTTATATCAAAGCCACTTTATTAAAGTTCTGCTCACTGCTGGCAGTGGAAAATCCTCATAGTTTTACATAAAGAGAACAATACTTATAGCTCCTGATTGCCCAAACCCGGCTTCACTTCCAAGTTGCACTGCATCCTTGAACCCTGCTATACTTTTCCGGTTAAAACGTTGCCCATCGGAGGCTTTTCCCTGACAGCGGTGGTATTTCTGTGAATTAACTTATACTTGAAGCATTCAACGGAGACTTTGAGCGCTTTGGAGGAGATTTCAATAGATGCTGAAGAGTTTAAAGATATATATTAACTGCCACAGAGTGTACATAGTTAGTTGCTTCATGACTTTAAAATGTAAACGCACTTTTGAATGATATGGTGGTTTGTGTATTATGGAAGTGACGCGTGGGATTGGCTTGTCAGTGTAGAGTTTCTGCCATCAAGGTCCTGGTAATCCCAAGTGCTAACACTGAAGGGAATTGGATTTCTGTTCCTTGTTCTTGAAGATATTTCAGATCTCATTTGAACAGCCTCTGTAGTTTGAGCTGATGGGGGGGGGGGGAATCCCGAGGATTTCGACTCTTCAGGGGTCTGATCACCTAGAGACGGATGTCAGTTGCTCTGCTTGTGTTCAGGTGTTTTATCCTCAGGGTGAACCAGATTTCATCTGAGAGTGTCAGCAACACACGTGACCTCAGTGAATCTCAAGATGTAAATAAAACCAAAAGAGCTTAAATGCCTGGAACTCATCACCAAGTTAGAACTCCAGCAGTGTTTTGGATGGGAGGTAAATGATCTTCAGAAACCACGAAAAGAAGGCCTCTTGCCACGTATTTAGGCACAGATGGTGAGATAAGCTTGCTTTTTGAGGCTGTTACGAAGGTTTTCCTTCAGTTGCGTGTACCTCAGTGGCTTGGCTACAGTCTTGGATGGTGATTTAATTCCTTGTGCAGCTAAACAGTTATGTAACACCAACCATCATGTCTTATGTCCATTCAGATTAGACTATGACATGGACACGGAATCTCATCCTTTTTTTACATGTCAGTATATTTATCTAGCATCCTGCTAATCAGTCTCTGTCTGTGGTTGGTCACATTTGGTACAAGATGAACATGAAACAAAGACAAAGTGGTCATCTGGATACCTACAGCTGCTTTTTTGGAAAAAAAAAAGTTGTCAGATGGAATTGATTTTTAGGGATTTTCTACAGATGTTTTTAAATAACTCTTTTAGAATAAAATCATTGGATAACTTTCTTTTTTTTTCAGTTGCAAATATTCCCGGAGCCCAGGTCATAAGGTGGATAATAATATGTATGTGAACGCTAACACAGTTATTTCAGGAGGAATGGAACTGAGTCAACAATGTAAATATTGTACAATGACTGGATGTCTGTACATGTGAAGATAAGAGATGTACATGAGGTTCATGTTGATACACGTTGTCTGTTGTCTCGTCTGGAAGTGTACCAGCCAATTGTTGGATAATAAACAGTACAACCACGTTTGACACCTGTGTTATGAATGTTGTGCTTCGACCCACCCGAGTTCCAGAAAACTTAATACTTCAGACCCTTCTGTCTCTTAATTTAAGCATAGACTGACTCCATGATCTTTTATTGCATACTTGCTGTCTGTTGCAGGAAAACTTTTCACTGGAACTCATACTGCAGAAGAATACATTTGGGACCAATCAAACACCCCATATGATGCTCAACAATCTGAAGTAGACTGCAGCAAAATATTCGTATAAATCGTTTGTACAGACCTGTACTTTGCTGCCATTTCCTTATGAGTCTTGCGTAGGTACTGTGGAAAATGAATGCTTACAGAGTATTCATGTAACTACCCTAAAAAGAGATCTAAATGCATTAACATTGTCTAAATTTGAACTTTGATTATCCTCAACTATTACTACCACTATTAGGCAACTATTAATTAACAGAATATTGTTCTATACCCAGACTGTAAATTAGGATTTAGGTTGGATTTTCCTTTTTCTAAAGAAACTAGTGAAAGTTTCTGCTTTTGGAAACAGCTGACAACCAATAACGGGCCCTTTTAGTGGTAGTTGTCGATCTTTCTGTTCTTTCCTATTCTCCATAAAAAGTTACATTACATTTTTTTGCTTTATATTTATATAATTCACAATAAAAACAAGTGTAATTTGAATCACAAAGTTGAAGAGCATTAAACAGATCTGAAACGGAATATAAATCAAACCAAATGGCCTTTAAACTAATCCCTGCGCGGGAATGTGGAAGGGATGTTGTTGACTGGGGAAAATCTCAACAGCGACCTCTACTGAGCAATTCGAGTCAGTGTTCAGGAATTCACTCATGAGCGTCCAATCAGAACGCTGATCGTGGGTCATGTGACCTTCCAGCCAAGTGGAGGACAGCTCGAACGGCAACAACAAATATGGAGGTGTCTCCGTTCAGCTTTACCCCGGAGAGGTACTGGACGGAGGAGAAAGAGAGGGCGCTTATTGCGTTTTTCTCCAGTAAGTCCGACACCTTACGTTGTAACTTTTAATGTCCACATTGGAAGTGTTGCCGTTGTTGTTTTCGTCAAAATGTTGGCGGAAGCAGCAAAATTTGTGGGCAACCGTTGCTGGATGAGACCGACTTGTAGCAACGAGCGACAGAAAACGTTACAGCAATGGCGACTAGCAACTGGAGTGGAGTTAGCTGTTATTCTCCCAAAATATGCCCGAAATTTCTTACAAGTTTCTCTGAGTGTTTTCTGAACTTTTGACTAGATGTAAGTAGATGTAATAAAAGCAGCCTGAAAGCTTCCTGATTTAAAATACATTAAAGGAGAGTGGAAATGACTAAAATACTGTTATTTTAATATGTACGTGCCTTCCGTTTTCCAACGCAAGCCATTCACCTTCCATATTTACAGGATTTATCACAGTAAATGGGTTTCACACTGAAGGGATTATATTTAAATAACGCTTGTAATGTTCACCCTTCACTCTGCAGCGTTTTTGACACATTTTATTTTCAAGCATACGTTTAAAGAATGTGTTTTCAGACACTTTCACCTCTTAAAGTCTTTTAAAATGAACATGTAAACTACATAGCCAAACAAAGACAGTGCATCTTGATATTATAAGACATCCTGTGAACGTACAGTGTGCATGTTTCTGGGAATCTGTGCACTATGCATGTTTGTAGAAAAGATCAAAAATCGATGATAATGAATGAGTGTTATTCCACTCTATAAAGGCCATTTTCACTGATCACTGGTGCATACTTTGCCTTCGTCTGAGGCTATAGTTTTAGAATATGTTCAGCTTCTGGTAAACCAAACATATATAAATATTTGTAAATACTACTATGTACTATTCCAGTTACAGATTGAACTTACTGTGAGACATTTCTTGTAATGGCCTCCTCTTATGTGCGCTCTTGTAATCTTTCAGCCTAAAGTTTAGGCTTTGATCAAGCCAAAATCCAAAGGAAATGTTTTAAAATAGCAACCTGTGAGTATCATCTTGTTCCAGAGCACAGCTGTCTGTGGAACCACAAGTCAGAGAGCTACAAGAACCGCCAGCTGCGATGGAAAACCCTGGAACGCCTGAGGATCCTGCTCTCATCTCACCCGCCTCCTGTTCCTTTCACAGGTAACGTGCTCAGTGACATCTTTAGTCCACCGATATTTGTGTCCAAGGGGATAATATCTAGTTAATGACCCAGGCACCTAAGGTCTCTTTATGTCCAAAACCCAGTGGCTAAGTATGCAGCTCTGAGCAACAGGTGTCCCTCCACACATATTTAATTGTACAAAACGATGAAAACCTCAGCAGAATGTTCATGTCTTTCTTATTGTTGATCACCCTCTGAAATTCTAGCTGTTCATCTTCATCTGCACTGATCATTAAGAGGACTCAGGTTTCATTATCAGTTCATTCAAATGTTTGCACGTATTTTAGATGAATGCATCTGTGCCCTTCAGGTCCAACAATATAAGGTAGAAGAACCGAGTGCCCAAAGAGGGCCGTGATCCCGGTGGGGAAATGTCCTTCCATAGTGTATAAAACAAAAAAAGTCACGTTATATGCTGCTGTTTTTCATCTGTTCCAGTGGAAGACATCAAGAACAAGTTTAAGAACCTTCGTACCACCTTTCAGCGTCAGTATAAAATGGTTACAGCGAGCAAAGTGGCCAGTTCGGAGGACGTATTTGTACCACAGTGGAAGCACTACCAGCAGCTGATGTTCCTGCAGGACAGCTGGGACAAGGATGGCGACGCAGACGAGCCCCAGCTGTCTCCACAGGAGGAGAGCCAGCCTGTCCTCACCTCCCCAGGGCTAATCATCTCCTTCCTCCCCACACCATCAACATCCTCCAACTCTACCTCTTCCTCCTGCATCCCCACCAACCTCATGGTAAAATCCTACTGGACTGAAGAGAGGGAGCGCGCACTGATATCTTTCTACTCAGGTCAGCAAACAGAAAAGCCAAGACAAAAAGAACCAAACGATGGATTAAGTGTAAAATGATTAGGTGTTCCCACAGAGAAATGTCCTCACAGACAAAAATCAAAAGGAAAACTGGGATTCTGGAGTGTTTGATTCCTTCTGTGTGCTGTTCTCACAGAGCACAGCTGTCTGTGGAAGAAGAAGTCTGAAAACCACAACAATCGTCAGCTGAGACAGAGACTCCTGGAGTCACTGAGGAGTCAGCTGTCTGACCGCTCAGTATCTTTCTCGGGTTAGTATCACCCTGCCTTACTATAGTACATATGATTTTAAAACCTAACCCCCTAAAAGAAAGCTGGTAGATGATAAAAAGTCTAAATCAGGGATGTCAAACTCCGGTCCTGGAGGGCCGCTGTCCTGCAGGTTTTAGATGTTTCCCTGCTCCAACACACCTGATTCAGATCGATGCCTCATTAGCAGACTTGTGCAGAACTTAATCTTTTGAAGGGATCCATTTCATCTGAATCAGGTGCATTGAAGCAGGGAAACGTCTAAAACCTGCAGGACAGCGGCCCTCCAGGCCCGGAGTGTGACATCCCTGGTCTAAATCCACTGTGTGAGCATTGCTGGGATGTTTTACGTACATTATGTGATAGAGTCGTGTTAATTAGAGTGCAGCTGATAGATTTGGGCAGAGCCGGCCGGTCTTGGCGTTCGGCCCCACTTCTTGTCTGTAAGCTAAGCTCTAAATGCATTTTGAATCATGATTTGTGTCCATCACACACCTTCTCTCATTCACACACACAAACAAATGTTCTCACCTCCTTTAATTAAAATATTTCCTCCTTTGTATGACCACAGAGCATGAATGTGCCTGTCTGCTAACGGGTCTTCTTCAGACTAAATGACGAGTTGATTTCAGCTCTGAATCTCGAGGCCCGGCTGTGTTCAACTGAACTTGACGAGCAAATATTTTGCTGATACTTTGGTTCTATTCTATAAACTCCAGCCCACACATTACCAAGCATGAGCACAAAGGTGGCCAGTGTCGGAATGACATCATAGCTTAAATGCTACATGTGTTAGCTCACAGCAGAGGTTCCAGGTTCGATTCCCGGCTGGTTCTTTCTGTGTGGATCTGCATGTTCTCTCCAGGTTCTCCGGCTTCCTCCCACCACCCAAAAGCATGCATGTCAGGTTAACTGATGACTCTAAATTGATCCTAGCAGTGAGCGTGGGTGTTTTTTTGTCTCTGTGTGGCCTGTGATGGACTGGCGGCCCGTCCAGGGTGTACCCCGCCTCTCAGCCAGGCTCCAGCCCCCCTGAGTTGGATTCAGCGGGGATAGAAAATGGATGGATGGCGTCTGTTTATTAGCACAGAGCAACAGAATAATGCTGAAGTATTGTGCATGTGTGCCCTGGTCTAATGTTCACTTTGAGCTTTTCCCTTAACGAGCTTCTTCTGTTTTACAGTTGAAGACGTAAAATGCAAGTTCAAGAACCTTCGAACCGTTTTTAACCGTGAATACAAGGCAGTGCAGGCCAGCAAGGCCTCGGACAAACACTACGCGTCCAAATGGAAACACTACCAGCAGCTGCTCTTCCTCTGCGAGTCCTGTGATGAAGACGACCCTCCTGACGACCTCCACATACTTATGGCTCAAGAAGGCAAGGATGTGGAGCTGGAAAACCAAACTGCCTCCTCCAACCTAAGTAGCTTTTCCTCCAGCTCCCCCCAGACCAACAGCATTAAGCTCAGCAACACTTGTGCTCTTTCCAGCTCCAGCCAGTGTGACACCAGCGCTGCGTACCACATTTTCCTCTCCACAACTCCAGATAATCTCAGAGTAGCCAGCCAAGCGGCCGCTCCCGCACTCCCAGCCTCTCCATCCAGATCACTGCCCGACAGAAAGTCCTGTGGAAACTCCTCCCTTTTAAATGTCTCTGCATCCAGTTCCCATCAGCCGGATGGCAGACTGATGGCTGACTCCCGCTGCCTCTGGAGCGAGGCCAAAGTTCAGCAGCTCATTTCGTTTTACTCTGGTAGGCATCAGAAGTCATTCACAAACACACAAACCTTCACTTACAGCTGTCTCATATTCAGTAACAGAATATGACATCTCAGGCATTGTGTTCTGTTCAGATTGATTTATGCAACTGCTGCATAGATGGTGGAATCCATTCGTTCTTCAGCTCGTCACTTTTTATAAATAAGCTACAGATTAGTTATTAGTCATAAGTTCGTGCTAAAATCTACACGTGTCCATTTTCACTGTGTTGCAGCTGTATGTGGTTAAAACTTAGTTTAAAGGGGAACTCCGGTGTTTTTAAACCTTATTTCTGGCATGAAATACGTTCATCTGCTCACTGAGAACAGTTTGGTGAAAGTCGGCGTCCTTCAGAAGATATTTAGATAACTGGAGATCCATATAACGGAGTGAACGGGGCTTAGAGGATGCAGCCTCTAAATAAGGCATTATCTGTCTTTATTTCACCAATACTTTAAGAAGAATGAATGAATGAACGTGTGCTATAGCTCTGTTAGCTCATAGCTGCTGTGTTCTTGTTATTGGCGGCTATCGGGGGGCTTACAGAGGGATTTCTACACAGGCACTCTACTGGGCCCACTTCATTCACACGCCCCCCTGCAGCACAGCTTATTCACTCCGGTAAGAACGTCCATCTTACTCAAAGTCGTCGTTCACGTCGTCAAAATCTGATAAATATCCTGCCATGTTGCACAAAACTATCAGCAGCAAACTCTGTGTGAAGTTAGCCGACTGTCACAGAGCACGGAGTGAATAAACTGTGCTGCAGGGGGGCGTGTGGATGAAGTGGTCCCAGTAGAGTGCCTGTGTAGAAATCCCTCCGTTAGCTCTCCTATAGCTGCAAGTAGCCACATAACAGCAGCTATGAGCTAACAGAGCTATAGCACACGTTCATTCATTCATTCTTCTTAAAGTATTGGTGAAATAAAGACAGATAATGCCTTATTTAGAGGCTGCATCCTCTAAGCCCCGTTCACTCCGTTATATGGATCTCCAGTTATCTAAATATCTTCTGAAGGACGCCGACTTTCACCAAACTGTTCTCGGTGAGCAGATGAACGTATTTCATGCCAGAAATAAGGTTTAAAAACACCGGAGTTCCCCTTTAAAAGGTTAAAAGTTAGTTTAGTTTTGCTTGATAGGACAAACTGTCTGAGGTCCAAAATCTAATGAATTATGGACATATTTTCAAAGGCAGCACCAGCACACTCTGAAACATCCCTGGAACTATAAGATTTACACTCTTTTGTCGTGAGTTTTCACATCTTTACCCTCAAAGAACTCCACCACCATCAGAAATATGTTGGGGGTAAAGAAGGTTCCAGTCACAGCTTTACTCTGACTCCTCGGCGTACGCAGAGCTTTTCCAGCAAGGCGTCCCTCAGACCAGCTCCTCTGCACAGATTCAGCATGAAAATACTTTATTTGAAGCTCATTTTAGCAGATTTATTATGAGAAGCTTAACCTTTGGAAGTTGCTGCTTGTATCTCAGTAGATGGAGGTTAAGTTGGAGGATTAATATATGATGCAGTTAAAAAGTGAGGCTCTGTTTCTACGTGGATGATAATTGAATGTTTCGGGGTTTTCATGGCAGAGCACGGCTGTCTGTGGAACCACAGGTCGGAGAACTACAGAAACCGTCTGTTGAGGCAGAGCCTGCTGGAGACCCTGAGCAGCCTCCTGTCAGAGAACGAGCCGGCGCCGTTCACAGGTAACCCATGTTTCCATGACTGGTTTATCTCAGGATCAGTCAGTCCTGAGGCTTTGGCTCGTTTTAATTTGTTAGATTAAAGTGCTTTTGTACTTTCTGATGTCCCTCCTTCTTCAGTGGAAGACGTGAAGACAAAGTTCAGGAACCTGCGAACCATCTTCCAACGTGAGCACAAGGCGGTGAGCTCCAACAAAACCTGTGGCTCGGAGGATTTCTACCTTCCCAAGTGGAAGCACTACCACGAGCTGATGTTCCTCTGCGACTCCTGCGATGAGGAGGAGCAGCCCAAGGACCTCCACTTCCACCAGGCGCAGCAGCCAGGCCTCCTCCAGTTTGACGGCCCTCACTCCTCGCTGCACTACCACAAACACACCGGCGCCAATCTGACAGCCACAGCACAGAGCATCGAGGCGCCGCCCTCACCCACTCCCCCTGACTCCCAGCACTCCTCCCCCTCGTCCTCCCCTTCCACGACTTCCTCTCACACGGACGGCAGGGTGTCGGGGCGCAAGCGAGCGAACCAGCAGGTGACGGCCACCGCCGGCGATCTGATGGACCTGATGAGGGCCGTCTGCCAGAACCAGGCGGCGGCGCCGCACGCGGGCTTCCTGAAGTATGTGGAGGAATGTCTGAACGAGACGCCACCGGACAAAGTCAAGAAACTGAAGAAGAAGATCATTGAGACGATCCATAGCATGGTGGAGGATGTTTAGTGTCTGTCAGCGCGAAAAGCCGGGTCACCGTGGCGACCTCAGACCGCTCAACATTCCTCCGGCCGCCGCGCTTTCTCGCATTCCACGTGTCTGAAGCTGCCTTCTTCGTGTCACTTTCCTGAAATGTTGAGTTTGGTTTGATCTGAAGTCCGGAAACAGAAACTAAGGAAGGTTCTCATGTTGAGAAACGTCTCGCAGTCGCTTCCCTCATCGAACAACGACCCGAACAGCCGGATCTTCTGCCCCGCCCACAGATCCTCACGAGAACGGACCCGGGCGTGTTGTGGTTAAACACGCCCTGCTGCTCACATGTGGCGCCTGACCGGCAGGAATGATGGGAAACCTCTGAGAGCAGCACAAGTTTTGCTGTGAGGCAAACTGAAGCCAAACGGGCCGTAATGCTCGCTGTTAGGCGCACGTTTTAGGCTTTTAAGTATGGTTCCGTCTTATAGGCCGCTATAAGACGGCGTGCTACTGCAGCAGGACACGATGACAGAGCCGGAGACGCCAACGCACCCCTGATGCCTGATTTTAATTGAATTATTTCCCTCGATGATGAATCAAACTTCACAAAGAGTCAGCGAAGCTGCCGACTGTAAACCTGATTTGGCTCAATGCAAACACTGCTCTGCAGTCATGTTTCCATCCAAAAGTGATTTGAATCATGTGACTTTGGTGAAAACTACTAACTCGCGTGAGTTTTCCACCGGTTGGCATGACAACCAGCCTGTAAACGTTTAACCGGCTTCCTGTAGGACTGGAACCTTTACTAAGAATCGTGCAGGTGGTGTTGGAGCCCAGTTAGAGCTGGTGATTAGAGGAGAAGAGGCGTTATTTAATGCCCTTAACTGCCCAGAGATCGGTCCCCGCCGCCGCCGCCGCCCTCATGTGTGGGAAAGAAGGCGTCAGCAGGACTTCTGGAGTGTCGTGGTGGTTCCAACCAAAACCCGGCGCCAGCGAGTGTGTTTTCATTTGTGCGAATCAGGGGTTTTAATTCGAATGATGGCGTTTCCATCGTAATTTAAACTGATGGAAACGCACCTCGTGAGGCGTTAGATTTAGAATCAGCGCGTCTTTCACTGGCCTTTAGGACAAGTTAACCCTTTCATGCACGAATCATGAAAGCCTCAATCAGGATTTTTTGTGTTTTTATTTATCTTTAGGCATAAAAAGAACAAATTGAAGAAAAAAAAAAGATTTTTACACCAATTATTTAAAGGGGAACTCCAGTATTTTTAAACTTGGATCTTATTTCTGGCATGAAATACGTTCATCTGCTCACCGAGAACAGTTTGGTTTAAGAAGAATGAATGAATGAACGTGTGCTATAGCTCTGTTAGCTCATAGCTGCTGTTATGTGGCTACTTGCAGCTATAGGAGAGCTAACGGAGGGATTTCTACACAGGCACTCTACTGGGACCACTTCATCCACACGCCCCCCTGCAGCACAGTTTATTCACTCCGTGCTCTGTGACAGTCGGCTAACTTCACACAGAGTTTGCTGCTGATAGTTTTGTGCAACATGGCAGGATATTTATCAGGTTTTGACGACAACTTTGAGTAAGATGGACGTTCTTACCGGAGTGAATAACAGCCAATAACAACAACACAGCAGCTATGAGCTAACAGAGCTATAGCACACGTTCATTCATTCATTCTTCTTAAAGTATTGGTGAAATAAAGACAGATAATGCCTTATTTAGAGGCTGCATCCTCTAAGCCCCGTTCTCTCCGTTATATGGATCTCCAGTTATCTAAATATCTTCCGAAGGACGCCGACTTTCACCAAACTGTTCTCTGTGAGCAGATGAACGTATTTCATGCCAGAAATAAGGTTTAAAAACACCGGAGTTCCCCTTTAAGGAGTTCCTTAAATGTCACATTGAATGGACGTTGTGCTTCTGAGGAACAGAGACAGAAAACGTGATGCTTTAACCACTTTAGTCGAGCACCAAAGGGTTAAAGCGCTGCTTAAATCTGTGCCAGTCAGGACCAGCAGGAGTTTAAACGCAGGCCTCCTTCACCTGCGCTAAACGCAGCTTCCTGTCCTTCCAGCCTGATTCTTTACCAAGTGGAACACGTTTGAGCTGGAATGGAAACGTTTGTTTTTAAAGATTTAGTTCTACGGTAAGAAAAAAAGGCTTTTGGTTTGAGTTTCAGACAGAACAAGATCAAGAATTCAGCCAAAAAACACGTTTTTGACTCTTTCTGGGGTCAAAAACTGGAGGGACGGCGGGACAAAGCTTTGGTGCACATGTGAGGTTTGGAGGCCCACGCCTGTATGTAGCATCTTTATTATGGACAGTTCTATTTATCTAACGTCTTCTAAGGATTAGAATCAGTCTGAAAATCTTTCACCTGTCTTTTCTGAGGGGGGGGGTTGAAGTTTCAGCTTGAAACAGATGTTTGTTCAGTGTAAAAAGACGTTTCTGTTGATTTTGTGTGTCAAACTTCTCTGTTTTGTTTAAATTAAAGTCGCTCGTTCGCTGCTGATCACTTTTAGCACTACAGGAACTGTTTGTTTCAACGTGTTTTTCTGGTTTTGCTGCTTGGTGTTCGGTGCCTTATCAGAATTACAAAGATTTATCGCTGCATTAAATGTATGAACACTCTTATTTTTTTACCAACATATATAAACTCTGCTCTCACCCGGTCTGATAAAGTCTGTTTTTGTGACGTTTTAAAACCTGTAAAATGTGGAGAATCTCTGCTGCATCGACCCTCTCCTGCTACACTTTTCTTGTTTTCCACTAGATGGCAAACTCTAATCAAATCCTCCTTCTCTGCTGTCTTTTTTTAAAGCAGCAGACAGAAACAACCAAACTGGGAAACCCGTCTCCTGCCTCTGAGCTGTTAGCTTATCACTCCTCCATGGACTCACATCCCCACTAACAGAGCTCCTTTGTCGTTAAAATCATCGTGTTCTTCACTGAAATCCCATTCAGGCTTGAGCTCCTCTTAAAACGTGTCATTTGAGCACATTTCCCAGACTTCACACCTGCAGAGGAAACCCCAAACGACTGACTTCTGTCGTTAGCTGAAGCTAAAAGCTAATCAGAGGCTGAAAAATGGCTCCCTCTCTGCTCAGCTTTTAGCTTTAGCTCATCTTTAGCTGTTTAGCTGCAAGCCAACTTTAAAAAATAAACTTTAAAGAGCCGTGTTGTTCATTAACAAGGTCACGGTGCTGATTACCCCCCTCCTTGCATTGCTGCAGCCCTTTTTGGTCATTTGTTATCTAAAATGCCCCATTTTGGCTCCCTGAAGCCCCAGTTTGCTTTGATTGGTCAAACATGGAATTACAGCAACATTTAGCCACATTTAGGCCACATCTGGTCCAGTTTACGGCTAAATGTGTCTTATCTGGGATGGAGATGAGGACCTGAAGGCAGGAGAAGCCTGGACTTCCCAGTAGTTGAGGGGCTCGGCCTCTGTGGGGCAGAATCTTCTGGAATGAGCAGAAATGGTGCAGCAGAACATCTTAGCAGGCAGAAGTTCCCATCAGGCTGGCTGCTGGCCTCCTGTGAACCATGTAAATGATTTGATCCATCAGGAAGTTGAATCTGGTTTTCTGGTTCCAGTGTAAATGCTGTGGAGGATTGGATTACTGCTTATCAGGACATGCACAAGCCTTTAAGAGTTTTCCACCCCCCCATTACTTCTTTTATTTTTTCTCTCCCCAGCCTTATTATTCTGCCCTTGCCCTACCTCTCCCTCTCTCTACCTCCCTCAGCCCCACTCCTCCTCTCTCCGGCTCTTTTCTCTCTGCTCACTGAGTCGCAGTAAATCTCATTGTGATGCTAAACTGATTTTCGGAAGAGAGAGACAGACAGACAGAGGAGAGGTTTTGGATTTCTGCTTCCGCAGATCTCATCTGATCTGACTTTCCTTCGCCTGGTCAGCTTGGATCTCTTTCCTGTCTCGGGAAACTTTTGGGAGAGTTTCGGGGTGCTGTTTGCAGTCTGTCCGCCGGAGGATCCACGCGCTCTGCGCGTCAGGAATGCACTTTGCAGGAAACGCAGCTCGGTTCCCGAACACCTTCTGCGCACTTTTCCTCTAACAAGGCGTTTTAAATGAACGAGGGCAATGCGCTCGTGAAGGATAGAAAGTTTTGTTCGTTCCGGTTCCTCCCCTCCTCACCTCACAGGGCCACGGCCGGGCTGAGGACAGAGGAGTGCGGGGTGAGCGCTCCCACCGGCCGGGCATGGAGAGCGGTTGCCGGGCGGGGCTCAAGCCGGCGGGCGGAGGAGGAGAAGGAGGCGGATGGGTGCTGGTGGAGGCCCGGCTGCAGGGGGGAGCGCCGTGGGGCTTCACCCTGCAGGGCGGCCTAGAGCACGGGGAGCCGCTCATCATCTCCAAGGTTGGTGACAGGACGGCTTTTTCTCATTTTACACTCTGAGCTGCACGTGACAAGCAGGCAGCACAAATAAAGATGTTTGCATATGAATCAGGAACATTATGTGATCAGTTAACCTATTGTTTCTCAGCTTGTTTAAGAAAAGTGAAGGAAAAACTGTGATAAACGTCTTTACCTGAAGTGAAGAAGCCCACTTTAGATAAATGACCTGCCAAAAATCATGGCTTTTTCTTTTTAAACCTGCTTCAGCTTCACTTTCACACTTTAATAAGGTTGGATGTTTGATAAAATACAGAAGAATGAGAGAATCAAAGCAGAAGAGGTCGAGAACAGTTGATTTTAAAAGGATTCAAGGATAAGCATGAGCCAGTTCATGGTTTCTGTGCCCGTGCGTGTGCGTGTGGTTGTGACATAAGCTTTCCTCCTCCACCCGAGTCCAGTTCAGCCCTGAAGGGGCTCGACAGTGTGAACTGTGTTTAAAAAGCATTTGGCCTCCATATTTCCAGTTCTGTGGGGGGGCAGCTCGTCCACTTAAGCAGACAAATCAGAGGTTAATGAAAGCAGAACTGCATCTGTCTGTTACATTTAACATCTGCCCGTTTGGTTTTATTTGCACCGACAGTGTTAGCTGTGATGATGTGAAACGTATTAAAGGCCAGACGTAAATATGTGTAAATATGTTGGATCAACTGGTCTTTTGTCCTGGTTTTTGACCTTTTATCACTTCACATATTATCTCTTAAGCCTTCACATTCATTTAAACAATGATAAAAGTCATATTTTGCTTTTAAATCTTTACAATGTTTGATTTAAGTCCAGTTTAAAGTTGCCTTTAAATCAAATTTCTTTTATTAGTTCTGTCTTGCGTGACATGGCACCGAAACTCTGCGTCTGACTCAACTACAGGAAAAACAGTGTTATTTCAAAGAAGTTAAGCTTTTCCTGAAAGGTTATTAGAATAATAGATGACTCAGGAGCTCACACTAACTTTGTGTCTTGGATTTTGAATTTTCAAGGGCTGACCAATCAGAGAAGACTTTTTGTGGATAATGAGAGGGAGGGGAGGGAAATAGTTATTAGGTCAATTAAAAATTAGCAGCAGTAAATTGCACTCTGCTTCTGGGAACTTTGAGCATTAAGCTGGAGACGGCCTGCAGCCAGTGAGAGTTACCTGAACTGCAGTAGATTCTCTGTTCACCAAACCCTTCAGACGCACTTCCACAGACGAAATAACCGCTACTTTCTGGTCTGTTTCAGAGCAGTACATGGATACAAATAACCAGAAGAAGTTATTTCTCTAAATCTTCTTCTGGGGGCTGGTTACTCTTTGTTTTTGCTCCTTTTTGAGTTTAAATCACTGGATTCTACGTGCACCTGTTGCTTCTGGAGGCAGTTTAAGGAGATTTTTGCACATTTACTCATCATAAAGAGGTCCCACAGATGCTTCTTTCTTAATCTAAGTTTTTACTTTCTGTTCTTGTTCGAACAATTTTATTCTTTAAGTGTTACGCATGAGGAAACTGCAAATTATCCTCGCTGTAAGGGTGGCAATGTGTTCAACTGATAGGAAAACGGTGGCTGAAAATCTTAAAAGATGAAAAGAATGATACAAGATGACAGATCAGAAATGTCAGCTAACGTCTCAGTATTGTCCAGGATGATGATCCATGAATCATTTGTTCTTTTCCTGTTTAACTAGGAATCCAAAGCGGTTATTTTCTAACCCCACAAACACCTGCAGAACTCACATGTTCACAAACACAGATTCCATGGATTAGCACCAGGCGAATGAGTGCAAACAAGCAGTTTTTAAACAAAGTTAGCTTTTAAAAATGGAAATCTTTTACGGTACAGTCTCTGAATGAGACAAAGATTTGGATTTGACTGGATCAGATGGTGCACGATGTGATTTAATGAGCTGGACTCTGATCGGTTTGAATTGGACAGTCTCACTGAAGAGCCTCCAGATGGCATTTGTTGTGATTTGGTGCGATAAAACTAAACTGAATTTGATTTAATGAGATTACAGCGATGGGGAGCATTATTTCACTGCCATCAGAGTCGGTTTAAAGGCTGCGTCACAGAAATCATCAGCTCTTGAGTTGCTCTTCGCTGGCTGCAGGATGGAAAATGACCATCAACTGATGCCTCTTCAGTCCTTTTAAACCATCCTGTTTTTATTGAAATGCAAATCGTCAAGCTGTGTGTGGAGGTTATTCTGGGATGGAGGCCAAATGGGTGTAAAATAGGACAAGAATGCGAATAACGTGTTTTCTTTGGAGCTTTTGAACACAGTCCTGCTTTTATTTGGTTCTGCACTAAGGTCAGTATTAGCACAGTTCTCCTTTCCCGACCCAACAGCCCGACGTCTGCTTCGTTTTTGTCTTTTTCTGTCTTTCTTCTCACTGTCAGACTCCATTTTTATTCTATTTTGGGGTTTTTTTTAACAGCTACCTGCTTTAGAGGTTTGATGAAAGGGAAAAGTTGGTATATCATCACAGATTGCTATGAAAAACACAAGCGATGCTCTTCTTCTGTGGTGTTTTAATGCCTCCTGACTTTGGAAATATTATTTTCTTCACTGAAGAAATATCATTTCCCCCCTTTGCTTGTCCATCATCAGCAACACATTTCTTGGCACTCTTGGCCAAGGTCAGAGGTCACAGTGAAGGTTTGTGTTAATCCAGGTTGCTGAGCTCAGATTAAATAGTTTTAATGAGTGTTAATCTGAAGGTCTCATGACTGTTATCAAACTGTATGTGTGCCAGGGTTACGCCGTCAGATTAGAGCGTTAATGTTGGAACTTTCAACGTTTTATTGAGAGTTTTAACATTTGTTCCTGAAACACAGAAGCTGGGAGTTGATCATTAGACGTTTTCAGACTTTATGGGATGATGCTTTGCTGTGGCAGTTGGATTCTAAAGATATCCTTTTTTTTTATGGTATAATAACTCGACTCGACGCTTTTCTCGTGATTCATAACCACGGTTCTCTCTTAAATGAACACACAGAGTCTGTAACCTTAAGCACTAATGCTTAACTAACCACCAAACGATCTGTGGAAGACATGTTGATACCTGAGATCTACAGCAGCAGACACAAAGCCAGGCTTTTGAGGAGCTGAGGAAACCCGTGAGGACTTTCAGAGTAAAAATGTGTGCTTGTTATCAGTTCCAGTCACAGCTGTCAGACTTAGGGAGGGTTGGCTGCAGAATGTTGGCATAAATTATGGAGAAAAAAAGGGTCCCAGCCCTGATTATGTAATGTCATCTGGGTTATTCCAGCATGGGCCTGGATTCAGCAGACTGGGGTGGTGGTTCCAGGTTCAAATCCCATGTGGAGTTTGTATTTTCTGCCTGTGTGCGTTGGTTCCCTCCGGCTTCCTCCCACTGTGTGTGTTTGAGTGTGAGCGTGCCTTTAAAAAAAATCTGATCACTTATATTTGTGTTCCATCTTTAACATAAAATCTATAAAGTAATTTGACTCCCAGCCGCAGTATCTTGGTATGTTTGTGTGGCTTCGAGAAGCTTGATTACCGGGGATTGTCTAATTTTAGGAATATTCCAAACACGGTTTCTATCATGGGTGATAATTTGTTGGGGCAGCAGCATCAGAGCAAAAACTACCAATAAAAAAGGATGTTTGGGTGCTTTGGAGCCCCTGGACCTGCTTTTACAAACAATTTCCTTCAGTTAAATACCAGAAAAACTCTTATTATTGGGTCTATCTGCACCAACGTATGTTCCTCCCTGAGAATTATCTTTGACCAGCTTATGAGCTTTGACAAACACTTTTATTCTTTGTCTCGCATTTGTTTCTTCCAACTCAGAAACGCTTCCAAACTGAGACCATGGAGTCGCAGGCTGAGCTAGAATTGATAATTCATGCGTTTGTGTCGTCTCGGCTGGACGACTGCAGCTCCACATTCACATCTCTCAGCCAGGCAGCTGCTAACCGTTTGCAGGCTGCTGAATAAATCTAGTTGCCATATAACGCCGGTCCTGGCCTCGCTGCACTGGCTTCCGGTTAGTTTTAGGATTCATTTTAAAGTCTTGATTTGAACTTTTCGAGCGCTTCGTGGTCAGGCAGCAGAACTTCTTCGCCCTCGTGTTCCCAGCAGGTCTCTCAGGTCTGCCAACCCGGGTCTTCTGGTTGTGCCTCGAACCCGGTGCAGAACCAGAGGAGACAGAGCCTCCCAGTCTGTCGCACCCAGGCTGTGGAATAGTCTTCCTCAGGCTGTGGAATAGTCCTCCTCAGGCTGTGGAATAGTCTTCCTCAGGCTGTGGAATAGTCCTCCTCAGGCTGTGGAATAGTCTTCCTCAGGCTGTGGAATAGTCCTCCTCAGGCTGTGGAATAGTCTTCCTCAGGCTGTGGAATAGTCCTCCTCAGGCTGTGGAATAGTCTTCCTCAGGCTGTGGAATAGTCCTCCTCAGGCTGTGGAATAGTCTTCCTCAGGCTGTGGAATAGTCCTCCTCAGGCTGTGGAATAGTCCTCCTCAGGCTGTGGAATAGTCCTCCTCAGGACCTGAGAGACTTAGCTTTTTAAAAGACATCTTAAAACATACCTGTTCAGGCTGGCTTTTAAGGAGTCGTAGTGTTATTTTGACTGTTTCTGTCTGTTGGTTTTGTCTTTGTATTTTTATTTGTGTACCTGTTTCATGATTTTAACTAGCTTCCTTGACGGTTCTACGTGAAGCACTTTGTGGGTTTTTTCCTCTGCTTAAGTGCTTCATAAATACATTTTACTTACTTACTTACAAAGAAGAATGTTGGCCAATGCTGCAAACCCTCCACACAACATAAGCCTCTTTCACATTCAAACAGAGGCGGATCAGCCCCTCATCACCGTGCACATCAAGCAAGCGTCGTGGAATCAGCTGAGTGGCGACAGCACTGTTGGTTAGAGCGGCGTTTTGCATCCGTTACGACCTCAGAGGCAGATCAACACTGACCCCAAACAGTCCCAGTTTGAAACGGCAAATATGAAAGATGCTTTAGCCAGAAGCTTCTTCAGCTCTGCTGCAACAAGGAAACTGTAGAAGATGCCCTTCCTGCCCACAGCAATAAGTTATTTTACAATAACTAACAGCTGGTATTGGTCTTTATGCTGCAACATAATGTATTTGTTTAAGTAAAGTCTTGTTCAACTGCTGCGAAACACTCAATTTGGCAACTGGAAACTTGTATTTCCTAGTAAGGAGCTAAGGTTTGGTGAGGTTTCCCCACAACACAGCTTACACAGTATAAACGAATACGTTTTATTGTTTATCCTGAGGTCGAAAAGGATGGGACTTAAAGTTCTGGCCTTCCATGTTAAAAGGTACATCAAAGGCTGCGTTACTCAGCAGCAACGGATGAAAGGGTCGAGTTTTAAAGGTTGCATTTACAGCAACTCTTAAGATTCTGCTTGGTTTGTCTTCAAGTGCTGGAAATACCAACCTCAAAAGTCAGCAAGGCTGTGAAGCTAACATGAAATTCAGAAACTGAGAGCTTTTCCTTGGCAGAGCCCCCCCCCCTCACTGCTTTTGGAGGATATTTTCCCAAATGACGGTCTTTATTGATTAGAGGAGGTATGCTGTTACAGTCATGGTAAGAGCAGGCCGAGCCACTCTGTTTAGATGTCTCCTTCTGCAGGATAATGAATTTCAGCTGGAATACCAAAGTTACTGACACCCACACACACACACACACACTCCCTGTTTCAGCGGGCCTTATTTGGGTATATTTATTCTTTGAAAAAGGCAAACAGTGCAGCCATGTGCACCGTCCTGCAGAGCTGTGGAGAGGTTTAGATTCTGACACGGCTTCACATCCTGCAGGTCAGTGTGTGCTGATTACTCATTTTCTGTCATCAGCAAATCTCAACACTTGTGTGGAAAAAGCCGAGCAGAACCTATTTTTTCTGCCCGTGGCCTCGTATTAGTGTTTAGTCTTTAGCTCTTGGAACTGCAGTGTGTGGGCAACATAATGCTTGTGTTGAGAAGCAAGTCGTGTTGTAATTCAGTTGAGGGCCAGACACACCCCGCAAGAAATTCTTGGCAGGGATTTGAACATTTGAAAAGTCCCAATGAGCGAGGTTGTTTCAGCACAGATACCTTCGTCAACCACAGAATAAACCGCTATCATTGTATCGTTTTCTGGTTTAAGTTACTGTGCTTCGCCCCCGAGGTGAACACTTTTCTTTTGACTTTTATCTGCAGCTTTCTGAGTTTGAGTTTCATGATAAATTTGTTAATTACGAGAACAAAAACCCGACTGGTGGGACAGTCATTAGACATTTAAAGGGGAACTCCGGTATTTTTAAACCTTATTTCTGGCATGAAATACGTTCATCTGCTCACAGAGAACAGTTTGGTGAAAGTTGGCGTCCTTCTGAAGATATTTAGATAACTGGAGATCCATATAACGGAGTGAACGGGGCTTAGAGGATGCAGCCTCTAAATAAGGCATTATCTGTCTTTATTTCACCAATACTTTAAGAAGAATGAATGAATGAACGTGTGCTATAGCTCTGTTAGCTCATAGCTGCTGTGTTGTTGTTATTGGCGGCTATCGGGGGGCTTATAGAGGGCTTTCTACACACTCATCTACTGGGATGATGTCATCTACGCCCCCCTGCAGCACAGCTCATTCACTCCGGTAAGAACGTCCATCTTACTCAAAGTCGTCGTTCACGTTGTCAAAATCTGATAAATATCCTGCCATGTTGCACAAAACTATCAGCAGCAAACTCTGTGTGAAGTTAGCCGACTGTCACAGAGCACGGAGTGAATAAACTGTGCTGCAGGGGGGCGTGTGGATGAAGTGGGCCCAGTAGAGTGCCTGTGTAGAAATCCCTCCGTTAGCTCTCCTATAGCTGCAAGTAGCCACATAACAGCAGCTATGAGCTAACAGAGCTATAGCACACGTTCATTCATTCATTCTTCTTAAAGTATTGGTGAAATAAAGACAGATAATGCCTTATTTAGAGGCTGCATCCTCTAAACCCCGTTCTCTCCGTTATATGGATCTCCAGTTATCTAAATATCTTCTGAAGGACGCCGACTTTCACCAAACTGTTCTCAGTGAGCAGATGAACGTATTTCATGCCAGAAATAAGGTTTAAAAACACAGGAGTTCCCCTTTAAGTACTTACATGGAACCCAATTTATGGCCCAGTTCACACTGAATAATTAATTTTGTGGTTCATGGTTGTATCAGTTCAGGGATGATTAAACCTGAACAAACAGTCTGTTAAACATTTTATATGACAGGAACTTTCACTGAATTGAATGTATTTGATCTAAATTCTGATAGTTACGTTAGTAATATGAACCACGCTGTAACTAATCATCAGACAGTTCTGGGAGCTGTTCTGTTGTCCATCTTCACATAGAAACTATGTCAGGATATAATAAATAATAAATTATATTTTAATTCTGTTCCTTTCGGTCAGTCTGAGATGATGCAAATAGCCAAAGTTTACCTTTGAATTTTTGCTTTGTTTTCCTAACAATGTGGCCAAATTGCACTGATGTCATTAACGAGATCTGATCGTCAGGACAACCATTTGCATGCTCATTATAAATTCATGCTGCATTCCTTGTATATTTGCATGTTTTAGAATAAGAGCCACAGAGAATAACTTTTACAACAACGAAAACACTGGAAGCGTCTGAGCGTTTCGTCTAATCAGCTGACATTTGTCAGGAAACATCTCACACTGGACAAAACAAGGCCGTGTGACCTTCACGAGGACACGCACACACTTCTGAGGCTGCCGTGCGCTCTGACAGGCTGTGAAGTGGCATCACTGTCAGCAGGGAAATAGCAGCGAGGTCACGCTGATATGTGCAGTATGTCAGGGTTTGAGTGTTCCTCATCAGCTCAGAAAACATGTCGGGCTGATGAGACATTTCATCCATTTCTTACTGATATTATTGTATTATGAGAACATGACAAAATCCCTGCCCCTCGGTTACTGTGACTGTCACCACTGTCTTGATCTAGCACCGTACAACTAGTGCTGAGATAATAATGTGGTGCGACCACCTTACCTGCAGCACTCAACCCTTCTGGAACCACATCCTCTGCTGAATGGTGACAATGGACTGGCTTTAGATAAGCTGAAGCCATATTTAAAGCATACGACAAACATCCTCTATGGGAGGCACAGCCTCTGACAAACAGATCGAGCACAAAGTACAGGGATCAAGTCAGCAGGGCACAGTAATGACTGTGGTCAGTATCTATCCATCTATCTTCTGCAGGAAGCGTTTGCATTCGTAGCAGCTGATCGCAGCAGTCGCTCACCGGGCTTTTTTACAGATATGGATGGACGTCAGAAGCATATCAACCCGCTCAGGTTGTTTTTTCAGGTAGTCTTTTAGAAGCTTTTATTACTCAGCCTCTAAGGAAAATAGAAACATGAAATAAGCCGGGGTTTAGATATAAATCACTGACTTTACCCTCATGTTTTCAGTTTCTATCTGTTTTTTTTTAAGTAAAAAGAAAATATAACACCATCCAGCTCCAGGTCCTCATGAGTTAACAACTTTTTTTTTTTTTTCTCAGCTTGATTTGGAGTGTTTTTTTATTTATTTGTTTCGCCGATATAAATATAAGATATAAATCACTGACTTTACCCTCATGTTTTCAGTTTCTATCTGTTTTTTTTAAGTAAAAAGAAAAGATAAAACCATCCAGCTCCAGGTCCTCATGAGTTAACAGGTGGCAGTTGTTAAGCCCTAACTTTTCAGGTAGTCTTTTAGAAGCTTTTATTACTCAGCCTCTAAGGAAATTAGAAACATGAAATAAGCCCGGGTTTAGATATAAATCACTGACTTTACCCTCATGTTTTCAGTTTCTATCTGTTTTTTTTAAGTAAAAAGAAAAGATAACACCATCCAGCTCCAGGTCCTCATGAGTTAACAACTTTTTTTTTTTCTCAGCTTGATTTGGAGTGTTTTTTTATTTATTTGTTTCGCCGATATAAATATAAGATATAAATCACTGACTTTACCCTCATGTTTTCAGTTTCTATCTGTTTTTTTTAAGTAAAAAGAAAAGATAACACCATCCAGCTCCAGGTCCTAATGAGTTAACAACTTTTTTTTTTTCTCAGCTTGATTTGGAGTGTTTTTTTATTTATTTGTTTCGCCGATATAAATATAAGATATAAATCACTGACTTTACCCTCATGTTTTCAGTTTCTATCTGTTTTTTTTAAGTAAAAAGAAAAGATAAAACCATCCAGCTCCAGGTCCTAATGAGTTAACAGGTGGCAGTTGTTAAGCCCCAACTTTTCAGGTAGTCTTTTAGAAGCTTTTATTACTCAGCCTCTAAGGAAATTAGAAACATGAAATAAGCCCGGGTTTAGATATAAATCACTGACTTTACCCTCATGTTTTCAGTTTCTATCTGTTTTTTTTAAGTAAAAAGAAAAGATAACACCATCCAGCTCCAGGTCCTAATGAGTTAACAACTTTTTTTTTTTCTCAGCTTGATTTGGAGTGTTTTTTTATTTATTTGTTTCGCCGATATAAATATAAGATATAAATCACTGACTTTACCCTCATGTTTTCAGTTTCTATCTGTTTTTTTTAAGTAAAAAGAAAAGATAACACCATCCAGCTCCAGGTCCTAATGAGTTAACAGGTGGCAGTTGTTAAGCCCTAACCTGTCAGAAGACATCCAGTGGCTGTGGAAAAGATAAATATAGATATTGTTCTGCGTTGGGTTAGTAACGGTGCAGCCGTTATTAAAAGCTGGAAGGACAGTGGTGTAAATATGGTCTGAAGAAGAGCTAAATGATCGCTAAAATTTGGTGAAATCAAATCAAAGGCGATCAACAGGAGTGTTTGACAGTGAAAGTAGAAGAACTTCCTCACCGGGACACATCCATGTTGCCTTCAGGAGTCTGGAGCGTTGGAAGGAGGTCACATGGTCTGATGAGTCAGGATTGAACGTGTTCCAGAGTTTCTAAACTTTTCCTGAACGGCGTGATTTAAGTTTGGTGTGAAAGCTCTGACCTCATCCCTCCGTGCGCACTTTTTTTTCTCAGCTTGATTTGGAGTGTTTTTTTATTTATTTGTTTCGCCCTGAAGCCTGCAGGTGGATGCTGGGGTGGTGGAGGGGCTCAAAAGCAGGCAGTGGGGGGCTGTGTTGAAGGGCAGGAGCGGCTGTCATGAGACAGAAGCTTTGCAACTTAAACAGACCTCCCAAACCGGAGGGCTGCGTTTGAGACGGATCACATCAGGGCAGCTTGAGTTGCCTGTCTGAACTAGCTGCATGTTGCCCCATTTCTGGCACATCAGGGCAAGAAGAGCAGTGGATGAAGTGCTGCTTCATCATGCCTGGTGCCTGTACAAACCTGTGAGGACAGCGTTATGATCTCAGGTTGCTTCATTGGGCAGGGTTTGGTTCAACTAACTGTATGAGCCCAAAACACGAGGATATCTGACCAGATTTTTCCTTTTTTTTTCTTCCCTGATGGCACAGATGTATTCCAAGATGACAGAATGCCAGGATTCATCGGGCTCAAATTGGGAAACAGGGGTTCAGGGAGCATTTTCACACATAGATGGACCCACAGGGTCCAAACCTATTGAAAATCCTTGAAAATCCCGAATCTTCCTTTCTCAAAACAAGATTTTTCATGAATAATGACAGCAGTTGTTGATGGGAATGAATGAACAGGCGTGACAAAAGGATGCGACCACAGAAAGTTCGATAAAGAGCAACTCAGAGCTGCAAAACTGCCGCCACACAGTTCGAATCTTAATTCCATGACAGATCTTTTTATTCCTCATGTTTAAATAAACTCATACGATGTGTGTAGGTTGTGTTTAAGACTTGTGAGATATGCTCATGTTGCATAAGTATGCAGACAGACAACTTTTGTGCTGAAAGGAGCCCGGTGCTACAGGCAAATCCAAAGCTTGACAGGCCTGCCGAAGCTGTCATTAACCTTGGGGTTGGGGGGAAAAACACTAAAAAAAAGTAGGAGATAGACAGGATGTGATGATGGAAAAGCTAGAAAAGCATTTCTAGTGTTTTCCATGGAGCAGAACAGCAGAAACCATCATACCAGCTGCTACACTGAGTTGTAATCATCGTGTTGTTCAGCGGGGAAACGGGTCAAGCTCAGCACAAAGAGTGTGAACTTGGAAGACAATGAGGTCACATGGTTGGCAGAGCTCATAAAAAGCCCCACTTCCACTGAGCAGTTAAGCTCTCCTGCACTTCTAGATTGCATGTGGAGGTCAGCAGCAGGTGCACCTCTGTTTAATGAGCAACTGCCCTTCTGACAGACCTTCATTCACAGCAAACCCTCTGAAAGATCGGCACACGCATCAGTTCTGGGCTAAAGGTCATTCAGAGGCTAACTGCAGACCCGCTGCAGTCATAATTGCTGATGATTCTGCTTCATTTTGTTTGTGTGTGCAGGTGGAAGAGGGGGGTAAGGCAGACCGCTTGGAGCAGCCTCTCCTGGTGGGGGATGAGATCATCGTCATTAATGATGTGGAGCTGAGTGGATACCGACAGGAGGCCATCGCTTTGGTCAAAGGATCATACAAGACTCTGAAGCTCACTGTTCGCAGGTACAAATATTATGTGTGTGAGCTTGAGACTGCGTGGGCCAACAGCTGGACTCCAACATGACCACATGTGGGCATTTTTAAGACCCAAGTCAACCTGAGCGGATGGTTACTGGTGATTTTAAGCAGCAGCAACAAATTTATGCAATATCACTCAATGCTGAATCTTAGCATGCACGGTTAAATCGGATTGTCTCAATCTGCCAACAATCCAGGCTTAACCCATTACCTGATAATCCAACAAGAAGCTACAGGTTAGGCGGAGCTCCTGGGATTGTGGATGTGGGCCAGAACCACTTTTTTCAGTTGAATTCACTGGTATTTTACACACTCATCTGAGGTTTGACAAACAAATTAACAATGTTGTCAGGACTAGTTTTTTCCAGCTGCGTCTCCTGGCCAAAGTTAAAATGTTTTAAGCCCTAATAAGTTCAAGGTTAGACTACTGCAAAGCACTTTATGTCTCCCAGACTTCTCTCAGTCGCCTTCAACTTGTGCAAAACTCTGCTGCTTCCCGTCTTTTAACCAACACTAACAGACCTGTGCACATCACTCCTGTTCTTAACTCCCTTCATTGGCTTCCTGTCCTTTATAGAACTGATTTTAAACTTTTAAAGTTTGTTCTTAAAGCTCTTATCGGCCTCACCCCATCGTATTTATCTGAGCTTTTAACTGTCCGTAACCCTGGCAGAGCTCTGCGGTCAACAAATCAACTTTTGTTGGAAGTGTTCAGGTCAAAATAAAAGCCCTGGGGTGACCGAGCCTTTTCTGCTGCTGCCCCCAGGCTCTGGAATAAGCTCCCCCCGAGATGCGTCTTATTTCTGACCTGGGCCTCTTTAAATCAGGGCTAAAAACCTACTTATTTCAGATGGCTTTTAATATCCAGTAGTATGGAGACACTTTTATCTTGCTTTTACTGTTATTTTATTGTTTTTTTTACTCATTCTTTTCTTTATTTATTATCTGCTGTAAAGCACTTTGGTACCGAAATGGATTGTTGTAAAGGGCTGTAGAAATAAATTACATTTACATTAATCAGAAATGTCTTTTAATGGCACCACAATGACAGGATGTAAATAAAATATGTTCAAAACAAGCTTTAGAAGATAGCAAGTGGCCATCTCCAGCTTTGATTTTCTTTTCCTGCAGTCGAACCTGTGAGTGTAAGTTTCCAACATGGCTTATGAAGTGCAGGAGAGGCAGAGAATATCTTCAAATTACTCATTTAATAAGCCATTTAATGACCAGACGAGCAGGTAGACTAAGATGAAAGTCAGCCTTTTTTGTCCTGAGTTTGACACCAAATTGTTTTGCAAATAAATTGTAGATATTGACTTATGATTGTGTGTTTTATCAATCAAGTATAAGACAGTTGGAACAGGTGGTAAACGTCCATTACCTTTAGCTTTGTTAGGCTACCCAGCTTATGTTGACTTTGAAACACGATGTCTCTCAGGGCTGGTTTCCGAGATCAAGACATATTATTTGCTAATATCATGACACCTTAAGAAGTTCCCTCCCATATCCTTTAGTTCCTTGTTTCCTTGCTTCTTCTGAGTCAGTCAGCGTAATCTGTAACTGATGAGGAGTCTGTGGAACATCCCGGTTCAAGGTCCAATTAAGAGCGTGTTGTGTGGAATAAACACTCTGGTCTTTATCTCCTGCCGTTCATCACTAACACGGACTCTGCGTGCATTACTTAACTTCTGACTGATAAGAGCCGCTTTAGAGGCTTTGAATCAAAACCAAACTGATGCAGCTTGTTGTGTATCTGAGAATATGTTCTGCAGCGCTCTGAGTCAAATAACAACTCATCTGACAGCTCAGTTAGCTCGAGCTGTTAGCAAACCAAGCGTGGCAGCTTGTGACTGAACACATGCAATAAAGTTACACTTTTCTACAAGCCAATCTTTAGTTTTTGGTTTGGAGGGAGTCCGTCAGTCACTTTTGGCTCTATAGATGTCCTGGTTATCAAATTTTAACCCCCGAATAAAGCAAAATTTCAAATATACCAACAAAAAGCCAATAAATGTGACTCATCCTCACACTTGGCAACTTCCAGAGAAAGTTGCTTTAATCATTAGACCGAACCTAACCAGGCTATCTGGGGATTTTCCCTCAGAATAGTTTCAGCAGCTTCTTTCCTCTTCTGTCAGGCGGTCACTTAAATGTGGAGTTGGTAAGACAAGTGGAAGTAGGGATTAAGAAGGTCTGGCAGGCAGATTTATCTGCAAACACTGTTTTAAAAAACGTATATGGAGAAGAAAAGCACTTTGATGAAGAACAGTGGATCCTGCATGAGAACTTTGTCCAGTTAAGAACCAAACAAGCCAAAAAACAGAAGATATAGTGAGACATCTCCATCAAAGGCACTTTGACACAAACTGGTAAGACTACAAGTGCAATTTACCTTCTGACCAGGCAGCTGCAGCATGTTTTCGTGGTATTAGCAGCAGAAATTAAAGATAACAGCTAACTCACACCTGCCTGCATGCAGGTGGAAAAGGGAGAGAAGCTGGGAATAAATTACATCATTAAAGACTTGTAGAAACTGTAGATCTGATGCTGTTGCTGCAAATCTTTTGGCTCCATAATTATTTCAATCCTAAAATTGTGTTTTACTACATGTGAAAAATGGCAAAAACATCACGGTCTGCTCTGATTTAAAGGAGTAATTCTCTCTGCTATGATGCTATGACAGTTAAGCTGGTTAGAAACAATAATGCCAGTGAAAAAGGGGGCGGTTTCCATTCTGGCAGCCAGAGCATCTTGATGTTATCCGGTACAAAGCCAGGTGTGTATTTGGGTTTAAGGTGTGTCTGTGAGAAAGGCTGCTGCCGCTTTCCCTGGAAGACGAGTGTGAGTAAAACACAACGCAGGACTTTAGACCTGAGAGTGCACACGTGCACGTGAGACAGGTGTAGAAGCCCACATGGCACTGTGGGGGGGCGTGGCTTTGATGGAAAGCTACAGCAGAGCGGAGAGCTGCGGTTCATCCGAGCTGCTTCCTGTTGGGATCTGATGGGGAACCGGGAGAGTTTGCACAGGTTCGTGTTTTGCTTTTTTTTTTAACTCACAACACCTATTAATTTCTGTTCCAGTGGGGTTGAACTGAGGTGACCTCGGTGGAAAAGTGATCCACGAAGCTGTGGCCGTGTGCAGTCGGCTGTACAGCAGGTCAAACTCTGCACCTGCTCTCTGAGCTCCGTCCACCTTCACAGAGAGTGCATCCTATTTCCTTCTGCTGGTTTCCTAAAAGCAAAGAAACATGTGCATTGTTCTGTTTTCCTACTCTTTCCCGAGGCGTTTCGCCCTCATATGATTCAGATTTATGGTGCTTGAGCTGGGATGTTCTCTTTCAGGATCTCAGTGGGATGAAATTACTCTGTTTTGGGAGAGTTGGCTTGGGAGTAGCTGATGGCTTTCAATCATCTCTTGTCATGTTTAGCAAATGAATTTAGATGATTTTTAACTGACTTGCACATTTATTTTCATCCTGGCTGGCTCTGAAAATGAGCCAAGCTGCTTCAGACCTTTGAAATGTTGGTGGCTGCTGGTTCTTGAGGTGTTTTTTCAAAGCATTTTAGCACTTTCTTGATTAGAAAAGGAGCTGCTGAACGCACATCCTGGAAAATGAAGCTTTTATTACCTCTCCTGTTCGTTTGTGTCAAAGGGAAGGTGACTCGGCTCCTGGAGTCGCACAGGCTCCCCACCAGTTAAGCTGAGAGAGGAATGTTTTTATAGCTCATGCACTATTTGACTGCCTTATTTGAATGAATTCGGCGCCACAGTTTAATGCCATATCTGTTATGCTTCTCCTTTCTTTACTTTCCCATGTTAGCTTAAATGTTTCTGAGCACAGATTGCAGGACACCACCGTGTAAAGAAAAGAGGTTTAAGTTGCAGCCACCAGTCTGAATCCTTTTCTTCTTTGTTTCTGCGACAGACTAAGACAAAATAATCATTAGCGTGGTTTGCCAAGTTGATGGCCAAGAGGTGAATGTTATTATTGTGATTTTCATGGTGTAGATCGTGCCTTTTGATAAGTATGTTGCACACACAGATAAAGGTTACTGTTTTATTGTATTATTCCATCTGGTAGGCTTATTGACTTGTGGAATGCATGCTGTGTTGTGTTTCTTGTCTTTAAATACTGTCTTGAGCAGAGCATTATCCCTAATGAGACATGTTAGATACTTTTAAACCTTTCTTTGGATGTTTGGATCATTGCAGATGTTGTTTCCTTGTCTCACCTGCACAAAGTTTCCTTGACTGGCGTTTAAACCAGAATGAGAGGTGTCCCAATGTTTTAAAGGGGACCTAGACCCCTTTAAATGCACCTGGACCTTATTTCTGGCATGAAATACGTTCATCTGCTCACAGAGAACAGTTTGGTGAAAGTCGGCGTCCTTCAGAAGATATTTAGATAACTGGAGATCCATATAACGGAGTGAACGGGGCTTAGAGGATGCAGCCTCTAAATAAGGCATTATCTGTCTTTATTTCACCAATACTTTAAGAAGAATGAATGAATGAACGTGTGCTATAGCTCTGTTAGCTCATAGCTGCTGTTATGTGGCTACTTGCAGCTATAGGAGAGCTAACGGAGGGATTTCTACACAGGCACTCTACTGGGACCACTTCATCCACACGCCCCCCTGCAGCACAGCTCGTTCACTCTGGTAAGAACGTCCATCTTACTCAAAGTCGTCGTTCACATCGTATAAATCTGATAAATATCCTGCCATGTTGCACAAAACTATCAGCAGCAAACTCTGTGTGAAGTTAGCCGACTGTCACAGAGCACGGAGTGAATAAACTGTGCTGCAGGGGGGCATGTGGATGAAGTGGTCCCAGTAGAGTGCCTGTGTAGAAATCCCTTCCAGTATAAAGCGTGGTGTAGCAGTTTGGGCCTGAAAGCCCTATGGCTGAGGGCCTGGTGTTAAACTATGTGACCGATGAGTCTAAGTTGGTTAATTTTGGAAGGTTGTTGAAGTTAGTTGCCTTTTTTTCCCCATATTTTTCATTTTTCCTCCACAATGCACCTTTGCACAACTGCACCTGATTAAAAGTCAAGCACCAGATGATGCCTTGAGTGCAGCCTTCCAACGCTCAGCCAAATCCTGCAGTGAGCAGTCGGATCCTTGTGTAAATGCCCATGAGCCCTTAGGGCCATTGCTGTCTGGAATAAGCTCATTACAGGACAAATCAGAACAATCGGGGTTGTTTCCCCAGTGTAATTTCTAGATTTGGAAGTAACAAGTTCTGATGTATTTATTTATTTTTTGTTCACAACGTAACTGAAACCTTTACAATAAAGTTTTTATAAGAATAGCTTTATTATTATCAGTGATGCGATTAGTCTGACAAATGGCCCTGAGCGTTTTATAGCATATTAGCTTTATAATGTGATGGTGATTTGTCTTTTTTGGTCAGGCACACTTTGTCCTCTCTCAGTCCATCCAGCAGCTCACCTCTTCAAAGCAGCTTAGCTATAATAAAGATTTATTGAACTGAAATAATGGTTATTACCTCACAGGACCAAAGTCTTTGATTACATGCGTGTGTCTCCTATTTATCAATTATTATAAACACGTGTGCAACTCCAACAGGTGTAAGCTGGTCCTCCATCTTTGGTGTGGATTACACAAAAGATACGCAACATCGACACCAAACACACCTGTCAGACACGGCCTCACTCGCCACACCTGTTCGTCCATCTGTCTGACTCTCTTTCCTCCATTCCTGCCTGCGCTGCCTCTGATTGGTGCGTTCACAGGAGCCCTGATCGGTTGTAAACAAAGCAGACGGTCTGAGTGACACACTCACACAGAGGGGAAGCTATGCCAGCGGAGTGTTCGCAGGAAGCTGAAACAAAGCAGCGTTTTCTCAGGAGCTGCTCGTCAGATCTGTGAGTTTGTGTGATCTCTTCTGAAGTGAGGAGTCACAAACTTAAAGTATATCATGATATGTGTAATACATTTCATTTAAATCCGTATTGTCTAACTATTTTGAGTTTGTGCGGCAGAACTTAATCATTTTTGGCCTTCAAAGCTTCAAAGGTTGACACCCTCTCCAAGTTGTTGTGCTTGGCTGAGTCAAAGCCTCTAAAGGCCTCCAGGGGGTTTGTTTTAAGAGCAGCATTTTTTGGGCTCCGAGCTGTGGGCATCTCACAAATATTTGACCATCATTCTCCTAGGGTCCCGTCTAATAAATAATCCAATCACAGCTGCTCTTTTCCAAAATAAACCGAAATGATTTTCTGCGCCAGCTTCAAAACAAAGTGTGATTATTTTCTCATGAACTGCAGAGTGTTCTTGTTTCTGTGAGGTTGCCAAGACAATGCGTTGCTAAGGGGACCGACATACTCCCCATTGAATCAGCAGTTCCTAACAAGTTAGGCTACAATATTTCATGTTTCTGTTCCCAAAGTCCACCCCAAAGGGAGAAACTGTCCGCTGACGAGGACGCAGCCTCTTCAACTCCCGAGTTGTGGTGCAGATTTGATTCTTTTCCTGCTGACATCACTTTGGAAAACATTTACATAATGACAAGCTAATGAGTCGTTTGGCAGGAGCCAAACGGTATCTGAGCAGTTATTGCTTTATTAGTTCTTTTTATTTTAACAGAACCAGACAGACAAAGTCTGGTGTAATAAGGACCTGACGGGGCCACCATGTGCATCCTCAGTTTGTTGCCCCTTTGTAACCTGGGTGTAGTGCCTCTTATAGCTTCAATTGACACCTGATGCTTGAAGCTTTTATCGTGACTGAGACGAGATTAGCGCTGCTCACCTGTGCTCTGTGTGCTAATGCTAGTGTGTGTTGGAGGGTTTTATGCTGGGGGCAGATTAAGCCTGTTGCCTCTGGTCCTTGGACTGTTCCTTACCTGCAATACTCGCATTTTGCAGCTGTTTTACCTGTGCTCTGTGTGCTAATGCTAGTGTGTGTTGGAGGGTTTTATGCTGGGGGCAGATTAAGCCTGTTGCCTCTGGTCCTTGGACTGTTCCTTACCTGCAGTACTCGCATCTTGCAGCTATTTTACCTGTGTTCTGTGTTTAATCCTCATTAAGCAGCAGTCTGTACTCCAGTGGTATCATGTTACACTTAAAGATTTATTTTTTCCTTAGACTGAAACTCCAGACAGGAGGAATATGCTGGTTGTCGTCAGTCTTCGTCCGTGCAGGTTGTCTTAATCCACTGCTTGAATGCTTGGGCTAAAAATACTATTTATTTCCTGGAAGAAGATATTCACGAGTACAAAGAGCAGTAATACACCTTGTTTGTGACCATTTACAGGTTTCAGCAACACTTTTCTGGAACTGCTGGCCCCTGTCAGTAATAGATTCATGTGGGATTTGTTCTACTTTAAGAAAGAAAAAAGATTTAAAGACTAAAGTGCAAATGTTTTTGGAATAAAGTGAGTGATTTCTCAGTAAAAGTTTATTTTATCTGGTATTTAAATGCTACACTTTGGTTCTAAGACAAGGCTCTTTAATGTAGGAAGAAGTTAGGACTTCAGTAGATAAATTTCCCTTTTTGGGATTAATAAAGTATTAATCAATCCATTGATCAGACATCTATATTACATAGATAACTATAAAGTACCAGGTTCTTCATGTCTCCATCAGGACTGACTGGAATACCTTTGGTCATCATTTTGCTTTCAATTTAGCTGAGTTAACTTCACCAGAATAATATCTTATTAATCCCTAAAGTGAAGTGATATTTCTGCAGAATTTTGAGGGAAAAGTATTAAAATTAAAACTTTTTTAAAAAGTGAAATTCAGCTGATGAGTGTAGCTGAAAGAGCGGCATGTTTGAGACGTATCCGGAGGTTTCCATGAAGGGTTTGTGGCCCGATGACAACATTGAGAGTAACACAGAGGGATCCAGACACAGCAGCTACCAACATTACGCAGGTTAACCCTGTGGGGGATGCTTCCCACTTTGTTTCCCAGCCGTCATTCCCCGTGAGATTTAAGGGAAGCAAATGGTTTAAACTTTCCTGCCTTACATCACACATTTCTCCTCTGTAACTCGTGTGGATTTGGTCTTATTCCGGGCTTCTCTGGCTTTAGAGAGCTTGATCAGAATCAGTTCATCTAAACGACTTTCCCACCGGCACACAAATCATTACAAAATCTGAAAAAGATACAAAGAAAGACTTTGGAAAACCCAAATATTCCCACCTTGATCATTATTTCCAACAAAGTTGTTGGTTCAGTTTGTTTGTTAGCATTCCACAAAAGCTCTAAAGCATTAACAGTATGACATCATGTGTTAGAGACACACGTTTCGTGCTTCTTCGTTAAATTGTTTTGGATCATGGAGTTGATATTTGCGGCAGCATCTGCTCCAAACACCAGAATCCAGCAGCTGTGGTTGACGCTACGCTGCTGTTGCCTCCTCCTCACTCAGTGTCTGGATGCTTTATTCATATTAACTGCACCAGAATGCTGTTCTGGGTATTTTTCCGGCTGGTGGTGTTTGTCCTCTCGGTGTCTTCTTTGTGAAAATGTCGCAATCAGTCAGTGGGAATTCTGTTGAGCAGGTTTGGCGGCCGTCTCCTGCTGCTCTTCGCTGGACTCGGTGCTTTTGCATGTGCCAGAATGCAAAACTGACCAATGAAAAAAGAAAACACGCGTGTCCTTTGTCCCTCACACTGCAGAGCAAAGATTTGACTAAAACCAAAGACTTTAATCTCAACACGTTCATTTATGTCCTCTCAGATTGAGTCAATTGATTTTAACAAACTAGTTGAATTTGCAACTGATCTGTGCCTCCATTGAAGTTTTTTTCCAGTATCCATAAAGACTGTTGAAGAAAATGAGGATGGATGAGTCTTAATAATGTACATGTCATTTTTAGTTTTAGTTTTCCCTTTCTCTGATGATCATGAACTGGTTAAAATTTATAACATGACAACTTATGGTTTTATGAAGTATTTTAGGAAGATTTTTCCCCATGACGGATAGATTTGTATTCATCACTGAATCGGACAGGAACAATGTTTTTTTGACCAATCTGTTCACTCCATCCTTCTATCTTTGTGGTTTTTTTCTTCTTCCCGTATTTACTTTGAACTCTGGAGGCTGTTTTGCTGAAACATTTGATTTTGTCTCACTTGAATGTCACTTGAGAAAGAAAAGTAAATGAGTTGTAACAATCTAAAAGGTTGTCGTTTGTGGTCCTGCGGTGTCAGATCAGAAATGCGTAAACCTGACTCCTTCTTCTGGCAAGTTTTCCTCACAGTTGCATCTGAAAGTGTTCATCCTTCCTCTCTCTCTCTCTCTCTCTTTGTCTTCCTCCATTCATCTCTAGTGACTCTCTGCCTTTGTGCTCTTTTGTTGCTGGTTGACGTAATCGAGCTGAATGAATGTTTGAGTTTCTCTGCTCAGAAAAGAAGAGGAAGAAGTCATTACAGGGGCAAACCGCATCAACTCCGTTCCCGAGGCAACCTCCCTGTGTGTATGTGTGGGTATTAACAGTGTTCTGGGGACACGGATTCGTGCATACAGTGACTTTGTGGGGACCCAAACGGTGTCCCTTCCCACCAGAGAACGATTTCAACAGTTTGAAATGTTTACTTTACTACCCTACAAAGGTTAGGATGAGATTTTAGAGGATTACAGTAAATCCGAATGTAAAAATAGATCTTTTTTCACGTTTTTAACCCTTTTTAAAGTCCCAATCATTTAGTTTTTCAATGCTTTATCAGATACAGTATGCAGATATAGTATGTTAATGCAAAAAGAAAGTATAAGTTTCTGCCGTTTTTATTAATATATCACCACAACATTTGTTAAGAATAAAAACGTCTAATAATTCTAATAATAATAAACCCAAGCAAATAAAAAAATGCAAAGAAAACCTTTTCTCTTCTGGGTTTTTCTCAGTGAGGACATGAAATGATTAGTAGACTTGATTAGTTCAGTCTTCGCCTGTGTCTGTAACTCCTACCGTATTATGGCACATGACGGCTCTAAAAAAACTCTAAAAGTTAAGATGATGGTGTGGTAAAGTAATCTCCAAACTGTAATCGCCAAAAACAAAATTAGCTCATGTTTCGAGGAAGATGTTAATCCTCCTGATCAATAATCGCACCATCACTCAAGCTGAATGTACACTTGGGTGCTGAATGGTGAGAAAATAGCTAAGCAAATAAAACCAGCATGATCACATCTAAGTTCACGCAGCATGAGAGCCAAGCACCAGTGGTTGCATTCAACTGATTTCTTTGAATGGGACACCAGCTTATTGAATGCACGTCATATTTAATTTAGAAAAAGGAATACCTTGGAAAGCTGGTGAAGTCAAAACAGAAGTTATTTTGTGGACCAAATTTAACTCGATGTGGCGTCTTCTTTTGGCAGTTATCTCCATCTTGAGAACTGCATGGCTGACAGATTAGTGATGATGTCATCACTGTCTGCAATCACCATGGGCAACGGTCTAGCTGACTGGCCTTTAGGTAACTTGTTATTTATGGTGTATGTGTTTTAAGTATGTAGTAGCAGGCAGTTTTTCCCCAGTTGCTGTTAACACAAATACGTAATAGTTTTCTGAGATTTTCTGTTGGAGATGGGCTCTTACAGTTAGAAAAGTGATGGAATGCAGCGGATGGTCGGCAAGGATGGGAATCGAAAACCAGTTTGTGTTGAGAACTGGTTCCCAGTGTTTCAATTCCTTGGAATTGTTTACCAATTTTGCAAAAGATTCCCTTATCGATTCCAGTGGGCACCAATGACGTCACCACGCACGTTGCCTAGCTTACGCAAGCCACGCGACGTGCGTAGTGAGTCCAGTGCAGCCAACAGTAAACATGGCGCCCAAACGGTATAAACGCTCGAAAGTTTGGTTACACTTCACCAAAAAAGACTACAACAGGGCAATTTGCAAGACCTGCAAAGTGGATATTTCATCAAAGGGAGGAAATACTACCAACATGCAGAAACATTTGCCTCACAGCATGTAATAACTATTAATGAATGGCGCGTTTTCGATCCGCTCCGGACCCAGCAGCAGCAACATTAGCAACATTAGCATGTCCTCGGCTAATACTGCAGGTAACTAACAAACTAACAAACACTGCCTATCGTGTTAGCGCCATTAGCCTCATTGTAAAACCTGTTATTAGTAACGGTTAATGTTAAATGAATGCCTTCTCATGCATTAAATTTAGATGACCATCACAGAGAGTCTGAGTGGCTCAGAGCCAGAGGCTCGCGGTACTGCCTCCAGTTCTCGTCTTTGCAAGTTCATGACTCCTGTTACTTCTAAGCTAAACAAAGTTGATGCTAATCGATCTGTTTGTTGTCCTTTTTTTCCAAATGAGAATCGCTAAATATTCGAATCGTTAAGCAGAATCGAACATGGAATTGGAATCATAAAAATCTTATAATTTGGTGCCCAGAACATGATGTGGAGTGAACGCTGTGTTTTCTTTACATGTCAAGAATCTCAGATGAGGGTCAGAAAATGATTTCGTATTGATATCAATAACGCATGTATCTGAATGCCAGAACAGTGGGGAGGAGTGTGGTGGGTGGTATGAATCCCGAACCATCAACTGAGAGATCGCTGGTTCAAATCCTGTCCTTCAAACCTTTTTTCAGTCCCTTTTCACTTCATTTGTGATTAGCTTCTTTTCCACTTTGCTCCCAAACACCAACGGCTCTGGTTAAGGGTTAAAAAGACATGGTTATGGTTAGAATGAATGTACATGGTTAGGTTTAAATATTAAAGAATACATGGTTAAGGTTTAAAACAACAAAATTTTAGACTCTTTGGTCCTGGTTTCTGTCTGATGTGAAGTGAGGCCACCCTGCAACACACAAATGCCTAAAAAATGTTGTCATTGCACAATTTTGGAGCCTTGATTGTGAAACTATGTATTGGACATATGTCAGATTTTCTGGTGAGAATGGGCTGCCTTGGCTCTCCTTCTGATTTGTGGATGTTTTAGAAAAGGACTGGAAAATCTCTGCAGGAAGCCCAAAGTAAATGAGGAAATATTTCTCTGGAATATTTCAGGTATCCAATCCATGTGTAAAAATGGTTGGTTTCACCTGAAGTAGACAGTCAGGGTGCTATTGGAGGTTTTGCCATCTAAAAAGACTGAGGATGGTTGTTGTCTTTGGCACGATTCCTGGAGGCAGCCACTGGTCAATGATTGCTGTGAAACTTTTATGATGGAATTTTGTCAATGTATCATTTCCAGACTGTCAGAGGTCAAAATTAAGTTAAAAATCCACAATATATGATGCTTTAGGACTGTTTTAAGTGTCTAAGGATTGAGTTGTTTTAGTGCACACTGAATAAGAGGAAATGCACTTGTGGTTTGTAGTGTGAACTGGTGGAAAAGGCATTTATTGGACACAGTATCAGCAGATCCTGGATTGATAACGGAGACTTAACTATGACTGTGACAACTCAAGAAACTGACTTCTGTGAAAGGTGTGTTCAGTAAGGTGGAAACTTTTTTTGTGGGAACTAGTTCATCATGAGGAAACATTCTTTGTTTCTCTTGCACCATCCCACATTTCTCTGAAATCCCTGCTTCTACATTCATTGTCTGAAACCTGTTGAGCTGAGGTGATGTCAGTGAAAGATAGAAATGTGTAACGAGTGTGTGTTTGTGATGAGATAGAAAGTGGAATGTGACACATGGTCAGAACAGGTTCTGGTGATTTCAGGCGTTTGTGGCTGCTGCACATTCCTCTGACCAGCTCAACTGGTTTCACTTTAATGGGCTTTTATATGTGCACCTGTCTGTGTGAATGTGTTTGTGTGGTGCAGATTAGGGTTATGATGTCTTCTGTATGAAGTCTACAGCAGTGGAATGTCCTCAATTAACAGTATAAGCCTGGGTGTGTGTGTTCGTATGTTGTGTATTGTGTTCATTTCTCTGTTCCAAAGCGTTATAGATTTAAATAGCTCTGCTGGGTGGAGGGAGCACACTGACCTCAATTATTGACTGCTGGAGATCTCCTGATGAGAGCTGTATTCTTTCAACATCCTGATTAACAGCTTCTTTTGAACGGTAAAATAAAGGCCCAAATGATTTTGGTTTCATATTATGCTGTTTCAGCCAATCACCAAAAGACATGAGTAAAAGCTTTGATCTGTTACCTTTTCATACCTCTTTTAGATAATGCTGTTATGAAGGTCTTGGAGCAGCCATATTACCATAGCTGTTGACATCAGGTCATTGCGACCAGAGCCAAGGACTCTTATTTTGACGTATATTGAACTGAAATTAAATGCATTTTGTTGTCCTCACTGGGGTTGGGCGATATGACGATATTACATCATGAAGGATTGCAACGTGAAGACGATCCGTAACGATCTGTCAAACTGCAGAGATCGTGGATCGTCTCGGGCACATTCTATAAATTGCAGTTCTATGTTGATGCACCGACGCACCAGACGTATTACATCATCGACCTGACCGACCAATCACAGCGAACTACGGGCAGTGATGCGCTTTCTTACGCGCCTCCTTGTCTGTGTGTAGCTGCATGGAGAGCTGTGGCTGAAAGCCAAACAGAGGAGCTGGTCGCTAAAAAATATTCCACCTCCATTATATGGAATTGATTTGGATTTTCCACAACTGATCAAGCGCAAACAAATGTAATTTGTAAAGTTTGCACAGAAACGGTTCACATGTCGGGTGGCAACAGGACGAACCTGTTCAATCACTTGAAGAGGAAGCATCCAAACAGTATGCTGAGAGCCAAACAGCGAGGGGCCCGGCAGCACCGACACCGCAGGGGAGGCAGCAGCTAGCGTAGGCAGCAGCTAGCCTAAGCAGCAGCTAGCGTAGGCAGCAGCTAGCGTAGGCAGCAGCTAGCGTAAGCAGCAGCTAGCGTAGGCAGCAGCTAGCGTAGGCAGCAGCTAGCGTAGGCAGCAGCTAGCGTAAGCAGCAGCTAGCGTAGGCAGCAGCTAGCGTAGGCAGCAGCTAGCGTAAGCAGCAGCTAGCGGAGGCAGCAGCTAGCGTAGGCAGCAGCTAGCGTAAGCAGCAGCTAGCGTAAGCAGCAGCTAGCGTAAGCAGCAGCTAGCGGAGGCAGCAGCTAGCGTGAGCAGCAGCTAGCGTGAGCAGCGGCTAGCGTGAGCAGCGGCTAGCTAAGACCAAAACAGACAACATTAACACAGGAATTTGACAAAGGCACTCCTATGAGAAGTCAAGCAAGCGATGGAAAGAGGTAAGAGAAGCAGCTACCTTTAATCTTACAATAGATACGGTACCGTTTCAAACGTCTGCTTCAAGTAGTTGAGCCGCTGTACGAGCTGCCCAGCCGAAAATACTTCTGCAACACTGTCTGTTTTTCGCTTTTCAATTTAAGATTGTGATAAAACCGAAATCGTGATTTTATTTTAAAAAAATCATGATATTTTTGCCATATCACCCCCCCCCCCCCCCCCCCCCCCCTTGTCCTCACTGGTCCACTGGTCCAAAGGCACTTATCATACCAGGCGAAGTAGATAAAGAGCAGCAGAAAAACACGGAGCAGGAAATCAGTTATCCACACCTCTACAGCGAACTGCGTGCACTTACTGAGCTTTAAATACCGTGCATTAACCAACACTCGCTGACAGTATCCCCCCAATGAAGCACGGGGATGGCAGCATGAGTCTGCAGAGGTGTCAGCATCAGGAACAGAGAGAGTGGCCACAGCTCAAAGAGAGATGAAAGCAGCCAAAAACAAAGGGATCCTTTGACCTGCTTTAGACACAAAACAAGGGATTGGGGGCGAAGTACAGCACAGACATGAAAGAAAACATTCACCGAAGACAAAATAGGGTTAACTGCAGGCATGAGTACCAAAACCAAAACTCTTTCTATGTATAAACAGTCTGAGGGCGCTAAAGAGGCTCCGCGAAGCAGGAAACTCCGAGCTCAGCAGTACCCAGAAGAGGGTTGGGATCCTGAGCAGTAAACAGGTGTTCAGAGCAAACATCTGCAGAACTGGTTGCATAGGTGTGTGTTTTTTAGGCTGACGGCTTATCAGATGTTAAAACAAGTTATCAGTTATTCTGCCGCTTCACTTTTCTTTCTTTTTCATCTTTGTCTTTTTGTCACCGACAGTATTTAAAGTTTTTTCTTTTCTGATGAAGCAGAGCTGCTGCTGCTGCGGTTTTCACCAGTTTTCACTCATCAAACAGTCATCTGAACAAACCTTTTGTCCAATCTGCATCTTTGTGTACGTTCTGGTTGGAGACCGACTCGCCCACATACAAAAACAGAAAGTCATTTTCTTTGTTTAAATAACAAAAGGGACACGAAGGAGTGATTCGCCTTCCAGGTTATTGTCATCGCTGAACTCTGACCTCTTCACTGTTGTTGATGCCACGGCTGACCTTTGAACTGCAGACCATTGTGGTGAGCAGCGTTTGATAAATGTCTAAATTGTGAAGGCAGAGTCATCAGAACAGAAAGGAGGCATGCACTCTGTCCCGTCTGAACCTGTCCGACCTGACGGGGTTTATTTTGGCTGTACTGTGGTTGTAGATTAGCCAGTTCTGCTCAGAGCCTGAAAATCAGGAGCTAACAATGACTTTGTGTGTTTGAAAGAAGAACAGAAAAAAACAGTACCTTAAAAGAACTGAGATAAGTTTTATAATGCTTGTAATGCTGCTTTTAAATGGATTCGTGAGCCTTTCATTACAACAGTTCAGTTCTGTTATGACTCGTTAGCACTCAAAAGACCAAGAAGTTACCGTCCTTCCCTGAACTAAAGGTTGTATGTGGAGGACGTGGGAGGTTTGAATAATGGAAGCTTCCTTTTAAGCTTGTTTATTGGATTTTGTTGAGGACGGATGCTGTGAATATTACCACCGCAGCACTCCACTGAAAGCCAGATGACTTGATGTCCAATTTAAACAGTTTGTATCTTATGAATAAAAAAAAAAATGGAAAAAATAGTACAGAAGTGCATTTCTGAGCTGTATCAGCTGTTGGTGGAACATGGAGATGGTCTGATCAATGTGTTTATCTGCTGGGTGATGAAGAAACTGGTCTGGTGCTGTTGTGTTTCTGTAAGCCTTCCATATATCAAACATAAGAGATCAGAAGGAATAAAGTATGGGGGATAGCCACAGTTGTCCTAAGGGGGGGCATCAGATTATATAAAATACAGCCTGGACTTGTTCTAGGGATGTATCTTTAACTGAATTATACTGTGAATTATACTAAGAATAACCTCATATGTGTCTCATTTTGCCCTCAGACAGCACAACTCGTGCTTGTTCAGACCGTGCAATGCTCAGAGAAACTGCAAAAAAACAAGAATTACATCTCAGACTCTACAGGCCTCAGTTAGCATGTTAAAGGTTAAAGGTCAAGTTAGAAAAAGAACATGGCAGCACAGCTTAGGTTTGCAAAGTTACACCTGAACAAGCCACAGAGCTTCGAACAAACACCTCATACCAGCTGTCAAGCACGGTGGTGGAGGGCTGATGATCTGGGCTGGTTCTGCATCACAGGACCTGGGCACCTTGCAGTCATTGAGTCCACCATGAACTCCTCTGGAGTCAAGTGTGAGCTGTTAGCACAGCTAACGCTGGGCTGAAACTGGGTCATGCAACAAGAAAGTGATCCCAAACACACACAATCTGCAACAAAATGTCTGAAAAAGAAGATAATCGAGGTGTTGCAATGGTCAGGTCAAAGTCCAGACCTCAGCCTGAAGGAGCTTCTGGGGCTTTGTGATTAAGAGAAAATTCTCCACCAGAACACGAGATAATGACACAGATACTCCAAGTTACTGCTGCTAAAGGTGGTTCTGTGACACTTTTGGGTCAAGTTTTTCCACACCCTGCCTCTGCTTTTTTGGCTCAGTTTTTGTTCAATAAATCCTTTATGTCCTGATATGTGGAACCTTAGAAGTGGAAAAGTTTACAGTTATTTCTTTTTCACATAACTGTATGTATGCAAACTATTTTAATTTATCATTGTTTGAATATAAAAAGTTAATTTAAAAAGGAAGTGGATGACATGAATGGATGTAAAACACAGAAAACAAGGCGGAGTTACTTATGATGCGTCTGTTTTCTGTCTCTCCACAGAGAGTTCGATCCTGGATACATCGAGGAGTTTGTTTCTTTACCAAACTCCCTCCCCTCTCCGGTTCTTCCTTCTCCCCCTCCTCTCTCATTTCAATTACCACCGTCGTCCCCACCTCCACAACACACTACACCCTCATCCAGTCACAGCCGACGATGTTCAGCAGTCCAACTACGCATCAAAAACAGGTAAAAGAGTGCTAGAGTGCTCAGACCAGGGCCGAGCTTTAGGGGTGCTGAGCACCCAGTGAGCCCCCCTGCCACCATTATCATTAAGGCATCCTGGGGACATTTCGTGCCATCCTGTTGTTTATCTTTTAAGCCATTTTGGCTGTGTTGAATGAATATAGCTCAAATTTTCCAGAAGATATTTATTTAGATTTATTTTTAGAATTGTCATCTCAGGACTTTAATTAAGCCTAAAATGGCTAAGTTAATAAAAAACAGCCTTAATAGTGTGTGCGTCCTACTACACATGTACGCAGTTTCTTTGTCACGCTGCTCTTTTTGTTTAATAAACGGACCGCTCCAGTTCGACCGTAGCCGAGCTAATGGGGCTAATGGCGCTAACGGAGCTAACCGGACTAATGGCGCTAACGGAGCTAACCGGGCTAATGGCGCTAACGGAGCTAACCGGGCTAATGGCGCTAACGGAGCTAACCGGGCTAATGGCGCTAACGGAGCTAACCGGGCTAATGGCACTAACAGAGCTAACCGGGTTAACGGAGCTAACCGGGCTAATGGCGCTAACGGAGCTAACCGGGCTAATGGCGCTAACGGAGCTAACCGGGCTAATGGCGCTAACGGAGCTAACTGGGCTAACGGAGCTAACAGAGCTAATGATGCTAACGGAGCTAACAGAGCTAGCGGACCTAACTGGTAAACGGTGCCTGGAGTCCAGTACTCGCTGATTATGGTATCGGAATCGGAACAACTCTCGGTAAAATGAAAGAAGTGTGAGACCCAGCTTTGGAGCAACTTACTTAGTTGATTCACAACTCTACAACTAAACGGATTCACACTGCGTGAGTGTCGCGCTGGACGACTGTCGGGTGCTGGTACAGAGGAGAAGTAGCGGGTGAGAAGTGGATGATACCGTTTGCTAAGCGGTTATGTTTTAATTTACATGCTAAACATGTACATTTTAAACCACAAACTGCGGAGTTTCCTTTGGACGATATTTAAGCTTGTCAAAGACGAACAAAAAAATTGGAATAACAACATTTCTTAGTTTTAGGGGCTCTGAGCCCCGAGCCTCGCCCATGGCTCAGCCCTCCATCAGCTGCCCTCAAACAGCAGTTATTCAGTTTCTTAGCAGACGCTTACAGTAAGTGTCTCCACATGTTGGGTCAAAGTCAGAGCTCATGATGAACATGAAAGCACAGAAAGGAGGACAGTGTCCACGTGAACGCTGCTGCGACCATTGTGTCACTGAAGAGGATTTCCTGTCTCACTTATTCAACAGTTCCTTCCAGTGTTGATAAATGTTTTTCGGTGCCCACAGAGGTTAAAACAGGAACTGATCTCTAAGCTGTGACGTGTTTTCGTGCAGTCAGCTGAGGAGGTCCTCACCCCTGGTGTTAGGATGTCCTGCCTCTGCTTCCTTTCTGCGGGATTCTTTGCAGTGTCCTGTTGTACATTTGTGAAATGAGGTTCAAACTCTGATCAACAGGATTAACTTACGCGGGTTGCTATGGTAACCACACTGTTTGTCATATGGGCTTTAAGTAAGCTGGTATCATTTGCCCCAACTCAGTTATACCAGTTTTTATGATGACATTTTGAATGTCTTTAATTTTTTTTGCTATGTTTTGTCAAAGATACAAAAAGTAAACGATACATTTAGTATATTTGAAAGCTTTTGGCTCATTGGGATGCAGAATAAAGTTCTGTGGATCCAAACTACTATGAACAGCATGGATAATTCACAACAAAGTGGAAATAAATTAAATAATTTAAACCCTGGTGATTTAATGAGTTATTACTGTGTGTTTGTTGCAAGAACCATAAATGTAGCCAGATATCTTTTATCAGGGCTGCTGCGATAACACTATTTGAGTCTGTGAACTGCGTAGCGTTGTATTTACAGTCAAACATTTATTCTACCCATGTTGACGTTAACAAAGTTAAAAATCCTTTTCTCTGAGCGATGGTGAAATTGGTGGTTTTAGCTAAATCTTAAAGCTACAGTCTGTGCTTTAAGATAAATATCCTGCCATGATGCACGAAACTATCAGCAGCAAACTACGGGATAAGTTAGCCGACTGAGTAAATAAAATGACGTCATCCCAGTAGACGAGTGTGTAGAAAGCCCTCTATAAGCCCCCCGATAGCCGCCAATAACAACAACACAGCAGCTATGAGCTAACAGAGCTATAGCACACGTTCATTCATTCATTCTTCTTAAACCACACTGTTCTCGGTGAAGTGGTCCCAGTAGAGTGCCTGTGTAGAAATCCCTCCGTTAGCTCTCCTATAGCTGCAAGTAGCCACATAACAGCAGCTATGAGCTAACAGAGCTATAGCACACGTTCATTCATTCATTCTTCTTAAAGTATTGGTGAAATAAAGACAGATAATGCCTTATTTAGAGGCTGCATCCTCTAAGCCCCGTTCACTCCGTTATATGGATCTCAAGGAATCTAAATATCTTCCATATTTCATGCCAGAAATAAGGTCTAGGTTTAAAAATACCGGAGTTCCCCTTTAAGGAGTTACTACAATGTATTCAGAACCAGTCCAGCAACGTTCCAGAGGACAAATGATGGGATGGCCTCACCCGGTATGCATCTGCAGTAATAAGTCAAAATGCATGCAGTTTTATTGACTAAATTACACACAGTGGTGTGTATCGGGCCCCAGCTCCATGGGTAAGCCTCTAAAAGTGAGCCGATCAACAAAGAAAGGAGCAACTATCTCAGTTAAGATTGGTGCACCACAAAGCCATTTTAGAGACTTAGCGAGCTAAAATCAGTGTAAACATATGCTTATGAAAGGTTTTCTGGGTTTTTTTGCCGCCTAAACATAAATTAAATATCCACCAACGCTTGTGTTAGACGTTGTCAGCTGAAGGAGATCATTTAAATGTCCAAACCATGCTGTCAGTTGGTAAACCTGAACGCTGTTTAATTTCTAAACTCTTGATATTGGATCCAAGACGGATTAAAAACTAACATATGAATAGCAGGAAGATGCTAACTTACTAATTTGCACACAACAAACAATTCTCTGGCAGCACCCATCGTGCTTTATTTGCAGCAACTGGTTTTTTGTATTTTTCTCCACTCAAAGCTGCTCTTATAAATGTAGCAGCAGGTTCTCTGTGCACCTGACCCATAAATGTCTCTTATTATGCAGGCGCACACAGAGCCTCAAAAAGTTCTGATTTTCTGACTTTATTTTGGTGCAAAACAGATGTACCTCCTCTGCAGAAACTACCGCTGCTGTAACCGAGATAACATTTCCCTTTTTGGCAGTAAATAAGCCGTGATTCATTGAAATACTCCCTTTTCCTGACTTTAAATATCAAAAGAGAAAATTCCAAGGAGCACATACGCAACAGGGCCAGGTGTGAAAGTTCCCCGTGTTCATGCCTCTCATGCACTAACGTACGTCAGCAGTAAGTAAAGGCAGTAAAATTTCCAACCACAACAGAGTCTGCAGCAGACACAAATCCATAGTTAATGTAACCCCAATATTTGATGTTTGTTTGGCTCAGTTTTTGCTGCTTCTGAAATAATTGCTGTTTAGCGGCTGATGAGCCTCTGAGCTCACAAGCTGGTCGATGAATGAGCTTTGCCAGAACCAGAGCTTCTTTGCTGGTGACCAAATCTGAGGCCAACAAGAGTCAAGCCACCATTAAAGCTGCCATGATGCTCGAACCAAACTGGGGTTTAACAGACCTGCAGAGTTAGATGAAAGCCGTCAGTCCGCCTGTCACTAAAAGCAGAATCTTTCACTTAAGCTTCTGCATTTGATGTATTGATCATTTAAAGTTATTCAATATACTTTTGTCCTTTCCAAGGACCGAGCAAGTTGTGGGTGAATTACCTGAAAACTGCCCACCCCCTCCGGTCCCTCTGTCTGTCCGCACCCACTAACAGTCTATAAATACTGACACTGTGCCACAGCCAGTTTTATCCTAATAAGGAGGTCAGGTTCAGGAAGTATCTTGTGCCTGTGTGTAATGACTATCACAACCTCCAGGGGGTGCTAGCGCACATGCAAGTCTGCACTAAATCTTGTTATGCACCAAAACATCACCAGTCTTTGTGTTTACGTGGTGGTGAAACTCCACCGGCTCACAGATTTCCAACATGTGCAGAAGGATGGCTGAGGCGCAGAAAGCTTCCTGCGACTTTAAACTGAACTGCTTTTAAGCAGCAGCATGTTTGCAGGTGACTGTGACAACAGAGTCATTAAAATGTACTCTGCTGTTGGTCTCATTGAGTCAGATATGCAGCCAGAATGACTCCATTCTCCCACTAGTCCCCGGGCCCTTGGTGGTTATCAGATATCATTGAGTGGAGGGGGCAGCAATGCCTGCCTCTTATTGGTCATCCTAAACAGGAAGTGTTCCATCAGAGCCCCATGAGGCTGGGTGTTAATCTAGAAAGGACAGATAGACTGATGTATAAACACAGACTCTCTCTGACTCCATCTGTCCTTTTCTCCTGTTTTATCCTTTTTCTCTCTTCTTCTTTCCCTTGTTTGACACACTTTACCTGTTTTTCTCCTCCCTCTTCCCTCTTTTCCTGTGTTTTTTCCCTCTTTCTCTTCTTTACCTTTTTACCTCCTCATCTTTCCTTTCTTCTTTTCTTTTTTTTTGCTTTCACTGATCTCCTCTCTCCTCCATAGATGTTTTTTTGGTTGAATCACCACATTCCACTAAAACGACCTCATCTCATAGTTGCGCAAAGGACAGTTTCAGTGTAATGTAAACAACTCCCTCACACACACACACACACACACACACACTCATGCAAGTAAAGAGTACAATCTGATCAATCCCTTTATTCATCTGTTTATCACTGTGAGGATTCGTGGCAGCAATCAGTTTCACATTTTGACTAACGATGGTGAGCGGTTGGCATGGTTACCTGCAGCTTAATGCACCCTGAGTTTAAACAGCAGTTAACCTGTAAACGAGACAGATTTGTGGTTTAAACAAATACCTGAATGCTAATCAGAGAGCAAGATTTCCTGTTCCAAAGGTGTTTTTTAGACGGAGCAGCAGAAGGGCCAAAATTAAGACTATTGAAGCCACGTACTAATCTGGTCCTGATAAGCCAGCATGGCAACTGAGGGGCCAGTTGTGGCAAATAAGAAAACAATTACTCACCCGATCTGGCCGGTAACTCTCACGTCAAACACAGCTACTCACTGGATCAGCTTCTGCCTCACCAGGGCATTAGCATAAACAGGCTAACTATGTGACGTATTAGATACTCCATCAGCTGGGCATTAGCATAAACAGGCTAACTGTTTGCATAAACAGGCATGTGACTTATTTGATACTCCATCAGCTGGGCATTAGCATAAACAGGCTAACTATGTGACGTATTAGATACTCTATCAGCTGGGCATTAGCATAAACAGGCTAACTGTTTGCATGTCTAGGCATGTGATGTATTAGATACTCCATCAGCTGGGCATTAGCATAAACAGGCTAACTGTTTGCATGTCTAGGCATGTGGCGTATTAGATACTCCATCAGCTGGGCATTAGCATAAACAGGCTAACTGTTTGCATGTCTAGGCATGTGACGTATTAGATACTCCATCAGCTGGGCATTAGCATAAACAGGCTAACTGTTTGCATGTCTAGGCATGTGACGTATTAGATACTCCATCAGCTGGGCATTAGCATAAACGGGCTAACTGTTTGCATGTCTAGGCATGTAGCGTATTTGATACTCCATCAGCTGGGCATTAGCATAAAAAGGCTAACTGTTTACATGTTTAGGCATGTGACGTATTGGATACTTCAGCTGGGCATTAGCATAAACGGGCTAACTGTTTGCATGTCTAGGCATGTGACGTATTAGATACTCCATCAGCTGGGCATTAGCATAAACGGGCTAACTGTTTGCATGTCTAGGCATGTAGCGTATTAGATACTCCATCAGCTGGGCGTTAGCATAAATAGGCTAATGACTAGCATGTATACGTATGTGACCCGATGGATTAGATGCTTCCTCAGCTCGGAAAGAGCATAGAGAGGCTAAGGATTTAAAGTTTAAAGTGGAGGTCAAGCACAGGTTATCAGTCTATGAGGCAAAATTACAGGCAGCGAACAGGTAAATCAGCAGGTAAGACCAAACAGCTGGAAAGCTTAACACCATAGGTACAAATTCAATTTAGGAAGGGACAAAATAAACCAATAATCAGTTAGCAATTGATTGCTTATTGATCATTTCATTGACATGCCTTTCATCACTTGTGGTGTCATTTTATTTAACTCTTTTATTTTTAGTTCATTGTTACTTACACTATTACTTAATCTGATAAATGGCAGATTTTCAGATGCTGAATGCAACATAAGGAACGTGATTAAAGTTTATTTCACAACAGTTTTAAATCGGCTTTAAATTCATAAAATAGCTTGAGTATTTCTCACTCTGGCTTTCTGTTTATTTGTTATTGCACTTTTGCATTTTTCTTATTTTTATTAAATCCTCTTTATTCCACAGAATCGTTGTTATTCTGCAGTTGGCATCACGCCTCAGTTTGTTTTAGACGCCATAAGGTATCGCTGCTTGCTCTGAGATTGTCTTTTCATGTGGGCAGACCTTGAATTCTAACTTCAGGAAAGTCTTTCTATGTTCAGTCTGTGGGAATCAGCCTCCAAATCACATCAGTCCATTTCTAATTTTGTAAGTTTTTGCCAAACAAACAAAAACTAACCAGGAAACAATGACAGTAGTACTTTAACGAGAGAGCATTTCTTATGAGATGGTGCTGCTGCTCCAACAATATGATGAGCCGTACCTTCATGGACCAGGACAGAGAAACTATTTAATATGGTGTCACTTGTATGTTTCCACATAATTGTAAAACCCACAAACACATGCGCACACAACTGTATCCTTTGGATCTGCACTTAAGCCTCCTGCTCCCTCTGTTCCTCTTTTACAATTTTGGTTTCCGGGCAGATCAGAGAGGCGATTGTTATGGGCTGAAGCAGTTTTCCACAGCAGTAGATGAGCTCTTTCTTCAGAGTACACACCCTGCACACATGCAAACATCATCCCCATCGATGATTTTAAATGATATCTGCTTTTAATGAGCTGTTTCTGTATTTTATGATGTTTCTCATGAGCACAGTTTATAGGAGACGCTCTGTCTCTAATAATAGGAATCATTTGGTCAGACTTGGCTTCTTGATCATTTGGGACAAACTGAAGATCCTCTACAGTAACTAGATGATTAATTTCAGGCTGTGCTTATTAAAGTGTATGTATCTGTGTCTGTAATGAAGTCATGTGAAAAAGAAAGTACACCCTTTTTAATTGTAAAGTTGTAGGTTCCAGGAAATAATTTTAAAACAGTCTCTTCAGATAAACAACATCTCGTGGCTTATTACACTGTGTCCTTATATTTTTTAACACAAACTTCACCAAAATGTGGAAGACTCCACAAAAATGAAGCGGTTAAAGGGGAACTCCGGTATTTTTAAACCTGGACCTGATTTCTGGCATGAAATGCGTTCATCTACTCAGCGAGAACAGTTTGGTGAAAGTTGGCATTCTACACAGGCACTCTACTGGGACCACTTCATCCACACGCCCCCCTGCAGCACAGCTTATTTACTCCGGTGTAGGTACCAGATCTGCTCGGGGCCCTGCGCCTGCTGGTGACGTCACATTCTATGATTTTCCAGCCTATTGGCTGGACGTTGGCACGGTAACGTAAGGGAATGTGATTGGTCCGGACAACTTACTGAAGTAGTAAAAAAAAAAAAACCTGTTGAAGTCGTTTTCGCGGCTCTTCGTAGGAAACATGGACGGCTTTTACAAAGAAATCCAGCATTAACTTTCGAAAGGGACTTGACCCCGAGCACATCTGATTCTTATGAAATGGGACGCAATGTAGTTTGTAATAAAGTTTCTATTAAATAACCTCATATTGGCAAAAAATACTTAATGTAAATAGTGGGATAAACGTAAAACCTATCTCTACTCTGTCACCTCTGACAGAGTCGGACTCCTGGGTTCCTTCTATGTAGTTTGTTAGCTTTATATAGCTGTTATATCTTCATTTGTAAGTCGCTTTGGATAAAAGCATCTGCTGAATACATAAACAACATAAACATAAACCCACTACTTTGTTTTCTTTTTTGTGACTTTTATAGAAATGCTGACATGATTAGCTCAGTTTGCAAATACATTTTGTATTGAAAAAAAAGTTTTTTACGAGTGGCAGATCTGGCTACTTACACCGGTAAGAACGTCCATCTTACTCAAAGTCATCTTTCACGTCAAAATCTGATAAATATCCTGCCATGTTGCACAAAACTATCAGCAGCAAACTCTGTGTGAAGTTAGCCGACTGTCACAGAGCACGGAGTGAATAAACTGTGCTGCAGGGGGGCGTGTGGATGAAGTGGTCCCAGTAGAGTGCCTGTGTAGAAATCCCTCCGTTAGCTCTCCTATAGCTGCAAGTAGCCACATAACAGCAGCTATGAGCTAACAGAGCTATAGCACACGTTCATTCATTCATTCTTCTTAAAGTATTGGTGAAATAAAGACAGATAATGCCTTATTTAGAGGCTGCATCCTCTAAGCCCCGTTCTCTCCGTTATATGGATCTCCAGTTATCTAAATATCTTCCAAAGGACGCCGACTTTCCCCAAACTGTTCTCTGTGAGCAGATGAACGTATTTCATGCCAGAAATAAGGTTTAAAAATCCCAGAGTTCCCCTTTAAGTAGCAGTCAGGCGCTCACAGTCAAATTCACTTGATTAATTGATCGTCAGAAAGTTTGAGCACCTCTTTAAAAGAAGTTTTGTCAGTTTGCTGGTCTGAAGCATTCAGGTGTGTGTTAACAAAATGCTGAAGAGGAAAGACAGAAGTAACTGTTACTGCCCAACATTCAGGAAAGGGTACAAGGCAATTTCCAAACTATTTGGAGTGAATCATTCCATCCTGAGAAAGATTATTCAAACAGATGCCAATCTTCCCTGGAGTGGACATCCCAAAAAGTTCACTCCTGTACAATTAGAAAAAGGCTGAACGAGAATGGCTTGTTTAGAACTGATAACAAGTTTGATCATTTGTGTGGAAAAATACCTTTTAGTCTCAGAGTGTTCAGAAGACGTTTGGTTTGTGTAAAATAGATCCAGCGTTTTCTTCAGGGCAGAAAAGTTTTTCTGAGGCGTTAAATTGTCCCATTAGTGGGTTCAGGACCGTAGCTGCTCAGTAAAGGGCAGGTCAGCGGGGGAAATGATGTGATACTGCGGACCGTGGACAGCTGACAGTGTCTTATTCTGTGTTTAATCTGTCTGGTGTTGATTAAATCAATGTTTTCACATTAGAAATATTAAGATTATTGACATTATGTGATTATGCTGTGACTCTTTTGGAAATTAAAATTATTTTTATTTAATTATTATAAGTCATTTTTAAAGAAGTATTTATGTAAGAACGATAATTAAAAACAATTTTTATAAATATATTGTAAAGAACCGATGAAGAACAGGCTTAAAAGTACTGATATAACTGAATGCTAATGTTAGCATGCTAACATGCTAATTAATCCTGGCAGGCAACATTAAGCTATTGCCTCATGTTTATTAAGCTTGTAAACATGCTAATATTCACTAATTATGTCCTGACATAGATTGCATCGAAGGCTGACACGAACATAAGTAGTTTTAATGTTAAACAGTCAGAAAAGGCAGGAAAGTTTCCCAACTTTAACCAGTGTTTCTAAAGTCTGTCAGTGTTATTTTGAACCCATGTTTCTCTGACCGCGGTAATCTTAACAGTCGGTAATAATCTGTTCATTGTTTGCTGTCGGACCACATGCTGCATCATGGGACGTCTTCTTCCCCGTGGCTTTAAATTTAACTCTGCAGCACACTGTTTTCCTGTTTTCTCTCTGTTTATCTGTCCTCCCTTCTCTGCACCCGCCTCCTCACCTCCCTTCTTTTCTCACCTTTATGCTTGTAACTGCTGCTTCTGTCCTAAAGTCCCTCTGAATTTCATTCCTTGGGTGTAGAACAGGAAAGCACCCTCTCCCATCTCTCTGCCTGTTTTCATCCTCCCACTCCTTTATCTGTGCCACCATTTCCCCTCTCTCTACCATCTCTCTATCAGTGCAATCATTCCTTACTATCTCCACCCTAACGATCTAACCATACTTATCTCCCTCCCTCCCTGTCTTGCTACTCATTATGTCTCGCTCTTTCTCGCCCTTCCTCCCCATTTTCCTCTCTCCTCTCTCTTACTCGGCCCCTCTCAGAAGCTCAGTATCTCTCATTCACACACCACATCAACAGCTTCTGTCCAGACCAAGTTGTGCCGAGGATGTTTACTTCATGCTTTTATCATACCTAATGATGCTTAATTGCTTCATTTGTGTAACGAGCTGGGGACTGAGGGTAGACGCAGTTCGGCTCAGTTTGACCTGCCAGCCTGCGACTGAAGCCACAGCAGAGAGGCAGATCTGAGGATGGTGGAGACCAGATCGATAGCGGCAAGATTTTTCACCGGAGTTATGAAGACGAAGAGAAGGGGTTGAAAAATCTAGGAACCAGGTGGTTTAGTCAGTCTGTGTTGCAGCTCTCTCTAAGTAGACAAAGCAGGCAGCAGTTTGCATTATTAGTGGCAAATTTGACTAGAAAAAGGGTGTTATTGTGTGGTTTTTTTCACGAAAAGAAAAGTATATCAGTGAGGGGAAAGTTTTAGGTTCATTAAGAGAAAGTTTCATACAGGACAAGTGACTTTTGAGCTCTTTCAAACCATGTAAGGAGTCTCTTAAGTTGAGCAGAGATTCAAAAGTAGGTTTTAGTGGTGATTTTAGAAGGAAACTAAGAGTAAAGGGTGTGGAAATGGAGCTCTCCGAGACCTCATAGAGGAGAACAAAACAGAAAATTAGTGAGTCAGGCTGAGAATAAAGCAGCTGGGAAGAAATCAGAATCAGGTGGACTGTAAACTGCGGCGATGGAGCTGTTGGAGGTGTTCTACCGCAGGAAGCTCAGGAAGAAGCAGAAAAAGATGGAGCTGGGCCGGTCAGATGGGGCGCTGTGTCGCTCGCCGTCAGAGGCCAACGTCAACAGCCTGGCGACCGGCCTCATCTCCAAAGTCCTCAGGTTCACTTCCAGGTAAAACGGGCCACACTCGCCTTATTCAGTCAGAGGTTCCAACTGTTTCTTAATATTTTAGCAGATGTTTCCATTTCCGGTGGCTGTTGCTCTGTGGGACGAAGTTTGGACATTCGGGGCTGAAACATAAGAATGTTTCCCAGTTAAGATTTGGAAATTCTGTGCATGATTTGGACATGAACTTTGTAACTTGGACGTGATGTTTTGGGCTCTGAAATTAGCTTGGTGAGCTGGATGTAATATTTAAGACTCGCACACTCTGGGACATATTTATCTTGATTTGTTAAATGAATATCAATGATTTGCACATGACCTGAGAGTCACGAAGATGACGTCAATGACTCCGACGTTACTTCAGGAGCTCTACTTGTTGCAGTGACATTCTGTGTTGAATTTAAGACTTTTAAACCTTTTATTTAACCTGACACCAAAGCCTTGGACTTAACAGTTAGTAATTAATTTATTACTTTGTTATTTTGGATGTGGCATTAAGACTCAGACGTTGTCTTTTGGAACTCTTCATGTGACCCTGGAAAATACTTCTTGTTGGCTGCTTCTTATCACAGAAATGAGTTGGATTAGATTTAAGATTTGAATTTAAAGTAAGTCCTACTCAAACCAGTCCTAACCGGGTTAACGGGGATGGAGGAATATCTGCACAAGTGCAAGAGCAAAGTGTGGAAGTATTCCAGTCATGTCCTGTCATTACCAGGTCCCTGTGGCTCGGAGACATGCAGGCTTTCATGTCTTCTGTCTCCAGCTTAGTCCGATAAAATCACTTCCTGTTTATCTCTGAAAATAAATACTGACCAGCAGGAAATGTCAAATATGACGATGGTTTTTCTAACGGCCATTCGTGTCAACATCTGTGTTATCAGAACTCATCAGATAAGTTAAAAATATGATGATGGCAAGTTCACACAGATAGTTATTATAGACAACGGCACAGTTTCATCTCTGGAATAAAACGGTTGTGATGGATGGGATAAATTTTGGCCTCAGTGGCTGACATACATTTTCATGCATTGTGGCCGGTTTTGTGCTGGAAAATTGCTGAATCGTCTCAGGCTGCACCTTGAGTCCCGCCTGCAGGCCCTCGACCTTCATAGTCCTGCATCTCAGGGGCTTTTAGCCGCTGGGATACTTCCACATCTCCCCCACTGTTTCTGGATACTGGCTCCGACACTTCTTCTGTTTCAGAAGTTTAGGTTGCTGAGCGTAGTTTAGTGCCATCAGCCACCCCTCAGAGCCAGTTTCCAGTTATCAGACACCTGATAGCCCTAAGGCCCACATACTGGGGGCTTGCATCTTATTTCACTGAGCTGTCCCACTGAAATATTTACTTGTGGATGATGTCCTTATATCTTTATTATGATTCCTACTGGCTCGTGGTTTCCTCATGTCCTTGTAGAGGTGTCACGATACCAAAATAAGTATCACGGTTCCGGGTGTTATCGCGATACTGCGGCCTTTTTTAAATATTATTTTCATGTACTGCAATGTATTTGTACAAGTTATAAATACTTGTTATTTACCTGTTGTTATGTGCCTGATGAACATAATACTAATATAAATAATCTACTTAGCATAACAAATCCAGTCTTTTTAAAAACATCTATTTGACAATAACGCTTCTTCTCCAACATAAAACACAGAGGACCAAATACAATAAACAGGAGCCGATTCCCTGTGAAATCTATATTTTTATGTATTTTCTAGGTGCTTTAACATCTTTTAACTCTCATTCTTCAGCCTGTACACGGAGCATATAGCCTAATATTAGCCAATTAGAAAATAAACAGGAAACACTAACCTGGTATTCGACAGAAATCTGGGTGACACACTGCAGGTGTTTTATGAGGTTGGATGTGATGCCTCCTTTGGCTCCTGTAGCCATCATCTATTGCTTTACCGTCTCTACCTTGTTTAAACCCAAAATAGTTCCAAATGTGGCTTCTGGAGTTTGTTTTTAGTGGTGCCACGAGCCACTCTGTGTCCTCGTATGTCTGCTGTTGCAGAACACTCCACTTCTGTATCTGTATCCATATTCAGTGTTTATGATGATCTGTCTGGGCACCATTAGCTTGTTTTTTGCCACATTTGTTTGGTGACTTGTGTGGCTGCCTTATGATTGGCTCCTGCTGCTGTTCCACAGCCACATCAGGTTCTTGGTGAAGCTTTTCAGTGCCTTTCAGCTCTGATTATTGCTATTCTAACATCTGTGAGTGGGAGTCAGATTGTCCAGAGACTTGTTTGGTTGGTCTGTCTAATGCTTTGGGTGACTGAGAGAAGACGCCACGTTGTGCAGAGGCAGGTTATCACTCTGTTGAGTCCTGTTTAGGGTCAGCTGCTAATAACACCCCATGGTTGCATGGCGTTTCTGCAGCTGGCAGCAGGGAATCATGCCAGGTCTGGTTGCTTTTCAGCATCTTCATGCCTGAGTGTGGATGTCTGCCTGGGTGATGGTGAGTGCTTCCTGTTCTTAGACAGCTTGGCGGTTGCGTTGTGCAAGCTTCAGCCATATAGGAGAGCTTTTTGCAGAACGAGCCCTTTATTTAACTCTCCCAACCCCTCCAGTAATATGAATGTTATTACACTCTCTTTGCTTCTGCTTCCCCGCTGAATCTCTGCAGCCTCATAGCTCACATTGTGAGTCTTTGAAAGTTTCCAGCATCTCTCTCTCTCAAGACATCTTCTGCTTCTTTTATATCCAAGACTAGACTCCCTTCTGTATCTCTGGTTTCCTCCTTAAGTCCCTTTTGAGCCACTGGAGATGCACCAAAGGGGTGTTGGTGTTAACTCGGGCCTTGGTTTTCATGCAGCTGTGTGTGTGGACACTAATATTTCAGCTTCTTGTAGACATTCTTGAGAAAGTTTTTCTCCGATTGTGTATTTTTTTCAGACGTTTGTAGAAGCATCATCTTTTTATCACACTGGGACTAAAAGTTCTGCAGAATCCATTTGAACTGGGAGGGAGTGGAGTCTGTTGAAAAAGGCCGTGTGGGGGGACACGGTGGGATAACATTTAGTGCTGAAAAGATCACTTTTCTGGTCTCAGCTCTGACAGTAAACTCTGTTCAGTGGCCGACTCCCTGCAGCGGTTTAATCATCTGGTTCTGTGAATGAGGATCTATTCAGGATGAAAGAAAACTGAAAGCATGACCGAGGTGTGAGTGCTGGATGGGATGCACCCTTTTGTGGAGCAATCTTCTGCTGAAATACAAGGTTATAAAGAAATGGAGCGATGTCATGAACGTATCAGTCTTCAGTTTCTCTTTTATGCACTGCATCTGTTCTTTTGTATCGATTCAGTTTGAGGTCATGCTGACACGCAGACCTCAGCGTATGACACATTACAGCTGAGCCTGACGAATGCGTCCAGGACTCGCAGTTAAGAGCTGAGTCACAAGCTCAGCCGAAGATCTCCCAACACAGGCCACATACAAATGGGCCGGTTTTTAAAAGAAAAGCAAGATGATGACTCAGTCAGCAAAGCCAAGGACCACCAAACAAAATTCCCTCAGTATTAGATTAAATTATACACACAGATGTGACATTTCATGTCCTTATTTAACCACGGCTCCAGGAAGTCCCAGAAAGCACCCAGGAAGCGCCCAGAAAGCGCCCAGAAAGCACCCAGGAAGCACCCAGGAAGCACCCAGGAAGCACCCAGAAAGCGCCCAGAAAGCGCCCAGAAAGCGCCCAGAAAGCACCCAGAAAGCACCCGGAAAGCACCAAGGAAGCACCCAGGAAGCACCCAGAAAGCACCCAGGAAGCACCCAGAAAGCACCAAGGAAGCACCCAGGAAGCACCCGGAAAGCGCCCAGGAAGCACCCAGGAAGCACCCAGAAAGCACCCAGAAAGCACCAAGGAAGCACCCAGGAAGCACCAAGGAAGCACCCAGAAAGCACCAAGGAAGCACCCAGGAAGCACCCGGAAAGCACCCAGGAAGCACCAAGGAAGCACCCAGGAAGCACCCAGAAAGCACCCAGGAAGCACCCAGAAAGCACCAAGGAAGCACCCAGGAAGCACCCGGAAAGCGCCCAGAAAGCACCCAGAAAGCGCCCAGGAAGCGCCCAGGAAGCACCCAGAAAGCACCCAGAAAGCACCAAGGAAGCACCCAGGAAGCACCCAGGAAGCACCCAGGAAGCACCCAGGAAGCACCCAGGAAGCACCCAGGAAGCGCCCAGAAAGCGCCCAGGAAGCACCCAGGAAGCACCAAGGAAGCACCCAGGAAGCACCCAGAAAGCACCCAGAAAGCACCAAGGAAGCACCCAGAAAGCACCCAGAAAGCACCCAGAAAGCGCCCAGGAAGCGCCCAGGAAGCACCCAGGAAGCACCCAGGAAGCACCAAGGAAGCACCCAGGAAGCACCCAGAAAGCACCCAGAAAGCACCAAGGAAGCACCCAGAAAGCACCCAGAAAGCACCAAGGAAGCACCCAGAAAGCACCCAGAAAGCGCCCAGGAAGCGCCCAGGAAGCACCCAGGAAGCACCCAGAAAGCACCCAGAAAGCACCCAGAAAGCACCAAGGAAGCACCCAGAAAGCACCCAGAAAGCACCAAGGAAGCACCCAGAAAGCACCCAGAAAGCGCCCAGGAAGCACCCAGGAAGCACCAAGGAAGCACCCAGGAAGCACCCAGGAAGCACCCAGGAAGCACCAAGGAAGCACCCAGGAAGCACCCAGAAAGCACCAAGAAAGCGCCCAGGCCCATCGTGGAGCTGAACGTTTTATTTGATTTGTCAACCCAGGGGCTATTTAGGCATGTAAACAAGGTTCTTTTGTGCTTTTTTAGCATTTGGATTGTTCTTTAAGAATATATTTACAACATTTGCTGTTTAACAGGAATGTTCTTGTATATAAGTATATAAGTAGAGCCCTGCTTGGGACTGTTTTCTTCATCCCGCTGAACCACTCCCGCCTGCACCTGCAAAACTTTGAGCATTTATGCCCCCACAATAATAGAAATGCATTGATTTTGTGTCTTCTCCCGTCCTGCAGGAGAAAACACGTCATTTTATAGGTTTTTAATAAAGAGATTCATGGACAATTGAGAAACTTCTCCAAATGTCAGACTTTGTGCTGTAAAGACCTTCTTTGAGCTTCCTTTCCTCATCATTTATTGACATCCTGTTGCTAGGATACATCCCGATCCCACAGTGTTTAGTTTTTTTTAGCCGCCCGCTCCCGCGAGATTTGACTTGGCGGGACCCAATCCCAATGCAGCCCTCTGCTTTGCAGCAGCATTATTGCTGCATCTTGGGCTTATGCTGCCTGAGATGCTAGGGATTAGCTTCCAGAACACTTATGATGAAACGGCAATGGATCCTGACACAGTGGAGATAACTCTGTGCATGCTAGATTTCCTTATCAGTGGTTCATTTAAGTTAATTTTTTTTCCCAATACAGCTGTGTTATAGATTCTATTCTTATAGATTATATTAGAATTATAGTTATAGATTATATTCTTCGGTGCAATCTGTTGGTTTCCTTAGCTTTGATGCTATTTTTTAAATTGGCTCTATATGAATGAATTGAATTCCAATTGGCTTGAATTGGACTATATTAAAGTGCCTTGAGATGACAATTGTTGTAATCTGGCGCTATATAAATAAAATTTAATTGAATGTGTAACGGTACCTCTTCTTCTTACGATGCCTCCCTCAGAGCTACACTTTTTCAGGTACAATCTAAGAACAGAACGTCTCAGTTTATCACCCATCTGATCATTTGAAGTCACACCAAAGATGCTCAGCTCCTGGCGTTAGATTTTATGTCTTCAAACAGATGTTTTGTCCGGTTCGACACACTCACCGAACCCCTCCTCCTGTTTGACCCCCTCAGACGCAGTGAGCCGGCGTCTCGTCCTCATTCTTGGCACTCGACGAAGCTGGACGAAGGTGGGCAGAAGTTGGAAGAAGGAGCGATGGACACGATGAGCAGTGCCTGGCCCCACAGTTACCACGCCAGGTGAGTCGGAAACACTCGGCTCATATGGGTTTACCAGAAGTTCCTGATTATAGGTTTATTCCTGATTTTATGTGAAACTTTTGGGAGTCGAATGCCTTTTCAAACGCTGTACTTTAGTAGGAAAGTGAGGACTTTTAAGAGGAATCAACATAAAACAGGATCCAAAAGTCTGAGACCGCATGGAAAATCTGTCGTATTTTCCCATAAATCTGGAAATATTCAGAGAATATTTGATAAATTATGAAAAACACAATAAGGTTTCAAATGTAAAATAATTAATGTCAGATTATTCTCCCAACAATCAAACTGAATCTTTTGAAGGTTACAGTTAAAAAGATTTCTTTCAATGACTGAAGCAGCATTCAGATGTCAGTCGGGTGGATTTGATGGACTCGGCTGAACTAACGCTCAGCTACTGCATGCCATCAGAATTACTGAAACAGCTTGCTCCGTCCTCTGCCCGGCGTCAATCCCCACCGGGCGCGTAACGGCAGCGGAGCGCTGGCTTATGAGCCCGCCGTATTCAGGCCTGCGATAAACTGATAAACTATAAAAGAAACAGCAACAAACAGCTTAATTTGCTTCTCCGACGTGGAAGAACCTGTTGATCCTACCATCTATCCTCTACTTTTCTGCTTCTATCATAAGTGTGCAGGTCAGTTTCTGTATTTGTCTAATTGTAGTTTTATTTTGAAAGGGGGTGGAAGTTTATTTTGTTGAGTCCTGTGCTGCTGCGATCTGCTGTGTTCAGGAACGGCTCCGTCAAAAAGAGAGCCGCTGCTGAGACGAAGTCGGAGGCTAAACGGGGGCTTTTTCAGCTTCAAATCTTGTACATTAAGCTCCAAAACACTGGAGTGAGTTTATACCAAGGCAGACCACATTTAGCAGAGTAACGAGCCCAAACATACCTCTGAGCTTTCTAAAAAGACCAGAGGACGGTCTTCACCTTGACCCCTGAACATCCTCTGGGACACAAATCTCAGCTACTCCCTCTACGATTAATACCCTAATTTTTGGATTCAGTGAAGATTAGAAGCCTTTAACTGTGTTTAAATAAATTTAATGACACCAGATGCTGCTTTTAATCAGAAAAAAAGTTTAGAATAGTTTGAAATAACTTTTTTTCAAAGATGGGGATATTTTGGACGCTGTGTCCAACTGTGACTGAGAGCAAAGATACGTTTATGTACCTTAAACTCCGGATTAAAAGCCACACATTAATGAGATATTTACACAGAAGGATGTTACTCTCCCACAATCTCATCTCAGACTGATGGCCTTTAATTTAAAAGCTGCATCTTCTCTTCCTTCGTTTGTTTTCCATGTTGAGGGTGAGCACAAATAACCGATTTACAGTAACTTAGTGTAAATGTGTTTGATTTATCGCTCAATTTCATTGACTATCCGTTCATTTTATTGGTCTAATATTACGAGGCAAAATGGCTCAAAGCCTGGAAAAAGTAGCGGCTTCTAGTCCGGACTTTACGGTAGTTTTCAGTCGGTTCACCGGTTGAAACTCGAGTTAAATGCAGTCACACAAACTCTTCAGCCAGTTCTACTTGTTGCTCTTCAGTCGAAATCATTCAGTTTGATTTATTCTAAGTTAAAAGTTATGTTGCAGTGTTGGTCTGAACTTTTTTGGCAAAAGGATCTGAACTGTCTGTCAATAAGTCACTTGGGGTCAAAGTTCAGATCTGTTATTTAATGTTATCTTGGACCAACATGCAGGAGTCTGCGATGTTATGTGTTTATGCATTAAGCCGTGAGCAGCTGAACACCTTATGGACCTTGCTCTATAAAGCAGGAACAAGGCGACAACTTAAGCTGATATTAGAGCTTTTTGCTGCTTTCTGTCTCACACACGATGTGAACTTTGACCATTCGAGCGCTCCTGGAGTGTTTAAATGTCACTGTATGTGCAAACCAGTCGCTGCAAAAGATCATTTTTTTAATTGTACGCCTGGAAATGTCACAATCAAACAGATGCTGAGTCTCTGTGGTCCAAGGGAACGTTCTGCAGTGTTTTAGGAGAACATTGTTTGATGTATTAATGTTATTTTATGTGGCCAAAGTTTAACGTGATTTAGGGAAATGCATGTGGAAATGCTCCCTTTTAGCCAGAAGTTCAGCTTCAAACTGCTTTGAACACTGCTCACGTGGACACGTGCCAGAAGGGCTGCGTAGCTGTAAGACGAATAAAGATGTAAATATATAATACACTAGAATTTGGGTCTCTTTTAGTAAAGAACCGCAGTACATTTTAGCAAGTATTTGCACTTTTAGACAGCGATTTGGAGACTGGGAACTGTTTTTAATGACGATTAACATAAACCAGTATTGGATGGTTTAGCTGCTGTGAGTCTCACATCTGAAGTGTTTAAATGTCAATGTTTCCTCACAGGAGAGGACACTTAAAACAGAAAAGATGTTTTCTGGAAGTTAAACAACTTGCAAGAAGATTCTGGCGTTTGAAATGTATTTTAGGACACTTTTAAAAAAGTAATGCTGTTTTTAGATTAACGACATCCTTTAATGTTTGGTTCATTTTTGGGGGAAAATTAGGACATTTAAAGCATGGAGAGTTCTTTTCGTCCTGGTTTTGGTGCCTTGGGGATTCAGATATGCAGCTCCTGCACACGTCACGTCTGAAATGTTCGAGGTGGAGCGAGACGCTGCATAAACAGCACAGAGGTTATCTTTCGCTTTGTTTATGTGAAGCGGAGCCGCTGGTCAGCAGCTTTGTGTCGTCACATGAAACTGCATCCCTGATTCTTGGAGGCAAAAGTAAAACCGTGTGCTGTGTGAGAGGCAAAGAGAGCGAGAGGACAGGGCATCGGCGTCTTTGCCCACAAAGATGGGCATTCCTGAAGCCCCTCCCCCTCGGTTCTGGGTTGCCCTTGGCAACACTTCATCTCCTCTCCCCTCACACACATGCACACCCTCTGGACCGCGCTGTCCAGTTGGTGAGGTGGTGACGTGCATGAATGTCGGATTAGTAGACGTGGGACTGAGACACTGAGGGCAGAGCCTGAAAGTCAGATCCAGAGAGACAAACGGACGCTGAAACAAAAGTTAGATGCAAACATGGCCTCTTTTCCAGGGCAGTAATTGCATTGTGTTCGGCTGAAGGACTTGCTGGGTCACACTATGACGTCGACGCTCTGTGCTCACATTCCGGTCAGCTATTCAGACCGAGCGAGTAACTTATTCAGCTGCAGAGCACCAGCTGCACCACCGGCGGTTACTGCAACAGCTAAATGTTGTGGCCATTTTACGAGTGAGAGCTCTTTCCTGGAAAAGTTATGATGACGCTCCATAGCAACACAAATCTGATCACCCTGAGATATTAAAGAAGTTTTCCACACTGAAAGAACGGGGTTCTGCACAAAACTGTCGAATAAACCTTAATGTTTGAGTCTGTTCAGAATAAAAATCTTATCCACAGTAACCTTACTGTCACAGTTAAACATATATATTTTTTAAAATAGTAGATATTAGTAGCTTAGCATTGTTGTTGTGTAGCTGTTAGCATGCTAACTCAAAGCGCTAATATATTTACTTAAATTTCCTCTCAGTGCCTCCACGACTGACCTGTCCGGTGGGTTTGACTCTGGTGGGGGCTACCTGAGGAAGAGTCCGGACCAGTACAGCTCAAGAGGCAGCATGGAGAGCCTGGACCCTCCCCTGTCCTCCCAGAATCACTCGATAGCCCAGCATCAGCATCCACTGGGTCACCATGGCCACACCGGACCCCACTCAGCTTACTCGTCCTGCCACCAGCTGTCCTCTGCCAGGTCGGTTTAAGAAAGAAATAATAATAAAAATACCTGTTCGAGACATATACAGAAGGAAGGTGTAGCTTTTTTTTGGGGGGGGGCATAAGTTCTGAATAACTCTGAATAGAAAACTATACAATAGATAATGATTTAGTTGTTTTTCTCAGCTCAGGGCGACTCTTTTGGTCTCCTTCCAGACCTTAAGACAGAGAAATGATTAATTACTAATTAAGACTATTGTTTTGATCTCTAATTAAACGATTTCTCATGTTCCAGGTCCTCAAACAGTATCGACCACCTGCACAGCAAGCGAGACTCGGCCTATTCCTCCTTCTCCACCAGCTCCAGTATCCCAGAGTACCTTGCCTCCACCCCCTCGTTCAGTCCAGAGCGTTCTTACTCGCTGGAGACCGTCCCCCAGAAAGCAGGAGGGAGTGCAGAGATGCTGCAGGCTGACATACGTTATGTACGGACAGTTTATGACGCCCAGCAGGGCCTCTCTCAAGAGCATGAGCTGAGCTCCAACCCTGCTGCGTTGCTAAGCAACAGCGACACCAGAGGAGCTGTGCGATCGGGACAAAGCAGAGATCTCCAGGGTGAAGTTTCTGTTTCACTGAAAGTTTTCTGGTGTCATCATCTTAATTAATGACATTGTTTTCCTTTATGCTCCAGGTTCAGTTGGCGGGGTCCGTTACCGCGGCACCACCAGTGGCAAAAATAGTGGCAGCAACAGTAGTGGGGTACCAGCTTCAAACAGACACAGCGTGGGACCAATCTGGGGCCCCACAGCCAGCCACAGCTCCTACGAGAGCCTGAGGGGGGCCCCCGCTCCGCCGCGGCGCAGCGACAGCTACGCCGCCATCAGGAACCACGAGAGACCAAACTCCTGGTCCAGTCTCGAGCACGCTCGCTCACTACGGTGAGAAACGGGCTGTTAGCTCAACGCTAGCAATGCTTCCAAAAAAACAAACAAAAGCAGATCAAACAACTGGGATATTTTGTAAGGCACAAAGTCTGTCGCCTCCAACCTATTAAAGGGGAACTTCGGTGTTTTTAAACCTTATTTCTGGCATGAAATACGTTCATCTACTCACCGAGAACAGTTTGGTGAAAGTCGGCGTCCTTCGGAAGATATTTAGATAACTGGAGATCCATATAACGGAGTGAACGGGGCTGAGAGGATGCAGCCTCTAAATAAGGCATTATCTGTCTTTATTTCACCAATACTTTAAGAAGAATGAATGAATGAACGTGTACTATAGCTCTGTTAGCTCATAGCTGCTGTTATGTGGCTACTTGCAGCTATAGGAGAGCTAACGGAGGGATTTCTACACAGGCACTCTACTGGGACCACTTCATCCACACGCCCCCCTGCAGCACAGTTTATTCACTCCGTGCTCTGTGACAGTCGGCTAACTTCACACAGAGTTTGCTGCTGATAGTTTTGTGCAACATGGCAGGATATTTATCAGATTTTGACGATGTGAACGATGACTTTGAGTAAAATGGACGTTCTTACCGGAGTGAATGAGCTGTGCTGCAGGGGGGCGTCGATGACATCATCCCAGTAGACGAGCGTGCAGAAATATCCTGCCATGTCACATATGAGGAATTACAATAATCTGTCTGAGAGGAAAGGAAGACATGGAAAACTATTTCAAGACATCTGGGAACTTGGCCAAAAGGCTAAACTAGAAGAAAAATTCTGATTCAGCCGATGTGTTGGTCACATTTTGAAGAGCTTTGTTGCAGTAGATCGATGATATGAAGCTAAAAGCTCAAAACGACAGCTGAGGTCATCTCAAGAGTCTGATCACCTGAAGAAAGTGTGTTTCTGTAACTGTGAGAGAGGAACAAATGTCTTTGAGTCCACCTGCACGCTGAAACCTGCCGCTGATTGTTTCAGTTTCTCCCAAAGCATGATGGGAAATGCAAGAAACTTTTTAAACCTGGACCTTATTTCTGGCATGAAGTGGTCCCAGTAGAGTGCCTGTGTAGAAATCCCTCCGTTAGCTCTCCTATAGCCGCAAGTAGCCACATAACAGCAGCTATGAGCTAACAGAGCTATAGCACACGTTCATTCATTCATTCTTCTTAAAGTATTGGTGAAATAAAGACAGATAATGCCTTATTTAGAGGCTGCATCCTCTAAGCCCCGTTCTCTCCGTTATATGGATCTCCAGTTATCTAAATATCTTCTGAAGGACGCCGACTTTCACCAAACTGTTCTCAGTGAGTAGATGAACGTATTTCATGCCAGAAATAAGGTTTAAAAATACCAGAGTTCCCCTTTAAGAGCTGCTGCAGTATGTGGGAATGTTTGTTCTAATGTTAAGAAGGAGCCTTAGGTCTGAAACAGTATTTTCAAAATAAAACTCTGTAGGATGATACCATGAGGCAGCAAATCAGTTTCGTTCAGTTACATTTCAGCTGTCATTGTGAAATCTGAGCTCCTCAAATTGAATTAAATGTGTAACTAATGTGATTTTATCCAATGTATCTCGCTCAGGTCTCTGCAGAAAGGTTCTGGGCATCACTCCAGCGGCCCTGTTGCCTCAGGTACAGTCGATAGTTCACTTTTTTCCTCCTTGATTATCCTCATGGTTTGGAAAAACTACCCAGAATCCAGCTGCATGATTTATAGCTCAGAAAAATCTGAAAATTGATCAACACTGTGGTTCCAGCTAGAGGTTCTTATGGTGCAGAAGGCCAGCTCCACACTGTGATAGAGAAGAGTCCAGAGAGCAGTCCCACCACAAAGCCCCGACAGGGTGGAGGGTATCCCCAGCCCCCGTCCCCTACTGCAGCCTGCTCCGGGCCTCCAGCTCCGACCTCCCAGTCCAACCGACTCATTCTTCCCACCAGTGTGTACCCCGTTCCCCAGCCTGAGCCCCACTACGCCCAGATGCCCGGCTGCAGTCCCAGCCCAGGCCCTTCTGGAGTATACCCCTCCCTGGCCAAGGAGAGCAACCGACAGCAGGCTCAAGGACTTCAGGCTGTCAGCGGGAGGGAAGAAGCAGGGCCAGAGGGGCGGAGGGGGGAAAGGACATCGGCTACAGAAAATGGCCACCAAAATAACACCTCTTCACCGTATCCCCGCTCCTCAGTTTCCACATCTTCCTCCACACAGCTCAGGACTCGAGCACACGAGGCAGACAGGTATTTCTTCAGCTTTTCAGACCATGAGCAGATTCCTTAACGCCTCATTGTTTCATCTTTATGATCTTGTACTTTTACTAGGCATCAGCAGCAACAGTATAAGGCTGGGCCCTGCAGACCACACATGAAAGCTCCTGGAGGGGAATCGGAGGGACAGACTGGGGCCCAAAGACCCCTAAATCACCAGGGAACGTACAGTCAGGGCTTCCAAGGCTCCCATTCTCATACAAGCCAGGGACTCCATCAAGAACAGAACCAGGAATACCATAATACTCGTGTCCACACAGGCCATGACCCTAAACCTCCGTCCTCACAGGAGAGAAGTGACCCCCACACACTAGTCCAGTTCTGGGGAGACAGGAGCAGGTAAGTGTTGTAGCAGGGAAGTTGGTCGATATCAGTGATGATGCTTAAGTCTCACTTCTTCTCCTGCATCTCCTCTTTTGGCTACTTTCCCCTCAGATCAGTGGACCAAAGCAGCGTTCATTCAGAGCCGGTGACATCTCCCAGGCTCGCCCAGGGACAGGTGCCACAGTGCCACATGCCTCTTCACCCTCAGGCTCCGCCCACCTCCGCCTCGCAGCCTTCTGCTCGTCACTTCAGTGACTCGGCCGCCACTCAGTACCAGCCCTGGAACTACAGAGACCAGGACAGGGAACACCCACTGACCCGGCTGGAGAACGCCCTTGCTGAGGTCCAGCGATGCGCCAGCCCTGACAGCGTCTTCTCTGGCAGTAGCCATGACAACAGTTGTCTGAGTGACGGCAACCAAGGACCAGCCCGCAGTCTCTCTGTTTTGGAGAAAGTCAGTCGTTTTGAGCGCCGGGAGCGCAGTGGCAAACCGTGCGCTCGCAGCAACTCGCACAAAAGAGCTGCTCAGCTGCAGGTAACCCTGCTTTTATAACACTCTGGTTCTTTTTTTTAATGAATCCAAACATTTAACTGTTTCCATTTATGTTTTTGAGCTGCCTCACCCTGAACATTGGGTTCCTAAAAGTGAAGATGTCGAGCTGTTTCACAGAATCCCCACTTTGTTTTCCTGATTTTGAAGCAGATGACTGAGAAAGGCCGCGGTGCCTCCTGTGGAGCGGAGGACCTGAGAAATATGCTTGAGAGAAGCACCAAAGGGATCAAAGTCCACAGGACGATGAGCTACAGAGGGGGCATTAATGACCACATTAAATATAGGTAAAAAGCAACCGGATCTACAGTGATCAGCAAAATAGTTGGGCTCCAACTGAAGTTTGCTGTCGATTAGAGAGATATATATTGAATTAAATATGTTTTTTCCTTTGCTGAATTTCTGATTGGTGTTCAGGATCCCAGGAGATCCCATGTCAGCTCTCCAGAGGAGCCGCAGCAGCTTCCAACTGCATTGCTCGAAGGACGGAGACGCCAACCAAGACCTGCCCTTGAGACAGGAAGTCCAGGAAATAACGGACCCTCTGCAGGACACGTCCTCTAACAGGTCAGGGTTCCTCAGCACCACAGTAAACTCACTCCTCCGGCACCATCCTGATGCTGGAAACTTGTTTCTAATCAGATCTTACAGGGAATCCTTGAAAGATGTCCAGTCTAATGTCCTTTGGTCCACTTCCTTCAGACGAAGAGACTTCAGCTCCTCAGTCAGCCCCCCGGCTCCTGCTGCTCCTCCCACTGTCTCCTCTTCTGGCAGCCAGCAGCCTCCACCCGTCCCTACAAAATACCACTCACTGGAGAAAAAAGGCCCCAAAACCTTGCCCAAACCACTGGGTGTTGTCATCACGCCACAGTCGCTGCCATCTGTCACCTCCCCTCATACGCCAAAGGAGAGGTACGTGGTCAGTCCTGATATCCGAGGTCCGAGCCCACCAGCTCTTCCCAGTGTCCCACCGGTTGGACCTCTTCCCGTGGCGAGGATCTGTGGCCGCAAGCGTCTGACGGCGGACCAGAAAAAGCGTTCGTACTCGGAGCCGGAGAACATGAATGAGGTTGGGGTCTCAGACGCTGAGACTGCTGCCCTTTTCCGGCGTGGAGGAGGTAAAAATCCTCTATCTCGTGGTGAGCAAACTATTAGAAAACCTACCTCAATATTGTCTCTTATTATATTTACTGTCAGGCTATAACCTTGATATGCATTTCATGTTATTTTTATTTCTTCTGTCATTCACATTTACTGTAAAAGGGAAAAAAAAAGGCTTTTTTTTGGCACAATTTCTCACAAAATGGATGTTTTTGTCAGAAACTAGTGTGGCAGACCGGCGGAAGATCTTTGAACTCGCAGCGAGTCGTGTCGGCGCCCCGCAGAGCGCCATGTCAAAGCCTGACCTTCGGCAAGTTCGGCAAGAGGCGCTCTTCGAGTATGTGGAGAGGAAGAGAGGAGCGAGGCGAGAAGAGACGGGGCAGAGGGGTGGAGCGAGGCCTCGAAGTGCGTATGTCCAGCCTGAGCCGAGCAGCCTAATGGGTGAGTACAGGAGCTGGAAGGGATAAAGAAAGAAAAACAACTTCTTCTCTGGGATTTTTATTCAATCTTAATGTCTTGTTGGTCCCTCTTTGTTTCCAGCCTGTTACTCAGACTCCATCAGCCTCTCCTCCACCTCCAGCCTCCTTTCACTCCAGGACTATGGTCCAGATGGTCTCGCTGGCGAAAGGCATCTCTGCTCAAGCCATCCTCCTGGAACCGACCTTCGGAGCCTCCAGTCCAACCTTTTCTACCCAGGCAGGGTGACCACACCGAGGCCTCCAGCGCACCCATCGCCAAGGTAACCAAACCAAAACCATCGAGCTGTTTTTAGCCATTACCGGTGTAGCTGTGAGGATGACATCGTAGGCCTGTTATAGTCCCTAGAGCAGGGATCTCCAACTCTAGTCCTGGAGGGCCGCTGTCCTGCAGGTTTTATGTTTCCCTGCTTCCACACACCTGATCCAGATTAAATGGACCTCTTCAAAAGATTAAGTTCTGCAGCAGCCTGCTAATGAGTTATCGATCTGAATCAGGTGTGTTGGAGCAGAGAAACATCTAAAACCTGCAGGACAGCGGCCCTCCAGGACCGGAGTTGGAGATCCCTGTTCTACAGCATGAAAGCTTATGACTTTGGTACCTCTTTGCTCTGGACTATAACTCCTTTCTTTGGTTTCTTCTCTCAGTCCTTCTCTCGGTTCCACTCTTGAGATTCATGCCCCAATCCACCAGGATCTCACCCCCGAAGCAGGGCTCAGCAGACGGAGTCAGTCTTGTGGCAGAAAACCAAGCCTCGACCACTCCTGGCAGACGGCAGAGCCTCAGCTCAACCTGGGACGCTCGAAGCAGCTCAGAGGGGCTTTGCAGAAGGCTGGGAAGTCTGCTTCAGCCGAGGACCTCCTGGAGCGCTCTGAAGACAGAGCAGCTGCTCCCCAACATGTGCGCTCTCGCTCTTCTCCAATCGTGGAGAAACTGAACCAGGTAACACTGCACTCCCTTCAGTGGCTGACAGCGATTACTGCAATCCAAAAAATACTCCATTTACTGATTTGCAGACAAAATTTAGTTGAATTATTCAGGAATAATTCTGGTCCTTTTTCAGACTAATGTATAATAATAACATGGATCACACCTCATCATTTTTAAAACGAGTAAACTGAAGTGTTTGAGGGATTTGATCAGGATTCCACTGGAAGTTTCCAGGCTGGTCAACCTGGACCCCCGACCCAGGACAAGCTGAGATAATATATCTCCTGTAGCCTAGGAATTCCAGAGGTTTTCAGCTCATGGCTGCAAAAGTTGTGCTGGGATGCAGTGTCATAGTTATATAGAAATGAAAGGTTTGTTGCCAATATTCAGTTGGTGAAGGTGAGGAGTGTGGCTCCTAGTTTGTTCACTCACCACACAAAAATGGACAAAAATGGCTCTCAAAGCCATTTGTTTCTGTTTCTGTATTTATCAGACGCTTTTATCCAAAGTGACTTACAAATGAAGATATAACAGCTTTATAAAAAGCTAACAATAAGCTACATAGAAGGAACCCAGGAGTCGGACTCTGTCAGAGGGGACAGAGTAGAGATAGGGTGCAGGCATAGAAGGAAGAGCAGAAAGATAAAGTGCAGAGATAGAGGGGGGAGGGAAGTACAAGGTAAGTGCTGGGATAGGAGATGCTCTCTGAAGAGCTGGGTTTTCAGGAGCTTCTTGAAGATAGACAGGGACGCCCCTGTTCTGGTAGCGCTCGGTAGGTCATTCCACCATCGTGGGACGACACATGAACAGAGTTTGGATTGTCTTAGGCGTGGTGTAGGAGCTGCTAGACGACAATCCTGGGACCAACGGAGGGACCCAGTTGGGACAGAAGCCTTTGCAAGAGCATTCAAGTAGATGGAGCCGTTCCATTAAGCTCTTTGTAGCTAACATCAGGGACTTGGATCTGATGCTAAGGGCAGCCAGAGGAGCTCAATGAACAGAGGGGGGGCGTGTTCTTTTAGGCTGATCCAAGACCAGACGCACCGCCGCGTTCTGGACCATCTGCAGAGGTTGTTTTCAGTTCTTTAAGGGTCTCTTCGTATCTGACTGTCGTGTCCTCCCTGAGCGGGATAATCAGTGGAAGTGTTGGGATGATATAATCATTGGTTCCTTCTGCATCTTAGATTGTTGTAAACAGGTGTTATTCATTCCCAAACTGTTCTGTTTGTTTTTATTACAGTTTATTACAGTAAATAAGTCTCTTCATATAGAGTCTGAGCAGATAATACAGACATGATGGTTACAGCTACTGTTCTCGGTGGACTTTTGTGCCAAACACACCATGTTTGGACTGATTTGAGCCGTTCTCATACCACAGTGCTGAAATGAATAAGTGGATGTTGTCCTGAAAGTGCCTTTCGACTTCACTTTTGATGGATTTCAGCATCACATCATGGAGTTTGTCCTTAACATCCGCCAATCAAACATCTCCGAGCAAGCATTCTTGTTGGATTACATTGTCACGTAAACTGTGTGTTTCTGCTGTTGCAACAAAAGATTAGATAAAGCCAATGGTGATAACCCTCCAGAGTTTAGAAAATGAAGTCACTGTAGTCTCAACCCACCAAACAGTGATAAACCGTCTGATTAACCTCCAGGTTTACACATCTGTTACTCAAACAGGTTGTTTTTTTGCCATCCTCTTTGTTCCAAATTGAAACATGATCATGAATGGATTGTAGACATTCATGGACCCTCTGTTTCTTTGCTAATAGTTGCTGCTGAGGGCCTTTCAGCTCTGAGTTGTATAGGAAATACACAGAATCCTCATAGTTTCCTGTAAGGCTCCAGAGAGCCTGAGATGGAGCGCCTGCACCGTCTGATGTGGATGATGGCAAAGATAACACACGGTTTAGTTTATGTCTGTTCATTGGTCGCTCTGCTTTTAGTGTCTTCAGTTGGTACAATATAGCTCTATCACGCTGGAATCAGCTGTTTAACGAAGCCATTGCAGAGTTTTCTTCTCCTTTAAAAGCTTCTGGGCTGCTTTCTTTTTGCCTCATATTCCATCTGTGAGGGACCGAGCTGGTCAAGCAGATAGATTAAAAAAGAAACAGGTTTTATTTACCCAAAGATCATAATATCAGGGCCCTTAAAAGGGGTCAAATGAACAAAACAAAGTAAAGTCATAATAATAAGTAGCTTAACACAGAACCAAACTGACCTCCCAAACAGGAAACAAAGGAGAACTTAAATACTGGCTGATCAGACCAAGTTTGAACACAAGAGGGGGGGGTAACACATACTAACAAATAAAGAAACAGATCCTTTAATTTAATAATCACTCAAACAAAATAACTAAACAAACAAATTACTTGTAAATCTAAAGGAATACATCTTAACATCTAAAGGACTTAAACTACACTGTGTGTCCCCCACCCCCCCCGATGAAGCTGCCTTGGTACAGGCTCATTGCACTTCCAGTGGGTTTGTCTGGGTTAGCTCGGGTTTGTCTGGCTTAGCTCGGGTTTGTCTGGGTTAGCTCGGGTTTGTCTGGCTTAGCTCGGGTTTGTCTGGCTTAGCTCGGGTTTGTCTGGCTTAGCTCGGGTTTGTCTGGGTTAGCTCGGGTTTGTCTGGTTTAGCTCGGGTTTGTCTGGGTTAGCTCGGGTTTGTCTGGGTTAGCTCGGGTTTGTCTGTCTTAGCTCGGGTTTGTCTGGCTTAGCTCGGGTTTGTCTGGCTTAGCTCGGGTTTGTCTGGGTTAGCTCGGGTTTGTCTGGGTTAGCTCGGGTTTGTCTGGCTTAGCTCGGGTTTGTCTGGGTTAGCTCGGGTTTGTCTGGCTTAGCTCGGGTTTGTCTGGCTTAGCTCGGGTTTGTCTGGCTTAGCTCGGGTTTGTCTGGCTTAGCTCGGGTTTGTCTGGGTTAGCTCGGGTTTGTCTGGGTTAGCTCGGGTTTGTCTGGGTTTGTCTGGGTTAGCTCGGGTTTGTCTGGCTTAGCTCGGGTTTGTCTGGGTTAGCTCGGGTTTGTCTGGCTTAGCTCGGGTTTGTCTGGCTTAGCTCGGGTTTGTCTGGTTTAGCTCGGGTTTGTCTGGCTTAGCTCGGGTTTGTCTGGCTTAGCTCGGGTTTGTCTGGCTTAGCTCGGGTTTGTCTGGGTTAGCTCGGGTTTGTCTGGCTTAGCTCGGGTTTGTCTGGCTTAGCTCGGGTTAGCTCGGGTTTGTCTGGGTTAGCTCGGGTTTGTCTGGGTTAGCTCGGGTTAGCTCGGGTTTGTCTGGGTTAGCTCGGGTTAGCTCGGGTTTGTCTGGGTTAGCTCGGGTTAGCTCGGGTTTGTCTGGCTTAGCTCGGGTTAGCTCGGGTTTGTCTGGGTTAGCTCGGGTTTGTCTGGGTTAGCTCGGGTTAGCTCAGGTTAGCTCGGGTTTGTCTGGCTTAGCTCGGGTTAGCTCAGGTTAGCTCGGGTTTGTCTGGGTTAGCTCGGGTTAGCTCGGGTTTGTCTGGCTTAGCTCGGGTTAGCTCGGGTTTGTCTGGGTTAGCTCGGGTTAGCTCAGGTTAGCTCGGGTTTGTCTGGGTTAGCTCGGGTTTGTCTGGGTTAGCTCGGGTTTGTCTGGGTTAGCTCGGGTTTGTCTGGGTTAGCTCTGGTTTGTCTGGGTTAGCTCGGGTTTGTCTGGGTTAGCTCGGGTTAGCTCGGGTTAGCTCGGGTTTGTCCAGATAGCTCTGGGCATTGAAGTGATGGTTTGGAACAGCAGGCCTGTGCTGTGGCTGTTTTTCATTGGTTGATGAGGTCTGTGGTCAGACATGTGATCTCTGATGCCACAGTCTGGAGTTTTAATGTTTTTAAAATAGGTCAGAGACACAGAAACAAAAGTCTCATCTTGATTTATATAAACCGACATCCATAAGAGGATTTAAAAATGAAACTGACCCTTCATTCGGATGAGGCTGAGACAGCTGGACACAGAAAGTAAACTAACATCCAAACAGTCTCTCAGTTACAGCTAAATGAGCTGAAGTGATTCTGTTTGGAGCTGCTAAACTGATTGTCTAATTTAGAGCTGAGCGATTTTATCGATATTTTGTTTACAGATGAAGTATCGATTTTTTTTTTTGGAAACTTTATTGAAAAATCAGACGTTACAATTAGTGAAAACACAGAATATTAACATGATACAAAACAATGCCGGGGGGGGGGTCCACATTATGCAAAACAGCGATAAATTAGTTATATAAAGTGGTTTTGATGGTTTTTCTGTTTATAGAATGTAGGATATTTGTAATTTATTGTTTGAGCTCCTTCTCAAAAATGATAAAAGATGGTTTGTGATCAGAGAATTTGGATTTGTGTTTATGGTATTTAGCAAGTAAAACAAGCAGGTTGATGATGTAATATTCACAACATGAACATGAGTCTGCGTACGCTGAAGACACGTTTGTTTGTTTCCGTCTGTCTGGCGGTGTTGTCCTTCCGGTTCAAAGGTCAGACCATCGGTCCAATCAGTGACGATTCATGTTAAATGACACCCTGCCACCCTGCTGGGTCCATCCTGGCTGCACCTGAACAGCTCTGACCTGTCGGCGGTGTCTCGCCACCCTTGGGCGTGTCCTGGCACCATTTGTAGCAGATCCTTTGGGTCCTGAGGGTTGCAGGGTGGGGCTTGTTTGGAAAATGCTTGCTCCAGTGAATTCTGTTTAGGCTCAGTCAGATTAGGATCTGAGAGATTTGGGGACAAATTGTCCAGCTTGGGAACGCTGCTGCTCTTTGGTTCGTGCCTGTGGCTTTGAGGAGGTTCGCTTGATCTGGAACAATAAAGTCCAGTATTTGAGATTTCCTGCAGTGTAATGAGATGATTAGGATTCCTGTTTATCTGTAAGTGGTCTTACTGATGGAAGCCACAGAGGAATATGTCACTGATGCACTCAACCAGCAGTCATCCCCAGAAGAATATCCCTCTGGAGTTTATAATAGAGCTATTCCAGATGGCTACTTTCTGTGTTTTTGCACCATTGAAAGTGATTCATGCAAACTTCTCTTTTCTCTTTTTTAATGCTGCAGGGAGGACATATACGCTGAAGTATGGTCCACATTCTTTCTTCCTGACCTTTCCACCGTACTTCACACACAGAATTGAGCTGAACTGCATCTTCCAGTGACAAAACCTTGTCTGTGTGTTTCAGGACTTCCATCCAGCCGACATAAAGACGTTTGATGTCTCCTTCTCTGAACCTGGGCGCTGTGCTCTGGCTGCAGACAGGTACCTCACATCCCTGTTCAGACCACACGATCAAACCGCCATCAGGGAGAATCCATTGAGGAGGGATGCAGTTAGGAAAGAGGCAAAAGATGCAGGATTTAAATGGAAGGAAAGATGGAGAAGATGGTATTCAGAGGAGGAAAGAAAGGAGGGATTGAGTGGAAGGGAGGAAGAACAGGAATTATTAAGGAAGCAGAAAACTCATCAAACCGCCATCAGGGAGAATCCCAGCTTTGACCTGTTGAGCTCTCATACTTTAAATCGACCAACAAGAACCACTAAGGTTCTGTTCACCCCTTAAAACCAGTTCAACACCTGTCAGGTACACCAGGTTGATTATTTTCATGCTAACTCACGCTGGCAGTCATTTGGTCTGTTGTTCATGCAGGTGAACCACCGCGGTCCAACACTTTCCCATCATTTCATTCATCAGACCGCACCTCCGTTCAGTAAATTATATCAACAAGTACATCTCTTTACAAACGATTTAGGCACAAGAAGCATATCAAAGATATTTTAAGAATAAATAAATGTAAGGCAAGTTTATTTTATAGAACAATTCAACAACAAGGTGATTCAAAGTGCTTTACAGAGACATTAAAACAGAAGAAATAAAAAGCATGATTTAAAATCTAAACAAAAGAAAGAAATAAGAACAAAGAAAAAATTATATATATGAAAGATAAAATCAGGAGTTAAAAAATGTTTTGAAACTCAAGCTTATTCAAAAGCAGCTGAAAACAGATGTTTCTTCAACCTGGACTTAAATCCTGAGAGTTTCAGCTGATCTGAGGCTTTCTGGGAGTTTGTTCCAGACATGTGGAGCATAGAAGCTGAATGCAGCTTCTCCAGGTCTGGTTCTGACTCTGGGAACTGATAAAGAACCGGATCCAGATGACCTGAGGGGTCTGGAAGGTTCATAGTGGGTCAGGAGGTCACTGATGTATTTTGGACCATTCAGAGCTTTATGGACCAGCATCAGAACCTTAAAGTCTATCCTCTGATGGACCGGCAGCAGAACCTTAAAGTCTATCCTCTGATGGACCGGCATCAGAACTTTAAAGTCTATCCTCTGATGGACCGGCATCAGAACTTTAAAGTCTATCCTCTGATGGACCGGCATCAGAACTTTAAAGTCTATCCTCTGATGGACCAGCATCAGAACCTTAAAGTCTATCCTCTGATGGACCGGCATCAGAACCTTAAAGTCTATCCTCTGATGGACCGGCATCAGAACTTTAAAGTCTATCCTCTGATGGACCGGCATCAGAACTTTAAAGTCTATCCTCTGATGGATCGGCAGCCGGTGGAAAGACCTCACAGCTGGACTGATGTGCTCCACTTCTTTGGTCTCAGTGAGGACTCCAGCAGCTGAGTTCTGGATGAGCTGCAGGTGTCTGACTGACTTTTTAAAGATGCTTTTACAATAATCAAACCCACTAAAGATGAATGCATGGACTAGTAAATGTAAACTGAATCATATCAGAACACCCTTTCGTCTTTAAATCGGCACCAGTTGACTTCAGGATGTCTGTTCACCATTTTTAAAACAGATGGTTGTTCCAGCACCTTAGAGAACCTGCCACAGTTCATCTGTCTTCTGCCTCCATGTTGGTAAAATCAGGGCTCTGTTGACCGTCTTTATCGCTCTGATTGGGACTGATGCAGATCACCTTTTCTCCTAAAAAGTTTGTTAAATGAAACCTAATTTTAGTCAAAATATTAGCCTGCAGGAAGAAGCGAATTCAGATCATTTTTGATCACACAAATTAGGGCTGAGCGATATATATCAATATTTTGTTTCCCGATAAAGTGTCGATTTTTATCGATTTTATTTATTTTTAGCCAACTTTATTGAAAAGTCAGACGAACGATAAGTGAAAACACAGAATATTAACATGATACAGAACAATTCCAAAGGGCCACATTATACAAAACAGTGATAAATTAGTTAATAAAAATGTTATATAAAGTGGTTTTGATGGCTTTTCTGTAGGATTGTTGTAATTTATTGTTTGAGCTTCTCAAAAATGAAAAAAAGAAAAAGAAAGGAAAGAGGCAAAAGATGCAGGATTTAAATGGAAGGAAAGATGGTATTCAGAGGAGGAAAGAAAGGAGGGACTGAGTGGAAGAACAGGAATTATTAAGGAAGCAGAAAACTCCCTGGCAGCGCGACAGAAACACAAACAGAATACCAACATTAGTCCAGAGGGATTTATTAACCGAAAGCAATATGTTTGCTCTCATGATGAGACGGTCAGAGGTCGCTGGAGGAATTCTCTGAGTGTGTGTTCACTCAGATATGTCTGGTGTCTGAATATAACCAGGAACACGACGGCATAAACTCAGATTACGGAGTACAAACAGCTGATAAGATTCTGAGCTTCGTGATCACTGTGAGAACGTATATTTTCAGCCTTCCAGATCATCAGATTCTCCTTTTCTCTTCACCAGACACTCGCTCTGAGCCCCTGACCGTGTGTCTGATGCTGTTTATTTCTGTTTTCTATAATTCAGCTGGTGCATGGTGCAGAGGCTGCTAACCCAGCCTTGCCAGCAATGTGATGTCAGGCTGTGCTGAGGACTGCCTTAAAGACATCTAGACATCTATGAGACAGTTTTTGTTTGGTTTTTTTTGCTTAAGTGGGGTCATGTGAAGTCCTTATGAGTCATCAGTGTCTAACTTGCCATGGAAAGCGATCTGAGTGCTTTCTGCACAGAGTCGGGGAGCGTTTTGGTTGTGGAGCAAAGCTCAGAGCTCCCTATAACACGGCCACAGAAGGGCAAAATCTTACCTCCTAAAACAGCCTGTGCCTCAGAAATTTCACAGCAGTTCAAGGAAACATTAGATACACTTAATTTCAGGGTAAAAGTCACTAAATGGAGCTCTATGAAATAAAAATGTGCTTTTCTGTGGCCCTTGGGTCCTTCCTGAAGAGCTTTGCACAATGCTGCTTAAAAAGAAAACGCAGCATATTCCTTGAAGTGTTGAACCATAACTCTGCTGTTTTATTACTGGGATAAAATCAGCCAAACATCCTCAACAAGGGATGAAATTCTGAGCCTTTCTTCATCCTCTCTCCTCCTGTCTGGTCTCTCAGACCTGCAGACATCCACACACCAGGGGGCCTCGCCTCTCCTCGGTCATCCCCGCACAGCGAGGACACCTTCGTACCTGCAGGGCCTGCTCAAGGTGAGATGAAACACAAGTTTTACCTTCTCATTGTGCCAGAAGATTTTCTCCTAACTGGATTCCCATTGAGCTGTCTCTCAGAGCATCTATTTGCTCTGATTTCAGACCTCTCTCGCACTCCCGTCACTCGCAGGGAGCGACAGAGGAACAGCGAGCGCCAGCGAGCCCACAGCACCTCCACCCTGGCCGCCTCTGTGGGCCTACCCTGCCCCTTTTCTCCCCCACAGACCCAGGATGGAGGCTCCGCTGAGTGGAAAGCTAATGAGAGACTGAGCCAGGCCAACCTGGACGCCATCATGTTCCCAGAAATCCCGCAAACCAGCACAAATGATGATGTTCGCACCGGCGGCAGCAGAGAAACTCTGACGGACAGACAGACCAGACACAGTTTGAGTGACGGCAGCGTGTTAGAAGAAAGGCCGAAGGAAGCGTGCAGAGAAGAAGCCTTCAGTTTGGAGATGAGCAGAAGACCATCTGCAGATGTTTCACCTGTTCCAGCAGCACACGGCCAGCTTTCCTCCAGTGGGAGCTCCACATCCGTCCATCAGCACCTGTCCTCTCTGAGGATCTCTGAGTCCAGCCAGCAGCCATCAGAGCCTCCTGCAGGCGTTCAGCCAGAGGACTTTGACGAGGTCTTCCTCCAAAATCCTGACCCTCCTCCCCCACCTTCCCCCCCAACATCACCTGTGAAAGAGCCAAACGCCATGGAGGACTTCCCTCCTCCCCCGCCTCCCGTTGAGTTGTCCCAGGCAGCTGAACAGAGGTCAGGTGGAAGCTTGTCCTCCAACAAATTGAATTATCATCACTATGAACTTCTTTATCTTGATTTCTCTGCTCTCTCCCATCTGTAGTCTGAGTTCAGATTTAATTAACAACAACTGCACCCCCGCCGTGAAGCCCTCACTCCGGTCCTCTCCTGCCCCAAAGCCACAGCCGTCCACTCCCACCTCAGCGGAGCTCAGTTTTGAGTACCAGCCGCTGCCCAAGAGGCAGAAGACGCCTGAGGAGCTGAGGGTGGAAGCACTGGCCCGCCGGCTGGTGAGTATCTCAGTCCAGATGATCCTCGCCCCCCTGCTTCTGACTGTCCACCTTAGCCTCTTTATTCCCTTTGATGCAGCTTTTTACATCGGTGTCTTGCTTTCTTGCCCTTTTCTTGGTATCCAGGTGCTACAGGACCCCTCTCTGGCGCCCCTCCTGGACACTTGGGGGGGTAAATCCACCGTAGACCTAATGGAGGAGATCTTTCCAAACAGCAGACAGACATGGCAGCACAGAGCCAGCGCTGATGACAGGTAATTTATACTGCCAAGAAGCCTCAAGCACAGCTTCAGTGACACCTCCACTCTAATGAGACTCTGATCTGTAGAATCTTTCCGGCATATTTCCCCCTTCAAACAGTCTGAGCTGGGAGTCAAAGTTAAATAACCTCCTGGTTTAACTCGATTCCAGATTCATTTGTCAACTCAAATTCTGTGTAAAATGTAAATAAAGCCTCTCATCAACCAGTGTTTTATCCACAGTGGAACTGAGACATTTTACCATTTCAAGGAAAGCATTCGCTGGTCTTGAATTTGAACTTCATCCTTTGTTCTTTTGACGACAGTCCGTGAATGTCTGGGACTGAGAAAATCAGTTGCTGGACCTTTGGGGGAGGAAAGTTGTCCCATTGCTGTCTGATTCAGTCTGTCCTGGTTCTTCAGTCTTTGGATGCTTTCTCTTACCGGAGGCTCACACCAAAAGCCGCTCACGACGCTCACAACCCGCCGCTTGTTCTTCTTCTGCCGCCGGAAGCGGCCAAAGGGGCGGGGCTTATATGTATAGCAACTAGCATATATATATATATAATAATCCATCCATACATCGGTTCCCTCTTTCACCATGGATCGTACTCTGGGCCTTCTTTGTGTTTCTTTGTGTTTGCGCTCTGGCGTTTTCCGCTTTTTTCCACCTTTTTTTAGCCTTTTTTCCACCTTTTTCCGCCTTTTTTCCACCTTTTTCCGCCTTCGGAATCCAGATCGGCCCTAATTGGCTGTCGTCGCGTAGCGTCACTGCTCATTTGCATAAAGTTGAGCCTTTCTCAACTCTTGAAGCTCATGAAGCTCACAACGCCGGCCGCTCACGGCGCTTTTGGTGTGAGCCCCCGGTTAGACTTTACAGCGTCCCAACTGTTATTTAAAACTGTCTTTGTAACATAAAGTTTGGTTTTAAGCAAAGCAAACATGCTCTGACTATCGGAGGAATGATCAGCTGTGGAGGAAGATCAGAGCGAGCCCTTTAAAGTGTAACAGAAGGATAAAGACCTTCATGATGAGTGTGTTTATTTAGCCGAAGACCAAAAGTGCAGAGAGCGAGTTTTACGGAGCTGAGGCATGAGATAGAGGAGCTCCGGGGGTAGAATGGCCTTCCTGGAAGCCAACATCTATCATTTTAGCTTTATTTGCTGACAGCCCCCTTCTCTTATCTGCTGCTGACAAGGCGGAGGAGGCGATTCATGAGCCTCTGCTGTCTTGTGCACGTGGTGCACGTGAAGTCAGTGACATCTTGAATGTGTGATGAAGTACGCGATGTTCACAGAAAGAATGTTCCCTGGTGCAACGCAGGCAAACAGCAGTCAGTCTGGAGTTTTCCTGTGATAAACGATTAGAGCGGGGTCAGAGGAAGGCTTCTGTGGCTTTGTCTGCAGCTTCTGGAGTCAGGCGAGGTCGACTGGCTCCGAGGCGAACCTGAGGCCAAACAGTCCATCTGAATATGTTTGGAAAGATGAATCTAAAGAGCTGTGAACCACATTTAGTGAGTAAAGCATCACAAACAGATTTTATAAACCTTAAATCGTATAGCAGCAGTTTATTGATGCTGAATATGGGTGAAATACGGGTGACAAAGCTTCCATTCATCCAGGTGCTTCCATGCATGCGGGGTGTTGGCCAGCATCAGGGTTCAGTATTCTGACGAGGAGACGTGGCTCGTTTTTAAAAGCTCAATCTGGAAGTTGTGTGGAAACGGCGGCAGCTAAATAAATAGAATTAAGAATGCTTAAATCTTCCAATCTGCTGCATAAACATGCAGGCGATAAGCGGCCTGTTTGTAGGTATAAGGTGACTTAAAAGGTCCTTCCTTTACCTAAACATCTGCAGGTGCCAGGTGTGCATCAGGCACCAGGTTGAACTCTTTCACTCTTAACTTTCACACAGTGGCAGCTGGGAAAGGCTCCGGTTTCCTCACAGCCCTGAGTAGAATAAAGCAGGTATGAATCATGGTTTGACTGATAAACACTGCGCCACTCAGCCAGAGATCCACTGATTGAGTCGAAGGGAATTCCCTAAATTCAGTAGATGTGCAAAACTCTGCTGCTGTTTGTTTTCAGCTTCAAAATTTGACCACACTGAAAACCAGGAAGTTGGATAGAAAAGGCTAACAAGCTGTTAGCTTGACAAGCTGTGACTGCTCCCTTAATGCTGTTCCCATTAGGGCTTTCTTCTTTTCTCCTCTTTTTTTATACAGTACAACTTACCGGACTGATCCAAACATTTCTTCCAGTTTGTGGACTAATCCAAGTTGGTTCAAAATTAAAGAGGAACTCCGGTGTTTTTAAACCTTATTTCTGGCATGAAATACATTCATCTACTCACTGAGAACAGTTTGGTGAAAGTCGGCGTCCTTCAGAAGATATTTAGATAACTGGAGATCCATATAACGGAGTGAACGGGGCTTAGAGGATGCAGCCTCTAAATAAGGCATTATCTGTCTTTATTTCACCAATACTTTAAGAAGAATGAATGAATGAACGTGTGCTATAGCTCTGTTAGCTCATAGCTCTGTTAGCTCAGAGCTGCTGTGTTGTTGTTATTGGAGGCTATCGGGGGCTTATAGAGGGCTTTCTACACACTCTGGGATGATGTCATCGACGCCCCCCTGCAGCACAGCTCATTCACTCCGGTAAGAACGTCCATCTTACTCAAAGTCGTCGTTCACATTGTCAAAATCTGATAAATATCCTGCCATGTTGCACAAAACTATCAGCAGCAAACTCTGTGTGAAGTTAGCCGACTGTCACAGAGCACGGAGTGAATAAGCTGTGCTGCAGGGGGGCGTGTGGATGAAGTGGTCCCAGTAGAGTGCCTGTGTAGAAATCCCTCCGTTAGCTCTCCTATAGCTGCAAGTAGCCACATAACAGCAGCTATGAGCTAACAGAGCTATAGCACACGTTCATTCATTCATTCTTCTTAAACCAAACTGTTCTCGGTGAGCAGATGAACGTATTTCATGCCAGAAATAAGGTTTAAAAATACCGGAGTTCCCCTTTAAGAATTCTTCATGATTCTTAATCCAGTACAACAGAAAGTTTAAAACCGTCTCATAAAAGCTGTTTAAACAGAAGTATTTTGTCTTTGGTTTCCACATTGTAAGGACAGGGTTTCCCATCCTTACCTGGCCTTTATTGGCCTCTTTCTGCTCATGTCAGCCCCATCTCTGGCTGTCATTGAAGGGCCATCTTTAAACTGATTATTCAGCGGCTCCTCTCCACTTAAAGATAGCCCGAAGGCACATACTGTTGTAGAAAATGAACAGACACTGCTGTAGGATTTCCATTTGACTGCGTCAGGGGCTAAAGTTACATTCCCATTGTTTGTGAGCACTCTGCAGTGAATTCTTCTGCAGTCACGGAAACAGTCATCACTGAGTACAGCACCATAATTATTCGGATAAAGAGGCTTAAGTGATGAGGTAACAGAGGTGGAAATGTGAGTTTTGGTTGGCAGAGTGTCACAGTTTGGTTCTGGCGGCATCATCGGGCAGGACAGGAGAGACCAGACTAACCTGATCAGCGTTTCTCAACCAGAGGACGGACAGAGAGTCTGACTGCAGTGATTTTTTTATATTAAACCTCTTTACAGTCAGAACTATTTGATGTGTATCTGTGGAAAATGTTCACAGATGTATTTAACTGCTCATCTGACAGATTAAGGCTACAGGCTACTGTTCCCTTTAGAGATCATTATATATTTAGTGTGTGAAATAGCATTTAGAAAGAGCTCTCAGCCTCCTGCTTGAATATACTGACATCTAGTGGCCATCTGGTGTAACTGAGTGTATCGTCCTGGAGCCTTGATGGGATTCTCTTCACCTGCAGAGTTTTAAAGCATCTCCTTCTTAAAGAGATTTGTCTTGTCTTAATTGGACAGTAGTTTTTAAACCATAAAACAGCACAAATTACATGTAAACGCACTGGAATTAGATGAATGACAGACTGGTGGCGCCTACGCAGCCTATTTAGTATGCAGCTGTTGTTTTTCTCCTTATTTGTCAAACGTATTGATGAGATGAAGAAGGCATTCGAATAACTCGGTTGTTGTTCCCTCCCAAGGATCCAAGATGGCGTCAGCGATGCTGCTCAGAGCGCGATGACAGATCAAGGGAACGAGACTGACCTGGATGAGCAAGAGAGGGACGTAAACATCAGGAAGGTAGCTCAATAACTTATCCTTGTACTGGAATTGTTGTTTTTCTACCAATAATTTACTCAAGGTACTTTGGGGATACAGTTAATTTCAGTTGTAATCTAATTATTTGTAATTCAGGTATAATCCAGTTAAATCAAACTAATTCATATCCAAATGAGTCCAAATCCTGTTATGCCCTTTCATAGAATCATGCCCAGTTAGGGAAAGGATCTGCTCTATGATTCAGAAAAAAACAGGAAGAAACCTCTGGCAGAAAAAGCACATCTGCCTCGACCAGCTGAGGGTTTAGAGGACAGAAACGAGGCGTCAACAAGCACCGTAACACCAGGCCAGAGAAGTTAATGGCTGCTTTAGCTCACCTGAGCCATCAAGGACTATAAACTTTGCAAGAAGGAGGGTTTTAAACCTTAAAGGTAGAGAGGGTGTCTGCTTCCTGAAGCCAAACTGGCAGCTGGTTCCACAGAGAGAGGCCTGATAACTGAAGGCTCTGCCTCCCGTTCTGCTTTTAGGGGCCTGATAACTGAAGGCTCTGCCTCCCATTCTGCTTTTAGGGGCCTGATAACTGAAGGCTCTGCCTCCCATTCTGCTTTTAGGGGCCTGATAACTGAAGGCTCTGCCTCCCATTCTGCTTTTAGGGGCCTGATAACTGAAGGCTCTGCCTCCCATTCTGCTTTTAGGGGCCTGATAACTGAAGGCTCTGCCTCCCATTCTGCTTTTAGGGGCCTGATAACTGAAGGCTCTGCCTCCCATTCTGCTTTTAGGGGCCTGATAACTGAAGGCTCTGCCTCCCATTCTGCTTTTAGGGGCCTGATAACTGAAGGCTCTGCCTCCCGTTCTGCTTTTAGGGGCCTGATAACTGAAGGCTCTGCCTCCCATTCTGCTTTTAGGGGCCTGATAACTGAAGGCTCTGCCTCCCATTCTGCTTTTAGAAACTCTGGGAACCACAAGGAAACCTGCAGCCTGAGAGCAAAGTGCTCTGTTGGGGAAATATCCAACTGTGAGATCTTTAAGATGTGATGGAGCTCGGTCATTAAGAGCTTTATATGTGAGGAGAAGAACCTTAGATTCTACTCTGAATTTAACAGGGAGCCAATGAAGAGAAGCTAAAACTGGAGAAACATGATCTCTGCTGTTAGATCTCATTAGAACTCTGGCTGCAGGGTTTTGGATCAGCTGGGGGCTTTTCAGAGAATCTGTGGGACAGCCCAATAATAAAGAATTACAGGAGTAACAAATGCATGAAGCAGTTTCTCTGCATCACCCTGAGACAGGATGCTCCTGATTTTAATGATATTACGAAGGTGAAAGAAGGCAGAAACCTGTTTTATATGAGAGTCAGAGGACAGATCCTGTCAGAAATAACAGAAAGGTTCTTCACTGTAGGATCAGAAGCCGATGTGATGTCATCCTGAGTTGCTGTATAGTGAGACAGTGTTTCCCTGAAGCGCTCAGGCCCAACTTCAGCTTTGTCTGAGTCCTCCATGCTTGTTTAATCCTGCTTCATGGATGAGTACAGCTGAGTATCATCAGCATAGCAACAGAAACAATAATCGAATGAAAGCATGTGCAAAGTAGAAGAATCGGTCCTTGTTGAACTCCATGGCTGACTCTGGTGTGTGAGGAAGATTAATTTCCATAAACGAACTGGAATCTATCAGATGAATATGAGTTAAAACCGCCTGATCCAGGAGGTCTTTTATTTCCAAAACGTTAAAGCCTCTGTGACAGACTGCATCAAAGCTTTCTGGGTCATGTTTCTCCTCCTGTCCACCAGGTGGCGCTGTGTGGGGCTCTGAGGAGCAGCGTGGCGGCTCTGCAGCGGGAGAAGACGGCGCTGTGCGAGGAGCAGAGGCGGCACCAGGCTCTGGGGGCCAGCATAGAGACGCTGGTGCAGGAGCGCCTCAAAGCCAACGAGAGGGACAAGTACAGCATGTTCATTGGTACCTCAGCCGACTTCCACTCATCACTCAGCGGCGCTCCTGCTGTGGCTCACGGGTTCGGTAACCAGGCTGTGGTTGTTGTTTGCAGGTGATCTGGAGAAGATTGTGAACCTGCTGCTGTCTCTGTGCAGCCGGCTGTCGAGGATTGACAGATCTCTGCTTGCTCTGCAGAGAGAGGAGCTGATGTCAGAGGATGCAGCAGAGGAGAGGGTGAGGCGTCTCCACACCTGCCAGACTGTAAAAGAACCAAAAAACACAGCAGTTTTTAGCTTGAGCGCCATCACCACACCTGCCAGACTGTAAAAGAACCAAAAAACACAGCAGTTTTTAGCTGGAGCGCCATCACCACACCTGCCAGACTGTAAAATAACCAAAAAACACAGCAGTTTTTAGCTGGAGCGCCATCACCACACCTGCCAGACTGTAAAATAACAAAAACACAGCAGTTTTTAGCTGGAGCGCCATCACCACACCTGCCAGACTGTAAAAGAACAAAAACACATCAGTTTTTAGCTGGAGCGCCATCACCACACCTGCCAGACTGTAAAAGAACCAAAAACACAGCAGTTTTTAGCTGGAGCGCCATCACCACACCTGCCAGACTGTAAAAGAACCAAAAAAACAGCAGTTTTTAGCTGGAGCGCCATCACCACACCTGCCAGACTGTAAAATAACCAAAAAAAACACAGCAGTTTTTAGCTGGAGCGCCATCACCACACCTGCCAGACTGTAAAATAACAAAAACACAGCAGTTTTTAGCTGGAGCGCCATCACCACACCTGCCAGACTGTAAAAGAACCAAAAAACACATCAGTTTTTAGCTGGAGCGCCATCACCACACCTGCCAGACTGTAAAAGAACAAAAACACAGCAGTTTTTAGCTGGAGCGCCATCACCACACCTGCCAGACTGTAAAAGAACCAAAAAACACAGCAGTTTTTAGCTGGAGCGCCATCACCACACCTGCCAGACTGTAAAAGAACCAAAAACAGATCAGTTTTTAGCTGGAGCGCCATCACCACACCTGCCAGACTGTAAAAGAACAAAAACACAGCAGTTTTAAGCTGGAGCGCCATCACCACACCTGCCAGACTGTAAAAGAACCAAAAAACACATCAGTTTTTAGCTGGAGCGCCATCACCACACCTGCCAGACTGTAAAATAACCAAAAACACATCAGTTTTTAGCTGGAGCGCCATCACCACACCTGCCAGACTGTAAAATAACCAAAAACACATCAGTTTTTAGCTGGAGCGCCATCACCACACCTGCCAGACTGTAAAATAACCAAAAAACACAGCAGCTTTTAGCTGGAGCGCCATCACCACACCTGCCAGACTGTAAAAGAACCAAAAAAACAGCAGTTTTTAGCTGGAGCGCCATCACCACACCTGCCAGACTGTAAAAGAACCAAAAACACAGCAGTTTTTAGCTGGAGTGCCATCACCACACCTGCCAGACTGTAAAATAACCAAAAAAACAGCAGTTTTTAGCTGGAGCGCCATCACCACACCTGCCAGACTGTAAAAGAACCAAAAACACAGCAGTTTTTAGCTGGAGCGCCATCTCCACACCTGCCAGACAGTAAAAGAACCAAAAAACACAGCAGTTTTTAGCTGGAGCGCCATCACCACACCTGCCAGACTGTAAAATAACAAAAACACAGCAGTTTTTAGCTGGAGCGCCATCACCACACCTGCCAGACTGTAAAAGAACCAAAAACACATCAGTTTTTAGCTGGAGCGCCATCACCACACCTGCCAGACTGTAAAAGAACCAAAAAACACAGCAGTTTTTAGCTGGAGCGCCATCACCACACCTGCCAGACTGTAAAAGAACCAAAAACACAGCAGTTTTTAGCTGGAGCGCCATCACCACACCTGCCAGACTGTAAAATAACAAAAACACAGCAGTTTTTAGCTGGAGCGCCATCACCACACCTGCCAGACTGTAAAAGAACAAAAACACAGCAGTTTTTAGCTGGAGCGCCATCACCACACCTGCCAGACTGTAAAATAACAAAAACACAGCAGTTTTTAGCTGGAGCGCCATCACCACACCTGCCAGACTGTAAAAGAACCAAAAAACACAGCAGTTTTTAGCTGGAGCGCCATCACCACACCTGCCAGACTGTAAAATAACAAAAACACAGCAGTTTTTAGCTGGAGCGCCATCACCACACCTGCCAGACTATAAAATAACAAAAACACAGCAGTTTTTAGCTGGAGCGCCATCACCACACCTGCCAGACTGTAAAATAACAAAAACACAGCAGTTTTTAGCTGGAGCGCCATCACCACACCTGCCAGACTGTAAAATAACCAAAAAACACAGCAGTTTTTAGCTGGAGCGCCATCACCACACCTGCCAGACTGTAAAAGAACCAAAAACACAGCAGTTTTTAGCTGGAGCGCCATCACCACACCTGCCAGACTGTAAAATAACAAAAACACAGCAGTTTTTAGCTGGAGCGCCATCACCACACCTGCCAGACTATAAAATAACAAAAACACAGCAGTTTTTAGCTGGAGCGCCATCACCACACCTGCCAGACTGTAAAATAACAAAAACACAGCAGTTTTTAGCTGGAGCGCCATCACCACACCTGCCAGACTGTAAAAGAACAAAAACACAGCAGTTTTTAGCTGGAGCGCCATCACCACACCTGCCAGACTGTAAAATAACAAAAACACAGCAGTTTTTAGCTGGAGCGCCATCACCACACCTGCCAGACTGTAAAATAACAAAAACACAGCAGTTTTTAGCTGGAGCGCCATCACCACACCTGCCAGACTGTAAAAGAACAAAAACACAGCAGTTTTTAGCTGGAGCGCCATCACCACACCTGCCAGACTGTAAAATAACAAAAACACAGCAGTTTTTAGCTGGAGCGCCATCACCACACCTGCCAGACTGTAAAAGAACCAAAAAACACAGCAGTTTTTAGCTGGAGCGCCATCACCACACCTGCCAGACTGTAAAATAACAAAAACACAGCAGTTTTTAGCTGGAGCGCCATCACCACACCTGCCAGACTATAAAATAACAAAAACACAGCAGTTTTTAGCTGGAGCGCCATCACCACACCTGCCAGACTGTAAAAGAACCAAAAAACACAGCAGTTTTTAGCTGGAGCGCCATCACCACACCTGCCAGACTGTAAAAGAACCAAAAACACAGCAGTTTTTAGCTGGAGCGCCATCACCACACCTGCCAGACTGTAAAATAACAAAAACACAGCAGTTTTTAGCTGGAGCGCCATCACCACACCTGCCAGACTGTAAAAGAACAAAAACACAGCAGTTTTTAGCTGGAGCGCCATCACCACACCTGCCAGACTGTAAAATAACAAAAACACAGCAGTTTTTAGCTGGAGCGCCATCACCACACCTGCCAGACTGTAAAAGAACCAAAAAACACAGCAGTTTTTAGCTGGAGCGCCATCACCACACCTGCCAGACTGTAAAATAACAAAAACACAGCAGTTTTTAGCTGGAGCGCCATCACCACACCTGCCAGACTATAAAATAACAAAAACACAGCAGTTTTTAGCTGGAGCGCCATCACCACACCTGCCAGACTGTAAAATAACAAAAACACAGCAGTTTTTAGCTGGAGCGCCATCACCACACCTGCCAGACTGTAAAAGAACCAAAAAACACAGCAGTTTTTAGCTGGAGCGCCATCACCACACCTGCCAGACTGTAAAAGAACCAAAAACACAGCAGTTTTTAGCTGGAGCGCCATCACCACACCTGCCAGACTGTAAAATAACAAAAACACAGCAGTTTTTAGCTGGAGCGCCATCACCACACCTGCCAGACTGTAAAAGAACAAAAACACAGCAGTTTTTAGCTGGAGCGCCATCACCACACCTGCCAGACTGTAAAATAACAAAAACACAGCAGTTTTTAGCTGGAGCGCCATCACCACACCTGCCAGACTGTAAAAGAACCAAAAAACACAGCAGTTTTTAGCTGGAGCGCCATCACCACACCTGCCAGACTGTAAAATAACAAAAACACAGCAGTTTTTAGCTGGAGCGCCATCACCACACCTGCCAGACTATAAAATAACAAAAACACAGCAGTTTTTAGCTGGAGCGCCATCACCACACCTGCCAGACTGTAAAATAACAAAAACACAGCAGTTTTTAGCTGGAGCGCCATCACCACACCTGCCAGACTGTAAAAGAACCAAAAAACACAGCAGTTTTTAGCTGGAGCGCCATCACCACACCTGCCAGACTGTAAAATAACAAAAACACAGCAGTTTTTAGCTGGAGCGCCATCACCACACCTGCCAGACTATAAAATAACAAAAACACAGCAGTTTTTAGCTGGAGCGCCATCACCACACCTGCCAGACTGTAAAAGAACAAAAACACAGCAGTTTTTAGCTGGAGCGCCATCACCACACCTGCCAGACTATAAAATAACAAAAACACAGCAGTTTTTAGCTGGAGCGCCATCACCACACCTGCCAGACTGTAAAAGAACCAAAAAACACAGCAGTTTTTAGTCCTCGTGTTCTCCATCGGCTCAGACTGGGTCAATGTTCAGGCCTCGGGGGCTCATTATTCTCTCTGAATGTTTGGGCTCGCTGTGGGGAACCGTCAGCCTTCTTGCTGATTGTATTTGGGTGATGGATTCAAACCGAAACACACGACACGCCTAAAATGTTTGCACAGTTCTGATGGACTTTTATTTACCCGTTTATCTGGCATCAGAAAAATCTGTAAAAATTTAATGAGCCTTGCAAAAGGTTCCTGGAACTATTTTTTATGATGACGACACCGAAAAAGCCTCAGAAAAATCTGTAAAAATTCAAATGTCACTGATAAAATTTGCAGCGAGTCATTTTATCAGTGACATTTGAATTTTTACAGATTTTTGAGGCTTTTTTTTTTGGTGTCGTCATCAAAAAAATAGTTCCAGGAACCTTTTGGAAAGGCTCATTCGGCCACTTCCACAAACATGTGAGCACACAGGGAAGGAAAGCTCTCAGATCAGTGAGGAGCTGACAAACAGTGACTGTGGTGTGTTTCCGGCTCGGTTCATGCTTCTTTTTGCTTAACATCAGATCTGCAGCGCAGAATAACAGCTACACACTAACACTGTTGTGTAAAAGTACAAAAACAGGCTGTTCTAAGACTAATCCTGCATTAAAACACAGCATCAGCTGCCACTTTGGTCCTCGGTGGCCTTTTCTCACTGATAATAACGATAATCTGAATCACATTTTTCTACTTTTTTAAACTTGACACAAGCAGCAGATGAAAATATGACAGCAAAAAGGAAGAGAAACAAATCATTAAGTTTCATTTAATTTCTCTTGAAAAGCAAATATTTTTGGATGCTTGTTTGCTTTTTCCATCTTCTGTTCCTCACAGCTCTTCCTTTATTTTGTGAGTTGCTCTGAAATTTGATTTAATTTGATTTAATAGATTAGAAATAGTTCTGATTGCTGGTCTGTAAAGGTGCTGCACGCCAGCTTCGGTTTTCCACTTTCTGTCCCAATAATCACATCAAATGTTCACATAAACACAAAGAATAAAGGAAATTTGATATATTATATTCATAATAATAATAATTCAGGTGGTTGATTATTGTTGAATACTTAAAGGAGCTTTATTAGTTGTTGCAGCCGCACCTATAAAGTGAAAAATGCTAACATGCTAATATTCAGCCTGTTAAAAGGCCAGAATTACACCTGCTTTAGGAGGACGGGTCAGGAAGTGGGGGCAGTGTGAGGCTGATGCTGCATGGGATTCAGCCATCACTCGTTGTTTTCTGTCAGGTTATTAATGGTTATTTCTGTTATTAATGCACCTTTTATTGCCCCCCTCAGGTGTCCCTTCATCACAAACGTTCTCTGCTCCTTCGTCAAACCGAAGACGCCCGCGAGCTGAAGGAGAACTTGGAGCGACGGCAGTGTGTGGTTCACGCCATTCTGTCCGGGTACCTCTCTGAGCCACAACTCCACGACTACGGCCGCTTTGTCAGCGCCAAACCCTCCCTCCTGATTCGCCAGCGGCACCTGGATGACCTCATAAGGCAAGGGGAGGAGCAGCTGAAGCGGCTGGAGGAGAGCCTGCCGGCCGAGCTGATGGAGGCGCCCCGGCTCTCCAGCCCCACGCCGTGCTCCTCGCTGCTTCCTCCCGTCAGGTCCACCACTGTGACATCACTGTGACATCACTGTGACATCACTGTGAGGTTCAGGATGGGAAAGAGACGCTTGGCTCCCTAAGAATGCCAGTGAAAGCGCTTTAGATGAAGGACCCGGCCCGACAGGCTCTGCTCGCACTGAAACAACGATGCAGACTTTCCACCTGAAGAAGAAAGTCTTTAAAGTGCTTCTGTTCACACCTGACCTCCGTTCACCTGCCGTCTGATTAGTCTCACTCTGAAAAGTGATTTCCTGGACCGCTAAGTATTCTTCTACAGGACGGTTTGTTCATGTTTTAAAGGACAAATTCAGTCAAATGGGTCATTTTCACACATTGTCTGAGGAGAAAATGCGTTTTTTAAATCTCAAACGCACTGGAATTGTCCTTTAACAAGTCTGATGGTGCTTTTCGGGACCCCCCCCCCCCCTCAGTCTGTATCTCAGCACGGCCAGACAAAGTGAGCAGGAGCATCATCTCCCAAAGAAAGAACTGTCACCACCTCCAGCTTCTCAGAGACTCACACTGCTCCGCTCTCACTTACAGACAACTTTCAGAAATAAATTAACACCAAAATGGAAGGACTTTGTTCTTATTTTGGAGCAAAAGCAGGTAGCACAGGTTCCAGAAGGGGAGCCGCTGTAATCCTCACCAGCACAGCAACACACCTGCTGCCTTGTAGCACTTTGTCACAGTCTGCCTGCTGTTTGCAGTCCACTTTACACTGAATCATGAAAATGTTTCCTTTGATCAAAAAAAAGAGGGAAAAAACTGTCAAATGTGAGCGATCCAAGCAGATTTTCCCCTTTTTGTTCTTTTTACATCTCAAGTGTCTCTTTTTTCTCTGCTTTTTCAGGATTTTTCAGTCGGATTTGATCTAAAAAACAAATGATTGGAAAAAGGAAAAAAAACACCATCTCCAAAGATTTCTAATTTAATTTCGGATGCTGGTACCCCCACAAAAACACAATGTTTCTTTTAATTTAACTTCTTTTCTGTATTTGTCAAATAAAACAACAAAATGAGCAGCTTGTTGACATGTCTTTCGAAGCCCCGCCCTCTTCCAGCCGCCGCCGCAGAGATCAAAGCACGGGTCCGTTCTGCAGCATGATTCCTTATTTAATCCTGAAGTTTTCTTCAATAAAAGCACTTTGTCAGCTCTGCCTGCCATTGTCTCACTCACTCACAGCCATGGTTCCTGAGTCCGGACACCTCCTGCAGGTGAGTTTCCTCCTGGGGGGGAACAGGCTTCACAAAAGGATGTTAGCGGCACTAAAATCCACATTTGACCCATAAACTGCTCCTTTTCCTCTCTTTACACCTTTTTGCTGCTGTAATCTTCTTCTTTTTTGTTGTTGTGAAGAACTTTGACATCAATACAGCTTCTATAAACATGATCCCACCCCCCCACACCCCTGGCAGCATCCCTCCCTCCCCTCTTGGGTCTTGGACCAGTCCACCATCATCGAGTATAAGCCGTTTCCTCCTAACATTATGAGGCGGCAGCCATCTCTGCACCTGGAGTTTTTTGGCTCAGCAACAGTTTCTGCTGCTTCTCGCCTCCTTAAGAAGGAGTAAAATCGGATTACATGTTCTGGCCGTGCATAATGATTCTGACCCGGCCCGATCAGAGGGACACGCCCACATCGTACGTCTCTAAGCTCCTGCAGCAGTAAGTTGGCTCACAGCACAGGTTGGACCTGGTGACGGGGGAATAATAATATTACTTTAAAATGAATAAGGTTCGGATTCTTGGAGATGTTTTTCCAAACCGTGCTCCAGGAACTCAGTTCAGTGGTTCTGGTTCTGCTGGGTTGGTTCTTCTGTTTTTAATCTAATTAATGAACGACATATTTTCCAGGTGTCTGTTTATTCCACTGCAACAAGGTTAGTTTTGAGCTTTTACTTTAGATTATCCTGTTATAGTGCATCACACAATCCGTCATATTTCCTGTTTTTACCGTTTGATTCATTCCTGCTTTTTGAATTTTTAGAGGGACGACAGAATATCTCAGGAACCTTCCAGGTTTACTGAAAAATTACAACCAAGGAGAGAAAAACAGCGTCTTTTGGGTTTTACTGACTGAATGGATCTCGAGTCTGATTTTTACCTCCTGCAAACGCTTCCTCACTGATTCACAAACCTTTAATTTGAGGAAATGAATAACATTCATTGCACCTGTCCTCTTCTTGGCTCTCCACCGCCAGCTTTATGCTTTTATTTCAGTCCTGCTGCTCTTACAGTGTGAGAAATATCTAAAAATCAACAGTTTAGTTGCTGTTCAGCACCAGACACCTTAAGAGATGAGCCAGAAAGCAAAAGGGAGCCTCTAAAGAAGGAGATATTCGCCTCCAGAGTTAATTAAATCTGAGCGAGAACGGACTGTATTAGAATAGTTTTACTGATTCTGATTGAAAGTGTTCTGGTTAAGACGGCTGGATCAGCTGTTTTGTAACCGGCGGTTCTGACAGAAAGTGATGGCTCCTCTTCATACCGTCACTTTCTTTCAGCCGTAATAAAAGAAAAGAAAAAGCTAAACCACTAAGTAGATGTGAGCAGGAGGTCTTTGGCACCTGAGGAAGTTTGGGGTCACAAAAGGTCAAATGAAATCTGTGATGATCCCCTTTAAATGTGCATTTTTAGTCTCCAAAGAGACTGGCTGGAAGGAGGGGGACATTTGTTTCATGGCAGAAGAAGGATCTTTGAAAATAAGACGTGAAAACACAGAATATCTGATCATCCTAACAGCAGGAGAGGCTTTTCTGTTGGGGGCGTCGACAAATGCATCAACTCTACAGAATATTCTGTATAAATGTAGGATAAAAGCTTAGAAATATAAGGTCCTGCACCCATATGTTTCCATTTGAATCCCTGTAAATGTAGTTTTTCCTCAGAGCACATCCGGGTTACCTGCAGCAGGTATTTTAGGGTTAAACACCTGAGGTGGGCGGGGCTTCTCCCCACTGACAGAAACAACTTCCCGACCTTAGAGACACGCCGCAGAAAGACGACAATGGCTACAGATTTCACCCAGGACTCTCTTTTGCATTTTCTGCAGAGCAGCGGAGGCTCGGTGAAGAATGCAGACCTGATTCTGCACTACAGGAACTTTATTCGGGACCATGCGGACCGGGACCGAAACCGAGAACTCTTTAAAAAGTTTGTCAACTCCGTGGCGACCGTCAAACAGATCGACGGAGTTTCTTATGTCATTCTCAGGAAGAAATTCAAAGGACACGTCCCCGGCGCTGGAGGGAACACCGCAGGTAACAGCGAGCCCCTCCCGGTTAAAGTCAACCGAAACCCGGCTGGGAGCGCGGAGAGACGGCGGCGGAGGCGCCAGCTGGAGGGCGGAGGACCCGCCCCTTCCGGGGACACCGAGGGGAAAACCGTGTTACCTGCAGCTGGGATCAAGCAGGTCAACAACAACAACCTGGGAAGCGTTTTAAAGCTCACGCATAAGCAGCCTCCGCAGGTAAACCTCACTCCTGAACCCCCAGGAGCAGGAAGTCTGACCCCGGAGAAAAGGCAGCAGAGGAGCCCCCATCTGTCTGAGCCTCCGGCCGCTGATCAGATCACCAGAGTGGGACAGCAGAGCCAACTTCCTGCAGTCAGGCATCACAGAGACCACCCCAGCCTGCAGGTCCCAGACCCAGAGCCCCTCAGAGGCAGAGGGGCCTCCCTGCAGCCTGAGGGGGGGCTTCATCAGGAGAGTCTTCTTCATCAGGAGAGTCTTCTTCATCAGGAGAGTCTTCATCATCAGGAGAGTCTTCATCAGGAGAGTCTTCATCAGGAGAGTCTTCATCATCAGGAGAGTCTTCATCAGGAGAGTCTTCTTCATCAGGAGAGTCTTCATCAGGTGGACCTTCGCCGTGTCAGACACAGGAAGAGCTACAAATCGGCTGTTTCTCAAGATGAAGAAGAAGAAGAAGAAGAAGAAGAAGAGGTTCCTGTGAGAGGTTCAGCAGGAGGAATGCCCCCCCTGAACGCTCTTCTCGGGGATTCTCAGAGGGCCATTTCTGCCTCCTCCCCCTCCATCATAGACTCGCCTGCACCTTCCTTTGTCGTCTCCTCCTCTTCCTCAGAAAAGAAGCTCCCGCAGATTTACATCAACCGTACAGAAGGGGAAACGCCGGCCCCTCGGGGGCCATCCGGGGCGGGGCTGAGAGGACGGTGGCCTGCGGCGAGGCTGGGAGCCGGGTCTGTTCCCGGGGGGTCGACCTCCATCAGGCGAAGCCTGCCTTCAGAGGCAGAGCGCTACAATCCTCCCTCACAGCAGGCTCCACAGGCAGCTGCTCACTTCAACCCTTCCCGGGCCCAGCGGCAGCCTGCAGGGGCCCCGCAGGAGCCCGGACCGGGGTCCCATCAAAGGCCGGCGCCCAGCCGCAGCAGCGCCTCGGCCTCCTCCTCTGATGCCGGCTTCTCCAGCAGCGAGCAGCTGCTGTCCGGTTCCTCAGCGTGGAACAGCAGCTCCGGTGGTCTACGGGCCAAAGCAGGTGTGTTGTTTTCTTCCTCTGGGGCCCGTGTGGAAGGATTTCCCTCTGCTGTCAGGCTGTGTCGTGGCTTTTTGTTCCACTTTAAACAACAGCAGAAGAAGAAGAAGCTGTTCGCTGTTGAGTTACAGCCTTATGTAGCTAACTGATATATTTTATACATTTTAATTAAAAAAAGAGGGCCTGACAGCTGATTTGTGGAATTATAATGAAGAAAAACCTTATTTTCCCAACTTTATTTCTAACTAAAAGCCTAAAAGCCGACTTCTCCTGCTGTCTGTAACGAGCAGAGACTGAAAGTGGAGCCAAACAGCTCAGTTCACTCCGGGTCCCGTCCAGGAACCTGTGGATGGAACTCAAACCTGTCCTCACTGTAAAAGTATTTAGTCAACATCCCTGAACTCTAAGATCTCGAACAAAAAGAGTCTCCATCACAGGCTGCTGCCGCCATGTTTTCCAGCTCCTGGAGACCTGGTTGGGAGCTCAAAGCCGTCCACATGGTGTGAAAATCTGCAGACTGAAGGCATTCATTGCAGGCAAAGGTGGAAAGTTCACGGTGACCTTTTCCTCTTAATCAGATCATCAAAGGTTCCTCCACCCCCCCGATCAGATGAAGAATTCATTCTGGTTGAGTTTGATCTGGATGTTTCCACCAGGCCTTTTTATTCAGATTTAAGGCGCTAATCTGATTAAAAGTGGCTCAGCAGACTAACTAAATGTAAGCAGGCTGCCTTTGTGGCCAAACTGGTTTTTGGGGGGGTCACAAAAGGTCAAATTAACTCTGATCTTTTGTTAGGGAGCGATCGGCCCCCTTTAAATGTGCATTTTTAGTCTCAGAGGCTGCTACAAAAAAAGCTTTTAGTGTTTGTCTGGTGGTAGGAAGGCCGTGTTTCTGTTAATGCCAAAAAGCAAACGCTCAACGATAACTCGCCTTAAAACACTCGCCGACTTCTCATCACTATAGCAGCAGGAGAGACGTTTCTGTGGGGAAATTACAGCTGAAATACTCAACTTCTTGGTAAACTTGCAAAGACTTTTGGGATTTTCTGTGTAAATGTAGTGAAAAGCTGCCAAAGATCAGGTCCCACACCTTTAAAATATTTCTTTTACTTCCTGTATCAGTCCCTGCAGCCGAGGCAGGTCCTCTGCAGCCTGAGGGGGGGCTTCATCAGGAGAGTCTTCTTCATCAGGAGAGTCTTCTTCATCAGGAGAGTCTTCATCATCAGGAGAGTCTTCTTCATCAGGAGAGTCTTCTTCATCAGGAGAGTCTTCATCAGGAGAGTCTTCATCAGGTGGACCCTCGCCGTGTCAGACACAGGAAGAGCTACAAATCGGCTGTTTCTCAAGATGAAGAAGAAGAAGAAGAAGAAGAAGAAGAGGTTCCTGTGAGAGGTTCAGCAGGAGGAAGGCCCCCCCTGAACGCTCTTCTCGGGGACTCTCAGAGGGCCATTTCTGCCTCCTCCCCCTCCATCATAGACTCGCCTGCACCTTCCTCTGTCGTCTCCTCCTCTTCCTCAGAAAAGAAGCTCCCGCAGATTTACATCAACCGTACAGAAGGGGAAACGCCGGCCCCTCGGGGGCCATCCGAGGCGGGGCTGAGAGGACGGTGGCCTGCGGCGAGGCTGGGAGCCGGGTCTGTTCCCGGGGGGTCGACCTCCATCAGGCGAAGCCTGCCTTCAGAGGCAGAGCGCTACAATCCTCCCTCACAGCAGGCTCCACAGGCAGCTGCTCACTTCAACCCTTCCCGGGCCCAGCGGCAGCCTGCAGGGGCCCCGCAGGAGCCCGGACCGGGGTCCCATCAAAGGCCGGCGCCCAGCCGCAGCAGCGCCTCGGCCTCCTCCTCTGATGCCGGCTTCTCCAGCAGCGAGCAGCTGCTGTCCGGTTCCTCAGCGTGGAACAGCAGCTCCGGTGGTCTACGGGCCAAAGCAGGTGTGTTGTTTTCTTCCTCTGGGGCCCGGGTGGAAGGATTTCCCTCTGCTGTCAGGCTGTGTCGTGGCTTTTTGTTCCCCTTTAGAGAACAGCAGAAGAAGAAGAAGAAGCTGTTGAGTTACAGCCTTATGTAGCAAACTGATATATTTTATACATTTTAATTAAAAAAAAGAGGGCCTGACAGCTGATTTATGGAATTATAATGAAGAAAAACCTTATTTTCCCAACTTTATTTCTACCTAAAAGCCTAAAAGCCGACTTCTCCTGCTGTCTGTAACGAGCAGAGACTGAAAGTGGAGCCAAACAGCTCAGTTCACTCCGGCTTTTTGTTCCACTTTAAAGAACAGCAGAAGAAGAAGAAGAAGCTGTTCGCTGTTGAGTTACAGCCTTATGTAGCAAACTGATATATTTTATACATTTTAATTAAAAAAACAGGAAAAAAGAGGGCCTGACAACTGATTTATGGAATTATAATGAAGAAAAACCTTATTTATTTCTACCTAAAAGCCTAAAAGCCGACTTCTCCTGCTGTCTGTAACGAGCAGAGACTGAAAGTGGAGCCAAACAGCTCAGTTCACTCCGGGTCCCGTCCAGGAACCTGTGGAGGGAACTCAAACCTGTCCTCACTGTAAAAGTATTTAGTCAACATCCCTGAACTCCTCTAAGATCTCGAACAAAAAGAGTCTCCATCACAGGCTGCTGCCGCCATGTTTTCCAGCTCCTGGAGACCTGGTTGGGAGCTCAAAGCCGTCCACATGGTGTGAAAATCTGCAGACTGAAGGCATTCATTCCAGGCAAAGGTGGAAAGTTCACGGTGACCTTTTCCTCTTAATCAGATCATCAAAGGTTCCTCCACCCCCCCGATCAGATGAAGAATTCATTCTGGTTGAGTTTGATCTGGATGTTTCCATCAGGCCTTTTTATTCAGATTTAAGGCGCTAATCTGATTAAAAGTGGCTCAGCAGACTAACTAAATGTAAGCAGGCTGCCTTTGTGGCCAAATCGTTTTTTGGGGGGGTCACAAAAGGTCAAATTAACTCTGATCTTTTGTTAGGGAGCGATCGGCCCCTTTAAATGTGCATTTTTAGTCTCAGAGGCTGCTACAAAAAAAGCTTTTAATGTTTGTCTGGTGGTAGGAAGGCCGTGTTTCTGTTAATGCCAAAAAGCAAACGCTCAACGATAACTCGCCTTAAAACACACGCCGACTTCTCATCACTATAGCAGCAGGAGAGACGTTTCTGTGGGGAAATTACAGCTGAAATACTCAACTTCTTGGTAAACGTTTGGGATTTTCTGTGTAAATGTAGTGAAAAGCTCCCAAAGATCAGGTCCCACACCTTTAAAATATCTCTTTTACTTCCTGTATCAGTCCCTGCAGCCGAGGCAGGTCCTCTGCAGCCTGAGGGGGGGCTTCATCAGGAGAGTCTTCTTCATCAGGAGAGTCTTCTTCATCAGGAGAGTCTTCATCATCAGGAGAGTCTCCTTCATCAGGAGAGTCTTCTTCATCAGGAGAGTCTTCATCAGGAGAGTCTTCTTCATCAGGAGAGTCTTCTTCATCAGGAGAGTCTTCTTCATCAGGAGAGTCTTCATCAGGAGGATCTTCGCCGTGTCAGACACAGGAAGAGCTACAAATCGGCTGTTTCTCAAGAAGAAGAAGAAGAAGAAGAAGAGGTTCCTGTGAGAGGTTCAGCAGGAGGAAGGCCCCCCCTGAACGCTCTTCTCGGGGACTCTCAGAGGGCCATTTCTGCCTCCTCCCCCTCCATCATAGACTCGCCTGCACCTTCCTCTGTCGTCTCCTCCTCTTCCTCAGAAAAGAAGCTCCCGCAGATTTACATCAACCGTACAGAAGGGGAAACGCCGGCCCCTCGGGGGCCATCCGAGGCGGGGCTGAGAGGACGGTGGCCTGCGGCGAGGCTGGGAGCCGGGTCTGTTCCCGGGGGGTCGACCTCCATCAGGCGAAGCCTGCCTTCAGAGGCAGAGCGCTACAATCCTCCCTCACAGCAGGCTCCACAGGCAGCTGCTCACTTCAACCCTTCCCGGGCCCAGCGGCAGCCTGCAGGGGCCCCGCAGGAGCCCGGACCGGGGTCCCATCAAAGGCCGGCGCCCAGCCGCAGCAGCGCCTCGGCCTCCTCCTCTGATGCCGGCTTCTCCAGCAGCGAGCAGCTGCTGTCCGGTTCCTCAGCGTGGAACAGCAGCTCCGGTGGTCTACGGGCCAAAGCAGGTGTGTTGTTTTCTTCCTCTGGGGCCCGTGTGGAAGGATTTCCCTCTGCTGTCAGGCTGTGTCGTGGCTTTTTGTTCCACTTTAAAGAACAGCAGAAGAAGAAGAAGAAGCTGTTCGCTGTTGAGTTACAGCCTTATGTAGCAAACTGATATATTTTATACATTTTAATTAAAAAAAGAGGGCCTGACAGCTGATTTATGGAATTATAATGAAGAAAAACCTTATTTTCCCAACTTTATTTCTATCTAAAAGCCTAAAAGCCGACTTCTCCTGCTGTCTGTAACGAGCAGAGACTGAAAGTGGAGCCAAACGGCTCAGTTCACTCCGGGTCCCGTCCAGGAACCTGTGGAGGGAACTCAAACCTGTCCTCACTGTAAAAGTATTTAGTCAACATCCCTGAACTCCTCTAAGATCTCGAACAAAAAGAGTCTCCATCACAGGCTGCTGCCGCCATGTTTTCCAGCTCCTGGAGACCTGGTTGGGAGCTCAAAGCCGTCCACATGGTGTGAAAATCTGCAGACTGAAGGCATTCATTGCAGGCAAAGGTGGAAAGTTCACGGTGACCTTTTCCTCTTAATCAGATCATCAAAGGTTCCTCCACCCCCCCGATCAGATGAAGAATTCATTCTGGTTGAGTTTGACCTGATCTGGATGTTTCCACTTGGCCTTTTTATTCAGATTTAAGGCGCTAATCTGATTAAAAGTGGCTCAGCAGACTAACTAAATGTAAGCAGGCTGCCTTGGTGGCCAAACCGTTTTTTGGGGGGGGTCACAAAAGGTCAAATTAACTCTGATCTTTTGTTAGGGAGCGATCGGCCCCTTTAAATGTGCATTTTTAGTCTCAGAGGCTGCTACAAAAAAAGCTTTTAGTGTTTGTCTGGTGGTAGGAAGGCCGTGTTTCTGTTAATGCCAAAAAGCAAACGCTCAACGATAACTCGCCTTAAAACACACGCCGACTTCTCATCACTATAGCAGCAGGAGAGACGTTTCTGTGGGGAAATTACAGCTGAAATACTCAACTTCTTGGTAAACGTTTGGGATTTTCTGTGTAAATGTAGTGAAAAGCTCCCAAAGATCAGGTCCCACACCTTTAAAATATTTCTTTTACTTCCTGTATCAGTCACTGCAGCCGAGGCAGGTCCTCTGCAGCCTGAGGGGGGGCTTCATCAGGAGAGTCTTCATCAGGAGAGTCTCCTCCATCAGGAGAGTCTTCTTCATCAGGAGAGTCTTCTTCATCAGGAGAGTCTTCATCAGGAGAGTCTTCATCAGGTGGACCCTCGCCGTGTCAGACACAGGAAGAGCTACAAATCGGCTGTTTCTCAAGATGAAGAAGATGAAGAAGAAGAAGAAGAGGTTCCTGTGAGAGGGTCAGCAGGAGGAAGGCCCCCCCTGAACGCTCTTCTCGGGGACTCTCAGAGGGCCATTTCTGCCTCCTCCCCCTCCATCATAGACTCGCCTGCACCTTCCTCTGTCGTCTCCTCCTCTTCCTCAGAAAAGAAGCTCCCGCAGATTTACATCAACCGTACAGAAGGGGAAACGCCGGCCCCTCAGGGGCCATCCGAGGCGGGGCTGAGAGGACGGTGGCCTGCGGCGAGGCTGGGAGCCGGGTCTGTTCCCGGGGGGTCGACCTCCATCAGGCGAAGCCTGCCTTCAGAGGCAGAGCGCTACAATCCTCCCTCACAGCAGGCTCCACAGGCAGCTGCTCACTTCAACCCTTCCCGGGCCCAGCGGCAGCCTGCAGGGGCCCCGCAGGAGCCCGGACCGGGGTCCCATCAAAGGCCGGCGCCCAGCCGCAGCAGCGCCTCGGCCTCCTCCTCTGATGCCGGCTTCTCCAGCAGCGAGCAGCTGCTGTCCGGTTCCTCAGCGTGGAACAGCAGCTCCGGTGGTCTACGGGCCAAAGCAGGTGTGTTGTTTTCTTCCTCTGGGGCCCGGGTGGAAGGATTTCCCTCTGCTGTCAGGCTGTGTCGTGGCTTTTTGTTCCACTTTAAACAACAGCAGAAGAAGAAGAAGCTGTTCGCTGTTGAGTTACAGCCTTATGTAGCAAACTGATATATTTTATACATTTTAATTAAAAAAAAGAGGGCCTGACAGCTGATTTATGGAATTATAATGAAGAAAAACCTTATTTTCCCAACTTTATTTCTAACTAAAAGCCTAAAAGCCGACTTCTCCTGCTGTCTGTAACGAGCAGAGACTGAAAGTGGAGCCAAACAGCTCAGTTCACTCCGGCTTTTTGTTCCACTTTAAAGAACAGCAGAAGAAGAAGAAGAAGCTGTTCGCTGTTGAGTTACAGCCTGATGTAGCAAACTGATATATTTTGTCTCTTTGACCTTTATGTGCCAACAGGTGAGTCTGAGGCTGGGGCCAAAATCCAGGAAGTAGTTCAGCGAAGCCAAAGAACGAATCCTGAGTCTGTGGGACTTGGTGAAGATATTAAAACCTTGATGCCATGGCATCGCTCCACCGGAAACCTCTGTGATGATCCGTGGCCCACAGCACATCTGTCACCACTGCATCGCTCCACCGAACACCTGGGGGAGGAGTTTACGGCCCGAAGGACGCCACTGCACTATTCCACAGGCAGGTTTCTGTAGCTGTTGGTCTAAAAGCTTTGGAAACTTTATTAAAGATCTTATGAACCCATTAAAAAGTCTCACAGCTGAATGAGGGAGGGAGACGGTTTTTACGGGACGTAACCTGGAGATGCTTTGCCTCATCTCACAGGTGATATTTATGACCGCGAGGACGCCGAGTCGAGCGAGGACTCCTCCTCCTCATCCCAGGTGCGGCAGCGGCCGTCGATGGTCGGGCGCATCGGCAGCCAGCTGAGGAGCAGGATGTGCCGCAGCCTGGGAGCCGACCTGGACCAGCTCCTCCAAGAGGAAGCCCGAGGAGGAGGAACGGAGGCGGCGCGGCTGGACCGCCTCCACTGCATCTCCTCTTCTCTCAGCCTTCACTACAACCTGTCCACCTCCTCCTTATCGTCTTGTGCCACGCCCCCTCGCTGCACAAGCCCCGCCCACGTGGTTGACGGGGAGGAGAGGGAGCCAAGGAGGAGCCACCACTCAACAGGTCACCATGGCGACCAGGTGAGACTCAAGGAGCTCAAGTTCAGTCTTTTTTACAGGTTTCCATTTTTCATAGAACATTTTTTACTCCCCTCTGCTCTGATTGGTCAAAACGGAGAGCTGCATGGCGTTTGGGATCCCCGAGCACCAGCTTCGCTGGTTAAGGTTTTACCAAATGAGTCGAGAGGAAGATTAAGGCGGGACTTCTTTCTGTCAGAGAGACAAAGGGTTGAACGACAGTTACGGCGTTGTTCCGCCCTTTTCTCTTCTTCTCTTTTAGTGGCAAACAGCTTAGAGGCAGAGATGAGTAATGAACAGCGGTTCATCATTAGGTTGAACAGCAAGGTCACCAAATGATTACTCAATACCTCCCTCAAACTCTGCTTCTACTCAGTTAATGTGTTTTGTTGTAGTTATAAATGTTCTTCTTACTCATGTGTTTTAAGAGGTTGCCTCAAGACAATTCTTTCTTTTTTTTCTTAAACAAAAGTCTTTTAGCAAGCTAAGCTAACATTGATTTAGCTAGCTTAGCCGCTGAAAAAAGATGTGTCAGTTTTAATGCTGAAAAGAGTAACCGATATGTGATCAGCGTAAAGAATGGAGACAGTAAGGTCAGAAAAGAGGAATTTTATATATAATTTTGTATGGGGAAGTTCCTTTAACTGTCTGTGTAGATCAGGGTGTCAAACTCTGCTGTCCTGCAGGTTTTAGATGCTTCTCTGCTTCAGCGCACCTGATTCAGATCAATGCATCATTAGCAGGTTTGTGCAGAACTTAATCTTTCGAAGAGATCCATTTAATCTGAACCCGGCCCTGGAGTACCGGAGTTTGACATCCCTGAGTTGCAGAATGGAAACGCAGCTTTAGTTTGCTTTATTATGCCAGACGAGCCTCTGGGCTATAATTTCATGATGATGATCCTCCTAAATAAAGAGAAAAGGTTGAACAAAGAGGGAAAAACCCATATGATGTGTGAGAGTACGTCTTTAATCCAGTCTGTGATGGTTCCCGTCACCAGTCTCCGGTTCCGCTGGAGCCCAGGGAGCATGCCTGGATGGTGAAGGGGGCAGCAGGCGCCTGGCCGGACATCTACTCGCTGTTCAGAGAGGACGCCTCCCTGCTCAACAGAAAAGACTTCATCTCTGGTTTCACTGTGCTGCACTGGATCGCCAAACACGGTGACCACCGGGTCCTCAACACTCTGTGGTAAGCTGCCGTTGTGAAGCAGGAACATCTGGTCTGTGAAGCATCTGTTTCTCTTCAGAAATAGCTTGAATAGCACAAAGTGCTGTGGTCTGTAATAGCTGATTACACTGATTACTGCTTATTGGCTTATTATTGGCTGTTGGCCACGACGGAGGGATTTTTTTGGATATCAGATGGTCACAATTGCACAAATTGTGCGTTGGGACATTTTTTATTGGTAATCCATCCTTTTTCACTTCCAACCCTCCTTTTGAAGTAAACATTCACAACATCTTCTCATTTTTCTCTTTTTTTCCCCATTAAACACTCAAAGTAACATCCGAGCCAGTGAGCGAACTTTGTCTCTGAGTAGTTGTTTTACATGTAAAAGTTTGCCGGTTTCAAAGGTTTTAAAGGCAGCTGCTGTCTATGGAGATTTTGTGACACTGCAGCATTAAAATGCAGCTGAAGAAGAGCAGAGAGGACTTGACTTGGTGTGTTGAAGTACACAGAACGACCACAGGATCAAATCCTGCTCAGACAGTTGAGCCGTTCATGCTTGTTTTCTCATTTTCAAAGCTAAATAATTGAATTTTACAGGTATAAAACGGGGTAAATGAGCCCTAGAAGATGGTTCCGTATTAGTTTGTGAAACCTTTGCCAGCTCTTCCTCTCTCACTGATTCTGCTTTCAGGTACGGAGTCGAAAGGGCCGGCTTGAGCTTTGACATTAACGCCAAGTCGACAGGAGGTCAGACGCCGCTGCACATCGCTGCCACCTATGGCAACAAAAACATCATGCGGCTGCTGGTCACCAAGTTCGGCGCCAACGTTAAGCTTAGAGACGTGGCGGGAAAGAGGCCCTGGCAGTACCTGAGCCACAGCTCCTCGGAGGTCCTTCAGCTGCTTGGTGCGCCAGCAAAGGCTGCTGGGACCAAAGAGGGGAGAGTTGAGGGGGGGGGCTCCAGCTGGCAGCCGTCGCCGCGGCGCCGGCACCGCCGCCATCACTTCTCCTCAGCTTCGGGACAGAGGCCGCTCACTGTTGCGGGCACGACTAAAGTCAAAAGATCCTCATCGCTGGCTGCTTTTCTCAAACACAAATCACTGCAGCGGTTTTATGGGCATCAGTCTGATCACTCGCTTTAAAGCCTCCTCTCTGCCTGCAGCGGGACGTTGCTCTCAGAGCTCTGACAGAACGAGCTCGCTGGACCCAACGACTGGCGCTTACTTCTTATCAGAGAGATGTGGCAGGAGAACAGAGTCTTTCTCAAAGCTGCATTTACTCCACGGTGCACATTTTCATGATTTTACTGGAGCCAAACGTCTCTTCTCTGCTCTGCTTGAGGATGTTTTCTGGACCGTGAAGGAAGCGTGAAGCCTGGCGAACAACCAGGACTCCGCTTCACGGCTTTTAAAGAGCTGAATGTTCTCAGAGTTAACCTAATGCCACCTTTTGTGCTGGATTCTGTGCCTGCAGGCCATCCTCCTGCGGTGGATCAGCAGAGCCGCCACATTGTCAACAGCCTCTTAAACTGCGATTGTTTGTCTTTGGATTTCAAACTGAAAAAGAGAGATCCGTCCTTTTCAGTTCATAAGCATTGTGCTCAGTCCACACAGATGCAACAAAAGGGAGCGTTTCTGCAGCCGAGCTTTTGGTTTCAGCGGCAGTGAATGCCACAGAAAAGATTTCATCGCAGAAAAATGCAGAATCTGAGCTTGAGATCGCTTTGAGCGACAGTTTGTTTGCGAGCACTTTGAAAAGCAGACGGCGCTTCATCAGGAGTGTCGAATGTCATTGTTTTGACAAGAAAACTAGAGGAAGTTTATGAGCTGCCCAAGTTCCAGTCTAAAGCTGTGACTTAATCACTGAAACACATTCGAGTTTGTGCACTTTCCAAAGCTTGTACCGCCTGAGTGATTTCAGTCGATGAAAATGTGCAAAGTTGGGTAGATGGTGGACAGTAGAACAGGACAAAACAATGACCTGAATTCACTGAAACAACATGAATTAGTTGGCCTTTGAGGTGCCGGTCTGATCAGCTGTTTAATTTTTTGTTTCTTACAAAAAAACATGAAAGCAGTGTTAATCTTCCCCAAATATTCAGCTTCTCTTAGACTGTGAACGCCTTTGAGTTCAGATGTTTGCATAATTTTGACCACCTTTTGTGCAAATGTCCAATTTATCGCCACAGTCTTAGTTATTCAAGAATATTTTGGTGACTAATACTTGCTAAAGTTTTTCAGAAACACTTTCACACGACTCTGGAAAAACATCTGATCATTTTCACTTATTTCAGCTGGAATTGTAAATACATTTTTTTTTTTTTTAAATGAGGGATTATCTGGGAAACTCAACAAGAATGAATCATTTAGTATCTGGAGATGATTGTTATAGCAATTAAATCTTTGAGTTTTTGGTATTTTAGTTGCCTGTAATTGGTCTGTTTGGATGTTTACTAGAATTTCTTGTTCAGGAGGGGAGTTATGCGCAGTATTTTCACACCGCTGGGGGTGTTTGTCATTATTAAAAAGGTGTATTTGTATGAATGTATCACAGAGACTGAGGGTTTTCCATTCACAACCATTGTCACCTATTGTTAGCTATTATTTAATAAACATTATAATAAAACTCAGTTATCTTTATGGTTTTTCTGCTACTCTGAACTTCCGTTTTGTTTCTTTATTAATACAAAACAACCCTTTGATGTTCAGTAATTAGCTTTTTGGAAAGTGAAAGTTCACTTATCAAAATGTTGGCGAAAGTACAAAACTTATTTGCTAACGCAGTTGCTACTAACTAACACAGTTAGCAAATAGATAAATCTATTTATCTTTCAGCAGTCTTGCAGTGGCGGGAAACAAAGTGCTAGTTAATGCTTTGTAACTTGCCAGCGCAAGCTAACTTGGGCAGAAAAACATCTGTTTGTGAGGACTTTGCTACTTATTTAGCTTTGTACAAGATGCTAATGTAGTCTAAAACTAGCTAACTTCAGCTAACTTGGGCAGAAAAACATCTGTTTGTGAGGACTTTGCTACTTATTTAGCTTTGTACAAGATGCTAATGTAGTCTAAAACTAGCTAACTTCAGCTAACTTAGGCAGAAAAACATCTGTTTGTGAGGACTTTGCTACTTATTTAGCTCTGTACAAGATGCTAAAGGAGTCTAAAACTAGCTAACTTCAGCTAACTTCAGCTAACTTAGGCAGAAAAACATCTGTTTGTGACGACTTTGCTACTTATTTAGCTCTGTACAAGATGCTAAAGGAGTCTAAAACTAGCTTATGTCAGCTAACTTCAGCTGACCTAAGCCTAGGTAAACTATTTCTAATGCAAGCTAACGTTTTTACCACTGAAATGGTCAGTATGTGGAGGCTGTTTTTAGCTAATATTCAACAGCTATTCCAGAGCAACTGGATCCTAGTTCTGTACATCTGCTGCTTTAGCACATTTTAGCTCTGTGAAGATGTGGAAATGAAATCAGACTGTTCTCCGTCTTGCTTTAATTTAGCTTTTTCTTGACATAAGAAATCAAAATATGTCTGTTTTCGTCATCGTTCATCTAAAGGTTGCATAAAGGCGAGCGTTCGGGGCGACTTATGTACAACACTGAAATATTAAAGACCTGTGGCTCTACTGAATCTAAATTCCTTCTTTATTTTCACATCAATCTGTGCCCGCAAGCTGCAAGAAGATGAAATGAAATCCCCACAGTGGCTCACATGTAAAGACAGTTTGCTGCCTGCGCTGTAACAGATATGTTCAGCATGTTTGGTCTGGTTGTAGAAACTCTACAGGCCTGCAGACATGTTTGCTCACGACTGAGTTTGACTGTTGCTGTGCTATTAAAACCAGTTTTACACTTGGAGACTGTGGATATTAAATATCTTAACAAAGCTGCTTGAGAGTTGAGGTGTTGGTAAAATGTCAGAGCGATCTGGAATTACCACTGAATTACAGAACACACATAATTATGTGATAATTATTAATAATTATCACATAATTATGTGTGGAGAGAGGTTTTGTCGGAACAAGCTTGCTGCATTCATTTTGTACATTCCTAAATAACCGGTTGGACCAGTAGTGTAACTGTACCAGACTGCCTCTCTTACCAAATAATACTTTATTTACATAATTTCTGCTTAAACTAAATGACATATTACAGAATAATACATCTTTAAAAGATTAAATGAATTCACTAGAAGCCAATAGATGAAACTGGTTGTTATGAAGAGCTCATAGAACACAAACGGGACACTTTAGAGAACAGAGGCGGAAAGTTTCATGTTGGAAGTGGTTGTCAGGACAGCGATGGGAGGATACAGCAGCTAGTTCCTGGAAGTAGACTCAGAAGGTAAAGAGCGAGAACAAGGACCATGAGAACCAAAGCAAATATGCAACACACAGGAGGATATTTCTGGCAAGGGGCCAGTGACGCTGTTCTTCTCTTTGCTGTGACGAGGCTGGGTGGCACAATGTGGCAATAAAACCAGAACGTTCAGTGCAGAGACATTTAAAAGGTCAACAGGCTGTAAAAGGCAGCACAAAGCTGGCGCTTCCTTTTAAACAGATACGTTAATCTGAAGCCTCTCGAGGTCGTTTGAAGACAAAAAAACAGAACTGATTGTTCAGACATCCTGTTTGTCACGGGGCCAAACTCTGGAGCCATTGTTTAGAGTAAAAATGCACAGTGTGTTGCCAGAAAATGAGGAATCTTTGAGGCTCATAAGTATCAGAAGTCATAAGTTTGAAGGAGTCTCTCCACATGTCTAACTCCACATTCTGCACTGATAACTGAAGTCTAAATAATCCTCAGCTGTGTGAGTTAAGAGGTCTTAACTGGTTTATAAAATAGTCTAAATAAAAATGAGCTAATGTGGTTCCAAGTAACTGAAAAGCTAAATGTTAGCATCCTACTGCAGCTTCGGCTTCAGCTTCAGATTTTAATTCAGTTCAGTTTCTTTCAAGGGTTTTGAGATGTCATTTGTTGTGATTTGGCTCTAAATGGATAAAAGTTAAAATGGAGTAGTTAAAGAAAATGATTTCCTTAATCGGGCTGCAGACCTTTTTGAAATGTAGTTACTGCAGGACAAACAAATGCATCCTCTCATCTTACAAGTTTGGAGCATCATCGAAACAAAAATCAGTCTAATCCTCAAGTCAAAGCTTTTTAACTGCATATTTTTCTCTTAAGGCAGCCCCTCTATATATATATATATATATACTATATATATATATATATATATATATATATATATATATATATATATATATAGTAGTTATGAATATTATTGGATATCAGCTCTGAAATGCACCATTAATTTTATTTAGAAGGATTCTGCACGGTGGTGTGGTGGTCAGCACCCTCACAGCAGAGGGTTCCAGGTTCGATTCCCGGCTGGTTCTGTCTGTGTGAGGCTGCATGTTCTCCCCGTGGGTTCTCCGGGTTCCTCCCACCGTCTAAAATCATGCATGTGAGGTTAACTCAGTGTTTTCGATGATTCCCTCCTCCTCCACACCTGATTCAACTGATCAGCTGGTCATCAAGCAGTGGCCTGATGAGGAGCCATTCATTTGGATCAATATGTGGTGGAGGAGGGAAACATCTCAAACATGCAGGGCAGCGGGTCATGAGGACCGGAGTTAACTCTAAAACTGTCCTTAGGAGTTTGTGAGGTCGTTTGTCTCTGTGATGGACCAGGGTGACCCCGCCTCTCGCCCGATGGCTGCTGGGATGAGCTCCAGCCCCCCCCCCCCCCCCCCCCCCCGCGACCCGACTGAGGGATTAAGCAGGTATAGAAAATGGATGGATTTTCAAACAAAGTATGTATCTGTAGGTAGAAAATCTAAAGAAAGGGTCAGAGTACAGCCCCTCTGCACTGAACCACCTCTCGAACACAGAGTTTCCCAATCCTGGGCCTTGAGGCACCCCGCCCTGCATGTTTTCCATGTTTTCCTGCTCCAGCACACCGTAAAGACCCGACCTATTCATCTGAATCAGGTGTTCTGGAGCAGGGAAGCATAGAAAACATGCAGGGCGGGGTGCCTCAAGGCCCAGGATTGGGAAACACTGGATTAAGGTATCATCAGCACCAGTTATGTTGAAACACTCCTCACTATGGTATAGAATATATTCTGGATTTATAGTGTGGTGTATTGGGGATATTGTGTGCAGATGATGCAGGAAGAACTCTGCTGACACAGAGTTGGTCGAACACAGAAACCTTTCCTGTCAACCAGGTCCGTATCAGAATTACAGATTTGATGCATCAAGTCTGGAGAGATGTGTCAAACCCGGATTCCCCCAAAATCTCTGACTTACTGTCTTCGTTAAGCAGAATCTGCCTGTTCTTAGTGACCTTGAAGATGTTCCCATCACCGAGCACAAAGCCCGGACATGGTGTGTCTTTGAGCCTATTCTTGGACAAACTTACTGGGGAGTTTGTTATTCTGAAAATGTCCTGATTTATACCCACACAGATGGCCATTACCAGACTTCTTATCACTTTCCCAAGGCAACTTTGCACAGGTGGTAGAGATCAGACACTACATTAGCACACGCTCCTCAGCGCCGGTTCTCAAAGTCTGTGGCGGTCGAACAGACGTTTGAACGCTTGTGTTTTCAGTTGAGCTGAGATCTGGTGGCTGCAAAGGCCCCCAAACATAGAATAAAACCACTCTGAAAGCCCTCAGATTGGGCGTTTACCACCCTGGAAGAACTGTTTTAGAACAGATTAAGGCCGATACTCGGTTCAACATGGTGCCGACTTGCAGTGGCTGTTACCTCGTTCTAAAAGAGCCTAAAGTAAAGCTGTATGTACCCTTAGGTTGACCCATATTCTGATTTTCAAATCCAAATTCATGTATTTATTACCTTATTGGTTAATATCAGGTATTGGATCTTATTAGTAGTGATGATGGCTCGAGCCGAGCTGACCCGTTTTCTTATTTTGATCTGGTTTCTAATCCTCCGATTGGATAATTAATTGGCTGAAAACTAGCATCTGTGTGTATTTATAGAAAGTGAAATAGTTTGCAGCCCAAATACTTGATAAATGTCAGATTTATTCGGTCATTGTGTGGGAGCTGGTTTTTCCTCCGTCTCCCTCTGTGCTGCGATGCCGCCAGATGTGACAGTTTCATGAAAAGTAAACTTTTTTTTAACTGCAGAACAGTTTTATGTGAATGAAACAGCAGAAAATAATAATTTCAGATGATTAACAGACGACAAAGAGCCCAATCAGATTCCATTCTCTTTATTTAGTAGAACCACGGTGCGTTCAGGGACCTGAAGCAGCCCCCAACAGCTCCCTCAACAGGAACAACAGAGCTTTTTGGATTGGGGGGGGTAAATAAAATATATATATATATATTAAACAGAACTTCAGGAGATGAACACCGTGCTGTTTTTGCCTTTAAACTTAAGTCAAGATTGTCGTTTTTCTCTAAACAAGCTCAGACACAAACTTGCATATTTTTAAAAATGCAACTAAAATCAGACTCTGCAGCTTCGCTGCTGCTGAAGAGGAATAAATTGGAAAGAAAAATGGTTGCCGATGTTGTACATCTGAGCAAAAACAGCCTTCAAATCCAAGTTAAGACCCTTAAGAAACAAATTAATTTGGCTCAGTAACAAACGGCAACTAATCATTTGGCAGCCGGAAAGAAATGTGAGACCAAACTAGATCAAAGCCACAACTCGATAAAACTTCAGCAACCGAATCTATCATTAAACTAGCATCACAACAAGCTGCGAGGTGAGGGAGAAAGAGAGGTGGGGGGGTTATATTAGCTCTTATTAACAAATTAGTCCAGATAGTTCGTCTACATCAAGATATTAAAAGATCAATTTAAACTCTTAATGATGACGTTAAAGATGAAAATCGAGTATTTTCAGAGCAAAGAGGACAGAACAAAAACATGGATAAAGAAAATTAAAGAGTTTAAAGATGAGAACAACAAATATAAGTTAACAAACAATCACATTTCCAGTCAATGCTATTTTTTTTGAGTAACTTTATGTGTTTATATATATTTTTTTAGGATTTTGTGTTCAACAAATAGAATTAATGTGAGAGCAGCAGCTTTTTTTGTGTTTTTTTTCAATATTTTCTTTTTTTGGGCTCTGTTTTCCAGCTGAAGGCGGTGATGGGAGCCGACCTCGGGCGAGCCGAACAGCTCGGGTTCGAGCTGAGGTCGTTTGCATGGCAACCAAAGCCACCTCAACAGCGGCCAGCATCTGAGAAGCTGCTCTGCAACACTGAGACAAGTCGGCAAAATTGACGGGCAACACTTTGCCGTGAAGCTGCCATTTTTTTTCTCCTTTGCAAATAAGAGCACCGAATCTTTCGAAACTTCGTTGCCCATTGCTGGAGGGGTCGCCCGTCAATGCTGCCAGAGTCTGCCTCAGAGGCACCGTCTGATCGGACCTCTGGTGTTGAGGTGGGTTTGGTAAACTGCTTCTTGGTTGGTCTTTAGGACGAAGTGACCGGCTGCAGCGGCGGGCAGGGGGAGGAGCTGCCTTCCTGTCGGGACAACACCACATTGCAGACGGTAAGGCCTCCTCCTCCCCCTCCCCCTCCTGATGTTATCTCCCCCACCGCAGGTGGCGCCCCCTCCTGGATGGCAGTGTTGGGGTTGGTGACGTCTTCATTGTAGAGACGTTTGATGCCGTCATAGAAGTCGTCCACATCCATCTGCTCCACCTGGACAAGCAAGAGGAGCTTTGTTTGGACTCGGGTCCGTCTCCATCACGGTGTAATTCCCTTTTAAAGGGGAACTCCGGTGTTTTTAAACCTTATTTCTGGCATGAAATACGTTCATCTACTTACCGAGAACAGTTTGGTGAAAGCCGGCGTCCTTCGGAAGATATTTAGATAACTGGAGATCCATATAACGGAGTGAACGGGGCTTAGAGGATGCAGCCTCTAAATAAGGCATTATCTGTCTTTATTTCACCAATACTTTAAGAAGAATGAATGAATGAACGTGTGCTATAGCTCTGTTAGCTCAGAGCTGCTGTGTTGTTGTTATTGGCGGCTATCGGGGGGCTTCTAGAGGGCTTTCTAAACACTCGTCTACTGGGATGATGTCATCGACGCCCGCCGCTGCAGCACAGCTCATTCACTCCGGTAAGAACGTCCATCTTACTCAAAGTCGTCGTTCACGTCGTCAAAATCTGATAAATATCCTGCCATGTTGCACAAAACTATCAGCAGCAAACTCTGTGTGAAGTTAGCCGACTGTCACAGAGCACGGAGTGAATAAACTGTGCTGCAGGGGGGCGTGTGGATGAAGTGGTCCCAGTAGAGTGCCTGTGTAGAAATCCCTCCGTTAGCTCTCCTATAGCTGCAAGTAGCCACATAACAGCAGCTATGAGCTAACAGAGCTATAGCACACGTTCATTCATTCATTCTTCTTAAAGTATTGGTGAAATAAAGACAGATAATGCCTTATTTAGAGGCTGCATCCTCTAAGCCCCGTTCTCTCCGTTATATGGATCTCCAGTTATCTAAATATCTTCCGAAGGACGCCGACTTTCACCAAACTGTTCTCAGTGAGCAGATGAACGTATTTCATGCCAGAAATAAGGTTTAAAAACACCGGAGTTCCCCTTTAACACAGAGAGACTCTTACCTTGCGCTTGGTGGAAGCCTTGCAGCGCAGTGTCACCTTGTGCAGCAGGTTAGGATGACCCAGGTGTTTCGGTGACAGAAGCAGAGCAGAGATTTTGCCGTCTGATGAGGAGGAGGAGCAGCTCCCCTCCTCCCCACCAGCAGTTGTCTGTGGCAGGGTCGGTGCAGCGTTGGTGAGCGAGTGGTCCCTGGAAGACTCAGCAGTGGAGGTGAAGGTCCCTGAGAGGAATTTCACACACTTTATACCGTTATTCAGAGGTCTGGTAATGTGTTGTTGTGTTGCATCACATACGAAGCATTACCCAGTGTGCAGCAGGAGAAGGAGGGCTCCTGGGCCGGATGCTGCAGGGTGCTGCAGCTCTGCAGGGGATGGTAGATGTAGACAGTGTTTGGAGGCAGGGAAGCTCTCAGTGTGGACAGACTACGTGCCACCAGCTCTCGACTGCGAATCAACTCAGAGCTGTCGATCTGCGAGAGACGAAGGAGAGAAACGGAAACAGTTCTGAGAGAAACAAAGCTCTAAAGCATAGATGTCAAACTCTAATTATATTTGGCCCGCGAGGCAATTTCAAATTAATATTAGAGCTGGCCCGCCAGTATTATACGGCGGCAGCGTATTCAGCGCTTATACTACAAATCCCATAATGCTCTGCTGTTGTTTTGGCGCGTCAATTAGGACAGAGGCAGATACGCCCCCTCCTCTGTGTCAGTAGCATCTATGCTAGCGGTCTTCTTGTGCCCCCCGTCTCTCCCCCAGACCACACTTCGACCTCAAACCACAGCTGTCACTGTTACCTACCAAAAAATGGCCAAAAGAAAGGCAGAAAATAGAACTTTTCTGGGCAGGTGGGAGACAGAATATCTGTTTATGTAAAAGACAGACCTGTTTGTCCTGTTTATGGAGCCAAAGCGTCAGTAACTAAGGAGTAACTAAGGAGTAACTAAGGCGTAACTAAGGAGTAACTGAGGAGTAACTGAGGAGTAACTAAGGAGTAACTAAGCAGTAACTAAGGAGTAACTAAGGAACAATATCAGACGACACTATGAAACGAAACACCAGGACAAATATAAGGACCTGGACACAGCTCAAAGGAGCCAGAAAGTAAAGGAGATGAAAAGAGGTTTATGTTATTTTATTTTCACATTTATTAGCCTGTGTAAGAAGCTAATTTTGACATTTACCTCAGAAGGCTGCAAACAGAAAGGAGGCATTACATTTTTATTTTTATTTAATTTAATATGCCATTGATATGTTTTTATTATTATTATTAGCAACTCAGTTTCGCACCCCTGGACTTTAAAGTTAAGCCTTTCTGGTTCAGTATTCATTGTTAAATCTAAACTTGTTGGGTTCCATATTAAAAGGTTCATTTGTTCAACCTTGGAGGCTTTGTTCAATTTAAAATTTTGGCCCACTGTGTATCTGAGTTTGACCCCCCTGCTCTAAAGAGTGAACTAACCTCTGCAGGATAACCAGTATCTAGAGATTCACGGAAACCTTATTTTAATGTGGAATAAAAACTGTTACATGAGTTCCCCTCAGGCTGCATCTCAGGCGCCCTCTGCTGGCCTCCCTCACTTCGTCTTTCTGTTCTCTAATCTTTGCTTTTTTAAATCAGAGATGGTCAGAGGGAAGAATGTCTCTTATTGGTGTGATAAACCACTTACACGAACCTATATATCACTCAAGCCTAATAAAAGGAGTCCAACTCCAGGGAGAAAACAGTTTTGTGTATTTTAATTTGTGTTTTTAGACACGTTGTAAAAATGTGACCAAAGACGGGTTCACAGGCATAAAATAGCATTTTTACACCAAGCTGCGATTAACCAATCAAATGACAGCTGCTCTTTATCTGACTGGGATTAATATTTAGTTTGATTTCTATATTTTGACATAAACATAAATGTTGAGGAGTTTAGGGCATTTTTTCTATCTTATATTGCAGTCTTAAGTTTTTTTCTTAAAGCTTGCTGAAAACTAGAGTTTTTGTGTTTATTTTAGAAATACTTTTCCCGTCATTGCAGGACAAATTAAAGCATGTGATCGTCTTAGTTCACATCGAGTTATCCACCAAAGCACGTCCAACAAGATTCCTAAAGAGCTACGAGATGAAAACTAGTCTTAGTTTGGTTTTCTCTGTAAAATGTTTGAGGAAACGGGCGGCGGCCGAAAGAAGAAAAGAACCGGCAGGCTTTAGAAAACTCGGGCTCGTGAAATGACAGCGGTCACCGACTTCCAGCAGAGTCGATCGCTGCAGACCTCCAACCTTCATGTGGCCTTCAGAGCAGCTCAAGAACAGAGCGTAGAGAGCTTCATGGAATGGGTTTCCATGGTAACTGCATCCAAGCCACGCATCACCAAGCAATGCAAAGCGTCGGATGCAGCGGCGTAAAGCTGCCGCCACTGGACTCCAAAGCAGTGGAGACGCCTTCTCTGGAGGGTTAAATCACGCTTCTCCATCTAACAACCTGATGGGGGAGTCTGGGTTTGGCGGTTGCCAGGGGAACGGTACTTGTCTGACTGCATTGTGCCAAGTGTAAAGTTTGGTGGAGGGGGGGATTATGGTGTGGGGTTGTTCTTCAGGAGCTGGGCTTGGCCCCTTAGTTCCAGTGAAAGGAACTCTGAATGCTTCAGATACCAAGAGGTTTTGGACCATTTCATGCTCCCAACTATGTGGAAACAGTTTGGGGATGGACCCTTCCTGCTCCAACATGGCTGAGCACCAGGTCCATAAAGACCTGGATGAGCCCGTTTGGTGTGGAAGAACCTGACCTCAGCCCGATAGAACACCTTTGGGATGAATTAGAGCAGAGACTGAGAGCCAGACTTCTGGAATAATGGTCAAAACTCCCATAAACACACTCCTGAACCCTGTGGAAAGCTTTCCCAGAAGAGTTGACTTTCACCAAACTGTTCAAATAAGGTTTAAAAACACCGGAGTTCCCCTTTAAATACAACAGATCTCAGAACAGGTCGACCCTGAGGAAGAGAGGTTGGAGTCCAGTAGGTCACTCCATGCCCTGAGATAAGCAACAAGTCTGGAAATACATGAGATAATATACAAGAACCACCTGCAGTGAGCGACTTTAACTCCATTATTATGGATTATGGCTGATGTGAAGAGACACAGCAGCAAAATTCATCTACAGCTGCATTTAAAGGCAGACAGACCTGCGCCTTCCTCAGCAGGTCAATGGTAAGAGCCAGCCAGTCAGGACAGCAGGTCTCCAGCTCCAGGGTGATGAGGGCCAAGGCCAGCATGGATCCTCTGAGCTGCAGAAACATGGGAGGGGCAAAGCAGCACAGTCTCAGCACCAGGCCCAGGAACAGAAGCTGAAAACACAGCTTGGTTTGGTTTCCCCTGTTAGCTGCTGGAGAGGCAGCGTGCGTACCTGTGTGAGCGTGTGGTCAGCCAGACAGTGGTACAGGCGCTGTGTGAGCAGGGCGAGGTGCTGAGAGCGGTTCAGTCCCAACACAGAGTCCAGAAACCCAGAGCGGCAGGACAACACCATGGCGTGGAACTACAGGAGAGGCGGGAGGAGAGGAGGGTGAAGCTAAGCGAATGAGCATCAAGCAGCAGCAGCATCAGAGACTGACCAGCTGGGCTGATCAATCACTGCCGTGTGTTATATGTACAATGTGCAGGAAGTCCAGAGCTGTGGCAGTGTGCAGGTCCCAGTTCAGTTTGTCCAGGACGATCCTCTCCATCCTCAGGATCTCTGACGGGGAGCAGCCACAGTCGCTGGACTCAGCCAGCTCCTTCAGAGACGGCACACACTGAAACACACAGAGTTACTTTACCTATGCTGAGCGACATATCTGACCCGGAGTGTGAGTCAAAGGCTGCAAAACGATCAATTATCTCTTAGGCTGCAGCTCTGTGTGGTTATTTCTGTGTGTGTGTGTGTGTGTTGGCGGTGTTCACCTCGTCCTCCTCACAGGTTTTGGCAGCCAGGAAGAAGCAGGCGATGGCTATGCAGCGCAGGTATTTTGGACGGGCCTGCCAACAAACCATCAATCAATCAGTTAATCAATCAAATGATCACGGAATTCAACCAGACATCAGCGGCTCTTTAAAATCCCAGAAAAGCTTCACTTCACACATCCTGCCTTTTTCTCAGCATGTAACATGTCAGCAGCCAGATCCCATTTAATGCCCTTCAGACTCTCTCCTGTTCATTTGACTGATTAATGTCTGGAAGACCATGGAGTAGAAACACCTGGACAGCACATTTATAATAAAAGAATGACGGGTCAGAAGCCTTTGAACAGCTAATCGTCTGTTAAAGGGGAACTCCGGTGTTTTTAAACCTTATTTCTGGCATGAAATACGTTCATCTGCTCACTGAGAACAGTTTGGTGAAAGTCGGCGTCCTTCTGAAGATATTTAGATAACTGGAGATCCATATAACGGAGTGAACGGGGCTTAGAGGATGCAGCCTCTAAATAAGGCATTATCTGTCTTTATTTCACCAATACTTTAAGAAGAATGAATGAATGAACGTGTGCTATAGCTCTGTTAGCTCATAGCTGCTGTTATGTGGCTACTTGCAGCTATAGGAGAGCTAACGGAGGGATTTCTACACAGGCACTCTACTGGGACCACTTCATCCACACGCCCCCCTGCAGCACAGTTTATTCACTCCGGTAAGAACGTCCATCTTACTCAAAGTCGTCGTCCACGTCGTCAAAATCTGATAAATATCCTGCCATGTTGCACAAAACTATCAGCAGCAAACTCTGTGTGAAGTTAGCCGACTGTCACAGAGCACGGAGTGAATAAGCTGTGCTGCAGGGGGGCGTGTGGATGAAGTGGTCCCAGTAGAGTGCCTGTGTAGAAATCCCTCCGTTAGCTCTCCTATAGCTGCAAGTAGCCACATAACAGCAGCTATGAGCTAACAGCAGCTATGAGCTAACAGAGCTATAGCACACGTTCATTCATTCATTCTTCTTAAAGTATTGGTGAAATAAAGACAGATAATGCCTTATTTAGAGGCTGCATCCTCTAAGCCCCGTTCACTCCGTTATATGGATCTCCAGTTATCTAAATATCTTCTGAAGGACGCCGACTTTCACCAAACTGTTCTCAGTGAGCAGATGAACGTATTTCATGCCAGACATAAGGTTTAAAAACACCGGAGTTCCCCTTTAAATACAACAGCAGTGTGTTCATGTGAATTTAGAAGTTGAAAGTGAAAGAGAAATCTTCTCGTTCTATAATATTGTGGGAAAGCACCTCGGTCTAAGTGAACAAACCGGACCCGACTGCATTCTAATAACCTAAAGTGAGGCTTGTCAAAAACGCCCGTGCTTTCTGTTTCTCATAAAACTAAAACATCCAACGTTAAACTGCGTCTCCTGTCAGATATGCAGAGAATGTGGCTCCTGATAGTCCTGAAACAACATCTTCCTCAGCCTGAGAACAGTATCTTACTGTCTGAGGAGGAGCGAGAACAAGATGTTCTGCTCTGACTCTCACTTCCTGGTCCGGTACAAACGCAGGCTGCAGGTCAGGAGGCAGCTGTATGCAAAGCCCAGATATCGTATCAAGGAGTGGGAACCAGGAACCTCCTGCCAACCCAGCAACAAAATGTCCTTCCAAACAGCTGACCTTCTTACATTAGAGTCCTTTAGTTTCCCTTCAGATGATGAGCTGTAAGAGGAGCTAATCTCTGCTCCCATCACTCCACCAAAGTCCCCACCATTTACTTTGATACTTTTTGGACTAATTTTTCCTAATTTGCTCCAAACGGTAAAGCTGACAGCAATGGGGAAGTGAAGCTGGTGCTATTCGTGTACCTTGATGGGAGCGAGGAAGCGGTCCAGAATGCTAACGGCTAACACCAGGGTCTCTGGGTAGAGCTGCAGTCTGCGGTGGAGCTCCGTCAACCAGCGCACGGCCTCGTCCCGCTGGGCCGGGGAGACGTCTGTATCCTGCAGAAGGAGAGAGCAGCTGTTACTGAAGAGATCTATTTCCATGCTACCTGCAAGATATTCTCTGCAGCTGGTCCAGAACGCGGCGGTGCGTCTGGTCTTGGATCAGCCTAAAAGAACACGTCCCCCCTCTGTTCATTGAGCTCCTCTGGCTGCCCTTAGCCGCCTGCATCAGATCCAAGTCCCTGATGTTAGCTACAAAGAGCTTAATGGAACGGCTCCATCTACTTGAATGCTCTTGCAAAGGCTTCTGTCCCAACTGGGTCCCTCCGTTGGTCCCAGGATTGTCGTCTAGCAGCTCCTACACCACGCCTAAGACAATCCAAACTCTGTTCATGTGTCGTCCCACGATGGTGGAATGACCTACCGAGCGCTACCAGAACAGGGGCGTCCCTGTCTATCTTCAAGAAGCTCCTGAAAACCCAGCTCTTCAGAGAGCATCTCCTATCCCAGCACTTACCTTGTACTTCCCTCCCCCCTCTATCTCTGCACTTTATCTTTCTGCACTTCCTTCTATGCCTGCACCCTATCTCTGCTCTGTCCCCTCTGACAGAGTCGGACTCCTGGGTTCCTTCTATGGAGCTTATTGTTAGCTTATTGTTAGCTTTTTATAAAGCTGTTATATCTTCATTTATAAGTCTCTTTGGATAAAAGCGTCTGATAAATACAGAAACAGAAACATATTCTGCAGTGCATGTATCGACTTATTCAAATCTAGTTTCACTCGTACTTTGCGAGTGATCATGTGTGGATTTAACCCTTTAATGCATGCACATTTTTCTGTTTTTGGCTTTTAAATATGCTTTTGAAGCATATCGTTGATGATTTATGCAATTATGGGACTTTTTGAGTTGACTCCCACAAATTTAGAGGCGCTCCAGTTTAACCCTCCAGGCACTGGACTAACCCGCTATGCTGTGGCCAGAGTTGGTGAGCTGAGCACCAGCCTACATGGGGGGGGAGGACATGGCCGAGTGGAAGGACCATGATGTCGCCACCATGCGGGCTTACTTTGGACTCCTGTTGGTCAGCAGAATCCTGCGTTTTCACGACCGGTTGTCGGACCGCAGCGCCTACAGGGAGCAGAAATCTGGGATCTGTGGACCGTCCAGCTCCCTCTAACGTCCAATCCTGCTGTGGACATTTCTGTGGACAAGCAACTCGTGCCATAAGGGGGTCGCTGCAAATTCCAGCAGCCTCGTCTATTCTAGCACCATCACCTTCCCCATCCCCCCCAAACGCAGTGTGCGCTCTGCCCTGCACCTGCAAAAAAATGTGGACTATTTGCAGCTCTTTCCTCCCTCGAACTGTTCTGTCTGCTGTTGTTATTCAGCTCAGGTTCATTTATAGATCGCATCCTTGCTGTTTTTAGTTGTTATAATGAATAAGTTGAAATGTTACATGAGCAATAGGGTCTTTGTTAAAGGATTAAAACTAATTAATATTTGGCAGCTGTGATTAGAACCGATGCAGGTTTAAAAATTCAAATGAAAAGAACAAAAACATTTTGTGCAAAAGGAACATCGAGGTGAAGACAAAGCTTTGATCTGTGGCGTGTGAAGCACAAACATGACATCTGGGATCAGTAAAAGATTATGGTTCCAAAACCCACCAGCTTGTTAATGCACAGATGTCACAGTCAACAGTTCTGATCGCAGGAGTCTGGCTTAAAGACATCAAACGTCGGCTGAATGTTTACTTTAAGTGATTTCAGAGAAATGCTGGTTGGCAAATCTGCTTCCGAGTTACAGTTGATCCCTTTTTGACCACATCTGTGTTTTGATATCAGTAAAAATGACAGAGACCGGTTTATCCAACGCTCCGTTATGTTCATGGTTGACGGCCACTTATTCATTTATATTTGTAGGTGTAAGGAAGTGCAGATAAGCTTTTTGTGACCGTCTAACATGTCATTAGTTGTTTAGCTGAGGTTGTTTTAACCTTGTTTTAAGTAGGAGTCTGAAATGCATCAAAAGAAATGGCAGCATCTTCAAAAATCCTGTTTTCATCCTCTCAGTACTGAGTAAATGGTAAATGGACTGTACTTGTATAGTGCTTTTCTAGTCTAGCTGACCGCTCAATAGAGCTGCAACTATCGACTATTTTGATAGTCGAGTCGTCATCGATTATTGAAACGATTAATCGACGAATCGGTTAATTACTAATTAAAACTGAAAAAGCCATATTTTATCTTGACTTTTAACATTAACATTAATTGAAAATGCTAAAAAGAGTTCGGCTGTAATACACCAACAGTCAAATTAATACCAAAAAGTGAAAAATAATACAGCCTGGTTGTAACTTTGGACTGTGAAGCTGAATAAAACAGTTTTAATGTTAAAATCCAAGACAACTCCGCTTATTTATAGCTAGCAGGCTACGCTAACAAGCTAAATATCTTACCATGGCGAGGTCGGCTTTACAAAACTTTCAGCTAATCTATTTTTTCTGGGTGCTGAGGGTGAAATGCTCCCAGACCCTGGACACTTTTGGACAAGAGGACGATAATTCAGCCGCAGCCATTTCACTGTTTACACAGGTCATCTCCCGCTATTATTTACCGTAACGCGCATGCGTCTTTAAGCAGAGATAGGTTGGAAGTGAGATGACTCACTACGTACGAAAAATGATGTTCAGCTCGACAGCGTGAAAAAGACGTGTGATGACGTAACCGACAATTATCGACAATTAAATACGTCGGCGACTACATTCTTAATATTTTTCTGAGTCGGCACAGAGCTTAAATCACTGGATCAGCGAGTGTGACCAGGAGCACAGGCCAAAGGAAAGAGTGCAGCTGACCCTGTTAGCCAGCTTAACTGTAGCTTGACACTATTTGGAAGCTTAGTTTTTAAACTTCCAACCAGTTTGCACTCGTGGACAGAGGCACAAAACTCAGAAAAGGTTCAGTTACAGTTCAGGAATGTGTGGCATCCAGAGTAGTATGCTTTTTACTGAGTTCACTGCAACTCAAGCATACCACGCTGTCCCTGATCATGTGTCGCGTCTTTCTCAGAACCTTTCATCCAGATATGGGCAAAGCTTGGTCCCATCAGTCTGTCTGATGGTCAAGTTCAGAAATTCAAATGTTCCTTCCCATGGCTGCCAGAGGCCGGCCAACACTGCAACACCTGTAATGTGTTGGCAGCACAGAGGATCAAGATTTAAACGGCATCTAATGTTGTAGAACTCCGACTTGTTCATTTAAAAACAGAAACTATTCCATTCCTGAACATATACTAAGAAAACAAACTTAAATGACTTTAAAGCCATTTCAGATTGTTTTTTTTTCTGTAAATGTGAAGCGATGCAGGCTACTACTTCTATCCGACTCTTTTAGCCCCTGTTGCCAAAAATAAATACCGTATTTTTCGGGCTATAAGCTGCATTAAATTAAATTAAAACTCAGATAAATCAAACTTTATTCAACTCACTTGTACTTCGTAAGCATGTCTCTGAACAGGAGCCATTTTTGGGGCAGCGGGTACAGAAAATGAATGAATGCACCTTAATGTTGAAGCACAGATCGTATTATTCGTAACTACGGTGGCCCGTAATGCTCAATCCATCAAGCAGCGCAGCTTCGTAGCTCACCAAGGCCGAGCTAAAGCATTTCAACAGATTTTTGAGCGCCGTGTACCACATAAAATCGGTTCTAAGTCAGAAAGCACAACCAGAATTAATTCATACATTAATTTAACTGATTTTTGAGAAAATTAAAAGGATTTTAAGTGCGCCTTATGGTGTGAAAACTACGGTAAATAAAAGATAGCAGGCGCCACGAAAACCGAAACAAAAACGCTCTTCATGCAGAAGGCTTTAAAGAGTTCGTACAAAGGGCTGCAGGCAGCTCTCTGATCAGTAAAAGCTTTTCCTCTTTGCTCCGAACGCAGAATTACTGAGTGCAAAGTGCAGACCAAAGATGGAAAGACAGATCTACGAACATTTGGATACGAGTTGAGCTCTCGGAGAGTGGAAATTAGCTGCCAACACTGCAACCAACTGCCTTTTTTTATCTCTCCCACCAATTTTACATGTCTGCAAACAGGACTAAACTAACTCAAGTGTCATCATTTACTGCCTTTTATAAGTCACTGGCAGGACAAACATCAGACGTGGGTTTTTAGATGTACTTCAACTTGACACGGTTCGCCTTTATGCTGCATTCACGTGTGTTTGGACTCGTCTCTGTTTTATAATCCAGGCGTAACGAGGAGTCTGACTGCAGTTCATCAGGACGCCACTCAGCCCTCATCAGCAGTATATCATCTGCTCACAGCTGATGCCCGACATGCTGCACTGCATGTAAACACAGGCCGGAGAAACATCTGAGAAATTCAATGTATGCCATGTTATGTTACCATGGCTACCGCTGCTTTGCTCTCTGGTATCGGCTGACAAAAGGCTCCGTTTAGGGGGTGAAAGAACAACTCCACCCCTGAAGGCAAAGAAAAAGATTCAATCTGACGTTGGACAGGATGATCGGCAACCAGAAAGACACCAAACTGAGGAAACGTGACCAAAGAGTGCTGATCTGAGAGGAAAAAACGCCAACCAGACACAAAAAGAGCGATAAATTTAAGAAAAAAGGATACAATACGAATATTTAACAGAAATAAATCAAACTGAGCTGACAGCAAAGCTCAGTTGAACTTTGGCTCCTCAAAGCAAACAAAGTCAGAGGGCTTACCTCTGCTAAATCAATGGAAGCAGAACATCTGATAAGAGGAGGAAGGGATGAACGGAAAGCTTTAAAAACATGCCTGTGCATGGGTGAGTCCAGTTGGAGGTGAGATTAAACAACACCTGTGTGGGTGAGACCAGCTGAGCTGTGACTCACCTTCATGTCTGAGTTCAACAGACGACGGGTTTTATTTGGTCTTTGTTGACAGGACAAGTCGATCAACAGAAACCTGATCAGCTCTGAATAACGATTACAGATTTGAACTGAAAGGGATTCTTGAACAGTTACAGTCACGCCTCGGCTTACATTTTACACAACAGCTGAAGGCTCAATAACTCCTCTGGAGTCTCCTCTTAAATCCTGGGATTCGTGTTTCACAGAAGAAGAGAAGATTGAACACGAGGCGCTGAAGACGCCCAAAGCATCATTCAGTGGATCTACATGCTGAGATTAGCTGGAATACAGCTACAGTTGGGTTCTGCTCCTTATCTGAGGGTAATTATCCTTGGATATATGGCGGTGAATGAATGGAATCACTGGCACAAAGCATGTCATACCCCGGTACCATAGGTGGCGCTGTCCCCATTTCAGCTATCGCTAATAGAGCCACTTCCTGTTGACGTCTTCACCACCAACAGCAACAAACTCAGGCATTCAGAAAGATGGCGAACGCAGAGCGAGATGAAGCTGCGTCCCTCTCCATCTGGGATGAGCTGGTTATGGCACAGACGATGCACAACGGCGCCTTCTGAAATCAGCAAATTCCAAGAGTGACGCAAGTTTCTAAGAGTTTTAGTGAGATAAATGACTAAGGTCGTCTCCAAAATATTTAAAGGTTAATATAATAGATAAATAATTCTTAGATGATCACCAATTGCAGCGCAGCAACTGACTGATGATTTAAATGAAATAAACAAACACTTTAGAAAACAGGAACAAAAGCTCATTATTAACAAAATGGCCTCTTGTTCCAATCTTTATTCCAGTGAAGCTGAAGAAACCTTTGCTGTTTCATTTTTCATTAAATTGAATTTGTTTTTCTAAAAATCTTATTTAAGTTTTTATAAAAGATTAAATGTACGAGGAGGGCCAAATGGCAGTTTGAGTTACTACACAGTAAATGTAGTTGATTTGATCATTTTATTTAATTAAAATTCAAATTTAATTTAAATAATCTTACTTATCAGATAGTTAATTGAATTAATTGCGTAGCTTTATGTTTACACAAAGATATGAAGATGATTTTAAACTCTGAAATCAGAATATAGTTGTCGTCTGTTGGATCGAGTTTTCTCGGGGTCTTAATTCGATCCGATTTTAGTCAGTTTAAGGCGTCTACATGAGCTGAATAACTCAGTTTTATTGTAATTTAGCCATTAATCCGATCCGATTTTAGTCAGATTAAGGCGTCTCCATGAGCTGAATAACTCAGTCTTATTGTAATTTAGCCTTTAATCCGATCCGATGGCGCTCATGTAACCCCACGGACTGTTTCACATCTGACCTCTGACAGAAACTGGTTAACGTGCGCCGACTTCCCAACACAGCTGAACCGATCGCTTGGCAGAGGAGAAAGAGAGAGAGAGAGAGATCACTGCAGCAACTGGAAAACATGACAAGTTCTGCAGAAAACTGTGGAAAAATGTCCACAAAGTTTTTAACTCTCCTGGCAGAGGAGGATTCATGTGCTTTGTTTGGAGACGACTGCAGGGTGAAGCGTGTTAGTTTGCCTTGCTGATGTCAGAAGTCTGCACTGACCAGTCTAACCTCAACTCTCCTGGAGGTTAACTTCTGTCCTCATGGCTAATAACACAGAAAAAAACCCAACAAATCCCTGCTTTTCGGAAAGCTGCAGGTAAAAACTCTGTTTTATATTGTCTGCATTTACCAATATTGAGCTAAAGTCTTGTGCCACCCCGCGTTTCTTTAGATTTTTGCTTCCAATGACTTTTTCTTATCTTATAAAGTGGCCTCGAGCGACAGCTCTCTGAAGGTCTTTCAGAGTTTTGTTTGGACGTCAGCCTCCAATCCAAGGGATGAAACAGTGTCAACTCTGCACATAACAGAGCATTTTAAACTTTAAATTGTGTTTTTAGATACTTTGTTGCAAGCAGCCTGTGTCGTTTGTTCTCATTTCTTTTGTTGAATATAAAAAACAACACAGTTAGACAGACTAATAGTATTTTTGCACCAACAGGTGCATCGTCTACAGTGTGCTTTTAAAGAGGAAAAAGAAAAGTGGAGTAGACAAGTTCTGCAGCTTTCTGAAGCTCTTTCAGAGTTTTTCTTTGGACATTTTCTGCTTTTTCACTCATTTTCAGTCCTTGTACCTGAGCATTTTCAGTGTTTTTTCTTTGTTCAGCCACTTAACTCTGACCTATGAAGCCTTCAGGCAGAAAAAAGGCTCCTAACTCAAGGGATGAACCAGTGTTGTGTCGACACAGAACAGACAACTTAGCAAAGAAGCCATTTTAAACTGGATCTTTAGGCACTTTGTCACAAAGACACATCATTTGTTCCCATTTCTTTAGCTGCATCTATGAAAAACAGCAAAGAAAACACAGTTTGACAGACAGAAAATAGGATTTCTGCAGCTACAAGGTGATTCCCAAAGAGCTATTAGCTGAAAACTTGGCATATCTCAGCATGGTGTGCAGTGTGTCCTTAAAACATTTGAGGAAACTGGACAAGTGGAGGACAAAAGAAGAAGTGTCAGGCCTAAAAAACTATCTCCAGCAGATGAACAGGATCTGAAAGTGATGTCCTTAAGAAAGAGGAAAAAATCCAGCTGTGACCTGACAGGACCTGAGAGATGCATCTGGACCTTCAGCTGATCCATCTACTGTTGGCCCAAGCCTCATCAGAAATGGTCTCCATGGAAGGGTGGCTGTCAAGAAGCCGTTCTTAAGGAAGGGAAACAGGGAGAAAAGGCTGAGCTGTGCCAAATGACACAAGAAGTGGACTGAAAATCAGTGGCAGCAGGTCTTATGGAGGGATGAATCCTCCCCAGAGCCCGGACCTCAACATTATTGAAGCAGTGTGGGATCATCTGACAGAGAACGGAACAAAAGGCAGCCCACATCCAAAGAAGAGCTTTGGGATGTCCTTCAAGAAGCCTGGAGAACTATTCCTGAAGACTCCTTAAAGAAATGACAGAAAGCTTGTCTCAGAGGGTTCAGGCTGTGTTGGAGAATAAAGGAGCTCAGACCAGAGATTCACTTTAAAATGTACAAACATGACTTTTCGTTCAGATATAGTTTACGTTACAATAAATATCTGCATCCATCTCCAAGCAGTATGTAAACAAAAGAGGGGGAACTGAAGACCCTTGCACAGTACTGTAGTCCTCAGCACCTTCAGTACTCAACACAAAACGCACTGCTTTCATAACGGAAAACCAAAACCCAATCCCTCCTAACCCTGATGAACATGTTTTGGACCCGTTATACTCGTGTCTGATGTGAAAACGGCTTAAAATGGGACTGAAGCGTGTTTTGTTCAGCTCCTAAAAGGTAAATCTTCACCTGTGAGGAGGGCTTCTTTGGCACGTAGACCTTCCACATCTTGGCTTCCCTAGAGGCAGCCTTTTCTAGAAGAAAAGACAACCTCTGGTGTCCCCAGGGTTCGGTGAACTTCATTCTGTCCTCCCCTGGTCGAGCCTACCTCCTCACTGGATACAGCTACCTGTGTGGTGACACAGCATGTCAGCACATCACATCCGACTCATCTTCTTCATTAAACACAGGTGAGGTCAATCTGCATGGCTTATATAACCAAAGACCAGAGGATTTCAGTCATTTCAGTAGTAAACTATATCTCTGGATGGCTGGTCAGAGTAAACAAGACATTAAAGAGTTAAAGAGTCAATATTAATAGTTACAAATGGACAAAAATGATGGTACTGGATAGCTGCAATACTCAAAATGAACTCTGATTCCTAAACAAAGTCATAAAAGTATCATAAAGTGTTTATCTTGAGCTTTTATGAGTGTAAACAGTCACCGTTTATTTACTGACAAAGTGAAACCAACCCAACATCTCATTTTGACGGAAACCACCTTGAACATCTAAGGGAAAGTCCCTTTTTTACGGGAACTTTGCGGTCCTATAAAAGTCAGGTGTATTACCAAACACCTGACCGTGTTATGAAAAATGAACCAGGCTAATCTCTGGAACGGGGCTAATTTTAAGACTGAGCGTCTCTTCAGATTCGCTAAGCTAACGTGACGCTACGGATATATCTAACATTTTACAGGAAAACAGTTACTGAAAACATAGCTCAGTACTCTCTGTTATCATCAAATAAGGGGTGGGGACCGTAATGTTTAGTAAGACCAAGCTAATACACCACAGAGACATTTAAATGGCTGACTCAGATGCGGGAAGTAGACGGAGCCCGGAGTCTTACCTCCCCTGCGAAGCGGAGAAAACCACAGTTGGGTTTCATCCGGTCGACTCAATTCAAGGAAAAAGAAAGGGGGTTGAATTGAGTACCCGCACTCCGGTTTAGTCGTCCATTGTGGCTTCCATGGCGCAGATTGTTAGGGAAAAGGGATTATCAAAAAATATACAAAAATAAAAGAACGGAAGATAGACAGATACGTCTACTTCCGAGGAGGGGCCCTGGGGAAGAGAGGAAATAGTCCCCGCCCACCTCCAGGCAGAACGGGAGTGCAAAACAATCGCTCATATCCATTATATAGCATATTATGAAATTTATACTGAGAAAGATTACATTTAAAACAGACTCAGTTCCTTTTGTTTGTTTTTTTGGAAACAGTAAAAAAAAACAACGTATGTCAAAATGTATCTGCATGTATTCACATTTACTACACAGACGTACACATGTACAGTAATCAGTAAACATTATTTTAAGCAGGCTACTTAAAAAAAAAATATGTAGAGAGAGAAAAATTAAGCTTAATGTTGTGCTTGTTGAGGACAGTAGATATAAGACTGTCAGAAAGCACTACGTAATGTCAAAATCGCGTCACCATACTGTGTTTTCACGGGCCAATCAACGTATCCCATTTTGGGCGGACTATTTGAACGTCCCCAAATGCTGCTTGCTGATAGGCTAATAGAAACGTCAGTCAATCAGGGTCTTGTCTCATGTAACCTACATTCCGTATTTTCATTACACCGACAACTATCGACGAGTTTAGGCTCGATGGTCAATCTAAGGTCTCAGCGTTGATAATAGTGTTAGAAATAAAGTAAAAAAAGACACCGAAACATGAGCTGAAAGCTTTAATTCGGACCGTTAAACCCGAGAGCAGGCGATAGCTTCTCTTGGACCCAGGCCTGTGATTGGTTGCTACCGTGTGACACCGAAATGTGGGCGTGACCGTTCTGAACATCAACAAAAGAGAGAAAAAGAGAAAGAGGAAAGACGAAAGAAGACCAGAAGGAATAGACGATACAGCTGAAAGAAGAGAAGATATGTGGATATAGCTCGCAAAAACAGGTAAAGTAAACCTTTAAAATGTAATACAACTCTACTCAGATTGGACCGACTTAATTAACTCCATGAATTTACTGAATTAAAGTAGCATTTTTTAAAAATTATTATTATTACTACTACAGTCTTATTCAGAAATGGGAAGAATAGTAAAAATGGTGATAATTAATAGGGTGTTAACTCGGCTATAACACTGAAAAAGAAAAGTACTTTATGTATATTTTCAACTCCTACTTCTCAGGAATGTTTGAAATCCTACTGAAGCAAATTCTCTGGGTCCAATATCGAGAGATATTTGGTACAATTCCTCTAGTTTTCCTTCTTCTCACCGAGGTTATGAATAAAAACAGAAGTAGAAGTGTTTCACATCAGTTTGCACGTACACCTTCGGTCTGATAGCTCGAGCTTTTTCATCTTGGCTGCTGTTTTTCCTTTAATCGCAACTGCATTCAGCAGGTTAAATGACTTAAAGCGCACAGAATCAGTATCTGACACTAACACTGTGCTAATATCTTGCACTGTGAGGTGTTAAATTGGACATTTGCGTCGTACAGCATCATTTGTTTGTCTGATTCAAAGAGCATCCCCTCCCCCCACCCCGACCACAGAGGATTTAAACGTTAGCTGGGAGCTGTTACCGGTAGCTTCTTCGGTTACGGTTAAAAACAGCGTTAAAATGGAGCTTTTCGCTCGTCTGGTTCGTGTTTGGGGAGTTTTAGGTCGTTGCTTGACAAACAAAACCAGGAAAAAAAGCAGTTGTTTTTTCGGTCAGAGGACAGAGAAGGCGTCTACCAGAGGAAACCTGACACCGAAGCCCAGCTGAGGGAAGTGGGCTGGGCTTGGAGCTGTGGCCCCTGTCAGGGCTGAGAGCGACTGCAGGCCAGCCGAGTTAATAACGACTTACACGCTTAAAAAGTTGGGTTTTTACAGTTTACTTTTGCAGGAATTCATTTCTATCGTGAGCCCAAGTGGCTGTTTTGTTGTGTGGTTCCAAAGAGCGTCTTCTTGGTTTAAAAGTGATTATTTTTTATTATATTCTAACTGGAATATGCCAGCAATTAGTGAAGTTATAGCTTTAGCTACAGATGTGATGAAATGACTCAAAAAGGGCCAATAATCTCCAAGCAGATTGTCCTCTTTTTTTAATTTATTTTTGTTGCTTTCTCTGATTTACATTAAAAAAACAAAAGATTGATACTGAAAATACCACAAAAAGGATGATTATTTTTTATTATATTCTAACTGAAATATGCCAGCAATTAGTGAAGTTAAAGCTTTAGCTACAGATGTGATGAAATGACTCAAAAAGGGCCAATAATCTCCAAGCAGATTGTCCTCTTTCTTTATTTTTGTTGCTTTCTCTGATTTACATTAAAAAAAAACAAAAGGTTGATACTGAAAATACCACAAAAAGGAGAAAAAAAGATCAATTATGCATGTCGGTTATGGGTCCTCTGAGTGATATGTATGGTTTTAATTAATTCTAATGGGGGAATTGGAGGGAAAAACCCATCTTCTTCATTGCCAAAGTTCCTCTACTGGGCTCCATGACGGCATTTGTTGAAACGAGAACTGTATTGCACAACAAGTAAAGGAAGTGTGGTCTAAAATCCTGGAAAAAGAAACTGTCCAACAAAAGTGTGACGTGCTGATGCAAACCTGGGCTTTTCTTTTGTTGCAGTGATTTTACTGCGGAAAGAACCAAGATAACCTCCTCCAGTGTCATCTGAGACATGGATGCCGTCAAGCTGATGAAAGAGCTACGGGTGAATTATGAGCAGGAGGCTTATTTTCTTCCTAAAGAGACGGGGCTAAGCCTCATCGAATCCACAGTGCAGGTGAGGACCGGTGATTATATCCAACTGTGCTGTTTCAATCGCAGCTGAGAGTCACCGACTTTATTTTACTTTACAGGGCGACAGTCGAATCTCGGCCAAGTGCAGAGATGCCAAAGTGGAGGACCTGTGGAGTCTTACCAGCTTCTTTGGTTACAGCACACAGACCTTCGTCCTGGCTGTCAACCTGCTGGACAGATTCCTGGCCATGATGAGGGTACGAGAAGCTTTATTCACGTCTTAAAACACACAATTCTTTTCTTAAAGTGTTACTTACGCATCTCTCGTCGCCGCCCTCAGATCCAGCCGAAGCACCTGTCCTGCGTCAGCCTCAGCTGCCTCCACATGGCGGCCAAAGTGACGGAGGAGGAGTGCAACCTGACGCCCACCGACGAGCTCATCCGCATCGGACAGTGCAGGTTCACCGTGTCCGACCTCTGCCGCATGGAGAAGATCGTCGCGGAGAAGCTCGACTTCCAGTCCAAAGCCGTCACTGCCTTAACGTTTCTGCACCTGTACCACCAGATCGCACTTTCCCACTCCACTGACAGGTGAGGCGGCCATGTTTCAGACTGTCCTGCAACGTTTCAGAGCGATTAGTTCCCGTTAACATCTGTTAAAAACCTCCCTGCAGGTGCTTACTAACGCACAACCCATCAGGCATTTTACAGACTTTGCATTGAATAAATGCCGCTTGTTTTGATTGGCTGAGCCTCTTCTCTGCCCCGGCCTGTTTGCCACAGCAGCTAATGTAGGGCAGCAGTCACCGTCTGACTGAAGTGCAGCGATAAGATTTGCTGGCATCGACTCCTTGTGCTTATGTAACCCCGGTGTGTTATTTTCAATCTGCTCAGCTGCACTTTGGTTCAAAAATTCCCATAAAAGCAGTTGAATCTCCAAAGATGGTTGTTTTTCACGTCTTATTAAGCTTATTTTCATAGCTGATGTAACTGCGATGCACGGCGGGAGGTTGTGTGGTTAAACAACCCAACTGACGTGAGAAATAAGGTGGAAAATGAGCAGTTTGTTGAAGATGTGCTGAACCTGAGTGTGTGTGTGTGAACAGGAAGGAGACTCTGAGCCTGGAGAAGCTGGAGGCTCAGCTGAAAGCCTGTCTGTGCCGGATCTCCTTCTCTAAAGCAAAGGTACCGACCGTCAGGCTTGATTACAGCAGCTCAGTCGCTTAGAAATGAGATTTTTTTGTTATTTGACCTGCATAAAATCCACATTAATATCCCTCCATTGTCTTGTGTCCATCCAGCCGTCCGTGCTGGCCTTGTCTCTCCTGAGGCAGGAGATTGAGGCCATTCAGTCGGAGGACATGTTGGAGATAACCGATCACATCCAGACACACCTGAAGGTATGACGCAGTCTGCATAGCAGTTATTACACAACAGCTGCTCCGGGAAGGGAAACTAACAGGTTAAGAAACGCAGTGCCGTGGAAAAATGTTCCATAAGAGAGGCTCAACACTGTGATGAGCTGCAGGGAAAGACCTTTTAAAGGAAAGGAGAAACTAAAAGTATACTTTAGGAGTTGTCTCTTTCATCAGGTGACATTTACCTGGAACAGCTACAAATAAGAGATAATTTTCAGATGCACAGAAGCTCTGCTAACTTTAAACTCCAGCTGAGCTGACTGAAGTCTAAAGTTCAGGCATTACATGACCAGCTGATTGGGTTTCAGGACAGCTCTGAAGCTCCTTCAGCCTGGTTTCTCTTAACCTCCTAACCTAGAAAAGAAACCAGGTGTCCGTTTACAGTGGGAACCTTCAGGAAGTTCAGTAAGCAGTAATTGGATTGTTGTAAATGCACTGTGTGACGGGGGTCAAACGGCTTAACCGACCCGGCTCTGTGCTCGCTTTGGTTTCAGATTGCAGACTGCGAGCTGCTGCTGTGGAGCGAGCAGGTGGCCCGGTGTCTGTCGGACTACGCCTCGCCCGAATGTAGCAAGCCCGACCACAGGAGGCTGCAGTGGATCGTGTCGCGGCGCACCGCCCAGAACCTGCACAGCCACCGCAGCGTCCCCGAGCTGCCCACCATCCCAGAGGGCTGCTGGGACGAGAGCGAGAGGTCAGAGTGCAACTCACACCCAAACACAGCGCCTCCCTCCCCAGCTCAGGTTAAACAAGGTCCGCAGGTAGCTCTGGAGACTCGAATAGTCAGAAGCTGAAGGAAACAGACGCCACACTTAATCCTTTGTCTCTATGGCAACGCTACAATGTTCTGACCACTGCTGGGTCATGTCTGTGTGCAGATGTTGTTGTTAGATCAGCTGGAAACAGCTGTTTTCCTTCCAGACTGTGGGTTAAATGCTCTCAGCGTGTTCCCGAGGCTACGAGCAGTGGAGCAACACTCGGATTACATCAGTGCTGTAACACTGACACACTCAGGGCCTCTCCTATCTTCCATATGAGCCGAGCGTCAGTCACTGTTCACGCCCCTCTGATGCATACAGCCGTTACGTCACGCCTTTATGCAACACGCACGGCTTCATCTGAGGCGTGTGAAGAGATAAGAGGAACAAAACATGAACATTATGATCTTAACTTCCTGATCAACAACCAGCCGACTCTTTAAATACTTTCAGTCTGACGCCATCTGTTTGTGTTGAAGTTCAAGTCAGCTGATTGAAACTGTGACTGATCAGCTGATCGGTCTCAGGGAGAAGTTTTAAACAGCTGAACAGCTTTCCTTTATAAATATATGTAATAATAATAATATATGGGGCTGGATAGAGTAGTGGTATGATTGCCACCTTCCATGTGGGACATCTGGGTTCAAATCCCCTGAAAGGTATTACCTCCAGTAGGGGTCCTTGGGCAAGGCCCCCTTACTCTATCTGCCTATCTGTAAGTCGCTTTGGATAAAAGCTTCTGCTAAATGCATAAATATAACATAAAATATGTGAGAAACATGTTATAAAAACCTACACTGAGAACCAACCAATCTTCTGAGCCTCCACACAGTAAGAATCTTTAGATCTCTGCCAGCAAAAACAGATTTAGCTTCAAATGAGTTCAGTTAAAAAATCTTAACTGAAGCTCGACATGAATGGATTCACCAGGTGAAGCTGAAAAACAACTCAAAGACGCTTTGGATAAAAGCTTCTGCTAAATGCATAAACATAAACATAAATAAATACTTCCGGTGAGTTTTCATCTCAAAGTAAACTGAAGTTAGTCCAACATATCGAGGAGAATGATGTGAAGCATCATGGAAGGAGCCCTTTCATTCGGTCCTTCAGTAGCAGCAGCTGAGAGCGGTTTGACCTCGTTGTACTGACAACATTTGGTCTCTCCCTGCAGTGACGACTCCTGTGAAGACGTGATGAGTTCGGGGGAGGAGTCTCTGAGCAGCTCCCTGGGCAGCGACGCAGAAGGCCCCTTCTTCCCGCTGCACCTCCGTCGCCAAAAGCACCGCCAATACCTCCACGCCTGAAGCCGCTGCTGCCCGCCTCGACTTCTTCACCCGGCGTCTTTAATTTATTGATTTATTAATCTGCTGCCGGTGGAGAAGTGCACAACTGGCAGCTGAGCAGTGCTCCTGGTAGATTTGATAGATCTTTTTTGTAGTTTGTAGAGTCTTTTGGTGCATGATGAGATGTCACATTCCAGGCTACGAGCTTTTCTGGATCTGCAGAGATGTTTGGCAGATAAACTGTGGTCAGCGCTGGTCTTTTAGGTGCTGCAGACGCTGCTGTCTGCTTTCTCAGAAAATGGTTTCACAAGACCCTTTTGCCAAACTCTCTCGTGTTTATTTAATAGACTGTTATGGATCTGATTGTTTTGTATTCAGCATGAAGAGTTGAGCAGCAGCGGTTCTGTCATTTCAGTTTGTTAGAAGCAGAACTGGTTCCAGGAACCTGATGTGCTCAGAGCTGTGCGTTCTGATTGGATAACAGGCCTGAAAACTGCTGCTTTCCTTCTGTTGCAAAGTTTAATTTGCACTTTTTTCTGTTTTAATGGTTTTAATTGCAAGTGTTAAATGGTGGAACTGGAGGCTGAAGGAACACTTTTCCTTCAGAGTGTGTATTTGTGGATGTGTGTGTGCGTATGATGCCGGTTTCATTATAAAGTTGCCAATTGTACGATGTAGCTGAAAACAAACAAAAAAAAGATGTCGTATGGAACAAAAATAATGCTGAAAGAGTGTCAAAAAAATTACAAAACGTCAAAAATGTTCATACAAAAACATGTAAAACTGTAAATGATGTACAAAAAAATACCTGTTAATAGTTCTTTTTTGTAGATATTAAGTTATTTATTCCTTTTTTTGTCACAAACTGAAAAAAGAAAATCTTATAAAAACAAATGACTATTTTTTAAAAACTGTTGTCTTGGTTTCTGTCTTTTAGAAATAAATTTATCCCTTTTAAAGATGACGAAAACACACGGTTCGACACAAATGACGATATTTGTTTCAGCCAAGAACTCCCCCCTCAGATCTCTCACAGGAGTGACTTTGGGACCAAATTAAACCGGTTAAAGGGGATAGAAGACACCCTGGTCCATAAGGATGGGAACTGTTAATCATTTAGCCATTTTGGTTCCATTTCCCATGTCGATTCGGTTCCTTATCGAGTTGAAAATAGTACAAACAGCTTTGGTTGCAGTAAATTTCAACTGAATCATAAGCTGCATTCGGACACAGATGTTCTAAGAACCTCCCACCTCTAATTTTTAAACTTAAAAACACTTTGCTCAACTAAAATGCCACATTTTCATAAAACTGCTAAACTTACAATGATCGTGCCTATGCTGATGTGTTGTTTTTACTCTCAGTGTCAGAGTGAGGCTGTTGATTAGAGCAGGAAGACATTTATTCACATTATTGCACCAGTTCAACCAGCCTGACTGTCCATCAAAACAGGAGGACAAATAATAGTTGATAAAACATTTAGAACAGCCTCTTTCGTGTGTTTCTGGCACATTGATGTTACATTTAAAAATTTGTATAAAACTAATGTGAACATGTGAACATGTAGATTTCTACATAATGTGTTTATTCCCCCCACCGGGGAGACAGGGTACCCCCTGCAATGAAGCACCAATCGGACAGAGACCTTCTAAGAACTCAGTTCTAAGACCTGTCCTTCCCCAGAGGAACCGTTTCATTTTACATTCCCACATGAGTCGGGGGCCTCGACAGGGACTGATGTGACGCAGCCGTCTGCCACAGACGTGTTACTTTAGCACCACTCAGCAACAAAACAGAACCCGGGAAAAGCAAGGAGAGAAGGAAACAACAGCACCAAGAAGCTAACATGGAGAGCGAGGAGGCCACCGTGTTCATGGTCTGCATGGCGGTGATATTAATCATGGACGATCACATCAGGCGTCTAAGATGGAGGCTGGAAGAGCGCACAGCGAGAGTCAGGAGACGGAGAATCCAGCAGCGGGCGATACTTCTTCGTTTCATGGAGGAAAGAAGGAGAGCAGAGCGCCGCAGACAAAGGAGACGAAGTTTAACTTATTAAACAGGCGCCGGTTGGGTCCGTGTCGTATGAGGAAACATTTCAGACAAGGGGCGGAGCTACAGCCACCAAACACCTACGTCATGTTCCTGTGGAGCCCAGAAAAGACCCTGAAGGAGCTGAAATGGTTCCAGGAACTGAGGGCCGTGGTCCCTAGTTCCTGTATGTCCGAATGTCCCTATTCCTGAAAAGGTTCTAGGAACTGCAAAAGGTTCCTACAGTGGGAATGAGCCTCATGTGACATAAAATACAATCGCAATGATCAACTCTTCGAGAACTGGTTCTCTAGTCCCGTCCCAACTGGTCCAACAACCTTTGGGATCTTATTACCACCAGCAGCACCACCCAAATGGCTTCAAAAGCCTGTTTGTTAGATGAATTAAATTCTTTATTTATCCTAAAGGGAAATTCTAATAAACCCCGTTTGGTCCAAGCTGAAGGCTCAGTTCCTCCTTTTGTTTGTCGGCCTGCAGAAAGAGACCCAAAAACAACCAAAGCTCTTCATTTCTGCTCAGGTGGCTTCAGACTCGGTTCAGTGCTGCTGAAACCGGGGTCCAGATCACTTTGTAAGGAGCACCAAGGTTTTGTTTTGACTGGTTTTATTGATACGAGTTCAGTTCTGTTAGAAAAATAATCCACAGCAGTGAAAGAGGTCCATAAACACACCGACTTGTGTTTTAAACCAAATACTTCAGTCCAACAGCTTTAGAGAAAAGAAACGACTGAATGATGAAAATGATGATTACCTGAGAGATGCTGCTCAAATGAAGGAAATAAATAAATAAATGAAGTTTAAAGTTAAAAACTCCCTCTAATCATTAAGATTTTATTCAGGAGAACTTCTCTGAAATCAGCCAGCTGACAGGAACAGGATCATTAAATAAGAATCCCTTCATTCCTCACCTCTGGTAAACTCAACCTTTGACTAAACTGGAAAGCTTTCATCATGAGTTCAAGCTGCCAAATCAACTCAGACGGACACATATCAGCAAACAAAGACACGAGAAAGGAACACGCCACAGTCCTACCACGCCGGCCGCCGCGAATCCTCTTCAACCTCCGACTGTATTCAGAGACAGAAGTCGTCTCCTGATCCTTCTTCATCGAGCATCACTTCACCGTCCTCCTCGGTTCGATCCATCTTACAAATCCAGGAAGATAAATCCCAAACAATACAATCACAACGATCAAAATCCCATGCGAGACTTCTTCTTGGGCTGCGACGACTGCGAAGGTCCCGGCCGAGCCTGTGAACCCAGGGAGGGGGACAGCGTCTGAGAGAAACCACGGACCGTGGACAGAGCCCCCCGGGGAGTTTTCACGAGGACAGACTGGGAGCTGCGGAGCCCAGAGGACGAGGCCGCTGCAGGTGAATGTGGCGGGTCGGTCTGGGCTGGGTCCTCCTTGAAAGAGACACAGAGAGCCATAAAATTACAAACTTTAGTTTGTCTGTCAGCATTAAAATCATCCACTCAAATGTTGAAATGTCTTGTATTTACGGTTTAAAAGTAAGGGTGCAACGATTAGTCGATGTTGTCGACAAAAATCGATAACATAATTAGTCGCTGACAATTCAATTGTCGATAATTGTCGGTTATGTCATCATGTCTTTTTCACGCTGTCCAGCTGAACGTCATTTTTCGTATGGAGTGAGTCATCTCACTTCCCTCCTATCTCTGCTTAGAGACGCATGCGCATTACGGTAAATAATAGCGGAGATGAAACAGTGAAATGCTGCGGCTGAATGATCGTCCTCTTGTCCAAAAGTGTCCAGGGTCTGGGAGCATTTCACCTTCAACACCCAGAAAAAATAGATTAGCTGCAACATTTGAAGAGGAAGCAGGTTGGAGCTCTGGGAGACGCGGACTCACCATGGTAAGATATTTAGCTTGTTAGCGTAGCCTGCTAGCTATAAATAAGCGGAGTTGTCTTGGATTTTAACATTAAAGTGCAACATTAAAACTGTATTATTCAGCTTCACAGTCCTAAGTTACAACCAGGCTGTATTCTTTTTCACTTTTTGGTATTTATTTGACTGTTGGTGCATTACAGCCGCACTCTTAGCATTTTCAGTTCATGTTAAAAGTCAGGATAAAATATGGCTTGAATGTATCCGTTTTCAGTTTTAATTAGCAATTAACCGATTACTCGATTAATCGTTTCAATAATCGACAACTACTCGAAGTTAGTTGCAGCCCTAATTCAAAATAGCACAGTTTGCCTGCTCGTTGTTCATCATTTGAGTGAAGAGGGAGCGACAAGCTGCCGACTGAGCTGACAGCAAAATGATGAACGGCAGCATTTTAATGGCTCCCACCTGCTGGGTCATCTGTGCGTGTTACGTTTCAATAAGTTCGGTTTGGAGCGTTCAGCCTGGCTGTAAAACATCTGTTTAATCAACACTGGTGCCACACGCCCTGAAACCAGGTGTGAGAGATGTTCACACCTGGTTTCAGCTGACGTGTCACAGCCAATCACAGCGAGGAGCAGGTGTGTTGACAACAGAAACAGCGTGTGAGTGTTGTTTTTTAAAGCTGGAGAAGTAACTGCTCCCTGCGTTCACTCCCCAAACGGGACAGATGTGAGTTTAGGACCAACATCTGGAGCACTTCAGTCTTACCTGTGCTGTAAACAGAGAGCCGAGGTGGTCCTCCGCAGGCCGTTTGGTCCTCCTCTGACTGGCTGTTGTGGCCCCAGGGCTTTGCGCCTGGGACGGCGGGAGGGTATGGCGCCCGTTGGGCGTCTGCGGCTCGCTTCTTTTGTACGTTCGCGGCGTGCTGGCTGGGCTGGGAGCTGGAGAGTCGGACTGAACGGTGGAAGGTGTCGCTGTTCTTCGATTCTCATGCTTTAAACTACTCTCCAGCTGGGACAGCACCCCGCCGCCGTCTGTGTCTGACCACGCCCCTTGACTTGTTGCAGAGGACCACCCCGTGGAACTGGAGAAATCGTCCAGCGCTGACTGGTAGCTGACAGACGAGGTGAAGCTCCCGCTCAGCTCCAACCGCTGGCCGGCGGCTCTCTTGGCCTCCTTCTGCCGCCTCCTCCTCCTCCTCAGATCCTCCAGCTTACTCTGGTGGTTCAAGCCCAGCTGCTCCTCCCACCACTCCAGCCACGCCTTCTCGCCCTGCCAGGACAGCGTCAGCCGCTGGCTCAGAGGGTCCGTCCAGGCGTCTGTGTCCACCGGGTGAGGCACCGGCTCCACGCCTGCAGCCCCGGCTGAGGCGGCGCCGTTAACCAGCAGCGAGCGTTTGGACATGCATGACTTCAGGGCTCGCCTCAGGTTTTCCACGCTCTCCTCCTCTGAAGCAGCTCGTTCATCACGGTGAGACAGACGCAGCAGGCCTTTGCTTCTGATGGTGAAATGCTGAAGGCTGCGGGGCTTCTTCTCACTACTTTTCCGTATTAGTATCTGAAGCCAACGCTTCCACGCCGCCGAGGTGTTTTTGCTGAGCTTCACTGCAGTTTGCTGCTGAGAGCGACACTCATCTGCTGCCACATCTCCATCTTTCATGCCTGCATCCAATCGCCTCCTGCTCTCCGCCTCTGAACCCGCAGAGGAAGAAACGGCGGATCTGCTCAGCCGTGGTTGTTCTTTTTCTGGCGTCTCGACACCAATCGTCGCCTCCTGAGTCGGCCCGATCGCGTCCTCGCAGCCCGGCGTGTCCGATGCAACCAGCTGAGCCTCTGGTGGAGGCTGCTCTGCGGCTTTTCTCTGCACAAAGAGCTTTTTGGCTCGTTGGTTCTCTGCAGCTGGACCTCCAGATGTGTCCCGGTCCGGCAGCTTGTGCTCCAGGATCTGGTAGAAAATGTCTCCTGCCTCTGTAAGCTGTAAGATGCACATGGACTCTCCACTGCTGGCTCCTCTTCCTGCTTTCCTCTGGATACACGTCACACCTGACAACACATGCAAAAAACTGTGAATGCAGTGAGCTGATTGGTAACAGCAGGAAAGCCAAAAGCTTTTTGGTTCTGTGTCTCCGTTTTCAGTGACAGGAAACAGTTTATAACTGACAGAAGTTAACTTCTGACTGGTTTGTAGACCAGTGATGAGGTCACTCTGGATGACATCACCTCGGTTTCCGGGGAAACCAGGTTCCAGGGAACCTCGAAGGTTATTTTTGACTTGGGTAGAAAAAAAAAGTCTTGGATCATCATCTATCACTTAAATAATGTCGTCAGGTTGTTCTGAAATGTCTTTAGAGGGAATCCAGCTGATCTGAAACCCTGCAGCCAGAGTTCTGCTGAGAACTAACAGCAGAGATCATGTTTCTCCAGTTTTAGCTTCTCTTCATTGGCTCCCTGTTAAATTCAGAATAGAATTTAATATTCTTCTCCTCACATATAAAGCTCTTAATGACCGAGCTCCATCATATCTTAAAGATCTCACAGTTGGATATTTCCCCAACAGAGCACTTTGCTCTCAGGCTGCAGGTTTCCTTGTGGTTCCCAGAGTTTCTAAAAGCAGAATGGGAGGCAGAGCCTTCAGTTATCAGGCCCCTAAAAGCAGAATGGGAGGCAGAGCCTTCAGTTATCAGGCCCCTAAAAGCAGAATGGGAGGCAGAGCCTTCAGTTATCAGGCCCCTCTCTGTGGAACCAGCTGCCAGTTTGGCTTCAGGAAGCAGACACCCTCTCTACCTTTAAGATCAGGCTGAAACTTTCCTTTCTGATAAAGCTTATAGTTAGGGATGGCTCAGGTGAGCTAAAGCAGTCATTAACTTCTCAGCTACAAAAAGATCTGAACAAAAAACCCTGAATCTTTAATCTAAAAAGGACTTATTTACATTAAATAGACAGAATTTCACAATAATAATGTATTAAATGACAACAGGAAAGGCGTAATGTGGACAGAATTATTGAAACTACAGCTTCCTTTCACCCTCTTCCAGCGTTTCAGCCCATTGTTGAGTTCTCTGGTGGGTAAACGTTCCCTTCTGGGTAATTCTCACTGCTTTTACTTAGTTTGCAGACAGTTTGCTGCTTTAAAATCCATCAGACTAGACTCAAACGTGCTCCACATTTTACATTTTGTCTTCTAAAAACATGATCTGGATCCTCAATAAGGCTGCTGTTGCATTTCTTTGGCAGAAACAGACCCATTAAGCCCATTAAAACCGCTCTGCTCCAATAAAATCAAATCCTGACTTCATAACTGCAGTGTCCAATTAGACCATCGTGTGGCTCTGAGCTGTGCACGTGAATGTACCGACTGTGCACGTGTCCACTGTTACCTGCAGCAGGCGCAGACAGTCTGTTGGTGGTGGTGTCCAGCCGGTGAGGGATCTGAACCGGGAGATGTTTCAGACTGCCTTTAGGTGTGAGAAGAGCCTGAGGAGGACCTCGACTGAAACAGGGCTGCAGTCTGCCGCCTGAACCACAAGGAAGGGGTGTTACAGATTATTAAAGGGGAACTCCGGTGTTTTTAAACCTTATTTCTGGCATGAAATACGTTCATCTGCTCACTGAGAACAGTTTGGTGAAAGTCGGCGTCCTTCAGAAGATATTTAGATAACTGGAGATCCATATAACGGAGTGAACGGGGCTTAGAGGATGCAGCCTCTAAATAAGGCATTATCTGTCTTTATTTCACCAATACTTTAAGAAGAATGAATGAATGAACGTGTGCTATAGCTCTGTTAGCTCATAGCTGCTGTTATGTGGCTACTTGCAGCTATAGGAGAGCTAACGGAGGGATTTCTACACAGGCACTCTACTGGGACCACTTCATCCACACGCCCCCCTGCAGCACAGCTTATTCACTCCGTGCTCTGTGACAGTCGGCTAACTTCACACAGAGTTTGCTGCTGATAGTTTTGTGCAACATGGCAGGATATTTATCAGATTTTGACGACGTGGACGACGACTTTGAGTAAGATGGACGTTCTTACCGGAGTGAATAAACTGTGCTGCAGCGGCGGGCATCGATGATGTCATCCCAGTAGACAAAAGCCCTCTATAAGCCCCCCGATAGCCGCCAATAACAACAACACAGCAGCTATGAGCTAACAGAGCTATAGCACACGTTCATTCATTCATTCTTCCCTAAAGTATTGGTGAAATAAAGACAGATAATGCCTTATTTAGAGGCTGCATCCTCTAAGCCCCGTTCACTCCGTTATATGGATCTCCAGTTATCTAAATATCTTCCGAAGGACGCTGACTTTCACCAAACTGTTCTCAGTGAGCAGATGAACGTATTTCATGCCAGAAATAAGGTTTAAAAATACCGGAGGTCCCCTTTAACAGAAAACTAAGAGCTCTTACAGGTGGACCAGGCCCAATACCTTAGAAGTAAGTTAGAATCTAAATTCATCAAACTCCGCCCACGTCCTCTTTCCACTGACCTGAGTACTGAAGCAGGGTGACTTCCTGAGACCTGTGGGAGCCCAGCAGGACCTTATCGGTCCTCGTTTCGCCCGCCGCTGCATCCGAGCCCGGGATCATGTGAGCAAAAACGGGCGGAGACTGCATCATGTGATCGCACTTGAGCATTGGAACACAGGGGAAACGCTCGTCCATGATGTAGGCCGAGTACTGGAGGACAAACAGATGGTGGGAGCTGTGACATCACCCGCCTAAAACTACGACTTTCAACCAAATCTCCGTGTTTTAAGCACCTGCGTGGTGACGAGGTGATGGAAGGCGTGAATATCTCCCAGATATCGGGTCAGGATGAGTCTCTCCCCCCTCCGGCACTCCGAGGAGCTGCTGATCCGAAACAGCGTGTGACCAGAGCACGGACTCACCTGCAGGCGACAGGAAGTCAGCAAAGATCAAGACCACCTGACGTTTCTGGGTAATAAAACATCCCGTTTTACTCACCCTCATGTCTGTGAGCTCCACTCCGGTCCGGTCCGCGTACAGCATCACCCTCGGGTGAGCAGAGAACTCGCACCATCTCCATGGCGACTTGGCATTGAAGTACAGGTTGCTGTGCTCCAGCCGGACCTTCTGCATCCTGATTGGGAAGAAGAAGCTTTTTATCTCAGCTGCTAATTAAACTTCCTGTAAGTCAGCAGAAGGACTTCCTCACCCTTTTCCCACAGTCCACAGGTTTGCGGCGCCGCTCTCACTCGCCACCAGAACTTCACCCAAAACATGAGGACTGAAACCAGGAAGCAGAGCATATTAGCGCAGCATGTTTTCCTCAGATGGGAACTTTCCTCCCGTTCTTTAACCAGGTCCGGTTCCCTGAGAACCGGACCTGAGATGTAAGATATTTTCCTAACAGAGCACTTTGCTCTCAGGCTGCAGGTTTCCTTGTGGTTCCCAGAGTTTCTAAAAGCAGAATGGGAGGCAGAGCCTTCAGTTATCAGGCCCCTAAAAGCAGAACAGGAGGCAGAGCCTTCAGTTATCAGGCCCCTAAAAGCAGAATGGGAGGCAGAGCCTTCAGTTATCAGGCCCCTAAAAGCAGAATGGGAGGCAGAGCCTTCAGTTATCAGGCCCCTAAAAGCAGAATGGGAGGCAGAGCCTTCAGTTATCAGGCCCCTAAAAGCAGAATGGGAGGCAGAGCCTTCAGTTATCAGGCCCCTAAAAGCAGAATGGGAGGCAGAGCCTTCAGTTATCAGGCCCCTAAAAGCAGAATGGGAGGCAGAGCCTTCAGTTATCAGGCCCCTAAAAGCAGAATGGGAGGCAGAGCCTTCAGTTATCAGGCCCCTAAAAGCAGAATGGGAGGCAGAGCCTTCAGTTATCAGGCCCCTAAAAGCAGAATGGGAGGCAGAGCCTTCAGTTATCAGGCCCCTAAAAGCAGAATGGGAGGCAGAGCCTTCAGTTATCAGGCCCCTCTCTGTGGAACCAGCTGCCAGTTTGGCTTCAGGAAGCAGACACCCTCTCTACCTTTAAGATCAGGCTGAAACTTTCCTTTCTGATAAAGCTTATAGTTAGGGATGGCTCAGGTGAGCCTGAAACATCCCATAGTTCTGCTGCTATAGGCCCAGCCTGCTGGGGGACCTCATCTGTCACACCTTTCCTCACTTTGCTCTTTTTCCTCCTGTTTAATTTCTCAAATGATTTTATGTCCATGTGACATTATTGTGGTCATTAACTTGTGTTTCCCTGTTCCAGCAGGTATCCTTTGAATGGCGTTATGGTGTTTTTCCCCCCTCTTTTCCCTCTTTTCTGTCTTCTCAAACCCCAGCTGGTCGAGGCGGATGGACACCCTTCCTGGTTCTGGTTCTGCCAGAGGTTTCTTCCTGGGTCTGGTTCTGCCAGAGGTTTCTTCCTGAGTCTGGTTCTGCCAGAGGTTTCTTCCTGGTTCTGTCAGAGGTTTCTTCCTGGTTCTGGTTCTGCCAGAGGTTTCTTCCTGGGTCTGGTTCTGCCAGAGGTTTCTTCCTGGTTCTGGTTCTGCCAGAGGTTTCTTCCTGAGTCTGGTTCTGCCAGAGGTTTCTTCCTGGTTCTGGTTCTTCCAGAGGTTTCTTCCTGGTTCTGCCAGAGGTTTCTTCCTGGTTCTGGTTCTGCCAGAGGTTTCTTCCTGGTTCTGGTTCTGCCAGAGGTTTCTTCCTGGTTCTGGTTCTGCCAGAGGTTTCTTCCTGGTTCTGGTTCTGCCAGAGGTTTCTTCCTGGTTCTGCCAGAGGTTTCTTCCTGGTTCTGGTTCTGCCAGAGGTTTCTTCCTGTTAAAGGGAGTCGTTCCTTTCCACAGTCCCTCAGGCTCAGGACGGGAGATTGGACTGAAGACAAGTTTCGGTCCAATCTGTTGGTTTCCTTAGCTACGATATTATTTTTGAATTGGCTCCATATGAATTAATTGGATTATGATTACAATGAATTGAATTCCAATTGGCTTGAATTGGACTTTATTACTTAAGTGCCTTGAGATGATATTTGTTGTAATCTGGCGCTTTATAAATAAAGTTGAACTGAACTGAACTCCTCCTGGGGGTCACTCACCTGACGGAGACGCAGGTCGTAACCTCGCCGCTGTTGATCACCTGCAGCAGACGCGGTTCCCGTCTTTCACTGAACCTCCAAACGCCGCAGAAGTGATCCGACCGCACCGCCACACAACCTGCAAACGGCACCGTTAAAAGCCAACCCGGCGTGGAGAAGTCCCTGAATCCTTTTTAACATCCCGCCTTCTTACAGTCGTCGAAGAGTGCGGAGCAGCTGATCTGTCTGACGGGGGCTTTGAGCTGGAAGCTGACCGGGTCGCTGCTGCTGGCCTCCACGCAGGAAGAAGTCCTGCTGTGCTGCTGCAGTGCCACCTTGTGGAAGTCTGAGGTACTGCGTTAAGAATTAGAACGAGCAGGAACAGAGCAGCAGAGATGAGCCTCTGCTTCATATGACAGTGTGTGGCTGCTATCTGTTATACAACCCATGTTTACTCATTTGTTGTGAATTATTTAAGACATAACTGAACTATTTCAGCACAAAACATTCAAACTGGTAGGACAGAGATTTCGGGGTCTAAAAAAACCTAAAACTTCAGTGTTTGACGTGATCTGCAGGATACAGAGGCGGTCCAGTCCCTGCCCTCCAGGATAGAGGAGGCAGCCGTGCTGAGAGGTGCTGCCCCCGCCCTCTGAGAATGGGACGAAAGCTAGAGCGCCCCCGGTGGCTGCTTCACAGAACTGCACGCGGTCCCTCTGCTCCTGCAGCTCCTTGTACAGCAGCGAGCTCAGGAGCTCCGTGGGGATGTCCGGCACCACGCTCGACAGCAGGCTGCAGTACCGGGTCATGGTTGTGGAGCGGTACACCTGCTGGCATCTGGGAGGAAAGCACGACACAGTGAGACGAAACACAAAGCCCACGGATGCTGTTCAGCAAAGCTGGCCACAGAATGCTCGCCTCACACATTCAGCTTCAGCACATCCAGGTGGTTTTTTATCCTCCACATGCTGACAGAATCCTGCCGATGTCTCTGAAAGAGAAACATTTATTCATTTGATGCTTCTGGTCAACTTCTTATTCATCATCCAATGAAATCCCTGCGGCCGAACTCACCTCCTTCCTCTTTCCAAACTGGAAGTTGAAGTTTTCACCCAGAATGTCACTCATGCTCCCAAAGGCGTCTTGGCAGTGATCTGTGAAGAAGTTCTGCAGCTAAATACAGAACGGCAGCCAGAGAAGAGGTGAGTGGCTGCAGAGCTCCGCTGATGTGACCGTTATACGAACAAAAGGCACGAAGTAAACCAGACCGTACTAAAAAAAATTATATCCGTCTTAAATCTGAGACTTTTAATGAATTGAAACATTTCCTCACATGTTTTGTGGCATCCAGTGGATCTGGAGGCTGCAAATGTCCAAGGAAAGCTGGAAAATAAATACATTTAAGCACATATAAAATCAACTAAACATCAAATATACAGGAAAAGACATTCAGCAGATGTATTCAGGAGGAATATTAACCCCTAACCCCTCTGGAGCCTCTTTTTTTCTCCTCCAAACAGCACATTTGGAGTTATTTGTAGGCTGGGAAATCATTGTGGAGTCAGTAAGAGTAAACTGTGTGCTCTGAAAGTTACGTGATCAGCTAGGTGAGAAAGAAAGTGATCTTGCTTCAAATTAAGGGTGCAACGATTAGTCAAGTTGTCGACAAAAATCGATAACATAATTAGTCGCAGACGTATTTAAATGTTGATAATTGTCGGTTACGTCATCACACGTCTTTTTCACGCTGTCGAGCTGAACATCATTTTTCGTACGGAGTGAGTCATCACACTTCCAACCTATCTCTGCTTAAGAGACGCATGCGCGTTACGGTAAATAATAGCGGGAGATGACCTGTAGAAACAGTGAAATGGCTGCGGCTGAATTATCGTCCTCTTGTCCAAAAGTGTCCAGGGTCTGGGAGCATTTCAGCCTCAACACCCAGAAAAAAAAAAGATTACCTGCAAGTTTTGTAAAGCCGAGCTCACGTATCACGGGAGCACGTCTGTCATGCACGAGCATTTGAAGAGGAAGCAGGTCGGAGCTTTGGGAGACTCGCCATGGTAAGATATTTAGCTTGTTAGCGTAGCCTGCTAGCTATCAATAAGCGGAGTTGTCTTGGATTTTAACATTAAAACTGTATTATTCAGCTTCAGTCCAAAGTTACAACCAGGTTGTATTCTTTTTGACTTTTTGGTATTAATTTGACTGTTGGTGCATTACAGCCGCACTCTTAGCATTTTCAGTTAATGTTAAAAGTCAAGATGAAATATGGCTTGAATGTATCCTTTTTCAGTTTTAGATCGTTTTAATTATTAATTAACCGATTACTCGATTAATCGTTTCAATAATCGATGACTAATCGACTATCAAAATAGTCGTTAGTTGCAGCCCTATTAGCTACAGCTAACAGGTAGCTACAGCTGCAGCTACAGCAGCCGAAGCACTGCTGAACCACAGCAGACACATGCTATTATTGAGCTATATCACACTTTCTTTCCTCTTCTGATGCTGTCAGAGGAGTTCAGTGTCTTAGAAAGCAAACTGGGTGTGAACACAAAGTCTCACGAACAGTTCAGAGGGCTTTTCTTTTCTGTTGAAGCCCTCGGATCACGATTGTTTGACCAGACTGTGGTTAGATCGTGTCATCGCAGGATGCTGTAAGCTGATGTTTCAGTGAATTCAGTAGTTTGACACTTTTATATTATCTTATTAAATTCTGCTGTATTTCATTGCGTTTACTGTTATTTTATTGTTTTGTACTTATTATTTTCTTTGACCCTGTGTCTGAAACAAAACCGGCAGGAGACTCACCAGTTTTGGGAGACAGGAGTGGGACGGGCACGGGCTCCGTGTGACACCAAGTCTCCCCTCGAGCTTCGTGTCTGGACATAATTTTCCAGCTGGAGAGGGGACCGGGGCCTCCCTGAAACCACAAAATACACCAAACAGTAACCAAATCTGACAAATACAGGCAACCCTAAGCTGTGAACACCCGCAAACAGTAAAACTGTAACTTCAGCAGGATCTTGACCGGATTATAAGACACTGAGCGTTGTTTTTCAGCCAAAGTCAGATGCTGCAGCAGCGGTTAATGCAAGCTGGTGAACAGAAAACTGGCTGTAATAATAGTAAAATGTGATGTTGTGTTCTGAACCCATTTGTAAACACCAGATCATACTTTTTGGAGTTTCTTTAAAACGGGTTTTCTTCTTAGTCTGAATTCATTATAGGCTTTGGGCCACGTGTTGGGTTTTTTTAAGTCCCCACAGCACGAGTAAAATAAGGAGAAGCATGAAAACTTAATGACAAAATGTACTCATGGCAAGCCACTTTGACATAGGACAGCACAATTGAGACTTTTAATCGACTCACACCCATTATAATGTATAACTGGTCCTGCATTGAACTCCCAGCTCACCCACCTGCGGTGTTACACTGTCATAACAGCCCCAGGACCCGGCGGAGTGTTTAAGGACCAAGTCCGGTGGTCCGTGGTCATAAAACGACGGGAAAAGTTGATGAGGAAACTGGTAATCCATCCTTAACGTATTATGGTAACTGTGAACAGCTCAAATAAGCGTCGCTTTTCCCGAGCTCCCTGTGTGGGAACAAGTCTGGGCATGTTTCACAGCTGAGCTAACGTTAGCTCGCAGCCCAAATCGCTTAGCTAGCACGAGTAGAAACGACTTTCCTCCAAAAAACATCGTGGCACGCGTTTAGTAACGCTCGTATGTCCACATTGCTACAGTGTCAGCAACCCCCACCAAAAAGAAACCAAAATGTGGTTATCTGAAGCCTCGCTGAATAACCAAACACGTGTTTCAGCTTCATCGTTAAACGGAAGTGACGTTCTAAAACAACACCGGTAACTTCCGGTGTTTTTCTTCGCTAAGTGACAGTGACCACAGATATGTTATTGATTTTCCTTTCTGTTCACGTCATTCCAACGACTTGTATGAGTTTATTACAGAATAACACATTCTTCAATCATTGGAAAACATTTGGCTTTGGATTTTTTTTGTAAACCCATTAAAACTTAATACTCTAATGGCAATAGTTCTATCAAAATTAGATAGATTTCACGTGAAAAAAAGTCCCTTCCCACCAAATTTATTTTTACTCTTTACCCAAATTGCTAATCTTGCAACTCATATTTCTAACAGTGCTGAGGAATCATTACAGCTGGTAAGGAGCCACCGTTTGTCTAATGAATGCAATCCAAAGTCCTGCTGCTCTCGCTGTGATTCATCACCTCTCTGAAGCCTCTGTTTATGCCCACGTCTAAAAATCAGTTAGCAATTAAATACTGCACAACAAATGCTATCTGTAACATTCCTGTTGAACAAGAAGTCACATAATTAGGACTTTTACAAAGACCAAAAGGTAAGATCTTCTTCAAATTTGATTCCAGTTATACAGAAAACTAAAAAAACAACAACCAGTGGCTGCAAAGGGATTCATCTCTGAAAGGCCTTTGTTTTATATTTACAATTGTATTCGTAATGTTGGCAAACTAAAAATCTGTCACTTTCCTTTGACAGTTGGGTTCAAAGTGGGATTCTAATGGTGGGTCAGCTGGTTAACAGAGACGGACGATTACTCACTTACAATGACTTCCTTTCACTGTGTAATTTTCCAGTCACTCCCAAAGAATTCTCAACAGTACAATCCAATTTAGGGTCGCAAGCGAGGCTGGAGCCTATCCCAGCTGTCTTTGGGCGAGAGGCTGACTACACCCTGGACAAGTCGCCAGTCCATGACAGGGCCACACAAGAGACAAATGAGACAAACAACCACACTCACTCCTAAGGACAATTTAGAGTCACCAACTGAATCTGTGCGGCTATCGGGGGCCTTATAGAGGCTTTCTACACACTCGTCTACTGGGATGACGTCATCGACGCCCGCCGCCGCAGCACAGCTCATTTACTCCGGTAAGGAAGTAAGGACGTCTGCCAATAACAACAACACAGCAGCTATGAGCTAACAGAGCTATAGCACACGTTCATTCATTCATTCTTCTTAAAGTATTGGTGAAATAAAGACAGATAATGCCTTATTTAGAGGCTGCATCCTCTAAGCCCCGTTCACTCCGTTATATGGATCTCCAGTTATCTAAATATCTTCTGAAGGACGCCGACTTTCACCAAACTGTTCTCAGTGAGCAGATGAACGTATTTCATGCCAGAAATAAGGTCCAGGTTTAAAAATACCAGAGTTCCCCTTTAACCTGACAGCATGTTTTTGAACGGTGGGAGGAAGCCGGAGTACCAGGAGAGAACCCGCAAACATGTAAACTACGCAGAAAGAACCAGCCGGGATTCGAACCAGGAACCCTCCTGCTGTGAGGCAGCAACCTGGTAACAGCAATGAGAAACTACAGTGTGCAGTTTGTGTCAAAAGGATGTCGTCTCTCTTCCATATTCCATCATTGAAGTGTGGATGATCCCTTACAAATATTTAATTGTAAAAAAGGTGACAGAGGTTTCGATTCAAAGCCAATCGCTTCATGTTGAAATGTAAAAGTAATATGAATATTAATAGCATCTTCTGTGGTGATCATCCAGAATCTGTGACACATCTTTTTTGGTGTTTTCACATTTTGAAAAGAACTCAGCAGATTTATTACCGACCGTATCTTTTCATTACGATGGGAAAATGTTTTATTCTGTTCTTCTTTGTAATAAACATTTTAATTCTGTTAGCTACATTTTTCATTCATATCTAAATTTGTCAGAGAAATACCATTTTTCATTGTATTTTTATTTTATTGAAGATATGAAACAATATATACTATCAATATCAGACTCAACTAATAAAAAACATCTGTTCGTGTGTTGTATCCCTGAGATGTGCCTTATTTCTGACCTGGGCCTCTTTAAATCTGGGCTAAAAACCTGGCTTACATGGCTTTTAATACCCAGTAGTAGGGTGACACTTTTATATTATCTTATTCAATTTTGCTGCATTTTGTTGTTTTTTACTTATTCTTTTCTTTATTTATTATCTGCTGAAAAGCACTTTGGTAACGAAATGGATTGTTGTAAAGGGCTGTAGAAATAAATTACATTTACATTTGTAAACTGAAACACACACACTAAAATATTTAATTGGAAGTAATGATGATCTGCTCTTAATTTAGCCCCGAGGATTTAAAAACGTTAAACCGTTAAAAACCGTTTAAAAAAAAAAAACAAAGATTCATCAACGTTAGAGACAAACACGCGCTTCTGCGCGCGCACATCATACCTCAAGTGAAAACTTTCAAATAATTAGATCGTATTGTTTTACGTATTAATAAGAATGCGTTTAAAACGAATTGAAACGTATTTTTCTTTAAATTATCATTAGTACGGAACCACACTGAAAGTCGTGACGCTCGGAAGCTTTTTTTGACCGGATGTGCCTGTTAGTTGTCGCGTAATCAGCTGACCGAACAGATCGGTTTTTGTCGGTGGGACGAGCAAGCCAAAGAAGCCGAGGGGAGCTGTTACTTCTGTTTTAATCTTTGACAGGAGGCAACGTTTGTCAGCAATCCTCTGTCAAACGGAGATGTTCCAGTAGAACTGCTGCTTCTGGTAGGTCCGAGCAGTTTTGTCCCCAGTGTTTTGGTTCCGTTAGCCGCGTTGCTAACCCGGAAGTCCCGCTATTGCAGGTGTAATTTAGCCTTAGCGCTTCACAGATCACTGCACCGCTAATATGTCCTCTACGGTCCTGTTATCAGTGACAGATAAACGTTGGTTTAAACACCCACAGTATTCATCACTGCTGGCTTTGTCCTTCTGTCAGTCAGCTGCCTGCTTTCGATCAGACAACGATTTCAATGTGTCCATTTTTCACTCTTACATTTAAAGAGAAGCACCAAGGTTATTGATTCAAATGTGGCACACAAACAGGCAGCTAATGCCTTCTCTGACAGTGTGCACAGTGTGATGTTTGTTTTATCTCACTGCTGTTTCCCCGCGTGCATTCTCGAGTGGACTGACTCGTGACTTATTGACGACGTATTTGTGCTCCACTGGATCAATGACGCAGCTATCGATCTGCTGTGATAAGCTGCTAAGTGTCAGTGATCGTGTGTTTGGAGCGAAATGTTAGCTGATGTTGACGTTGGCACATGACAACACAATCTGCACCTATTTCAGTGTTTCAGCATCACAAACGTTAAACATTAGCATGCTACGTGTTAGCATCTTTAGCATTGGCTAGCTAAAAGTTACAAGTAAAACCAGAGCATCGATTCACTAAAGTTCGTATTTTTCAGTAATTTTGCTGTTTTTTATAGAGGCACTGGTTCATGTACATGGTTATCTTTTGAAGCGATACTTTGAGATGGTGTTTTCCACCTGTCGCAAGCTAATTCCTGCACTTTAAATGGAATGAAAGCAAACTTCCTCTCATTTGTTGTGCTTCACTAACGTGAAGAACAGGTCAACACTTTGAGGAGATCTGTTCTTTTTATGCTGAATGTGAGGATCAGCGGATCGGCTCTGGTTGGAGTTTGATGTCTGTGTGTTGTGTGCAGAGCTGGAGTAAACATGCAGCTGACCAAATTTAGCTTAAAAGCCTGGAAGCTCTAACATGCATCTGTCCACATTGCAAAGGAAAATGATCCGACTTGGACCCCTGAACACCACTGACAGACATGCCCTTCCTCCTCTGCATTCGTTCATTTAAAAAAACAACAACCATACGCTGCTTCTCTGAAAAGGCAGCTTTGATTCCCAGATGTAGCTGCAACAAGCTGCAGGCTGGACTGTTAACCAAGAATCAATTTAAACATGTAACTGTTCCTAAAACCATCCACTGCATTGTTGTGACATCATCTGTGCCACCCTTACTGATTATTTTGCTTATGTCTAGCTGGAGCTAACCGTCCCTTCTCTGTCCAGACAGATCAGCATAATGTCAGGGAACAACCTGGTACTGCCCATCGTGCTGTGGAGCCGCACGGCTCCCACCCACTGCATCAGCAGCTTGTTGGTGATGGATGACTTCAGCACCATCATCACTGGCTGCCACGATGGGCAGATCTGTCTCTGGGACATGACGCCTGAGCTGGAGGTATTTCTGAGGATGATTTCGGTGATTGTGTACGTATGTTTGGCGCCTATCTGTGATGCTTTCTCTTATTTTCCTCTTCTTCTCTGCTCAGATTTGTCCCAGAGCGGTTCTGTTTGGTCACACTGCCTCCATCACCTGTCTGGCTAAAGCCAGCGCCTGCAGTGACAAACAGTACATGGTCAGCGCTTCTGAGAGTGGGTGAGTAGGTTTTTATTTCAATCGAATGCACAGACTATTAAAAAAAGAACCATCTATGTGGAGCATTTGGTTGGTTTTTCCTCAGGCTGTAATAAAAATGCAGATTCTCAAACATGGACAGCAAACCTCCACGCTTTGCTTGTGAGTTTCTTCTCTCCTCGGCCTTTAAATTCTGAACTTTGCGACTTTACCTGGTCGCTGCCGGGGAAACAGACTCTCAGCTGCTTATCTAAAACTGAGACCAATCAACGCACCAAAGCCTTGTGCTTCAATCTAACCCGTCAAAGCTTTGAATTCTGCTTTTATGTTGGTTCTTGCATTTACTGAGGCTTTTATCAAAGGACCTCTCAAGCTTCAGCAGAATAACAAAGAGGATTCGGCTAAAACTGCGTAAGAATACACCCAAGCAGCACATTAACGTTGAGTTCAAGATTTAAGATTCAAGAGGCTTTATTTATTTGCTGTGCAACAGTTATGGAACAAGGGGGAAAGTACTAAATAAAATAAAATAGAAATAAAATAGACAAATAAGATAAAATAAAGCTAACATAAGAGTAACTGCTGTACAATATGTGCAAATAGCAAATATCAGCCTCAGTAAAGAAAACAGTTTGTACAAGCAAGTGATCAGGAGAAGTGTCATTGTAAAGTGACATTTGGCCTCAGGACTAAAGCAATAATAATAAAAAACTGATCCTCTCTGGACCTGAGGTAGATGAATTAAACAGTTTGATGGCCACAGGCAGAAAGAACTTCCTCTAACGTTCAGGCCTACAAAGGGGTGGAATGAGTCTGTTGCTGAAGCTGCTTCTGTGGGAGGTTAGCAGGTTGTGTCCAGGATGCTGTGCAGTTTACCCAGCATCCTCCTCGCAGACACCACCAACTAAGAGTTGCTGCCCTCAGCCAGCTGCCCTCAGTCCAAAGAAAATCCCACTTAATTCAAGACGGAGATCTGGTCAAATGGGACGATACTTAGGTTAAAATCCACGGTCGTCCATCTGTTTAATCAATTAAATACTGATGAAGTCACAGATTCGACATTTTTATTTAACATTTAATTAACATCTGACTGTGATTCACTGACTGACTTTTGATTGATTTTCTGTCACTTTGGTATTTCGAGTTATTTTAAAAACTTTATTAACAATGTTCCAGCGTCAGAACTCAGCTTTCAATACTGCACTGTTAACTCTGAAGGTGGCTTAGTTTGCTGCCGGCTTGCAGCGCTGCAGAGTCTGTGTTTTATCATCGGTTTAGTTTGCTGAAAGTTCAGCTTTTAGTATTGCAGTTTGTTAAGTTTGCAGCCAGTCAAACAGAGGAGAGAATATGCAGGATTTATAGATATTAGCAGAAGGGTTTTTTAAATGTCTAACAGCAGGTTGTTTATGCTTTCAGGGAGATGTGTCTGTGGGATGTGAATGATGGACGCTGTATTGAGTTCACCAAGCTGGCCTGTGCCCACACTGGCATCCGGGTAAGACGTGCACTCACCTCCGGGGAATTTCTGTGTCCCAATCGATCACAAGCTGAAAAAAGGCAGAAAAAAACACATTTCAGCCAGTTCCATCAGCAAAATGTGGCTGCGCCTCGTTGCACTCGTTCCTCTGCTGCTTTAAAGGAAACTTTTGGAGATGGTTCTGCATTACAGATGCAGTCAGAACTATCATAGCAGAATGTGTTTAAAGCTGATGAAGTGGTTCACTGACATGTCCCACTTTACGAAATGCTACAAAGAAACGGTGACAGTTAAGTTAAGACCCTTCCAGGATGTGGCAATAAGAAGAAGCTCATTTTATGAAAGGACACCACTATGGAGAAGCCCGAAAAGGCAGGAAAAACTGTCGATAAGTTGCAGATTTGTGGGATAATATAAGTGAAGGTGCCAACCACTGTGTCCAGGGTACATTTTTATGAACCAAAATGGTTTGATTTGCAGTTATTTCTGAAGAAATTGATGCAGTAGGGTCAGATATTCTCATTCTTTTTGCATCAGAAGCATATTAAGGGATTACTGTCACCTTTTTAGCTTCTTTAGGATCCTCTGAGCTGCTTTTTTAGATCTCTCATCGATTCCTCGTTCATTCTCCTTCTCCACCTTTGCCTCCTCTCAGTTCTATCAGTTCACCATTGGCACCCAGAAGGAGGGACGTCTGCTTTGCAATGGCCACTATCCGGAGATTCTTGTGGTGGACGCCACCAGCCTGGAGGTCCTGTACTCGCTGGTCTCTAAGATTTCTCCCGACTGGATCAGCTCTATGAGCATCATCCGATCTCATCGCACCCAGGGTGAGAGGCAGGATTTTAATGTTACACACACTGACAAGTGACAGTTTCTTTCTCCTTCTGCCTCAGTAAAACCGTCGGGATGCTGCGTTATATTTGAATAAAGGCAGTGATTTGCTGATCTTTAACAGTGGAAACGTATGTTTCATTAAGCCAGACTGCTCAGTTCTGGAGTATTCTGTTTGCTTGGTGTTGGTGTGCACATGCTTGCATGTTAAAGGTCAGAATATCCTGTGTCGTCCTGCTTAAACCAAGCTTTTTCTACGCTGTGTCCCCACAGAGGACACGGTGGTGGCGGTGTCAGTGACGGGCATTTTGAAGGTCTGGATCATAACAGCTGAGGTCAGCAAGATGCAGGTACACCCTCCCAAACAGCTTTTTATTCATTAAAAGAATCATTCGTCCAGTCAAAGCTCCCTCTGCAGCCCCCAGCCTTCTCAGTCCTTCTGAACACACTAATGTAGATCCACTTTTAATGTCTATTTCCAGATAAAACCCATCAGCTGGGGCTTTGCCTTTAAAATAGTTTCTGTGTGTGTGTGTCCAGGACCTGGACCCTGTGTTTGAAGAGGAGTCCAAACCCATCTACTGTCAGGGCTGTCAGAGTATTTCCTTCTGCAGCTTCACTCAGAGAAGTCTGCTGGTCGTCTGCTCCAAGTACTGGAAGGTAAGAGGCTGCAGCGCGGCTCGGAGCGCAGATGTTGGCGTTGAGAGCTGGCGTCTCCATGAATGAGTGTGTGTGTTACCAGGTGTTCGATGCAGGCGACTACTCGCTGCTCTGCTCAGTGCCCAGTGAGAACGACCAGTCCTGGACTGGTGGAGAGTTCATCGCTGCAGATAAAGTCATCATCTGGATGGAGGACGGCTGCAGTTGCATCTACAAGCTGCCAGCCAGGTAACGCTGCCGCTCGCCTGGCAACGCCACGGAAACGCCACGGAAACGGAGCACAAATGATGGACAGTTGCTGTGTTTTTGTGTTCCTCAGCTGTCTGTCGGCCAGTGAGCATTTCCGCAGTGATGTGGGGAAAACCAAAGAAGGATCAATCCCTCCGCTGATCTACCGCATCGCCGACCGCTCAGACAAACAGGTGAGAGCTCTTTCTGGGAGGGTTGTCGGTTTAAAAAGCAAAAACAACAGATTGATTCTTATTCTGAACTGAGCGGCCCGTTTACGACACCTGAACAGTTTAGCTGCGAGATGTTTACAGAAACTTTTATTAAGAACCAGTTTGGGCCAAACTATACCGACTATAGCTGCTTAAAAGTGATGTTTTAAATGATGCGTTTAGATCCGATCTAACCGTTGTTCTTCGGTGTGATAGGATGCCTGAAGAGATAACAGCATGAATCTGGGTGACATAAACACAGAGTTTAGACTCTAATCACACCAAGTAGATGGAGATGAGTTGTTTTTAAAGTGTGAAAGTCCAAACCACGCTTTCTGTAGCTATCAGGGTCCGATCACTCGAACCTCATGACTAAAACAGACTAAATCACAGCTAACACGATGCTAACGTGATGCTAACGCGATGCTAACACGATGCTAACGCGATGCTAACACGATGCTAACGTGATGCTAACACAATGCTAACGTGATGCTCACCGCCAGCAGCAGCTGCTGCGTTGTCTTCTACTCTGTGTGTAGTTGTTCTGTACCTGCTGTGTTCTTTTTCTTTTTAGCATTGATGATATTGTTTGATTTAGTTCATTATGAGCTGGGCCCACTTCAGGCACATGGGTCGGACCTGCTGATGTTCACAAGTCGAAGAGGTTTTCAGTCTGATGGCTAAACTGAGGATGAGCTTTTCTAATGATGGCAAACACCTTTTAACCCTCCATTTGTCCCCCATTTAGAACGCAAGCGGAGTAGTATGATTTTAAAGTTAGCACAGTATCAGGGTGCATGCTAACATGTGTTAATATGCCTCACTGCATGGTTGTCTTAAGCCCTTAAGAACATTTCCTTAACTCATGTTTTCCATCAACCTCGAGGAAAAGAGGTGACGACGGACCATTTTGACCCCTAACCTTCAACAGTCCAGATAGACTTTTGATACTAAACACCTGCAGGGAATGTTTCGTCACCATTTATTGTAATTTAGCCGTTAGCGGAAAACAAACCAAAACAAAATCTGGCAAAGTTAAAGTCTCAACTGTTTTAATTGCATAATATTTCCATATGGCAGCAGAGTGATCGGTATCCCCATCATCAGGTTAATCCATGTGTATGAACCTGGCCCTTATGTGTCGTATTTTATGTAGCTGTGATTTAATTTCAGAGCTTTGGTTTGCTGTTGTTATTTGTCTATATTCATCTTTTAATGTCCTGTTTGTATTAATTTGTTGTCTGTGCCTTTTTGTTAGTTTTGCTGTTCCTTATACTGTTCTGTCCTCTGATCGCTGCCGTGCCCCCTCCCTCCTTTGCCCTCCTCGCTTCTCTCAGAGGGAAATAGGAGGAGGTGAGGAGGAGGAGGAGGATGTGGCTGTGGAGGTGATTTGCCTCCCTGCCAGCGGGTACGACTTGGAGCTCTACACCCCTGAGCAGCTATGTCGACATCGGCCTCTAGAGGCTCCTGTAAGCCCCAGAAAACACATTCTGAAAGCCATGGGCAGGAAGAAGATGGTTACACAGTCTCGGCTGAGCTGCTCAAACTGAAATGGACAAAATTACAGAAATTCCAGTCTACGGCTACTTTTATTGTCTTTAAAAACAAAGACTCAATAGATCGACAACAGGCCATAAGTTAGAATCTCTGCTCCATCAAAACGACTCGTTAAAGGGTTTTTAAGGACCACACCAGAGGTTGAGCATTTCCCCGTTAGCTTCAGATTCCTGGTCTTTAGATTACTGCTGGATAACCAGTCTTCACTCATCTCACAGCTGAAACAACATTTATAAAACGAATCCAAGCAAACGAATGGAATTTGGGTGGGTGCTGCCTCTTTTTATTTAGGTGAATGAATGAATTTGTTTTAAAGACTTGGTCCCAGTTAATGGAGAGCTCGAAGGGTAAAGGCCGCTCAAAAGAGTCATTTGATTACAGACAAAGCTTCAATAAAGGCGCTTCTCTCCATTGTGGCGCCTACTAGTGGTTGAACGAAGTAAAAAAGCCTGTGAAGAAACATTCAACCTTTTACAATTTTGGGCAAAATGAGGTATTTGATTGTAGTTTATGTTTTTCATCCCAGGTTCCCCAAGTTATCTTTAATTTATTCAATTCAATTCAATTCAATTTTATTTATATCGCGCCAGATTACAACAATTGTCATCTCAAGGCACTTAAGTAATATAGTCCAATTCAAGCCAATTGGAATTCAATTCATTGTAATCATAATCCAATTTATGAGCATTATGCACATGGTTCCAAACTGCATATATAATTAGCATGGATAATTACCATAGAAATGGACACATTTTACCAAAGCTACTTCCAAATGTTGCTATAATTAGAGTTAGATGATGTTTTTCTACTACTTCTGCGACTACAGTCTGGCTTTAAAATCCTGGATTAAGTTTGGAAAATTCTCCACAATTTCAGTGAGAAAAGCTGCCTTTATGCCTCATTATAGTAAAACAAATAGTTCCAGTACTAGTCTGTGGCCCTGTGGTCATCTAAATTAGCAGCTTTGTTTCGTCTGTTTGTGCGACAGCGATGATTTTGACCTTTTAGACCGAGTTAAATGTTCTCTACTCTCACAGTGGTACGGTCCTTTTTTAAAGTGCAGTTTTGGTGGGACAGATGTTTACCGATTGCTGGAGAAATCGTTCTGTAATGCTCACGTTGCAGCTCAGCCAGAATGTGACGACGAGGCGAGCGGAGCAAACCGGGTGAACTGCTGTGAAAACATCGGCAACAACTCAGTGGCTCACATTCCAGCTTTTCTGCAGCGATTGACACTGAAAATACTACCAGGGTGTCTGTTTCAGAAGACAGTTTGACGACTTATATCAACCATTATTTGTACATATACAGGTTATAAATAACGTTTGTTGATATATTTGATTTTCTTGTAAAACTGGAACCTTGCAGGGGAAAAGAAAGTCTGTTAGATTTAAAATAACTAATGAAAAATAACAGAAAGTGTCATAAAAACAGATGATTTTAAATGGAAAGAAAGAAGCAGAAATATTATATTATATCAGTTGTCATTAGCTGGTCACTATGTGCCTGAAACCAGCTTCAGGTCTTCAGATTATTGGTACATGTCATGGGGCTGAGTCAGAGATAACGGCAGGAAGGTAACAGGTTATTTTCAGGTGCTTCTGAAGAACTTTCAGACATTTTGGATGGCTGGACCTGGAGTGTGAGCCAGTGAGTCGATGGCGGTGGGTGCGAACTGGCTGTTTGGTTTGCTTCCCTCGTTGTTTTCCCGCCCGCCTGCCTGACGGACTGAACTCACTCTGGTTTCACGCTCTCTTCCCACTAAAACAAATCTCCTCTAAAAGCACCATCACCCTCCTCATCTGTCTTCATGCTGATGAAGAAGCATGCAAAGTCCCCAAAGCTGCTTTTTAACCATATAATGACCCGCTGAATCCCGGAGTTTATCACCGACAACATGCAGTGACAGGAACATGATGGGGTTAAATGAGGCGCCTTAAATGGGAACTCCGGTATTTTTAAACCTTATTTCTGGCATGAAATACGTTCATCTGCTCACCGAGAACAGTTTGGTGAAAGTTGGCGTCCTTCGGAAGATATTTAGATAACTGGAGATCCATATAACGGAGTGAACGGGGCTTAGAGGATGCAACCTCTAAATAAGGCATTATCTGTCTTTATTTCACCAATACTTTAAGAAGAATGAATGAATGAACGTGTGCTATAGCTCTGTTAGCTCATAGCTGCTGTTATGTGGCTACTTGCAGCTATAGGAGAGCTAACGGAGGGATTTCTACACAGGCACTCTACTGGGACCACTTCATCCACACGCCCCCCTGCAGCACAGTTTATTCACTCCGTGCTCTGTGACAGTCGGCTAACTTCACACAGAGTTTGCTGCTGATAGTTTTGTGCAACATGGCAGGATATTTATCAGATTTTGACAACATGAACGACGACTTTGAGTAAGATGGACGTTCTTACCGGAGTGAATGAGCTGTGCTGCAGGGGGGCGTGTGGATGAAGTGGTCCCAGTAGAGTGCCTGTGTAGAAATCCCTCCGTTAGCTCTCCTATAGCTGCAAGTAGCCACATAACAGCAGCTATGAGCTAACAGAGCTATAGCACACGTTCATTCATTCATTCTTCTTAAAGTATTGGTGAAATAAAGACAGATAATGCCTTATTTAGAGGCTGCATCCTCTAAGCCCCGTTCACTCCGTTATATGGATCTCCAGTTATCTAAATATCTTCTGAAGGACGCCGACTTTCACCAAACTGTTCTCAGTGAGTAGATTAATGTATTTTATGCCAGAAATAAGGTTTAAAAATACCGGAGTTCCCCTTTAACGTCACCACACCAGACACATTGGACTAAAGTTCTCATGCGTTCCAGTTATTTCATGCACATGAAGAAGCTGATGTGTAGAAAGATGCAAAAAAAAGAACTTGAGAGTGAGAATTCACTTCTGGTCATATTGATCTAATACACCCTTTTTCAAATCTAAGGTTTTATGTATCAGAACAGAAATGAATGATCGGGTCGTAAAATGATGATACAATTACATACGAAAAAAAGGTGGATATTAATAACTAAGTCATTCCTATGATTCAACGGCCCGTAGAAGCACCTTCAGCAGCAACAACTTGAGCTCATCATTTCCTGTACGACGTTATCAGTCTCTCACATCCCTGAGGAGGAATTTGATCCTTCAGACATTGCTTCAGATCATTGAGATTTGCAGGTTTTCATTCAGGCACAACTCGGTTTCAGCCCAGCTTTAGCTCTCAGACAGCTGGCCTCATATTTGGCTCTAGAATACTTTGCTATACCGATGAGTTCACGATTCACCCAATGACTGCAAGGTGCAGTTTTGTAGTCTGACCTTGGGGTGAACTTTGACCTTTAACATGCTAACTGAGGCCTGTAGAGTCTGAGATGTAGCTCTGGGCTTTTTCACCTTGGGGTGAACTTTAACCTTTAACATGCTAACTGAGGCCTGTAGAGTCTGAGCTGTAGCTCTGGGCTTTTTCACCTTGGGGTGAACTTTGACCTTTAACATGCTAACTGAGGCCTCTAGAGTCTGAGATGTAGCTCTGGGCTTTTTCACCTTGGGGTGAACTTTAACCTTTAACATGCTAACTGAGGCCTGTAGAGTCTGAGATGTAGCTCTTGGCTTTTTCACCTTGGGGTGACCTTTAACCTTTAACATGCTAACTGAGGCCTGTAGAGTCTGAGATGTAGCTCTGGGCTTCTTCACCTTGGGGTGACCTTTGACCTTTAACATGCTAACTGACGCCTGTAGAGTCTGAGATGTAGCTCTGGGCTTTTTCACCTTGGGGTGACCTTTGACCTTTAACATGCTAACTGAGGCCTGTAGAGTCTGAGATGTAGCTCTGGGCTTTTTCACCTTGGGGTGAACTTTAACCTTTAACATGCTAACTGAGGCCTGTAGAGTCTGAGATGTAGCTCTGGGCTTTTTCACCTTGGGGTGACCTTTAACCTTTAACATGCTAACTGAGGCCTGTAGAGTCTGAGATGTAGCTCTGGGCTTCTTCACCTTGGGGTGACCTTTAACCTTTACCATGCTAACTGAGGCCTGTAGAGTCTGAGATGTAGCTCTGGGCTTTTTCACCTTGGGGTGAACTTGCTGGGACGTCCACTCCTGGGAAGATTGACAGCTGTCCTGAATGTTTTCCACTTGTGAATAATCTTTCTCTCTGTAGAATGATGGACTCCAGATAGTTTGGAAATGGCCTTATAACCCTTCCCAGACTGATGGGCAGCAGCAGCTGCTTCTCTAAGATCATTGCTGGTGTCTTTCCTCCTTGGCATCGTGTTAAACTGACAGAACTTCTGCTTTTATAGAGCTGCTCACACTGACTGATGATCAGTTAATGAAGTTAATCTGATTTGCAGCATCAGTTAGCGTGTAGCTAGCTTTCACCTCCTGTATTTTCTGTTAAATGGAAAAATAACTCGTGTTGTTAACCTGAGGTTGTATTTTTCCCTTTATTGTTTTATTATGACCTGATAAGTGGAACCTTGCAAATGAAAAAGGGTGTTCTTTATTTTCCACATGACATTATACGAATATTTACATTATTTTTAATATATTTCAATACATTTTAGTGTAGATGAGGTACGACACAGAGGAGATTCGGTTAGGGTCAGCATGTGCTGATATCCTGTTTTTCCTGCCTTTTTTGGTGCTGTTTGCTTACAACTTAAAACTATATGATGTTGGCTTTAATTAATTCACACCCTGAAGTGGTTTTATGTGTGTGTTTGACAATAGTTTGATATAAGGCAGCACTTTGCATTCCCTTTCCACTCACCCACTGTTCAGAGGAGCTGAACTAACCGATTGCTCCGCACTCACCTCAGCCATGACCTGCCTCTGCAACTTCTTATTGATCCAAGTTGCCATGGTTACAGCAGCCCCTTCCTTAACGCACCCACAGGCTCACGAGCTTTCATCCCATAACTGTGATGGATCATCATGACCCTCCACCTGCAAGCAGCTTAGAAAAAAATGGCCATATTCACAAGAATTAATTTGTTGGCATTTAAGGAAAGTCTCTGTTTGTTCAACTTGTCTTTTTATTTCTTTTGTTGTGTTTTGTCTCTTGTCTGACGTGAATAAAACGGCATTAGTTAAAAAATGTAGAGTTATTTGATTATAGCCAAGAGCTGCGATCCAAATCAACAAAGTGAGAAGAAATTCCACCCTAAAACAGAAAGTCCAGTCTGATTCTTTGGTGTTTTTAGCTCAAGTGGCCTGCAGAAACTGAACAGCCGTTCATTTCAGGCATTTCAAGTGTCCCGAGGCGCCTCCTTTTCCGCTGTTTGTTGCAGTGGAGCTGAAGAAGCCTCTGAATGAACACTCTTTATGGTTTGATCGTTTTAAAACGTAGCTTTAGTCTCATTCTTCTTTACATCCTCAGCTTCTGGGGCTCCAGAAAAAGTGCAGAAGAAGTTTTTGGCCCATGAGATGAAGTTTTTAACATTTTTTTTATCGTCTCTAAAGAGGTGGAGAACTGAATGATTCTCAGTCGTCTCGGTTAGACACTTCGGTATAAAAAGCAGGAATGACCTGATTGGTTAGCCATGCTTCTTCTGGTGCACCTTCTGCTTCATGGGCCGGTTTTCCGGCTCCCTTTCCCACCTTTCTTTTGCACAGTAAGATCGAGTTAATGAGTCAGAAACCGGATGTTTTCCTTCTTTCCTCCTGCCACAGCACAGGAAGAAAGGATGCGTTCTGCTGTGAAAGCTGCAGCCTATCAGGAAAGCTCCCTTATGTGACGCTTTTTACTCCTGCTGTTTGTTATTGTGCTGGTGTTCGACTTGTATTCTTACTTAGAACGTTTGGAGCTCCAGTCGTGGTTTTAGTGAAGCAGTTAGTTCTGTTTTAGGGTGGATTATCGCTGTTTAGCTTCCCTGAGATCTCCACCATTACTCCAAATGTCATCAGTTTATAACTCGAGCTGTAATTCTGCCGGAGAGGACAGTTTCATCATCTGTTGACACAAATCATCACAGATTTAGACCTTAAATTCAACCAAATCAGCCTTTTTCTTTGTCCTACTTTAAGGTCAGAGACCGGGTGAGTTTCCTGCCTCTTGTTTAATCTCATCTGGCTCTCATGTATCCAGAGTGATAGATCTGACGCAGCTGTCCATGTCTATGGCTCTTGATTTCGTCCATGATTTCCATCAGTGGACAAACTTGCAGCCCAAACAAACAGAGGGGAACTCATCTGTTAATGGAGGGTGGCAGCCAGTGGAAAAGACGTCCAACTGGCTCCTCCTGATGGCACTCGTGGGACAAATATGACGGAGGTCATGTGACATACCAAGGCTGGTAAGGTTTAGGCTCTTAAGTTTGATATATTCTGCCTCAGCTATCCCTTAAATCTCATTCAGCTTTTTTGCTCCAAGGCTGCAAACGGGCTTTGCCACCAGTTTACAACATTGTCACATGACCTTCATCCTATTAAACCTAAAGTGTCCGGGAGCAATCACTTGGCTTCTGTCGGTGTAGAGCCAAAACGGGGAGTCGTGGTGAATCAGAGGTGTGAGGTCGTGCCATCCTGCGGTTTGCTGTGTGTTGGTGCAGTTTGTTTGGAGACAACCGACACTTCTGTTCATCCGGCTCTCAGACTCACCAAGTTCAAAATGTGCAGTCTGTGTTTACTTCAGCCGGGTTAGACAACCTTCCTGTCCGCTTTATGGGAAAATACTGCAGAAACGACTGTTGTCAGGTGCAGTGACGCGTCTTTTCTTCCTCCCAAATGCATCCAGCTCCTGATCTGTCCTCCTGTAACTCGGTTCTTTTTCGGCCGGCGGGAGCCTTTCCACAAGCTGCTTATCCAGGGAGACTCGGCTGGAAGGCTGTCTCTGTGGAGCATTCCCGACTCCTCACCTCCGCAGCCATCGGCCGCTTCTACGGGTAACTACAGCTTTGTGCTTTCTCTTATGAAACAGTATCGTAGAGACCTGCGCATGTAGCTGAAAGCAGCAAAAAAATCAACATTTATCAGACATTAAAGATGTGTTTTAGAAGGATCACCTGCAGGGTCTCCAGCATCCTTCACCAGGAATCCCAAAAGTAGGGCGCTGAGAATTATGGATGCTTTAACCGCCTTTAAATCAGCATATTTTACAAAATAAATCTTCAACACTGCCTTGTTTAATAAGAACTAAATGAGTTGTGCGAGTGTGTGGAGCAGGGAGTCAAACTCCGGTCCTCGAGGGACGCTATCCTGCAGGTTTTAGATGATGATTGCACCTGATTCAGATCAACGCATCATTAGCAGACTTGTGCAGAACTTAAAGGGGTATTTATCAAACCTAGATCTTATTTCTGGCATGAAATACGTTTATTTCCTCACCGACGACAGTCATCGACGCCCGCCGCTGCAGCACAGCTCATTCACTCCGGTAAGAACGTCCATCTTACTCAAAGTCGTCAAAATCTGATAAATATCCTGCCATGTTGCACAAAACTATCAGCAGCAAACTCTGTGTGAAGTTAGCCGACTGTCACAGAGCACGGAGTGAATAAACTGTGCTGCAGGGGGGCGTGTGGATGAAGTGGTCCCAGTAGAGTGCCTGTGTAGAAATCCCTCCGTTAGCTCTCCTATAGCTGCAAGTAGCCACATAACAGCAGCTATGAGCTAACAGAGCTATAGCACACGTTCATTCATTCATTCTTCTTAAAGTATTGGTGAAATAAAGACAGATAATGCCTTATTTAGAGGCTGCATCCTCTAAGTCCCGTTCACTCCGTTATATGGATCTCCAGTTATCTAAATATCTTCTGAAGGACGCCGACTTTCACCAAACTGTTCTCGGTGAGTAGATGAACGTATTTCATGCCAGAAATAAGGTCCAGGTTTAAAAATACCGGAGTTCTCTTTTAACAATCTTTTGAAAAGATCCATTTAATCTGGATCAGGTGCAATCATCATCTAAAACCCGCAGGACAGCGGCCCTCAAGGACCGGAGTTTGACATCCCCGGTGTGGAGGATAATGTGTGAACTTAATGATGGACAAAGGCTGACATCTAGTGGCTAAATGTGTGTACAGCTGATAAAGTCACTGCCACTGATCCTTTATGATTAAATAAAGCTTCCCATGAAAGTATCGATGAAGAGATGTTTTAAAGATTGTTTCACATGAAGCCATTTCTTTTCAGTTAAATCAGTCATTTATGTGACCTAAAGACTGAAGGAGAACTGTTTGAATGCAAAAGCTTCTGTTTGAATGTTGATTTTTATGATTTAGCATAAAGTTAACAAACAGATTATTTTGGACCCACCTTCCAACGGTGATCGACGTGTTTCCACAGAATCTTCTGCAGTTGGAGAAAATTTCTCCTCACATCGACACCTTTGCTTTGCTCTTCAGCCGCGGTCTCAGACCGGGGAACACATCTCACGTCTTACTGGTCTCATGTCTGCCTTTCCTCTTTGTGCAGAGCTGCAGGCGTCATCCACCATCAGCCTTCAGGAGGCGTTTGACAAGCTGATCCCAGTGTCCGCGGGGATCATCGACCAGCTCAGCGTCATGCCGGGCAAAGAGGAACCCGTCAAGGTTTGAGCACAACTTTTAACCAAAGGCCAATGCCAAGCGACTAAACTGTTAGCATCTTTTTGAGGACTACAAAAATCGAGCTCTCTGGCTCTCCGTCGTTAACTCTGACTTGAGTTGAAGAAACGAAAATATTCTTGGTGCTTTTGTAGTTTTTTTAATCAGTGTGTGTGTTCGGCTCCCCTCAGGTGACGGCCAGCGTGTACATCCCCTCTCAGGGCCGCCTGGTGTGCGGCAGAGAGGACGGCAGCATCATCCTGGTTCCTGCCACTCAGACGGCCATCGTGCAGCTGCTGCAGGGGGAGCACATGCTCCGGAGAGGTGAGGAGAGGACTCTTTACTTGAAGTTAATATACTTGCTTTACAGACTGACAAATAAATGTTTTAGTTGATGGAGACTATTTGATCAACACTATCTTCGATGGCACACCAGCCAGAATAGGTTCAGAAACTGAACGTCTCGAATTTACAGTAAAGAGAAGTTATTTCTAGTTACTTTTAGTCTTCTTCACATCACATCAGTGTCTCTCAGATTCCTTCTTGTAATTTCTTTCATGGACCTTTGTCTTCGGCCTTGAACAACTGGACAACACTCCTACAAACAGCTTGGATGCCTCAATGCTAATTATTTTACATGAAATGATGCCTCATGGGGTATTTTTCCTGCATAATGAGTAGTTTTGATATTTTAGGTGCATTGAGACGCTCATGACTTACTGCTAGTACTGTTTAAGGAGAGGTATTTGACAGGTTTTCCACCCCGACATCTTTCCTGTTAATTGCTCTTTCTTCATTAGCTACTAAGGGTGCAATGATTAGTCGACATTGTCGACAAGAATCATAACATAATTAGTCGCCGACTTATTTAATTGTCGGTTACGTCATCACACGTCTTTTTCACGCTGTCGAGCTGAACGTCATTTTTCGTATGGAGTGAGTCATCTAGCTTCCCTCCTATCTCTGCTTAGAGACGCATGCGCGTTAGGGTAAATAATAGCGGGAGATGACCTGTAGACACAGTGAAATGGCTGCGGCTGAATTATCGTCCTCTCGTCCAAAAGTGTCCAGGGTCTGGGAGCATTTCACCTTGAACACCCAGAAAAAAAAGATTACCTGCAAGTTTTGTAAAGCGGACTCACCATGGTAAGATGTTTAGCTAGTTAGCGTAGCCTGCTAGCTGTAAATAAGCGGAGTTGTCTTGGATTTTAACATTAAAATGCAACATTAAAACTGTATTATTCAGCTTCACAGTCCTAAGTTACAACCAGGCTGTATTCTTTTTCACTTTTTGGTATTTATTTGACTGTTGGTGCATTACAGCCGCACTCTTCTTAGCATTTTCAGTTAATGTTAAAAGTCAAGATGAAATATGGCTTGAATGTATCCTTAAGTTTTAGATCGTTTTAATTATTAATTAACCGATTACTCGATTAATCGTTTCAATAATCGATTACTAATCGACTATCAAAATAGTCGTTAGTTGCAGCCCTATTAGCTACAGCTAACAGCTAATAGGTAGCTACAGCTGTAGCTACAGCAGCCGAAGCACATGCTATTATTGAGCTATATCACACTTTCTTTCCTCTTCTGATGCTGTCAGAGGAGTTCAGTGTCTTAGAAAGCAAACTCGGTGTGAACCCAAAGTCTCAGGAACAGTTCAGAGGGCTTTTCTTTTCTGTTGAAGCCCTCAGATCACGATTGTTTGGTTAGATCGTGTCAACGCAGGATGCTGTAAGCTTGTGATGTTTCAGTGAACTTTGTGCTCCACGTTTTAACTCTCGTGGCATCACACAATCACCCCAATAACGTCCATCTGTATTCATGTCATCATCCGTCCTCGGCTTCTTCCACCCGCTCTGACGGTCCATCTGTCCTGCAGGCTGGCCGCCGCACCGCACCCTGCGGGGTCACCGGAACAAGGTGACCTGCGTCCTGTACCCCTACCAGATCTCCCCTCGCTACGACCAGCGCTCGCTGGTGTCGGGGGGAGTGGACTTCTCTGTGATCGTCTGGGACATTTTCACCGGAGAGATGAAGCACATCTTCTGTGTGCACGGAGGGGAGATCACGCAGCTCATCGTCCCGCCGGAAAACTGCAGCGTAAGACATGTTTGTGTCTGTTTTGTCTCCTGTTTTCAGGCTTCTTCAATTCAATTCAATTCAACTTTATTGATATAGCGCCATATTACAACAAATATCATCTCAAGGCACTTAAGTAATATAGTCCAATTCAAGCCAATTGGAATTCAATTCATTGTAATTATAATCCAATTAATTCATATGGAGCCAATTCAAAAATAATATCCGAGCTAAGGAAACCAACAGATTGGACCGAAACTTGTCTTCAGTCCAATCTCCCGTCCTGAGCCTGAGGGGCTGTGGAAAGGAACGACTCCCTTTTAACAGGAAGAAACCTCTGACAGAACCAGAACCAGGAAGAAACCTCTGACAGAACCAGGAAGAAACCTCTGGCAGAACCAGAACCAGGAAGAAACCTCTGGCAGAACCAGGAAGGGTGGCCATCCGCCTCGACCAGCTGGGGTTTGAGAAGACAGAAAAGAGGGAAAAGAGGGGGGAAAAACACCATAACACCATTCAAAGGATACCTGTTGGAACAGGGAAACACAAGTTAATAACCACAATAATGTCACATGGACATAAAATCATTTGAGAAATTAAACAGGAGGAAAAAGAGAGCAAAGTGAGGAAAGGTGTGACAGATGAGGTCCCCCAGCAGGCTGGGCCTATAGCAGCTTAACTATGGGATGTTTCAGGCTCACCTGAGCCATCCCTAACTATAAGCTTTACCAGAAAGGAAAGTTTCAGCCTGATCTTAAAGGTAGAGAGGGTGTCTGCTTCCTGAAGCCAAACTGGCAGCTGGTTCCACAGAGAGGGGCCTGATAACTGAAGGCTCTGCCTCCCATTCTGCTTTTAGGGGCCTGATAACTGAAGGCTCTGCCTCCCATTCTGCTTTTAGGGGCCTGATAACTGAAGGCTCTGCCTCCCATTCTGCTTTTAGGGGCCTGATAACTGAAGGCTCTGCCTCCCATTCTGCTTTTAGGGGCCTGATAACTGAAGGCTCTGCCTCCCATTCTGCTTTTAGGGGCCTGATAACTGAAGGCTCTGCCTCCCATTCTGCTTTTAGGGGCCTGATAACTGAAGGCTCTGCCTCCCATTCTGCTTTTAGGGGCCTGATAACTGAAGGCTCTGCCTCCCGTTCTGCTTTTAGGGGCCTGATAACTGAAGGCTCTGCCTCCCATTCTGCTTTTAGGGGCCTGATAACTGAAGGCTCTGCCTCCCATTCTGCTTTTAGGGGCCTGATAACTGAAGGCTCTGCCTCCCATTCTGCTTTTAGGGGCCTGATAACTGAAGGCTCTGCCTCCCGTTCTGCTTTTAGGGGCCTGATAACTGAAGGCTCTGCCTCCCATTCTGCTTTTAGAAACTCTGGGAACCACAAGGAAACCTGCAGCCTGAGAGCAAAGTGCTCTGTTGGGGAAATATCCAACTGTGAGATCTTTAAGATGTGATGGAGCTCGGTCATTAAGAGCTTTATATGTGAGGAGAAGAATCTTAAATTCTATTCTGAATCTAACAGGGAGCCAATGAAGAGAAGCTAAAACTGGAGAAACATGATCTCTGCTGTTAGATCTCATCAGAACTCTGGCTGCAGGGTTTCAGATCAGCTGGAGGCTTTTCAGCTTCTTCTGCTTTCTGCTTTGTCTGCTCTCGAGTGCTTTGCTGCTGACATTCGGCGCTGTTGTCGTGGCCACACCAGCCCCCTTTAAAGCAGACCGAAGCACTGAGAGGGTTTTCAGACTCCGTATTCTTCCAGTGACATTAAGATAAATAGTGAGATGTGTGCTGTTGCCGGGGATGATGGGTAATGCTGACGTTGGACTACAATGACTGAGCTGTCGCACACAAGCTTTAATGAAGACGCTGGATGTTTGGATGCTGTTCTTTCAATCAATGAAGCCTTTAAATGGAGGCATATTGCAGGTCATTTGGCTTCTGCCCTGTGTCTAATCTAATCATGTGTTTGAATCCAACAAAGCAGGACGAACAATGCATCTTTGTTTTGTTGTTATAAAAGTTCTAATCCAGTGTAAAGCCAGTTGTCTTCAGTCCCAATATGAGGTGCAGAAGGTATATCACAACATTCTTTGGCTGAAAGCCGTTGCTTTTGTCTGAAAAAGACTCGTGAGACTAAATTTCATGACTGCTTAGAGCTGTGAGGTTCAGGCTGAGCTGAGTTTGTTCGCCTCGCCTCTTTGTATCATCACCAAACTCTTTCTTTCTTCTTGGTTCCTGCAGACCCGGGTGCAGCACTGCGTTTGCTCTGTGGCCAGCGACCACTCGGTGGGGCTGCTGAGCCTCAGAGAGAGGAAGTGCATCATGCTGGCGTCACGACACCTTTTTCCCATCCAAGTCATCAAGTGGCGTCCGGCTGATGATTACCTGGTGGTGGGATGTTCTGACGGCTCGGTCTACGTCTGGCAGATGGACACAGGTGAGAAACAGGGGCTCCTCCTGCTGTAAACTGAGTAAATCGATTATTCAATTCAATTCAACTTTATTTATAAAGCGCCAGATTACAACAAATGTCATCTCAAGGCACTTAAGTAATATAGTCCAATTCAAGCCAAATGGAATTCAGTTCATTGTAATTATAATCCAATTAATTCATATGGAGCCAATTCAAAAATAATATCCGAGCTAAAGAAACCAACAGATTGGACCGAAACTTGTCTTCAGTCCAATCTCCCGTCCTGAGCCTGAGGGACTGTGGAAAGGAACGACTCCCTTTAACAGGAAGAAACCTCTGGCAGAACCAGAACCAGGAAGAAACCTCTGGCAGAACCAGAACCAGGAAGAAACCTCTGGCAGAACCAGAACCAGGAAGAAACTTCTGGCAGAACCAGGAAGAAACCTCTGGCAGAACCAGAACCAGGAAGAAACCTCTGGCAGAACCAGGAAGAAACCTCTGGCAGAACCAGGAAGAAACCTCTGGCAGAACCAGACTCAGGAAGAAACCTCTGGCAGAACCAGAACCAGGAAGAAACCTCTGGCAGAACCAGAACCAGGAAGAAACCTCTGGCAGAACCAGAACCAGGAAGAAACCTCTGGCAGAACCAGAACCAGGAAGAAACCTCTGGCAGAACCAGAACCAGGAAGAAACCTCTGGCAGAACCAGAACCAGGAAGAAACCTCTGGCAGAACCAGGAAGAAACCTCTGGCAGAACCAGAACCAGGAAGAAACCTCTGGCAGAACCAGAACCAGGAAGAAACCTCTGGCAGAACCAGAACCAGGAAGAAACCTCTGGCAGAACCAGGAAGAAACCTCTGGCAGAACCAGGAAGAAACCTCTGGCAGAACCAGGAAGAAACCTCTGGCAGAACCAGAACCAGGAAGAAACCTCTGGCAGAACCAGAACCAGGAAGAAACCTCTGGCAGAACCAGAACCAGGAAGAAACCTCTGGCAGAACCAGAACCAGGAAGAAACCTCTGGAAGAACCAGGAAGAAACCTCTGGCAGAACCAGAACCAGGAAGAAACCTCTGGTAGAACCAGAACCAGGAAGAAACCTCTGGCAGAACCAGGAAGAAACCTCTGGCAGAACCAGAACCAGGAAGAAACCTCTGGCAGAACCAGAACCAGGAAGAAACCTCTGGAAGAACCAGGAAGAAACCTCTGGCAGAACCAGAACCAGGAAGAAACCTCTGGCAGAACCAGAACCAGGAAGAAACTTCTGGCAGAACCAGGAAGAAACCTCTGGCAGAACCAGAACCAGGAAGAAACCTCTGGCAGAACCAGGAAGAAACCTCTGGCAGAACCAGGAAGAAACCTCTGGCAGAACCAGACTCAGGAAGAAACCTCTGGCAGAACCAGACTCAGGAAGAAACCTCTGGCAGAACCAGAACCAGGAAGAAACCTCTGGCAGAACCAGAACCAGGAAGAAACCTCTGGCAGAACCAGAACCAGGAAGAAACCTCTGGCAGAACCAGAACCAGGAAGAAACCTCTGGCAGAACCAGAACCAGGAAGAAACCTCTGGCAGAACCAGAACCAGGAAGAAACCTCTGGCAGAACCAGAACCAGGAAGAAACCTCTGGCAGAACCAGGAAGAAACCTCTGGCAGAACCAGGAAGAAACCTCTGGCAGAACCAGACTCAGGAAGAAACCTCTGGCAGAACCAGAACCAGGAAGAAACCTCTGGCAGAACCAGACTCAGGAAGAAACCTCTGGCAGAACCAGAACCAGGAAGAAACCTCTGGCAGAACCAGACTCAGGAAGAAACCTCTGGCAGAACCAGAACCAGGAAGAAACCTCTGGCAGAACCAGACTCAGGAAGAAACCTCTGGCAGAACCAGAACCAGGAAGAAACCTCTGGCAGAACCAGGAAGAAACCTCTGGCAGAACCAGGAAGAAACCTCTGGCAGAACCAGAACCAGGAAGAAACCTCTGGCAGAACCAGAACCAGGAAGAAACCTCTGGCAGAACCAGAACCAGGAAGAAACCTCTGGCAGAACCAGAACCAGGAAGAAACCTCTGGAAGAACCAGGAAGAAACCTCTGGCAGAACCAGAACCAGGAAGAAACCTCTGGTAGAACCAGAACCAGGAAGAAACCTCTGGCAGAACCAGGAAGAAACCTCTGGCAGAACCAGAACCAGGAAGAAACCTCTGGCAGAACCAGAACCAGGAAGGGTGTCCATCCGCCTGGACCAGCTGGGGTTTGAGAAGACAGAAAAGAGGGAAAAGAGGGGGGAAAAACACCATAACACCATTCAAAGGATACCTGCTGGAACAGGGAAACACAAGTTAATAACCACAATAATGTCACATGGACATAAAATCATTTGAGAAATTAAACAGTTATTCATGCTGGTCAGAAGCGTAATGACATCATGAGGCTTTGTTGATGACATCACCAAACAGCCACTGTCGGATAAATCTTGATCCGCTCGTTGAAAGGGTTTTTACTAAATTTCAAGGTGTGCCGTCAGTATTTTTAACCCAAACTAATTCAGAAACTGTGCGATGGCTTCAATGATTCATCCTAAATGGAGATGCTCACTGTTTTCAGTCTCTGGAACACGGAGTTTCATCAAGCTAAAACCTGTATAAACCCCAGCAGGCTCACTGGGTTCACCACAGATGTCCAAACCGAGCAGCGTGGTATTGAGACGGCTGTCAACTCAGTTTTGTGGAAGTTTTGCCGTCTCAGGCTGTCTGTCTGCTCTGGTTTGCTTTGCTTTGAACCAGTCATTCTGCCGCTGTTCTTCTCTAAGGCAGGAAATGGAATATATTTCTAGGAAAATGTCAAACCGAGTCAACATTACAGTGTTTGTCATGCAGCATAACTGCTTACAAACTAGCTGCCTGGTCAGAGTGTTTACTTCTCAGTTATTGTGTAAGATGCACCTTAAAAGTTGCCAGTGGCTGCAGAGTGAAACTGTTTCTCCCTCTGAATGATTCTGTCTCTCATCTGTTCTTCAACTAATGAAAATGAAACCTGTGCAGAAGGTTATATTAATGTTGTGGATGGGTGTTGATGCACCACGTTAGAGCTGTCGAGATACACTGATCTCACGATACGATACACGGCATTCAGCCAACGATTCGATACGATTCAATATGATTTAATACACATAATTTTCTGAAAGATTTTAAAAGGACAGTGTGATTTGACATGAATTATTGCTGATTGGACTGCTGGTCCGACCTTTGACCCGGAAGGACGTACGCAGACTCATGTTTATGTTGTGAATATTACATCATCAACCTGCTTGTTTTACTTGCTAAATACCATAAACACAAATCCAAATTCTCTGATCACAAACCATCTTTTTTAACTTTTGAGAAGGAGCTCAAACAATAAATTACAACAATCCTACATTCTATAAACAGAAAAGCCATCAAAACCACTTTATATAACTAATTTATCACTGTTTTGCATAATCGCATTATGCAAAACAGTGATAAATTCTGTTTTCACTAATTGTGACGTCTGACTTTTCAATAAAGTTGGCTTTAAAAAAAATATAGAATTTAAAAAAAAAAAAAAAAAAAAAAAAAAAAAAAGCGATATTCACAGCTGAAAAAAACTTTATCGGGAAACAAAATATCGATAAAATCGCTCAGCCCTACTTTACACAGGAAGGAGAAAAGCTTCTAAAAGCTTTGTTTTGGTGGCTTTACATCATTCTCTGCTTTATTAAACTCACTCAACTCATGCCCTTTCATGCCTGAATATATATATATATATCCATAGGCTCAAACCATTGTTTTTAGGCTAAAGTTTACAGTGAAAACTGAAGGTTTCGCCTCTCAAATTTCAGATTTCTACTTTCTTGAGGTAAATAAATCAAGGTTTTGGTGAATTACTCGGGACAACCTCAGGTTTTGGGTCTGGATGGAAACAGATTCCACCACGGACTGGAATGCATTTAATGATCTTTCTACTTCTACAATATATTTAATCTGTGGCAGAATGCAGTAAAATGAGTTCAGACTCATTTGAGCCCAATTGATGTAAGATTCTGTCGGTGCTGGGGTTTAAATCGGGGGGGACCATTAGGCTAACATACAGGAACATCCCTCTTAGACACCATAGAGCTACTAATGGTTACTGCCTGTTCATCAGCACTGACGCAGAGCTGTGGAGACTATCGCCACGACAACCGGATGAGCAGCGAGCGTGTTTATGGCGTAACGCGGGGCAACATTAGCCTGAATGATGACGAGCTGCCGCAGAGACTCGGTCAGGTTGCTCATCTGAATGAGCCGTAGTGTTGGGAGACTGCAGGGAGGCTAAGTGTGAAATTAAGGCAGGTGTGTGCATGTGTTCTCAGGCATTGGACAGGTAATAGGGCCATGACTCACGTGCACACATGGTTTTAATGGTGCCACTTCTCCTCTCACTCAATACCAGACTGAATACTGATGTCAGCTCGGTTTAATGAGGTCTCTCTCGTCCTGCAACGCTTGAGAAATGTTGCAGACAGAGATGGACAAGACCATCTGTGACCTGAGTCATATTCGAGAGACTCTTGATGATCATACTGAGCATCGAGACGAATGGGAGGGGAAGATTGGAGCTTTGGTATGAAGGAGAAAGCAAGGGCGAGAGGAGGAAAACAGCCAGAAACTGGGAGCAAGTGTGTGATGGGAATGAAGAGTAAAGTGAAGGCGAGTCGGAGATAAAAGCGTTAATGTTCCAGATCATCTTAAAGGTGCTGGGGGGGGGGGTCCAATTCAATTCAATTCAATTCAATTTTATTTATAAAGCGCCAGCACTTAAATAATAAAGTCCAATTCAAGCCAATTTGAATTCAATTCATTGTAATCATAATCCAATTAATTCATATGGAGCCAATTCAAAAATAATATCCTAGCTAAGGAAACCAACAAATTGGACCGAAACTTGTCTTCAGTCCAATCTCCCGTCCTGAGCCTGAGGGACTGTGGAAAGGAACAACTCCCTTTAACAGGAAGAAACCTCTGGCAGAACCAGAACCAGGAAGAAACCTCTGACAGAACCAGAACCAGGAAGAAACCTCTGGCAGAACCAGAACCAGGAAGAAACCTCTGACAGAACCAGAACCAGGAAGAAACCTCTGACAGAACCAGAACCAGGAAGAAACCTCTGGCAGAACCAGGAAGAAACCTCAGGCAGAACCAGAACCAGGAAGAAACCTCTGGCAGAACCAGGAAGAAACCTCTGGCAGAACCAGAACCAGGAAGAAACCTCTGACAGAACCAGACTCAGGAAGAAACCTCTGGCAGAACCAGGAAGAAACCTCTGGCAGAACCAGAACCAGGAAGAAACCTCTGGCAGAACCAGGAAGAAACCTCTGGCAGAACCAGAACCAGGAAGAAACCTCTGGTCTGAGGCGAGTCGGAGATAAAAGCATTAATGTTCCAGTTCATCTTAAAGGTTCTGGGGGGCCAATCAAGCTGTTCTGCTCTGGACTGGGAGCAAAATGTTTGGATTCATGTTACTGGGAGCAGGAATGTGATCACCGAGGTTTTTATATGTGATTGTACTAAAGAAAAAGCTCTAGAGAACACGAAGGTGGTTCCATATCTGACCATTTCTGACCCTTTAAGGCCTCGTTTACTTGTGTTTTCAGGAGCTCTGGATCGCTGTGTGATGGGAATAACCGCAGTGGAGATCCTGAACGCCTGCGATGAGCTGGCCCCGGCCACCGTGGATGCTCTGAGCCACTCTGCGGTCAACCTGAAGCAGGCGATGACTCGCCGCAGCCTGGCAGCGCTGAAGAACATGGCGCAGCACAAACTGCAGACGCTCGCCACCAACCTGCTGGCTGCAGATAATGCTGACAAGGTAAGGACAGCGCCTCACAGTTACCGTTACACACCGCCGTGCGAGCTCGTGCTGAAGGATTTGAGTCGTTAACTAACAGCAGATGAATGGCAGGAACTATTCTTATCGGGTATCATTCATTAGCAGGGGGCAAATCTGCTGATTTTAAGGCATAAAATGTATTTTTGCATGGAAAAACCCCCAAAACAGCTCCACATTTATGCATTTAGCAGGGAAAAAGGAGAATTAACAATCCAGTAATGCAGTATTACCTGTTGAAAACCTTTAAACTGTAATTAGAAATTTGGTTTTCAGCTTATTTAAACAATTCAGGTTATTTAAAAAGGGACGGTGCATGTTCATTAACAGGAGTGCTCCAGTTGGTCATGTGAACGTTCCAGATTTAGCCACACGGGCTCATTTTCATCTACATGTTCCACCGTGCTGTGAAAGGAAAACAACAGTGAAAAGATCTCAGTGGCTACACCGTTATCTGGCATCCAAAGCTGGGTTAAAGGTCTAACTTTAGCCAAAAACAAAATGGCGTCCCACCTTCAGTCCGAGGAATTTGACTTGTCTAACGTCGGCATGAACGGATACAGATTTAATGTCTCTTTATCCCAAAGTTTTTTTTCTTTCAGTGTCTGTCTTATTCAACTAGAATAGATTCACACACACACACACACACACACACACACACACACACACACACTGGTCATCTTGATCAGATAGCTGGCTGAAGTCGGGGACCAATTAAAAGTCTGTTGGAGACAACCAAAGGTCAACAGACCAGTTCCTGGCGTCTCCCAGGGAAGATGCTCTTAAATGTCATAATGATGAAATGAATTAATCCAGTGTTTCTTTTGTCAGAGCCCGACTTTGTACGGATCAATTTTAGAGGTTTCAGAGGAGAAATCAGCACAGCTTTTAACGGATGTTCGTCACTGTCTCATAATTCTTTGAACTCAGCTTAATTTAGGACATGTTAACCTTTGTTTTTGCCAGTTTCTAAATATTTTTTATTATTTCTGCAGTGCTTTAGATAAACTAATATCAAGAGAGGTGTGCACAATCCATCTAAATGTAGCTAATGTGTAGAACGTAGCGTGCTAACATGCTAACAGTAAATTGGCTCTCCCCACATTGCTCCATGTAGTTAATAAATAATACCAGACAGCGAACACCTAACAGACCTCCTGCTTCATACAGGAAGTGACAAACTATGTATTAAAGAGCTGCTAATGACTCATGACTCGGTGTCTGTTGAAATAACATTAGCACAACATGCTAACGTGATAGTTAGCAAGGCTAACGTAGCATCTTTTTATTTTATTTCTGTTATTTGTTTTTGTTTGTTTCTTACCATCAAATTGATAAGAAATAGGTAGAAGCAAGGAAGAAAACACTAGATATATATGACAATGAGACAACTGTAGAATACAACAATTACCCCCTAATTACAGCTTCATTGGTGGAGAAATGAACAAATGTACAACAAACATTAGCATTTACAACCTAAAACTGCACAACAGCTGAGTTTCCCAGCTCCAACGATTCCTTTTCTTAGGAAAGAGACTTGACCACAGAACTGTGAATAACCGCACTGGCAGCACATTAGCAGCAAAAACATACAAAACCTGGCAATGGCGTCTTTTAAAATGCTTCAGTGGAAGCAGAGTTCTGCCAGATCCGCCCATCAGTGGGTCACAAAGTCACAGCGTCACACAGACATGGAATGAATTTAATATCTGACATGCACAGATCCACAAAGTGGGAGTATGTTCCACTTTATTGCCTTTTTTATGAGGACTGTTTTGCAGCCTAAGTGGGGGAAGACGGGGCTCTTCCGGTCGGACGATCAGTGATTTAATGCCCAGCCCTTCCACGTGTTAACGTGTCCTTGGGCGAGACGCCAAACCCTCACACAGCCCCTCGTACGCTCATTCGTGTGCGACTGAGGAGACCAAAGCGTTACTTGTTTGATGCAGAATTAGCAAACAGCATCGCAGCGCCAACACGAAGGGGCTGAATGTTAAAAATCAGCTCCTCATGTTTTGAGCTCTTTTCAGCAAACGGTCGCAGGTTCACTCATCATACTTGGATGGGCTGATCTGCCCTGACAGAGAAAACTCCACCCACACGGGTATCCCAGCTCAGAAAACAAACTCTATGAATAATTTAGTGCTCCAACAGAGTTGAGTTCAGCTCCTACTACAGTTTGACGTTTAGCCTCCATGTGTTCCAGGAGTTTTGCACCTGTTTCTTCTTTTTGCTCTTACCGTACAGACTGTGTTGTCCTCTTTTTCTTTGCCTTCTTCTGCCCTAACAGCCATAATTGCGACTCTTTTCTGAAAATAAACACCTGTAATCTTTCCTCCCTTCTATCAGATCAACAACACTGCTGCCCTCTTTTCTTCCTCCCACCTCGGTGCCATTTGTACCTCATATCATCTCTGATTATTGCTCAAAACCATCCACTACCCCTGTGTGTGTGCATGTGAGTGTGTTGTTCCCTGCCGTGTGTAATGATGGATAATGGCCATGAACTGTCAGACTATAAACCCAAACAATTCCAGCCAGCCAGCCCCAAGCCTTTAACCGTGTGTGTTTACAGCTGATATTTGTTTGCTGGTCAGATTTCTGTGTGACTTTGAGTTTGTCCTCTGCTGCTTCTGCTGAAAGCACTGATCTGTGAATGTATCCGTGTCATGAGCAGGATTCCCGCGGGGTCTTAAAAAGTCTTAAAAGCATTGAATTTATGAATTTGGAAATAATACCTTAAAAAGACTTGAAAATGTCTTGTTTTTGTATGTATGGGTCTTAAAACTTGTGCAATATGTAAGGATTTTTTTTATAGGTGCATTTTTAAGTTGTTAAGTTGTTCTCCGGCATGATTTTAAGATATATATGTATATTTTTGTCTTAATAATGACACTGTCTCACCAACTGTAGTAACACAAAGGGATCCTTACCATAAATCCACTGGTGGGACCGAAGTTTTCAGCGAGTCTGGCCACTGATTTAAAAATAGATCCCGTCACCTTTCCTCCAGCCAGTGGCAGCCGGCCTCCATCAGAAACTCCTCCTTCAGTTAGGAGTCCTGCCCCCCCCCCCCTGTACACGGTTTCAGCTCCGATCCTGGGTGGTGGAAAGGATTTTAGGATCCGGCTCGAAGGACCAATATGTCAGAAAAATTCTCTCCACATTAGTTTCAGAGTCACTGGATACGATGAACACTAAACATTTATTTCTTCCAAGAAAGAGACAAGCTGTCAGGAAGCTGGCTCAGAGTTGTCTGACTCACAAAATGATGCTATTTATATTATTTATGTTTACTGGCCGTTCAATGCTGTGGGAAAAGGAGTTCAGACTGTGTTATGAGAACCAAAAGAGAGGAGGAAGCTCCCCCCCCCAATCACAAAAACCTTTATTCTTGTAGCTTTTCTCATAGTATAACTCCATAATGTGTGTGTGTGCACATATAGGAATAAATAACTAACTGTGGCACATAAAAGGGAGATGGAATCACTTCTGACGTGAACATATTACTCACACGACTGGTCACATGAGCTTTCAGGCGTTTCTGCCTCCAGACGTGGACACAAACACCCCGAATAAAGAACTCCCGAAGGCCATTTTTGTCAGGCCACTGGTTTAGTTTTTGTCTTGGTTGTTTCTACGGTGGCCGGGATGCTGCTGCTGCAGAACACTCATTACGTTAAAGCATCTTACTTTGGATTCATCAGCTCCATAGATCCTGAACATAGATCCTTGGCTTCGGTCGGGTCTGAGGACCTTTAAGTTTCACAGTTAACCTTTAGATTTAGAGGCATCGTCAGTAATCAGATCAGCAGTTTTACAATGAAAAAGACAACACTTCTGGCTCTGTTGCACTGAATTAAAGGTTTTTTCTGTTCGACTTGGTCCTGGAAGTATGTTTCTAAATATCTAAGTGCTGAAAGCAATTCACTTGCTCTATGGTAGTTTAGGCAGCAGTAACTGTTTATATCAATTGTTTAGGGGGGAAAAAGCACTGCAACATGATGATTTTAGCTTTAATTTCGTAGAATAGACCTTTTTTGTTGGCCAAAGTCACCAAGAAGTCTTACCGGTGTGTTTTTGGACAGTTTGTTGTGCTGGACGTCCGTTGGATTTATTGTTTCCTCTCAGATGGTGCATGAAGACTGCGCCAACAACAGCCCGTTATCTGCTAAAAACCTCCCTCGAACACATCTGATCTGCAAAGTTTCCCCCAAATGGCTTCAGTTTGATAACGGCAGAAAGACAGAGTTCAATATGTCATGAAAAATGTGTTTTCAAAGACGTTGTGCGTGTTGTATTTCTCTTCAGCCTCGGTGTGCTGTCTGACCGGTCTTTGTGGATGTGCACGTGTGTGTGCACGTGTGTGTGCATGTGTGTGTTGGACTGCCAGAGTTTGCCAGAAGGGCCCTGCAGGACAATGACCTGCAGAGCTGTGTGTATTCAGTGGGCTCTAAAAGGTAAAGATGCCTCCACCTTTCAGTGGTTTCAGATTTAATTCTAAATAATTTTACTGCAAATGATAAAACCAGCAGAACAGCTGATGGGAAATGCAATCACACCACAGTTGGATTTTGATTCATCTTGTTGCCGTTTCTCTGAAAATGGCTACTTTGTATTTTCAGCCAATGGCTGCAGGCTCAATTAAGTGTCATCTGAACACTACTTCAGTTGAAATCAGGCTAAAATTCCCTTTTTTACAACATATTTTACATAGTTAATGTTCGGCAGAACTTTCAATATTTCACATCAGGTGATAATTTTGTACTTTTTGGCCCAAAATAAAACTTAATATATCTTAATTTGATATCTAATCAATCACAAAGTGAGCAAAAGGTGTGAAATATGTGTAAATGTTGTGTAATGCGATGGTCTTCCTTTAGGTGGCAGTGTTTCTCCACCAGTGTAACACACGGGCATCTCCACACTAACTCCTGCTGAAACACGAGATCCAGGCACGAATGTTTTGGTGGAAATGACTTAAAGCAGGAAAATTCTCTTCATATCATCTGGAACATTTCATTAATTTTTACCAAATACATTCATCACACCGTGCACTCGCTGCTTTATTGGCTTGCAGTTATGACTAAGAGTTTGGCCGGTATGAATGGAACTCCCCTATGAGTAGAATAATTAATAAACAGATTATAAAAGTAGGCAAACTGTTGCAGAAATGCAAAGTACATGTATGTTTACTCGTCTCACGTGCACAAACAGCGCTCTATATTTACCAGTAACTGACTTTTTGCACACAGACGGTTGACCACAAACACATCGATGCTGAGGGAGGACTTCACTGTCAGAGCCGTGCACGTGCACGTGTGCATCCCAGCTGCAGGTGCCTTGTCTCTCTGTCAGTCAGGAGTCTTTATGGCTGATCATGTTTTTTCCCTCTGTGCCTCCTACACATCCAGTCCATCAACCCGTGAAATCATAAAAGGTTTTCTTTGATTTGCATCTTTCTTTTAGCAGCTTAATGGACGTCTACTCCGGTATTTTTAAACCTTATTTCTGGCATGAAATACGTTCATCTACTCACCGAGAACAGTTTGGTGAAAGTCGGCGTCCTTCGGAAGATATTTAGATAACTGGAGATCCATATAACGGAGTGAACGGGGCTTAGAGGATGCAGCCTCTAAATAAGGCATTATCTGTCTTTATTTCACCAATACTTTAAGAAGAATGAATGAATGAACGTGTGCTATAGCTCTGTTAGCTCATAGCTGCTGTTATGTGGCTACTTGCAGCTATAGGAGAGCTAACGGAGGGATTTCTACACAGGCACTCTACTGGGCCCACTTCATCCACACGCCCCCCCGCAGCACAGCTTATTCACTCCGTGCTCTGTGACAGTCGGCTAACTTCACACAGAGTTTGCTGCTGATAGTTTTGTGCAACATGGCAGGATATTTATCAGATTTTGACAACGTGGACGACGACTTTGAGTAAGATGGACGTTCTTACCGGAGTGAATGAGCTGTGCTGCAGCGGCGGGCGTCGATGACGTCATGCTTTGGGTCATTGTCCAGCTGGAAAGCGAACCTCCGTCTCAAATCGCTGGAAGACTGAAATGCTATGTTTCAGTCTTTCATTCCCTTATTTCTGACCAGTTTCCCGTTCCCCACAGCATGATGCTGCCACCACCGTGCTTCACTGTTGGGATGGTATTCTTGGGGTGATGTGCGCCGCACTTTTTCTTTTAGAGCCAGAAAACTCCATTTTCCTTCTGCCACATGCCTCTTGGTGAACTCTTAACTTGCTTCTTTTTCTGTAAGCGGTGTGTGAACCACAGCTCTGTGGAGTGTACAGCTTATAGAAAGGTCTCTACTGTGGAGCCTTCCAGCTCCTTCAGAGTTACCTTTCTAATTAATCTCACATATCATTTCAATAATATATTTCTACAAATGATTTTGAAGTCCTCGGGAAGAAAAAGAGACGAGCCGCTTCATGGTTTGGACATCTGAGGAGTATTAATTGCTCTTAACACATTCTACAAGGGTAAGAATATCAAAATATTTAGCTGCAAATGTTAGCTACAGCTAGCAGTAGAGGGCATTAGCGCGCTCCGTTAGCTCCTGTCTTTAGAGCCCAGTGCATGATGGTCTTTTTAGACCCATGAGGTGTTTGTCATCTTTACTCCACATGACAGAAATTAACTTCACGATGTGACCAAGTCCAAGTTGAGACGCTGAACAGCACTTCAAAATGGCCGACGCCATACAATACACTTTTAGGTAAACTAGCGGAGAATAGAAACACAGCAACTGCAGCGTTTTGTAGCTGCATGTTGGCTTTGTTTTCCAAGCTAAACGGGAACATTTTCAGATCCCAAAACCACATTTGAACAATCCAAACACTTCTTGGACATTGTGAACTAATTTTAAAGAAATCCCTCCTTTTTGTCCTCTTTATTCTCTCGTTCCACTCGTCTCATAACCCCCCCTTCATTTCCTCGGCTTCTGTTCAGTCTTCTAACTGAATCACAGTTATCTAATTGCAGTCATCAGCTCATTACCATGAAAAGGACGGCACCTTTCTGCATATTGCTCCGTTTGTACCAGGCTCTTTCTAATTCAGTTAAGATCGAGTTGCATCGGGTTTATATTGGTGGCACTTACAGCTGATTGTGTGTGTTAATTACGTATTTGTGTGGTTGTATTTATTGTTCAGAATCAAGCTTGAACCGTTTCTTACATTCATTCTTTATAAATTTGCTGAGTAACAAAGTTTAAATCAAAGAGAGATGTCCTGAAGTGTGTGAAACACCTGTTTACTATCCAAGGTTTCCTTCTACCTCATGTCTGTGTTTCCATGTAATTCACTGAGAATATGTCTGCCATTTGGCCAGATTAGCTGATCATTGAACAGAGCACGATTAGCTGTGAAAGCATGAAGACTTTTTCCCAGCAGACCAACCAACAGACGCTGTTGTTTGGGCAGGAAGCCTTTGATTAGGCCAAAACCTAAAGAAAAACACAACATTTGACTTCATAGTTAGACGATAACTCCTCTGGGATTAAAGCAATAGGTGTTGTTTACACATATATACATTTGTGTGATCTGGAGCAATCCTCATACAAGTACCACAGTGGTTCTCCTGATATTGGGAAAGGTTTTAAACTGTGGACAAGAGGAGGCACCTGGAAGTCTAAAAAGCACCTATACACCTTTACCTGCTGTAACCATGGAGATGTCCTATCGCTTTTGACTCTTAACAACTTCTTTTAATCCAATCTTCTTCAGGGTAACTTGCCAAAATACTCCCACAATGCACTGGTGGTTCAGGCGATGAAGACCAACCTGACCGACCCGGACATGCACGTGCTGTTCTTTGACGTGGAGGCCATGATCATTCAGCTGCTGACGGAGGAAGCTCAGAGACCCAACCCCATGCTGGTGTCTCCCGAGACGCTGCAGAAGAGCCAGGCCGGCGCCGACAAGGGGGGGTCCTTCCTGGCAAATAAAATCTTCAAACAGGTTAGTGAACACACCAGCAGGAAGACAAGCGGGCGTTTTAAAGGAAGCAAATGAAGATATTCCACAAAGGTTACAACAAATCATTTATTCGGTCAAAACCAGGTGAAGGAAACGATGAAGGAGACCATCAAGGAGCACCTGCTGGATGAAGATGAGGAGGAGGAGGAGGAGATGAGGAGGCGTGAGGAGAAGTCAAAGTCTCTGAGTCTGCTGGAGTACAACCTGACAATGGACACAGCAAAGCTCTTCATGTCCTGTCTGCATGCCTGGGGCCTCAATGAGCAGCTGGATGGCATCTGTCTGGAACGACTGGGCATGCTCAGACCGCACTGTCCCATCTCCTTCGGTTTGATTTCCAGAGGAGGTCACATGTCGCTCATGCTGCCCACCTTCAAGGTAACTGTCTGATGCAAAAGATTCTGTGCAGTAAAGCGTGAGCTGATGCATGAACTGTTCCCCAACCTTTCTGTTTCCCAGGAGTCTTTGCTGCGTCAGTTGTCCCTGGCCACAGGTCGGAGGCTCACTTTGTCGGACATCGTGGGTAAAGGGACGTACGGTGTGTCTCGGGCCGTCACCACACAGCACCTCCTGTCCGTCATCTCGCTGGCCAACACTCTGATGGGCATGACCAACGCCACCTTCGTAGGAGAGCACATGAAGAAAGCCCCGGCCAGGTGACAAACACTCAAATATGATTCTTTTTCTTTAAAAATGTACGTTAATAGCAACCTTTAGCTTATATGACCGGATTTATGATGTGCAATCACTAAAATAGATAGAGTAGTGGTATGATTGCCATCTTTCATGTGGGAGATCTGGGTTCAAATCCCCTGCATGAAAGGTATTACCTCCAGTAGGGGTCCTTAGGCAAGACCCCCTTACCCTAACTGCCTATCTGTAAGTCGCTTTAGCGTCTGCTAAATGCATAAACATAACATAACATAAAATATGTGAGAAACATGTTATAAAAACCTACACTGAGAACCAACCGGCCAAAAGACACAAGCATCTTCTCAGCCTCCACACAGTAAGAATCTTCAGATCTCTGCCAGCAAAAACAGATTTTGCCTTAAATGAGTTCATTTTAAAAATCTTAACTGAAGCTCGACATGCCTGGATTCACCAGGTGAAGCTGAAAAACAACTCAAAGAAGCTGGAACAGAAGCTGAATTCAAAGCACAGAACCAGAGACTCTTCACATGAACAGCTAAACCAGAAGTAGCTGAAATTCAAGCAGTGTCAAGTTTGTGTGTGTGTGTGTGAGCTGATTGTTTAGTCTGTCTGAGCTCTCATTGTGCTGTGAAAGATTTAACACCGAGGTCGAGGTCCTGCTCCTGTAACACCAGCACAACATTTCATCAACCTGCTTCAAGCATAGCCCTGCAGGGAGGGTGAGAGGCAGAGCTGCACAAAGAACAGTGGAGTGAGGAATGAAGAGAAGGAGCGAGTGAGACATTTTTAGCGTCTTATCAGTCGATTATTAAATCCGCCGACAGTCAGTGCGGTTAGATGAGCGCCATCGGATCGGATTAATGGCTAAATTACAATAATATTGAGTTATTCAGCTCATGTAGACGCCTTAATCTGACTAAAATCGGATCGGATTAATGGCTAAATTACAATAATATTGAGTTATTCAGCTCATGTAGACGCCTTAATCTGACTAAAAATGAATCGGATCGGGTTAAGACCCCGAGATAACTTGATACAAACACAAACACGTGCACGTAGACGACAGTGGATCGGATCAAGCGTTTTTTTTTGAGCTGCGTTGTACCGATGAACCTGAAAAACAACCCAAAAAAAGGCTGTTACCAAACCAGGGTTCAGAAAAACCCCAAATATGTCACGAAGGGGACAAAATCCCTCTTTCTTTGCTTATAAAGAGCACTGAAGTCAACTAAGAAACTTCAACATATCCAGGTGGTCACTTTATTCATTCAGTCAGTGCGGTTAGATGAGCGCCATCGGATCGGATTAATGGTTAAATTACAATAAAACTGAGTTATTCAGCTCATGTAGACGCCTTAATCTGACTAAAATCGGATCGGATTAATGGCTAAATTACAATAAAACTGAGTTATTCAGCTCATGTAGACACCTTAATCTGACTAAAATCGGATCGGATTAATGGCTAAATTACAATAAAACTGAGTTATTCAGCTCATGTAGACACCTTAATCTGACTAAAATCGGATCGGATTAATGGTTAAATTACAATAAAACTGAGTTATTCAGTTCATGTAGACACCTTAATCTGACTAAAATCGGATCGGATTAATGTTTAAATTACAGTAAAACTGAGTTATTCAGCTCATGTAGACACCTTAATCTGACTAAAATCGGATCGGATTAATGGTTAAATTACAATAAAACTGAGTTATTCAGCTCATGTAGACACCTTAATCTGACTAAAATCGGATCGGATTAATGGTTAAATTACAATAAAACTGAGTTATTCAGCTCATGTAGACACTTTAATCTGACTAAAATCGGATCGGATTAATGTTTAAATTACAGTAAAACTGAGTTATTCAGCTCATGTAGACACCTTAATCTGACTAAAATCGGATCGGATTAATGGCTAAATTACAATAAAACTGAGTTATTCAGCTCATGTAGACACTTTAATCTGACTAAAATCGGATCGGATTAATGTTTAAATTACAGTAAAACTGAGTTATTCAGCTCATGTAGACGCCTTAATCTGACTAAAAATGAATCGGATCGGGTTAAGACTCCGAGATAACTCGATACAAACACAAACACGTGCACGTAGACGACAGTGGATCGGATCGAGCGTTTTTTTTGAGCTGCGTTGTACCGATGAACCTGAAAAACAACCCAAAAAAAAAGGCTCTTACCAAACCAGGGTTCAGAAAAACCCCAAATATGTCAAGAAGGGGACAAAATCCCTCTTTCTTTGCTTATAAAGAGCACTGAAGTCAACTAAGAAACTTCAACATATCCAGGTGGTCACTTTATTCATTCAGTCAGTGCGGTTAGATGAGCGCCATCGGATCGGATTAATGGCTAAATTACAGTAAAACTGAGTTATTCAGTTCATGTAGACACCTTAATCTGACTAAAATCGGATCGGGTTAAGACCCCGAGATACCTCGATCCAAACGTGCACTAAAGGTGTGTATTGATGGCAGAAGCATGTGGTGGATCGGATATCTTTTCCCGCGATCGTCACCCGGAAGTGGAAGGAGACGATATTCCTGTTGTTGTCGTCAGAAAGAAAGAAAGAACTCGATGGAGAATGCGCCGTTGTGCATCGTCTGTGCCATAACCAGCTCATCTACTCAAACCATAAAGAAGGCGTCACGGCTTCAGTTCAAGTCTCAGGTCTTGTTAAAAAGTGAAATTCATGGGACGAACCTCCGTCTTCGTTGATTTAATTTTACTTTAATCGTGACCAGTTCCATTAGGTCTCTCAGTTTGTCAAGTTTGAAGTTTTCAAAAGGAAAATCTACGTTAGATCTAGTCTTTCCAGGCCACTTAAAGTCAAGTCTAATTAATCTCAAGTCAGTCAAACTGTGTCCAGGTCAAAATTCTTTAAGCCAACGTCCACATCCTGGCCTGATTTAAACCTAAAGTCTGTGCAGTCTTCGCCAAGTCTCAAGTCGTCCAAAACAAGCCCACCAGGGTCAGATCCATCCATCCCTTATCTGCCGCTTCTCCGGGGGCCGGGTCGCCCAGACCTCCCTGTCCCCGGCCACCTCTTCCAGCTCCTCCGGGGGGACCCCGAGGCGTTCCCAGGCCATAGTCTCTCCAACGTGTCCTGGGTCTTCCCCAGGTCTCCTCCCAGTGGGACGGGCCCACAACACCTCACCAGGGAGGCGTCCAGGAGGCATCCTAACCAGATGCCCCCTCATCTGACTCCTCTCAATGCGGAGGAGCAGCGGTTCTACTCCGAGCTCCTCCCGGATGACTGAGCTTCTCACCCTATCTCTAACCGGGGGCTCACAACCTGCCGCTTGTACTTCTTCTGCCGCCGGAAGCGGCCAAAGAAGCTGGAAGCGGCCGAAGGGGCGGGGCTTATATGTATAGCAACTAGCATATATATATATATAATAATCCATCCATACATCGGTTCCCTCTTTCACCATGGATCGTACTCTGGGCCTTCTTTGTGTTTCTTTGTGTTTGTGCTCTGCCGTTTTCCGCTTTTTTCCACCTTTTTTTCGCCTTTTTTCCGCCTTCGGAATCCAGATCGGCCCTGATTGGCTGTCGTGGCGTCGCGTCACTGCTCATTTGCATAAAGTTGAGCCTTTCTCAACTCTTGAAGCTCACAACGCCGGCCGCTCATCGACGCCAGCTTACATTGAAAATGAACGGCAGCTGGCCGCTCACGACGCTTTTGGTGTGAGCCCCCGGTAAGGGAGAGCCCAGAAACCCATTTCAGCCGCTTGTATCCACGATCTCCTTCTTTTGGTCTCTTCCCACAGCTCGTGACCACAGGTGAGGAACCGGTAAATAGAGAGTTTCGCCTTCTGGCTCAGCTCCTTCTTCATGACGGATCCGTTCGTCCCTCACTGTGAACAAGACCCAGAGATACTTGAACTCCTCCACTTGGGGAAGGATCCACCAGCTGGCTTTTAATGAAACAATGACTGAGATCAAAGCCTGAAACTAATAAACAGGAATTGGCAGCTCTGATGTCAGAACTTTCCAACTTTCTCTGAACCGAAGAACTTTATTTGTGTGGTATCTCCGGATCAGGGGGGGGGTAAATGTGCAGCGTCCTCCCAGACACAAGCTTCTTTATTCAACTCAAACAAGGATCTTCTCCCTGGCTTTTTTCCACTTCAACACTCCAAACCAGCACTTGTTGAATATTTGAAAGTGTTTTGGTTCTTGGGCTTTTTCATCTTAGATTTATGACGGTGGAAAAAGTTCCTCTCGATGTGCGGCAGTTCGAAAAGAAGCTTTCCTCAACCACTGATGTTCAGGTATTTCATCACAGCGTCCGGCTGCTTTTTCCTGAACCAACGCTGCTGCTTCTCCAGATGATTATGGAGATTATGGCCCGTTGCCATGGCAACCTGTGTAACTTCTTCACCTGAAATGATTCACTTCATCAGAAAGCAAAAGAAGAGGTCCCATAAAAAAAATCTATAGCCACCTTTATGGCTTAAGCTTTACTTTCCAATGAATACATTCGGCGCTTGTTTGTGTCTGAATGCATTTAGTTCGACCCAGAATGCACCTGAAGCTCGTTTGAACCCTCTTGAGAAAATTCAAAGGTGAGATCTACTTTTTATGTGCGTTTGAATCGAATTAAGTTGACTTAAATGGACAGGATTAGATTTTATTTAGATTGGAGCCCCGTTTCGCAGCCCGTTCACACATTACTGATACAGGACCGGGATAAAGCCATGAGCCACATGCTGAATTTATAATATTCAGCCTGATAAAGGTTGATCTCGTGGGTAATTCACTTTAACACATGGAGTCTGAGGAGCAAGATAAAGTGACCTGTTAGAATTCATAACGTTGTTAGTGAATGTCAGCAATCTGTAGTCACAGCACGGGAACATTAAGCTTCGAAAGGCAGCCGCTTTGTTGTCCTCTGAGCTCGGACTCTTACGGTTGCCTTACCCCCCACGTAACTGCGCTTATTTCCACTAAACACGGTTTATTATGTGGCTTTTATTGAGATGGCCTTCACAGCTATTCTTCAGCGTTGCAGAAACCTCAGGAAAGGCGTGTGAGGGGTGGGAGTAATGGGAGGACGGGCAGGTGCACATGTTTTCTGTTCTGAATGAGCCTCACTGTATCCTTTCTTCACTGTCTGGCTGTGTGAAATGATTCGAACAGAAAAGCATTCAGTGTGCAGTTCGTTTTGGGGTCTTCAGCACATATTTTGCCGGGTCTTTCTGCAGGTAATGATCTTTCAGAGGTTCCTTTTGGGACCTGTTGCGACCGTTCGGAGGCGTCGCCTCGTCTCATCTCAAAGTGTGCGACCTCTGTTCTTTCCTTGAAGTAGAATTTTGTCTTTTTTTGCAGCAGCGGGGCTCCCTGGAAGTGATTTGTTGCCTGGCAACCTTTATTGATCCCTCCATCGATTGTTGTATTGGAAGTGTTTGTGTGTCTCTGAAAGTTAGGCGCCTCCAGTCTGTTCAGAGAGGACGGTGTCCTCCAACCAAAATTCAATAGGCTGGAGCCTGAGAAAACACACACACACACACACACACACACACACACACACACACACACACACATTTAAAAACGTAGCTCCATGAACTGAAGTGAAAAATTGTTTGTCTGCGCTCCCGGTTTTTATGTATGCTTGTGTTTCTGTGAGTGTGTCTCTTTGGATTTAATTTTCGGCGTCTGAGTGCGTTTGTGTGTGTGTTTTTGTGCCGAACCCTCCTCTCTCCTCCCTGCCACGTTAATATTTGATGTCTCCTCTTTGTGATCCTCCTCCAGGCCTCCCAGACCAGGAGGAACCCCGGAGACTCCTCGGAGGACGCCTGCTGCCCCCTCTCAGCCCTCCAACCCGGCGCTACAGGCCCAGATCAAACAAGGTAACTACAAAAGGAGGGGCGCTCGCTTCAAATACCCCTGGGGCCCTGTGGATAGGGACGGGGCGGGTGGGGGGGTTGATAATGCAGCCCACTGGCAATAAAACCCACAGAGGGTCAGGAAAAAAGAAAGAAACGTATCACAGGAGGAAGCTGCGGCGGTTTCATGGGTCAGCAGGTCTTTGAGGGCTGCCCTGTTGTCTTTGACTTTAGGTCGAAGTTTGTGAACTTCAGCTTGAGAACAAACTCATGAAAGTAGCTGTGCATCTTTTTTTTGTCCCAGCATGAGTCGGTGTAGTTGAATAAAAAGGTATACATATGTTTTCTCATGCAATGAGCACAGTTTAACCTCGATCTGTGCTCTCAGGAGCTCTTTTTTTCATCAGGACCAGTGCTTTGCTTTGGTGTACGATGAAGGGAAGCCGGTTAAGATCCTCTTTGACTTTTTACTCACACATTGCACAAGATGCAGCGTTAGGTCCCTTACATGGTTACACTAAAAGCATCCTTTGGACTCTGACCACCTCCACTGCTGCCTCAGAGGTCCATAAACCTCTCATTTCCTGTCAAGAACAAAGGAAAGAGTAGCTCCACATTGTTTCCACCTAAAGAGCCTCTAACTTTGAGCTCCCTGGTTAAAAGTCTGTCAACGCTGCAGTAAAGTGAAAACAATCTGAGAACGGGACTTTTGCTCCTAACAAAATTATTAAATTCCAATAGAAGTATTTACTGATACTTTGATCTGTAATTTTGAGCAAAAAGAAGTGACAGAAAACGATGTGCAGAGATTCAACAGTTTCAGATCGATGGCTCTTGTGTTGATTATCGTTACAAAACTGACAGAAACGGGGCTGATTCAGCAAATACCCTCTGATTAGACTGAAAATCTGTCCAAGTCTGGTCCAAAACCAGTGACATTAGCATTAAATCTGTGTCTTTTTATTTCTCTTAGATAACATTGTATTCCACGATGCTTTCTGGTGCCTCGGTGCAGTTCGCTTGCAGCTGTGCATTTATAAAATACCCTTTGGCAAAGTTAGCACCTGCGCTATCGTGGTCAGAGCATTTTCTGACGTTAAACCGAGGAGATAATGGCTCACAGTCAGACTTTGAAACCCCAGTTTTCCAGTTCAGACGGATCACGTCACAGCTGGAGCAGCAGGTGGAAAAAAGTTCAGTTTTAGTCCTCAAAACTACTTTATTCAGGCGGGAAAAAACACGACGAAAACATCTGCAGTTATCAAAACAGAAGGAACGCAGGTTAAAGGGGAACTCTGGTGTTTTTAAACCTTATTTCTGGCATGAAATACGTTCATCTGCTCACTGAGAACAGTTTGGTGAAAGTCGGCGTCCTTCAGAAGATATTTAGATAACTGGAGATCCATATAACGGAGTGAACGGGGCTTAGAGGATGCAGCCTCTAAATAAGGCATTATCTGTCTTTATTTCACCAATACTTTAAGAAGAATGAATGAATGAACGTGTGCTATTGCTCTGTTAGCTCATAGCTGCTGTGTTGTTGTTATTGGGGGCTATCGGGGGGCATATAGAGGGCTTTCTACACACTCGTCTGCTGGGATGATGTCATCGACGCCCGCCGCTGCAGCACAGCTCATTCACTCCGGTAAGAACGTCCATCTTACTCAAAGTCGTCGTTCACGTCGTCAAAATCTGATAAATATCCTGCCATGTTGCACAAAACTATCAGCAGCAAACTCTGTGTGAAGTTAGCCGACTGTCACAGAGCACGGAGTGAATAAACTGTGCTGCAGGGGGGCGTGTGGATGAAGTGGTCCCAGTAGAGTGCCTGTGTAGAAATCCCTCCGTTAGCTCTCCTATAGCTGCAAGTAGCCACATAACAGCAGCTATGAGCTAACAGAGCTATAGCACACGTTCATTCATTCATTCTTCTTAAAGTATTGGTGAAATAAAGACAGATAATGCCTTATTTAGAGGCTGCATCCTCTAAGCCCCGTTCACTCCGTTATATGGATCTCCAGTTATCTAAATATCTTCTGAAGGACGCCGACTTTCACCAAACTGTTCTCAGTGAGTAGATGAACGTATTTCATGCCAGAAATAAGGTTTAAAAATACCGGAGTTCCCCTTTAAATGTCTGAGTCACAAGAACATTATCTTTTCTAAAGAAGAGTTCGTACCTGGAAACACAGGTGTTGCTCAGTGCCACAAAACAGAATGAGAATATATGTGTGAACGTTTCTTTTTCTTCTTCTTCTTCTTTAAACCCAACTGGTATCTGAAATGAATGTGTGGTGGCAGAGCAGATCAGGGAAGAGGCTACTTGTGTGGGCTTCATATGTACATTATGGTGTTTTCCAAGTTTAACTGCACCAGAAAGACTCGGAAGAACCGGTCATCGAAGGCAAAAGAAAAGGGAGAAATGCAGAAAAATCAGCTTGTGCCTCGTAGAGGTAAAAATGTAGCAGTGTGGAGTCTTTCTTTGCAGAGAGGAACCTGCTCGGATTCACTGTCGGGGAGGCTTTAACCAGCTGTCACCATCTGCCTGCTCCCCACCCACCACTACCTACCACACTGCAGCAAGCTCAGAACCTGCAAACACACACACCCAAATTCATGTGGACGCACACAGGGTATAAGTGGCACCCTCGGGTGTTGGGTGGAGGCGGGGTTTTACAGCTATTGTCACGCCTTAATGGAGGCCAAGCATGACAAGCGTATGGACTTATTCATACCACACGCCTATTCAGCAGCATTGAGAGGGAACGCTTGGCCGTGACCTCTGCTCAGCCGGCTCCTCCTTCGTAAAGGGGAGTGCTGTTAACCCTGTTCACCGAGTCTTTTCACATGGAAATAAATGAGGAGGCCCCTCTAATATACTGTAACGTGGGGAGATGAACAGAGAGCGCCGCGAGTTTCTGATGCAGAAATATTCTCATTTTCTCCACGTGCACAGGACAGAATTTCAGCATTTTTTGGTTTTTTTTTTGCTGCAGTTTTGTCCAATTTCTGAACCGTAAATAAATTAATTAATTAAAGACTTTCTGTGTTTAAGTGTGTAAAATCCGTTATGATATCGTGACGAATTCAAACTGTTAGAAGTTTGCTTTTTAACAGCTTTTTGGATGGTTCAGCTTTTAGTTTCGCAACCTAAAAGTGATTATAATGATTAAAATAACATTTAATGTGTTGATCCTCTAATTAAGAAAGGAACCCACAGAATTTGAGTTAAACTGAACTGATATTAATTTGATTGAATGATACTTTATCAATATTGTCAAAGTTTCTGTTCGTAGAGAAAATAAACATCTGTTAACAAAGAAGTTTTGAATCATTTAAAAACCAAAATGAATTAAGAAGAAAAGATCAAACTGAAACAAAAGAAATGGAACAGATTAAATTAGAATATATATTGTACGATTGAATTCAACAAGTTAAGAATGAAATAAATAAAAAACAAATAGGATAAAAATAAGATTCTTATTGTTATTTTTCATACATTATGAGGCCTTTTTGAGTCTTACAGTAAGTTTGCTGACTGCATCTCATCTTAACAACAGGGAGCCACTGCTGCTCTCTTCAGATAAACTCTTACTGACTGTTTTCTGGTCCTGCTTCTTTATTTATTCGAGTATCACCAGTTACCGGTGGAACACTTTTCCCCCGTGGACACACATCAGCCGACATTTCACCCATCACTGCTGCTAACAGGGATTTATTTACAATAATGCCTAAAATCCCCCCAAAACCTCCGTCTTTATCCTTTCAAACAGGTTGACACGTGTTACTTAGACTCATTCATCAATTTAGCGTAATACGTCTTTATTTTTCCACATATTTGATGTATTATGATTGTATTTATCCCGGGTCCAACCTGGTCCTGTGAGTAGGATGAACTGCCCACAACAGCGCTCTGTCTCAGTCTGACACTAATAAAGTTAATTGAAGGATGACCTTGTTGGTTTTGACAGGTTTTCTCTGACTATGATTATATTCACATGAATCATCCTGTGAGATTCAGCCAGTTTCCCCATAACTGCACCAGATATCACAGGACTAGCTGTTACTTCTGCTCATACAACAACGTTTCTTCCATCTTTCCTTCTCGGATTCGTTCTCTTCCTGTGTCTCTATCCATTTTGCATGGCTTCAGCCTGCTGCCTGTTCTCAGGGCAAAACCTTTCACAAACGCCTCTCTTAAGTACGATTTCTCTTCCTTTCTTTACCACCAACTGACGGAAAGCTGCTGTTTTCTCTGTTTCTCTGTGCTACTTGTTGAATTTGTTGCGTTTTGCTGCTTTGCTGATTTTATGTACACAACATGTTGTCTTTTTAGGTGTAAAAAATAATCAAAAATGTTAGTTTTTATTTTTGCTCATCCAATGGAAATCAGGAACTCAAGTGTTCTGAACTCTTCTGGTCTTTGCTGTAAAGGCTTGAGGTGAAGAAGGCTTATGGCGTCTGAACTGATGTGCGCCACAGTCTGAAACCTTTTTCATTGTACATTGTTTTGGTGTCGAAGGTAAAGTCCAGCGTCATCACTGTTTTACTGATGTTTCTACACGCCTTCTTTTCATCTGCTAGCTCTCTGTTGCATCTGTTTTTCTTTTTCCAGAGTGTTCTGTCCCCTTTTTTTAATCTTTTGTGTACTTTTTGCTTCTTCTTCTGATATACAGAAGCTATATGTTTACCTTAAACAAGACCAAATTAGTTTGTGAATGTCAGGTTTAAAATTTCCAAATTTTCTCTGGCTCTGGTTATAAGCGCTAACTTAGCATATTAATACAAGTACAGCCTTTGAATTCTTTACACATGAATTTAGTCATTTGTATCACTGATATTTTATGTATTTGCTCAAACTACATAAGAATACAGTGAGAAATGTAAAGTTTGTGTGACTAAATTAAATGAAGTTACTGCTGTGCTCAAATTTCTTGTTTCATTAGAGATCATGCTAATGTTAGCAGCTACTGCTTTGCGTTATTAGTAGTGTTTTGATCATATGTATGGCCCCAAACTAATAACATAGTTTAACATATGAATAATTTTCAACACATGGTGTTGATAAAAGTTTATACTTGCTGCTAATGAAGGAAATATGACATAGCTAACAGTGAAATAAATAGATTAGCGTTCAGATTAGCATACATCTGTTAGCTATAGGCTAATGCTTTTTGCTAACGATCCTTCCGCCATGTACTTTAGCTTAATGTACACTGTTAACAGTTTGATTTGGCACCTAATGAAATACATCTGGTGAAATAGAGCATCCATTATCCAGTTATAAAATGAGGGAAATACAATAAACCCCACCTGACAGAAAAACTGATTTTTATTTGTTTTTTTTTTTTAAACAGCATTTGTTTTGTTTTTGTTTATCATATTTTAAGATGTTTTATTTTACTTTTATCTTTAACAACTATTCCCTCCTCTCTTCTGCCTTACGACTTGTCTCTTCGTTCACTTTGGTATTGTAGATATTTATATCTTTCTAACCTGTTCTTTTCTTCTTGACTATTTCTCTCCTTCTCTTCCTTTACAAGCTGCTGTAGCTGCCAACACCAGCACTGCTGCCACTGCTGGGGCTCTGGGGGCTCCCGGGGGCCTTTCTCAGGGGGCCCCTGGCTCCCCCAGCCCCGGCCCTGCTTCTCATAACATCCACTCAGTCAACGAAGGTACAAACTGATCTGACGGGTACCACTTAGGGAAAGTCTGGCAGCCATGCTTTTCTTTCTTTCCTTTTCTTTCTTTCCTTTGCCTTCAGAGAGCTTCTGCTTTCTCGATCTTCTTTACTCCCGTCTCTCATAGTCTTTGTTTTCTTTCAGTACTTCCAAACCCCGTGCTTTCAGATTTACGCATTTCACTTTCATTCTGTGTCATCTCCGTTCCTCACCTCTTCTTTCCTCCATCCATCCAACCATCTTTTTCCTTGTTCTCTCCCTCTTGGGTTCACATCATGTCTCCTCTCTTGCATCAGTCTTGTTTTACCCTGCAGCCAGTGTTTGGTTTTCACCTCAGGTGTCTAGCTCCAGTTTTTTTTGCAGTATTAGTCCTTGTTTTTGTCTACAGTCTGTCTGTCTGTCAAAGCTGAGCTCGGTGCACTCTTAATCCAATCAGTTGAAGATGAGGTTGATCATTTAGATTAATTTCAATGATGAGGAAACGCTTTGAAAATGCACTGGTGAAGTAATCTGATTCCACAAGTCTGATTAAACCAGGACTTGTTTTATTCTCAACATGCTTCTGAAATTAAAAAAAAAGAAGGGAAAGTATTTTATCTTGAAATAAACGCTGAAATCACAGCTTCGTATCACTTGTGATACTTTCTGACGCTCGAGTTGCAGCTTCACAGACCCAGAATTCGGTGAGATAAAGAGTTGTGTCATCTACGAATAAGTAGACTTTGCTGCTGTTTGCAACTGATGCTTTTGAGAGTGTGTTGACACCAGTCCTTCCACTTTGGTCTCTGTGTCCTTTTCAACTTGCTGGCAGTGTTGTGCACTTTCTCCTGTCTGCTGTCTGTCTCAGTGTCCACATGTCCTGGTGTAGCAGTGTCTCTGTGCTGTTTGCATGCTTGCTATTTCAATCTCGTTTGTTACTAAAAGTGGGAATATGGGCCTTGATATAAAACAAGGACCCTGACACCCCCCAAAAAGAATGTGTTCACCCACAACTGGACCTTACTTAGCTGTTGTCTGCACCACATCCATCTGAGAGCGTATACTGCTTAAAATAAAAAGGTTTCGTTTTAAAAATGTCAAAAGACCGAACGATGACTGATCTTTCATTCAAGTTTTTTTTTTTTAGGTTTGGTTGTAAATCAACTTGGGTGAAATCGTTGTAGCCTCCAGTTGGAGTCTTTCTGGTGTCCGTCTCAGAGCCTCGTTTTCACCTGTTATAAACTGCTTTTTTAAAAATTATTTTCCTTCTGACAGGATGTTGGCTTTCACCGGCGAGGCTTGCTGCCGTATTCACACATAAAATTAATGTGCTCTGAAATTATTCAAACACTTTGTGGTTTCGATTGGGGGTATCGGGTGCCTTTTGAAAGCTGATGATCTGTAGTTTCCAGTTAACAGCGAATAAAACAAAGCTGGTCAGGATAGATTTTCCAGTGGGAAACAGCAAGCATGCACACAGACATATAGAAGGTTTTAGGACCAAATTTAGCTCTTATTTTCTGTAGCAATAAACAGTTCATAGATTTATAGAATAGAAAACACTGTCCTGCAGAAACAGAAACAATCTGTGGCTTATTTTTGTTGTGTTATAAATGTTAATATAATGTAGGTAAAATAATTGAAACATTAGTTTGAATTAGATCAGATCAAGTTTGAGACCAGGAACATTGGCAGATATTTGTTTTTGTACTACTATCTAGAATTGTTGTTTCTTGACTCTATGTGGCTTAAATGCCATTTTTTGCGTTTTTTTTTGGTTGTTGAAGCTTCATTAGCAAACGGACTCACAGCAAAGCATAAAAGGGGCACAAAACCTTAATCTAGTCAGATTAAATCCAGATATAATATCTGTTTTTTGTGCTGATGAGTATGGAAAGAACTACATAGAGGTACAAATGTGACTACATTTGATGAGACATAAAAACCTCAGATTTAGTCATTGTTTGTTTTGTTTTTTTCCTCTTATATACTTTACAGCTTCTTTTGTTAAGGTTAGGCATTATAATTACATTGGTATGACACCCTAGCTTGGATGAAAACAGACTCTGATAATGTTTGGTTTCCAAAATATCCTTTACCTGTAATTCAGGACTCATCAGGACAAAGCTTTTCTCACCTTTTGCCCAGTGACTGGGCTGAAACGGCAGTTAGCTGTTAGCATCAAAGCAATGAAAGCAGGAGTAGATGAGGGACCAACAGCAGCTCCAGCAGGGATGTTTAATATCAATAATGTTTTAATAATGTTTAATTAAAGAGTTCTGTTAGTGACGGCGGTTTCTGTAAGCAGCAACGGCAGTAAAAGAAGTTGAGTTATAGAATTTATTTTAGCTGTAGGTGACAGCTAGCTAACTAAGAGCTAAGCTAGGCTAAGCTAGCTGTTAGTAGTAACCAATTATCTTGGTTGATAAAAGATAAAAGCTGAACAATTCCTGCATTCTTCATTATCAGCTGAAGGTTATTTGGACAATTAGATTTTTAATTAAGTTAGCTCTTAAAGGCAGCAACTATGATCCATCTTATCATGTTTTTAAGCCCATTGAAGCCACATTCAGACGGATAAAATGCAAAAGCGCGTTTTTCTCTATCATTTTGGTATTTTCTATAATCACTAGAAATAATGACAGATGCTCTACATGTGTCAGCTGTCGGCTGAGCTGATCTTTAACCCTCCCCTCATGAAACTGTGAGAACCAGGAAGTGTTTTAGCTGTGATGAAACTTTAATTTCTGCATTTATGTTTTCAACATGTGAGGTTTCTGCAAGACAGTGCTACAGATGTTTCCAGCAGAGGTTGACTGGTTGTTCCTCTCATTGCTAATACAGTAACAGATTTCAACATTAGCTATAATGTCTTTGCTGTATTTATAGGCTTTGTGTTATATTTACCTTTCACTCGATGCACCAACTCTTTGGGAAACTGAGTTGTAAGACATCTGAAGTCTTTGTAAGACTAATCCCAACTAATCCGTCAACCTCTGAATTGATTTATTACAAGAATTTGTCTAACGTTTGAGTTTTCTTCAGAAATCTTGCTGGAGGAGGTAAGTTTACATGGTGTCTGTAGCAAAGAAATTCGTGAAATGAAATTTCTTTCCTGCCTCGAAGCCATTCAGTGTCCATCGTGCATCTTCTCTGGAATCCATATATTCAGCTAATATATGTGAATGAGATGTTTGATATATGTTGAGTTTTGTACAAGGTTGTGTATACTTCTGTGTTTGGTCCAAAATATGAATCTTTTCCAGTATTTTGGCTCCCTGATTAGGCCGGATTTCAGCCCCTTTAAAGTGATACCAAGACATTTTGAATGTTAGTTTTCTTTATCAATCACTCTATAAACAGGGAGGGTCACATCTAGCGTCCATCATACACTCTGAAAACCTCGGTTTTCTTATGTTTTAAAACCCACACAGTGCAGTTTCTGTTTCTGAATGAAATGGTTCACACTTAAATTCATCATGCCAAGGTATCATTATGAAGCTTTGGTTGATCCACCTGGCAGTGCTGTTTACGTGTTTAACACCATCAAACTGAGTCTGGTTAGTAGAAACAACATCTTTGCTCTAACCAAGCAAATAAGAGTTGATAATGATCCCATCCTGTGTTCAACTGTTGTTGGTGATTTAATATGTGAGTAGTTTGCAGTATATTGTCGGCGTGGTTCTGTGCGGATGTGAGAAAAAGTCACTGCTGTCAAATTGAAACCTTTTTGGTGAGGAAACTCCCCAAAAGTTACCCCTGAACATGAATTTAAATTTATGCTTCAATGTTAAAACAAATACATGATAAAAATCAGCCGTAATATAACCTTAATTGTCTTCTTTTTGTTGTTCTTTCTTTTTCTTTAACGTGCCGAGAAGCTAAAACAGTGTTTTTATGTGACGGCAGTGAAGTTTGTGAGCTTGAATGAGAGAAAGTCTCGGTTTGGTTGTCTTCCCTGTAGTTTCTCTGACTGTGTCTGTGTTTAAATGTGTGTGTGCACAGGATGGAGCCAGCTGGCCGCCATGCACTGTGTGATGCTACCTGATCTCCTCGGCCTGGACAAGTTCAGACCTCCGCTGCTGGAGATGTTGGCGAGGAGGTGGCAGGATCGCTGTCTGGAGGTATTCGCAGACCGAAAATCATTCTGTAAAATTACTGGAAAAGTATCCACTTCACAGAAAGACGACGTTAAGATAAACTTAACTTAACGAGGAAACATTTGAATGAATATTGCTGCAAATTACGACCTCTGTATCAGCTCCAATCTTCCCTGACTTGGTCTCTTTCTGGTTTTAGGTCCGGGAGGCAGCACAAGCTCTTCTGCTGGCTGAGCTAAGAAGAATCGGCCAATCAGGACGCAAGGACACCATCGACATCTGGGCCTCCTACCTGCCCCAGTATGTGGACACAGTCAGCTCCCGTAAGTGCCTAACTTTGCTTAAAATACGAAAGAAAGCTCTAGAGATGGAATTCAAGCGATGCACGTTCATTTGATCCTGGTACGAAACAAGTCTTTGTATGTTTTGTGCACTTGGAGAAGGTTTATGGCCGTTTCCCTGTGGGAGGTTTGAAGATCAGGAACTTTGTTATAGGTCATTTGGGCCCGACCCAACCAGATTTAAGGCTTAATTTGCACCACCAGCACTAACTCAGACTCATTTCTGGTGGCTGTTGGAGCCTTATGTTACAGATACTGTGCATAACTCTTATGGACAGAACCCAGAGGGCTCCCAGTTTGGTCGCTTTAGGATTACATTGTTGCTTTTTGCTTTTTTTTCTGGCAAATTTGGTCTCATCAAGACTTCCAGCAGATACTGAGGCAGTTTCAAGCCCAGTGTGTAAAATGAACCCCTCCAAGCCTGAGGTCCTGGTGCACAATCAGAACAGGGTGGGTCGCCCTCTCTGGGTTGGAGCAGTCTTTTACCTCTCGAGCTAGCTTCAGATAGCTTTTTTGTGAGAAGTCATTTCTTGGAAATCGGTTGAGAGATGTTGGGCCTACCTGGAAACATGCATTAATTCTACATCCAATGACACATCTGATCAGGACGCTGCAGCAGGCTGGGTGTTCTGGAAAGCAGCCTGCTGCCATAGCTTCTGTTTTTGTCAATGTTTGGGCGTTATGAGCACTGTGAGCCCTGGTTCATGGAAAGTTTAGAGCTTGTTAGTTCAGGAAGGCAACTGGCAGATCTTATCAGCATCTTATCCTCATTTTTTGGCCGTATTTGTCAGTTTTTTTTATTGATGTGTTAACGTAGCTAGCTAATTGGGAAGGTGATCCATCCATTTTCAGTCTGATTGGTCACTTGTTTCTGTAACTGGGGTAACGCAGACAGTCTTCTGTTATTCATCTTTCTTTTTCTGCTTTCTGTCTCTGTCTCCTGCGCTGTTTATTCCCCGATGCCCCTCGTCCAGCTATAGTTAGACCTGCTGATGGGAAGAAAGGTGAATCTCCACCTTCGTTTACTAGAAACGGCCTTCTAAAATGCAGCGTGCGTTTGTGTGTGTGTGTTCAGGAGTCGCCCGGTGGTTGCTGAGGATGCTGGGGATTTCTCAGGGGAACAGTTACCATAGGAACGGGCACCGGTCAGTGTTGTGTTACCACAGCAGTACCGCAGGCAGGCGAGGTGGGGGGAGTGATGGACCAGTGACCTCAGGGGACAAGGGAGGATGGAGGGGGGGAGGGAGCAGAGAGATTGAGAGAGGGAGATGGAGACAGAGGGAGGTTAAAGGGTCATTGAATTTGATCTGTGCTGCACAGCAGTACTGGAGCGGGCAGTAAGACGACTCCTGCTGGTCTTGGAAAGCCTGAAATATCAAAGGAAAGTGTGTGTTTAAATCCTGTGGAGAACTCCTTTGAACCTGATGCTGTCTCGGAATCTGAAATTTGTGGTTAATTTGAATCATAAGCATTTGAATCCTTTTAAAACGAGGTACGCCAACGCTCATCTGGTCTGTGAACTCAGACAGAAACCCCGGCTTTGCATCTGAAGGCAGTAACTGTTGTTTATGTAATGCAGAACATGCAGAACATCACCCACCATCATCATCCCTTTGTCTTCTAACTGAGAGTAACCTTAGAAGTTTGGTGACTGTAGAGCCTTTGGTGTAGCCAGTCATGGCTGATGACTACTGGTAGCTGTTTGTTAGCATTGTGAGCTAACCCAATGCAGCTAGACGGCCTTTTGTGTAAAATATGTGTGCTTGGTGCCGCCTTTCCTCCTGTCATTGGTATTAAATCTTAATGTGTTTTATGTGCAAGTGACTTCAGACGCAGCCTAGAGTCCTTGTTCTGTTCCTCCAAAGTTTCCTGAGCCGAATGGGATTCTTCGGCCGTCTGATTTGTGCCACAGTCAGAGATTCAAAAGCTGATTTTAGAGTCCAAGTGTGTTGTCCTGCACTCTTCTGCTGATGTGAACAGCTGTTTTGGTGGGCAGGTGGAACTGGGAGGAGGCTGGCACGAGTCACTGAATTCAAGTTTCTCTATAGAACTTTTATTTAACCGGGAAATACCAAACTCTTGATGTTTAAAGTCTCTTTTCAAAGGGGTTCCCTGTCGAGTTGGGCAGCAAGTCAGGTCAGCAGAAAGAAATGCGCTCAACTAACTCCACACAGCTACTATTTATCCTTGGGAATGGTCCAATCTATAAGGAGTTGAAGAGTATTGTCATCATCAACTTCGGTCAAATATAACCTCACTTTCAAGCTCTGTGTTCCTTTCCATCAGGGATGTCAAACTCCTGCAGGTTTTAGATGTTTCCCTGCTCCAACACACCTGATTCAGATCAATGCATCATTAGCAGACTTGCAGAACTTACCAATCTTTCGAAGAGCTCAATTTCATCTGAATCAGGTGCGTTGAAGCAGGGAAACGTCTAAAAGCTGCAGGACAGCGGCCCTCCAGGACCGGAGTTTGACATCCCTGCTTTACATCATTACAAAGACAGGAGAGGATACTGGCTTTATGGGGACTTCCTGTAAATATAGGGCCACAGGTGTGGTTCCCATGGATACGAAGTGTTTTTAAAGGGTTTAGACCTGTTTTTAGGGTTAGAGCTAGAATAAGGTTATGGTTGGGTGTAGAGTTTGGGTGAAGGTGAAGTATTCAGCTGTGACAGTTGAGGTTAAAGTAAAGCAGAGAGTGAATGTATTGTCCCAGTGGGGATGTAGAAACAAAGATCTGTGGGTTCGTTTGGAGTTCTGACTCTTTCTTGTACTTTACACCAGGGCTGCAGCAATAAACTAATCTCACGATACGATACGATTCGATTCAATACGATTTAATACACATAATTTTCTGAAAGATTTCTGAAAGAATCATCACTGATTGGACGGTGGTCCGACCTTTGAACCGGAAGGACAACACCGCCAAACAGAAACAAACAAACACGTCACAACCGTGTCTTCAGCCTATGCAGACTCATGTTTATTTTGTGAATATTACATCATCAACCTGCTTGTTTTACTTGCTAAATACCATAAACACAAATCCAAATTCTCTGATCACAAACCATCTTTTTCTAATTTTTCAGGAGCTCAAACAATAAATTACAACAATCCTACATTATATAAGCAGAAAAGCCATCAAAACCACTTTATATAACATTTTTATGAACTAATTTATCACTGTTTTGCATAATGTGGACACCCCCCCTGCATTGTTTTGTATTATGTTAATTTTCTGTGTTTTCACTAATTGTAACGTCTGACTTTTCAATAAAGTTAGCTTAAAAAAAAGAAAAATTTAAATAAATAAATAAAAAATCTGCTGAAAAATCGATACTTTATCAGGAAACAAAATATCGATATATATCACGGTGTCGATAAAATAATCGCTCAGCTCTGCTTTACACAGGAAGGAGATGGAGAAAAGCTTCTAAAAGCTTTGTTTTGGTGGCTTTACATCATGCTCTGCTTTAATAAACTCACTCACTCTGTGTCGTTCTCATGAGATTTTGAGTGTAACAGAAGCGGAGTTCTTAGATTTATTTCACTTTGTTATCAAAAGGACGTTCTGTAGTCCCCACTGTGTCCCGCTCTGTTTTCTCTCCCTGCTCCACCTCTCAGAAAGTGGTTGGTGTTTGAGGGAAGACACCTGGACACGTCCATTAGGCCTTAGTGCCAAAGACGTGTCTCTGAGCTCCAGAGTCTCAGCATGGGGCCGACCAGACAACACACACAGAGCAGCGGCTGACCTTTCAGCTCTCCTGGAAGTGTTTAAAAGGCTTTAACACAAAGAACCCACAAGTTGTTGAGCTCTGCTTAAAAAGAGAGGAAAGAAACAACCTGTCAGCACCAAAATGACCAGTTTTTCACTTGAAAGAAATGCTTCTGATGCTGAATGGAAACAGGGGCAGAGGGCCGGCTGAGCCTGGCTCACCACAGCTGCACATATGTTGGAAGATTGCTCGAACTGCTGGAGATGAACAAGGGAAGAGTCCAGGCTGTGAGGATGGATGGAGAAGGGTAGACTCTCCCATAGTCATGCTCACTTGATTAAACAACAGCATTGTTCTTTTTTTTTACCCTCAGACACACATTATCACATTCAACCTTGTGTGAAGAAGCTTCTTTGATCACTGATCAGAGCAGTATTTCCCTGTTTGTTTTCTGCTCTCATCAGCCTGCTGTTGTCTGAGCTCCTCCCATCATCTCTCATCCTCTACTTTTCCTCACCTCCCTCCCTTTTATTTTCAGTGTTCTCACTCTGCAGTTCCCTGTTTTATTTATTTGTTTGATGGTAATTTTCCATCTTTCCCTTGAATTTTCTCCACACGACCTTTAACCTTTTGGCTCACACCAAAAGCGTCGTGAGCGGCCTGCTGCCGTTCATTTTCAATGTAAGCTGGCGTCGATGAGCGGCCGGCGTTGTTAGCTTCAAGAGCTTCAAGAGCTTCGTGAGCTTCAAGAGCTTCATGAGCTTCATGAGCTTCATGAGCTTCAAGAGCTTCAAGAGCTTCATGAGCTTCATGAGCTTCATGAGCTTCATGAGCTTCAAGAGCTTCAAGAGCTTCAAGAGCTTCAAGAGCTTCAAGAGCTTCATGAGCTTCATGAGCTTCATGAGCTTCAAGAGCTTCAAGAGCTTCATGAGCCTCAAGAGCTTCATGAGCTTCAAGAGCTTCAAGAGCTTCATGAGCCTCAAGAGCTTCAAGAGCTTCATGAGCCTCAAGAGCTTCGTGAGCTTCAAGAGCTTCAAGAGCTTCAAGAGCTTCATGAGCTTCATGAGCTTCATGAGCTTCAAGAGCTTCAAGAGCTTCATGAGCTTCAAGAGCTTCAAGAGCTTCATGAGCCTCAAGAGCTTCAAGAGCTTCATGAGCCTCAAGAGCTTCATGAGCTTCAAGAGCTTCATGAGCCTCAAGAGCTTCGTGAGCTTCGTGAGCTTCATGAGCTTCAAGAGCTTCATGAGCTTCAAGAGCTTCAAGAGCGTCGTGAGCTTCGAGAGCTTCATGAGCTTCAAGAGCTTCATGAGCTTCAAGAGCTTCAAGAGCGTCGTGAGCTTCGAGAGCTTCATGAGCTTCATGAGCTTCAAGAGCTTTGTGAGCTTCAAGAGCTTCATGAGCTTCATGAGCTTCAAGAGCTTTGTGAGCTTCATGAGCTTCATGAGCTTCAAGAGCTTTGTGAGCTTTGTGAGCTTTAAGAGCTTCAAGAGCTTCATGAGCTTTGTGAGCTTCATGAGCTTTAAGAGCTTCATGAGCTTCATGAGCTTCATGAGCTTCATGAGCTTCGTGAGCTTCAAGAGCTTCATGAGCTTCAAGAGTTTCATGAGCTTTAAGAGCTTTAAGAGCTTCATGGGCTTCAAGAGCTTCATGAGCTTCGTGAGCTTCATGAGCTTCGTGAGCTTCAAGAGCTTCATGAGCTTTAAGAGCTTCAAGAGCTTCATGAGCTTCAAGAGCTTCATGAGCTTTGTGAGCTTCAAGAGCTTCATGAGCTTCAAGAGCTTCGAGAGCTTCATGAGCTTCATGAGCTTCAAGAGCTTCGTGAGCTTCAAGAGCTTCATGAGCTTCATGAGCTTCAAGAGCTTTGTGAGCTTCAAGAGCTTCATGAGCTTCAAGAGCTTTGTGAGCTTCAAGAGCTTCATGAGCTTCAAGAGCTTCATGAGCTTTGTGAGCTTTAAGAGCTTCATGAGCTTTGTGAGCTTTGTGAGCTTCATGAGCTTCATGAGCTTTGTGAGCTTCATGAGCTTTAAGAGCTTCAAGAGCTTCAAAAGCTTTGTGAGCTTCAAGAGCTTCGTGAGCTTCGTGAGCTTCAAGAGCTTCATGAGCTTCGTGAGCTTCGTGAGCTTCATGAGCTTCGTGAGCTTCATGAGTTTCATGAGCTTCATGAGCTTCGTGAGCTTCAAGAGTTTCATGAGCTTCAAGAGCTTCATGAGCTTCAAGAGCTTCATGAGCTTTAAGAGCTTCATGAGCTTCGTGAGCTTCAAGAGCTTCGAGAGCTTCGAGAGCTTCATGAGCTTCGTGAGCTTCAAGAGCTTCATGAGCTTCATGAGCTTTAAGAGCTTCGAGAGCTTCAAGAGCTTCAAGAGCTTCATGAGCTTCATGAGCTTCAAGAGCTTTGTGAGCTTCATGAGCTTCAAGAGCTTCATGAGCTTTGTGAGCTTTGTGAGCTTCATGAGCTTCAAGAGCTTCATGAGCTTTGTGAGCTTCAAGAGCTTCAAGAGCTTCGTGAGCTTTGTGAGCTTTGTGAGCTTCATGAGCTTTGTGAGCTTCATGAGCTTTAAGAGCTTCAAGAGCTTCATGAGCTTCATGAGCTTTAAGAGCTTCAAGAGCTTCGTGAGCTTTGTGAGCTTCAAGAGTTTCATGAGCTTCAAGAGCTTCAAGAGCTTCAAGAGTTTCATGAGCTTCAAGAGCTTCAAGAGCTTCATGAGCTTCAAGAGCTTCATGAGCTTCAAGAGCTTCATGAGCTTTAAGAGCTTCATGAGCTTCGTGAGCTTCAAGAGCTTCAAGAGCTTTGTGAGCTTCAAGAGCTTCATGAGCTTCAAGAGCTTTGTGAGCTTCAAGAGCTTCAAGAGCTTCATGAGCTTTGTGAGCTTCAAGAGCTTCATGAGCTTCATGAGCTTCATGAGCTTCAAGAGCTTCAAGAGCTTCATGAGCTTCATGAGCTTCATGAGCTTCAAGAGCTTTGTGAGCTTCAAGAGCTTCATGAGCTTCAAGAGCTTCATGAGCTTTGTGAGCTTTAAGAGCTTCATGAGCTTTGTGAGCTTTGTGAGCTTCATGAGCTTCATGAGCTTTGTGAGCTTCAAGAGCTTCATGAGCTTTAAGAGCTTCATGAGCTTTAAGAGCTTCATGAGCTTTGTGAGCTTCAAGAGCTTCAAGAGCTTCGTGAGCTTTGTGAGCTTTGTGAGCTTCGTGAGCTTTGTGAGCTTTGTGAGCTTCATGAGCTTTGTGAGCTTCATGAGCTTTAAGAGCTTCAAGAGCTTCATGAGCTTCATGAGCTTTAAGAGCTTCAAGAGCTTCGTGAGCTTTGTGAGCTTCAAGAGCTTCATGAGCTTCATGAGCTTCGTGAGCTTCATGAGCTTTAAGAGCTTCAAGAGCTTCATGAGCTTCATGAGCTTTAAGAGCTTCAAGAGCTTCATGAGCTTTGTGAGCTTCAAGAGCTTCAAGAGCTTCAAGAGCTTCGTGAGCTTTGTGAGCTTCAAGAGCTTCATGAGCTTCATGAGCTTTGTGAGCTTCATGAGCTTCAAGAGCTTCATGAGCTTCAAGAGCTTCATGAGCTTCAAGAGCTTCATGAGCTTCAAGAGCTTCATGAGCTTCATGAGCTTCAAGAGCTTCAAGAGCTTCAAGAGCTTCATGAGCTTCATGAGCTTCAAGAGCTTCGTGAGCTTTGTGAGCTTCAAGAGCTTTGTGAGCTTCATGAGCTTTAAGAGCTTCAAGAGCTTCATGAGCTTCATGAGCTTCATGAGCTTCATAAGCTTCAAGAGCTTCGTGAGCTTCGTGAGCTTCAAGAGCTTCGTGAGCTTCGTGAGCTTCAAGAGCTTCGTGAGCTTCAAGAGCTTCGTGAGCTTCAAGAGCTTCAAGAGCTTCGTGAGCTTCAAGAGCTTCGTGAGCTTCAAGAGCTTCGTGAGCTTCATGAGCTTCATGAGCTTCAAGAGCTTCGTGAGCTTCAAGAGCTTCAAGAGCTTCAAGAGCTTCAAGAGGTTCATGAGCTTCAAGAGCTTCAAGAGCTTCATGAGCTTCAAGAGCTTCATAAGCTTCAAGAGCTTCGTGAGCTTCAAGAGCTTCGTGAGCTTCGTGAGCTTCAAGAGCTTCGTGAGCTTCAAGAGCTTCAAGAGCTTCAAGAGCTTCGTGAGCTTCATGAGCTTCGTGAGCTTCAAGAGCTTCAAGAGCTTCGTGAGCTTCATGAGCTTCGTGAGCTTCAAGAGCTTCGTGAGCTTCAAGAGCTTCAAGAGCTTCGTGAGCTTCATGAGCTTCATGAGCTTCAAGAGCTTCAAGAGCTTCATGAGCTTCAAGAGCTTCAAGAGCTTCATGAGCTTCAAGAGCTTCAAGAGCTTCAAGAGCTTCAAGAGCTTCAAGAGCTTCAAGAGCTTCATGAGCTTCAAGAGCTTCAAGAGCTTCAAGAGCTTCAAGAGCTTCGTGAGCTTCAAGAGCTTCATGAGCTTCAAGAGCTTCAAGAGCTTCATGAGCTTCATGAGCTTCAAGAGCTTCATGAGCTTCAAGAGCTTCGTGAGCTTCAAGAGCTTCGTGAGCTTCATGAGCTTCAAGAGCTTCGTGAGCTTCAAGAGCTTCGTGAGCTTCAAGAGCTTCATGAGCTTTGTGAGTTTCAAGAGCTTCAAGAGCTTTGTGAGTTTCAAGAGCTTCAAGAGCTTTGTGAGTTTCAAGAGCTTCAAGAGCTTTGTGAGTTTCAAGAGCTTCATGAGCTTTGTGAGCTTCATGAGCTTCGTGAGCTTCAAGAGTTGAGAAAGGCTCAACTTTATGCAAATGAGCAGTGACGCTACGCGACGACAGCCAATTAGGGCCGACCTGGATTCTGAAGGCGGAAAAAAGGCGGGAAAAAAGGTGGGAAAAAGCAGAAAAGGACAGAGCGCAAACACAAAGAAACACAAAGAAGGCCCAGAGTAGGATCCATGGTGAAAGAGGGAACCGATGTATGGATGGATTATTATATATATATGCTAGTTGCTTTACATATAAGCCCCGCCCCTTTGGCTGCTTCCGGCGGCAGAAGAAGTACAAGCGGTGGGCTGTGGTCGCTCACTACGCTTTTGGTTAAGGCTTTTCTCGCGGTATCTGACACCAAGACGTTAGCAGCATTTCCATGAAAGTGAGACACATTTAAATGGTTGCCAGCCTCGTACACATCCATGCTGTGACAGTTAAGCCAAGCACTCAAATTTGTCTTCATATTAATGTGGACCACAGTTTTAAATCTACTGCCAACAGAGACATTTTTGTGCAAGTTATGATGTGGTTTGACTCAAACACCTGCTTAGTCACAGGTGATGAGGGGAGAAACCATAGCAACGGAGACGGAGAAGGCCAGAAGTGTTGTAGTGGGAAAGGTACTGATGCTCAAGGAATTAAAAAAGAAAGGTTGTCGCCTCCCTACCGCAGCTTATCCCATCAAAGGAAACCCTCAGTGACTGTAGGACAGAGTATAGCCTAAAGACTACATTTGGTGAGGCTTTTCCACATTGTAAGTATGCATCGAGTGCGTTTGTGTAAAGGTTAAAGTCTATGGAAGGGAAATAGTTTTTCCATTTGCTGAACTGGCTCGATCAGGACTGAGTTCTCTGGGATATCTTTAGATTTGTACCAAGAAAACAAATGTGTGCAGCGATTTATGGACGCATAGAAACACAGAGAGTAAGTTTTTTTGTAGTTTAAGCTGCAGTAACACATCTCTAGTATTGAACCAAGCTAGCCAGCCTTTACCACCCATGTGTGACCCCGTTTAGTCCTTTTTTAGTGGTTCAGATCATCGCACTCGCAGGCTTTTGAACCGACTGTTCACTTGCAGCCTCCTCAAAGGCTATTGCAATGAGATAATCAATTTAATCAATCAATTTTTAATTTGGCTGTTCTGTGAATGCATTTTTTAAATCAATAAAATACTGTTTATGAGCAGGAAACCTGACAGAAAGCAGGTGAAGAACATGTGCCTCCTTCCTCCTTTCATACATACAGTTTACCAGAAAATAACAAACTCTTAATTACTGGGGGAAAAAAAAGACAAAATTACTTTTTATTTAACTTGATTTAATGGGTACTTTGAAATGGAAAAATAGCAGCAAGTAGAAGACATAATGGGAGCCGTCTATGCTTCACAGGACACAAAGCGAATGTTTTAAACAGCAGCAGACAGAAGAGAGCAGGAGGAGGAGGAGGTCCTGGAGGTTAACAAGGCATGCTGGGAGCTATGTGTCATGGCTGACATGACAAGCTTGACCTTGGAGCAGGCCAACACGCCCCCACCTCCCCACTCATCCCCTCTTCCTTCCCCTCAGCTTCTGCATCTCGCCTTCGCTGTTGAGTTATCGGTCGTGGAAGGAGATGCAGGCGAGCTACATCAACACAAGCTGACCAGAACAAATTAGCACTCGGTTTTTGTTTTTCTGTCATTATAGGGAGCAAAACCCAGCAGGACAAGAGAGAACTTTCTGTAAAAGTTGGAACCAAAGTGATTTAAAGCAATTTCTGACTTGATTTTAGGGTTAGGTGTTCGAATTAAGTTCTGGGAGGAGTTAGAGCTGCACCATTATGACCAAAAACATAATCACGATTATTTTAATCAATATTATTAATCATGTCTGGAAAACCATGTATTTTTTTGCACCATTTATAAACAAACAATGTGCCAAAAACAAACAATTTTTTGTGAAAAATTGGAATAAATGATAAATAATGCAAAATAAAAACAAAAACCCCAATAATTTAACGTTTTAAAGCACTAACTGTATTGATCGGACACGTCTTTGGCCAAATAAAAAGATCTGGCTGTTATTCCTGCGTGTCTTTGGGAGGTGGATGGATCGGGTTCTGCTATAATGGTTCTCTGGGTCGGCGCTGGACACGGATTTTGTGAATTAACATTAGCTTTGGCCTTCATGCATTCCTCATATTTAGGTTTGTGATGTTTTTTCAGATGATTTAATAAATTAGAGGTGTTAATCTGGGGCAGACACTACTTTGTTACACTCTTTGTTGATAACTTCTTCTTGTTTAACGTCACTTTCCCTGAATCCGAAACAAGTCCAGATAATAGATATTTCCCCCGTTTCGAGGCTCAAGCTCCTCGCCGTCCCCAGATGCTTCTGGATTCGACTTATTCTCATCAGTCTAACTCACAGACTGTCTAACTAGCTGCCTGCAGGCTTGTTATTTAGGCAGATTAACGAAGCCTTAACCATGCTGGCGCCCCCTGGTGGTTGGAGGACTACTGCTTCAGAACATGTGGTTAGAAGCAGGCAGCAGAGCTGCATTTTGACTGTAAATATCGTTGATGATCAGGTTCATTTAACTGTGGCCACCAAAACCGTGATCATGATTAAAATATGATTAATTGTGCAGCCCTAGTAGGAGTTGTAGTTGGGCATTTTGCTGGTATGGGTGAGAGTGTTGGGGACGAGGTAATATATTGAGTGTGGGTGTGCTCCTCTGCAACATTTAAACAAAATACAGTTTCCTGAACAAGCTCGTTAACGTCTGCTTAGCTCCATCCTTCACTCTGATTGGCTTACCTGATTGAGAGTGATAGAAGCAGAGATTTGACGAGCCGTGTGTGTTTATTAAGCACCACACCTGTTACTTTAACTCAGGTGAGGGCTGCCGGGGTGGAGCGGCACACTTTAGACCTAATTAGCCAAATCTGCCGTCCATCTTACACCAGAATGCAAAAGACTCGGGATTTAAATGATATTTTAGCTCCTTTAAAGAAAGGCCCTGAGCTGTTTGAGGTCTTGATGCTGTAATTTGAAATGTACCAAGTCATGTTCATACATAATATAGTTTAATTTAACCGTATTTAACTTAGTTTTGTGCCTAAATTTCCATGATTCTTTTCTCATTAAAGAGACTTTGGGAGAATCTGTCTCAGCCGGCCTTTTGTTCTGTCGCAGTTATGCATCAGTTATGTTTTAATTAAGTCCAATTAAGTTTTTTTTATCACTTAAATGTTTGTAGACGAATAATCAACAACCAGGCAGCGTATTGGCCTTCTGTCAGAGGCTGTGTGTGCGCATGTGTGTGAAATAAAGTCATTATGTTGAGCTGTCAGCAGCGTGTCTGAGCAGGTTAATTGGAACATGAAGAACTGTGTTAACCAAGATTAATCAATGTAATTACACACAATATAATTAGTTTTTTTTTTTTTAAATGGTGCACCAGGGTTGCCGTATGAATTTGTGTAAGATCTTTATGTAATTTCTGAAAAGATACACACATTTCTTGCCGAATGTTTTGCACAGTGAGGTAATCAGCATGTGTGTTAGAGGGAATCTATGCAATTCATTAAAGATTAGACCGGTGCAGACTCTGTTACCTTTAGTTGCTTCATTCATTAGTGCAGCACCATTCATTAGCCCCAGCTGCTAATGAAAAGCTCTTAATTGGCAATAGAAAGATAAGGGCTTAATGAAAACACTAATATAGATGTGCTCTGTTTCTGCGTGTGTGTTCCAATTAATTATCTAGATAACGAGGAGACCCAATAAGCCTTTATTAGCTACTTAACCAGGACGGTTAGCCTTATAATGAGGAGCAACACGGACACATAGTGTGATGAGAGCGTTGCTCATATACATTACCTGCTGATGTTCAATAACTGAACTTTTCTCCCTCCCTCTCTTCAGCTGGGACCACCACTGAGTCCTCACCTCCAGCCCCGCCCCCTCCTGAGGCTCAGCCAATAGAAACCAAAGCTCCTGAGGAGGAGCTGGACGTCACGGACGATGACATCACAGCAGGTAGGAGCACAGATTCACCATTAAAGAAATGGTCAGACCCTGTGTTTAGGAGGTCATGCATCTCGAAATCATGCAAATTAGAGAAATAAAATCTTAATTTCTGTGTATTTCACATTGTTTACATCACATGGTTTACATTCTGTAGTATAAATCAGAAGGTGTATCCCACAGCATAACCCTGTAGGAAGGTGCCGTGTTGCAGATTTTTGTGAATGCAGTTGAAGCATACGTCCTCCATTGCACTGACTCTCTCTCTCTCTCTCTATATATATAAAATGGCATGCCTTTCAGGAAATTAATATTTTCAAAGGTTCATTGAATATATTCAAAGGTTCATTCCATATATTCAAGGTTCATTCAACAAATTCATAGTTTCATTCAGCATATTCAGAGTTTAATTCCATATATTCAGAGTTTAATTCCATATATTCAGAGTTTAATTCCATATATTCAGAGTTTAATTCCATATATTCAGAGTTTAATTCCATATATTCAGAGTTTCATTGAATATATTCAGAGTTTCATTGAATATATTCAGAGTTTCATTCCATATATTCAGAGTTTCATTCAATATATTCAGAGTTTCATTCAATATATTCAGAGTTTCATTCCATATATTCAGAGTTTCATTCCATATATTCAGAGTTTCATTCAATATATTCAGAGTTTCATTCCATATATTCAGAGTTTCATTCCATATATTCAGAGTTTCATTCCATATATTCAGAGTTTCATTCCATATATTCAGAGTTTCATTCCATATATTCAGAGTTTCATTGAATATATTCATGTTTCATTCCATATATTCAAAGTTTAATTCAATATATTCAAAGTTTCATTCCATATATTCAGAGTTTAATTCCATATATTCAAGGTTCATTCAATATATTCAGAGTTTCATTCCATATATTCAGAGTTTCATTCCATATATTCAGAGTTTCATTCCATATATTCAGAGTTTCATTCCATATATTCAGAGTTTCATTCCATATATTCAGAGTTTCATTGAATATATTCATGTTTCATTCCATATATTCAAAGTTTAATTCAATATATTCAAAGTTTCATTCCATATATTCAGAGTTTAATTCCATATATTCAAGGTTCATTCAATATATTCAGAGTTTCATTCCATATATTCAGAGTTTCATTCCATATATTCAGAGTTTCATTCCATATATTCAGAGTTTCATTCCATATATTCAAAGTTTAATTCCATATATTCAAATTTAATTCGATATATTCAAGGTTCATTCAATATATTCAAGTTTCATTCAATATTTTCAAAGATTAATTTCCTGAACGGCATGCCATAATATATATTTATATTTATATATATATATATATATAAAAGACACAGTTAAAACGCCTTCTGTTGCCTCTCATAGGATGAACATTTCTCATCTGAATGTTGAGCTTTCTCCGTCATGTTCTGTAATTATTTCAGTAATCAAACATAATCAAAGCATTTAGTCCTCTTTCCTGCTCGATCCCAGAAAATAGAAAGAGAGACGCTGTCAGGTGGAAACGACAGAAAGGACAGAAACCTCATGTAGCCTCACCCTAACATGAGGGTCAGGCTGAGGAGCTTTCAGCATCCTGGAAGATTTTGGTTTTGAATAAAGAATATTTTTCCCCAGTGACCTCCGGAGCCTCATCTGGCGTAAATCTGAAAACACAAAGAGCTCATTTATCATTTATTGGCAGCTGAATACTGGCGTTTTGCTCCGGTGAACCTGTATGTAGGTTAAACATGGAGTGGGTCTCAGTGTGTGTTTCTTAATCAGTCCTGGTGTACACTTCGGCCTCCATGGGGTTAAACACACAGTAAGGTGAGAAACTGTCCTCTGGAAATGGCTGACACCTACACCACAGGTAAAAACACCCACTTTCCACTCCATTTCTTTGTCACATTTTCCTGAGTGTGTAACTGTTAAAGGTGCACGTGCACGTGCACTTTGCTCTCAGACACATTTCGGGCCTAAAGTGACATTTTTTTTTACTCACTATTGAAGCTTTTCATCGTCCTCCAGTGGATTCCAGGCTGAAAAATTGTGGCGAATTCTGCTTCCTCACAGAGAAAATTGGAATTTGTAAGCGATGCACATTATTGTGTTAATGGAAAGAAAAAAAACATCTCATGCACAACGCTCCTCCCTCCTCCCTCCACCCTTCCCTCAGACCAGTCAATATCACAGATGTGTCTGACAATTTATCACTTCTCACAGCTCATTTTTCACCTATTGACAGTTGTGTTTTTCTCCCTCTGCAGCATTAAATCTGTTTGCAGATGCCTCAAACGCAGTCAAATCAGTTTTTTCTCTTCTACGAATGAAGAACTTTTCTCCTGTCATTAAATCAGACCTTGCTTTTAGCTGTTCGGTGTATTTCTGCTGTGATGACCTTTTGAAACCTTTATTAGTCCATTCAACTGATTCAGAGAAATACTGCAAATACAAGCAAAACATCAAAGGCGACTTCATAATTAATGGGTTAATTGCTTTATTTTTGCATTGCTTCATCAGATTAATCTGAAACATTTAAAGGAATTGGTGACCGATAGGCCTGGGTATTGATTCGATATCAATCGATACTCTGCGTGGACAGAACCTGGCGCCCGTTTCTGGGATCAGTCGAGTTGTTTTGAATCTGCAGATTTAGCGCTGGGTTGCTGCAGAACGTCTTCATGGTGGTTTCAGAGGTTTGTCGTGTTGCTGCAGTATTTCAGAACCACCTGGTAAAGTTTGCACTTCCTTTTATCTCTTTCCTGAGTTCCAGGTTTACACAGGAATACAAAATGAATCCACACTGCTTTCAGGTTTGAAGCTGCTGCTACTCACTCCGGCCGCCATATTGTTACGGTTTGGTCCAGTGCAGCCTCTGTCCGTACAGCGTGAATCACTCAGGGTGTTGCTCACAGCGCCCCCTGCTGGCCAGGGGCTTGAATCGATTCAGAAGATTGCTGAATTTATATTGAATTGCAGGGAAAATAATCGCGATGCATCACTGAATCGATATTTTTACCGGTATGGGTGTCAGGGTTGGGTATGAAAGGAGAATCCGCTAAAAGGTTCGTCTTGCCTTGCAAAGATGGGTCAAAGCGCAGTTCTTTCTGCCAAACTTCACCAGAGACTCATCAGCCAGTTCAAATAATATTATTATTATATATTATTATAATGATATAATTCTCAATGCAAAATTGCAAAGAACTTTTGGTCTTTCAACGTTTAAGATTCAGGGAGTCTGGAGGACAGAAGCCACTTTTAGATCTTCTTGACCTTTGACCTTTGTGTAACCACTTGTGTAAAGTCTGTAAAGTCAAATGGGCCAAAAATTGACTCAATACCGTCCCCCACTGCATCCATAAATGTAACCTGGAACTGTTCGATACCAAGAAGCCAAATATCAGCTCTGCACAGAACTGCTGTTGTGTTCTCTGTGAGACGAGTTCATCTCAGATGGACAGAAAGACACATGTTCTGTGGTCAGATGGATCCAAATTTCAGCGGCTTTTGGGAAAGATTTTTGATTCTACGTGCCAAAGATGAGAAACACCGTCCGGGCTGTTGCCTGCTTAAGGTGCAACGGTCAGTCTGTGATGGTGAAACGCTGTATATACGGGGCACCTCAGTGTCCATGGCATGCGGGACTTCATGGGACTATTGATGCAAAGACATGTGAGGGACATTTGGCGGGTTATTTCAGCAGGAAAATGCCAGATCTCATTCTGACTTCCAACAACATGGCATCATAGAGTGTGTGAGCCGGAGGATCAACAGCCACAGAAGCAGAGCAGCTTTAAGCTTGTATTTAGCAAGAATATTAAGAACATATTATTCTGCAATAGCACAACGGTTAATATCCTCAGCTCCCAAACAATTTAAGGTCTTTAAAGATAGATTATCACTGAAGAATCTCCTTAATTTTTAAATGAAGTTGTTAAGTAGCTCATGAATTGGACAGATGACCGATTTCAGGAAAGAGAAATCAAGATGGAACCTCTTACAAGTTTATATTTCTCATGAAATCATCAATTTAACCAAAGCTAAAAAGCTTTTTTTTTTAGCTTTTTGTTTGGACAGAAGTTCTGGGAAAGTCCCGCATGGCTTTTACATGACTTACAGCCCAGTAATCTGGGTCTGTGTCATTTATTTCTCTTTCCAAGCAAGTGAACATGAAAAGAGAAAAGATGGAAAATGTGTGAGGGGAGGAGAGGAGGAACGGTGAAGGAAATGGGAAGAAATGAGAGGAGACAAAGAGAAAAGGACAGAGATGTCGACAGCCTTACAATCACTTGGCTGCAGGCTGTTTCCACGGCGATAGACTCATCACATCAGTGGGTTGTCTTCCCCTTGTCAGTCACACACACACTCTAACATATAAAGAGTTGAGGATGTGCAGGTGACGACATTTGTTGCTCGGTGCCACAGCTGCAATGCCTTCCAGATCCGAATCCACGTGCACGTGCACATGCACTCACACACACACACACACACACACACATTCGGACATAAATCCGCCTGTGTGTGTGCTGTAATTATGTCCCGAGCAGTGTCAGGGGATGTCATTAGGATCCACACACACACTGTCTGAGACCACTGAGCCACATGCTGCCAAAGCATCTAAGTTATAAATAATAAACAGGAAGAAGACATGTCAACAACACAAATTAAAGGTTTACATTTTACTGCATGAACAAAAAATCTCACATGTTAAACAGAGGAAAATGATTATTGACATTTATTGTTATTATTGTTGCTCTGTGGACCTGGAATGGTGAGAGCGCCTGTGGGAGCCGTGTAAATAGCTGCTGCTTGAGTTTAACACACATCCTGGCTGTAGGACCCAGACTTTGAGCTGACTGGCAGGTCTTTGGGGTGAATGTAACGGTTGGATTTGGGACACTTTGCTCACTCAAAGGTACTAATTTGGTTCATGGGTTAAACCGGGTGGTTCAGTGTGGTTCTACACTAGAGGGAAGACTGGCTCCACGAACTGAGGGAGCATCACATGCTTAGTCTGTGATGGAGGAGCCGATCACAGGGAGGTCAAAGGTCCCTGCTGGACGCATCCCCATAACACCCCCCCCCCCCCCCCTGTTTCAAGCCCATACACTGAACCATTTTCACTGCTGCGAGGCATTTTTGTCTCCTGCAGGATTCAGGAGTCCTGCAGACATTATCAGCTGATTCATTCCAGTCAGGTGGAACATCCAAAGGATGCCTGCAGCTCTGAATGTGCCACAGCGCCGTCAGATGTTTTATAAAACGTGCTTCATGGAGCCAACGCTTTCCATCGTGTTAACTCTACATCCGTTAATTTTTCTGTTTGTTGGGATAAAAGACGGTCAGCAAATAGGATCTAATCTCCTGTATCTGTCCTTTCCACATCTCCTTTCTCTCTCCTGGTGTGAGGGGTCCACGGGCAAAGCGATAGAGGTTAGAGGTCAAAGGTCAGGCTGACCCTCACCTCTCGGTGTCATTAGCCCGGTTGTGATTTGGTTAGCTGAAACGCCGAGCTCCCTCGCTAATCTAATATCCAGGCCTGGGGGTTGGTTGGGTCAGATCACATTTCTCCCCAGAACAGATTGAACTTATGGGGAGATAAATGTTTTGAGCTGCGACTCTGAACGCTCTGATTGTTCCCAGTGATTGTGTCTCCTCTTTGTTACGCAGGGAGGGACCCAGCTGGTGCCTGGGCATATTATCGTATTACAGGTAGAAGAGTGAAGCTATTGTCCAAATATTAATCATGTAGAGGAATGTATTTCTGGTCGCTACACAAAAAAAACAACACACATCTCTCCCTCTCCTACTCTATATATAATATATATATATATATATATATATATATATATATATATTGAGTGTGATGTGGAAATTTATTTTCTATCCTGTTCCTAGAACCATTTCTTGAAATATTAGATGCACATGCTGAAGCTAACAGTCCCCAGTCGGACAGCTATGCTCTTAATCCATTATGCTGACTCATTTGCTAGCTAACCACTCAAGCTAGCAAGACCGCTTTGTCGCACAAACCAAAATATCTCTGATATTTTTGTCTCTCGATTTATTTTTTATCCTCCATTTTGTAGTAAACATGAAATTAGCTTACTTTGATAAGAAGAGCGCCCTCTGCTGGATCTGCAGCGTCTTTTATAATCTTCATTCATCATCTGTAAATGTGGAATTTCACTGAGTCATTGCCATGCAAATTTTCTCCTTATGCAAACAGATGTTTGAATTTCCAATTTATCTTAGTAGTTTCTAAAAGTAAAGGCCAGTTTGCTCTTAACATGATAGAATTTAACAGGATATTATAATGTTTTAGTGGATATGAAGGACTGGGATAGCATGTAGCACTTAGCATTGTATGCTAATAATTATGCTAACATAAAATATGCGTTTTAAAGTATAAACATCTGGTTATGACGAGCATTATTTCTGTCTTTCTCTCTTTTCCTCTCACACACCCATACTGTATCTGTCTTTTGGTTGGGTTGAGGGTGACCGTGTGCAAGTGGTGGGGGTGGGTTTATGAATGTGTCACAGAGATAAAGTGCTGGCCTTGGGGGGTACGTCTGTGTGTAAATGATGCTCTGATCACAGATGTGGAGTCATGGACACTGATGGAAATGACTGACGGAAGGCTTTTCTTTTTGGTTCTCCGTTTGGGTCACTGTGCAGGAACCTTTCAGTGTTTGTGATGCAGTTTGGTCTTCATTTCAGTCAGATTAACTTGTACCAGACAGACTGACAGGTAGGGAGATCCGAGTAGTGGTTTTAAACATTGTTTAATCACCTCGGTTCCCTCACTCGTCACAAACCTGCATAAAACAAATCAAATGCTCCGTAATCAGCTTATGTGGTGAAAAAAAAAGATGGAAAATTATATTTTGAGTGCGGAGACATCAGGACATCAGCACTCATTTATATAATTAACAGTTACGTAAATGTTTTACGTAAAATAACATATTTTAGAGGGATCTTCTGGTCCTAAAACACAATCAACCATCGTGCCATTACTCCTTTAACAAAAGCCAAAATATAGAATCATATGTGGTAAAAGCACATCCTACGATGCAATATCTTATAGAAGCACTTTCACACATTCTGCTGTAGATCTGCTGCTGTGTTTGGGATCTTTGTCCTGTTGATGAGCCAGTTTCAGCCCAGCTTTAGCTGTGGGACAGATGGCCTCACATCTGACTCTAGAATACTTTGGTATCCAGAGGAGTTCATGGTGGACTCAATGACTGCAAGGTGCCCAGGTCCTGTGGCTGCAGAACCAGCCCAGATCATCAGCCCTCCACCACCGTGCTTGACAGCTGGTATGAGGTGTTTGTGCTGATATGCTGTGTTTGGTTTCCTCCAAACGTGCTGCTGTGCATTAGGACCAAACATCTCCACTTTGCTCTGGTCTGTCCAAAGGACATTGTTCCAGAAGTCTTGAGCTTTGTTCAGATGGAGCTTTGCAAACCTAAGCTGTGCTGCCATGTTCTTTTTAGAGAGAAGAGGCTTTCTCCTGCAGCCCTTCCAAACAAGCCATCCTTGTTCAGCCTTTTTCTAACTGTGCTGTCATGACCTTTAACCTTTAGCATGCTAACTGAGGCCTGTAGAGTCTGTGATGTAGCTCTGGGCTTTTTCACCTTGGGGCGACCTTTAACCTTTAGCATGCTAACTGAGGCCTGGAGAGTCTGAGATGTAGCTCTGGGCTTTTTCACCTTGGGGTGACCTTTAACCTTTAACATGCTAACTGAGGCCTGTAGAGTCTGAGATGTATGACCTTTAACCTTTAACATGCTAACTGAGGCCTGTAGAGTCTGAGATGTAGCTCTGGGCTTTTTCACCTTGGGGTGACCTTTAACCTTTAACATGCTAACTGAGGCCTGTAGAGTCTGAGATGTAGCTCTGGGCTTTTTCACCTTGGGGTGACCTTTAACCTTTAACATGCTAACTGAGGCCTGTAGAGTCTGAGATGTAGCTCTGGGCTTTTTCACCTTGGGGTGACCTTTAACCTTTAACATGCTAACTGAGGCCTGTAGAGTCTGAGATGTAGCTCTGGGCTTTTTCACCTTGGGGTGACCTTTAACCTTTAACATGCTAACTGAGGCCTGTAGAGTCTGAGATGTAGCTCTGGGCTTTTTCACCTTGGGGTGAACTTGCTGGGACGTCCACTCCTGGGAAGATTGACAGCTGTCCTGAATGTTTTCCACTTGTGAATAATCTTTCTCTCTGTAGAATGATGGACTCCAGATAGTTTGGAAATGGCCTTATAACCCTTCCCAGACTGATGGGCAGCAGCAGCTGCTTCTCTGAGATCATTGCTGGTGTCTTTCCTCCTTGGCATCGTGTTAAACTGACAGAACTTCTGCTTTTATAGAGCTGCTCACACTGACTGATGAGGATCTACTTGCACTCATAATTCCTAAGGAAGCAGTAAGAGTGTTATTACTTTTTCACTCAATTCTTCAGTATTTTGTCTCAGTTTTTGTTAAATAAATGATGTCACAGCGTAATATGTCATCTGAGGTTGTATTAATCTGTTTTTAAGACCTGTAAGGACCAGTTTACATATGTACAGCCGTAGTTTTCCCTCTTTTAGTTCTTTCTTTCTTGGAGTCTAACTCAAATTCTGTCTGATAGCTTGGAGAGGAGTGAAATTAACATATTTAAACATTTTTATGAATGTGGCAGCTGCAGAGAGCAGGAGACATCAGGTGTGTGTAAAAGCCAATCGGATGGTATATTAAAGGCCAAAAACAAAGTAATAAGTGACACTGGTGGATAGAATAAGACCTCAGGCTGTGAAGTGACTGTTGCATCAGATAATATCAGAGAAATATGAAGAAAAGCAGAATACATGGAGGAGCTCACACTTACTGATGATCAGCAGCTACTTGCACTCATAATTCCTATGGAAGCAGTAATTACTTTTATTGCTTTATTACTTTTTCACACAATTCTTCAGTATTTTGTCTCAGTTTTTGTTAAATAGATGATGTCACAGTGTAATATGTAATCTGAGGTTGTATTAATCTGTTTTTAAGACCTGTAAAGACCAGTTTACATATGTACAGCTGTAGTTCTCCCCCTTTTAGTTAATTCTTTCTTGGAGTCTAACTCAAATTCTGTCTGATAGCTTGGAGAGGAGTGAAATTAACAAAATTAACTGGTGGATAGAATAAGACCCCAGGCTGTGAAGTGACTGTTGCATCAGATAATATCAGAGAAACATGAAGAAAAGCCGAATACATGGAGGAGCTCACACTTACTGATGATCAGCAGCTACTTGCACTCATAATTCCTATGGAAGCAGTAATTACTTTTATTACTTTATTACTTTTTCCACTCAATTCTTCAGTATTTTGTCTCAGTTTTTGTTAAATAAATGATGTCACAGCGTAATATGTCATCTGAGGTTGTATTAATCTGTTTTTAAGACCTGTAAGGACCAGTTTACATATGTACAGCCGTAGTTTTCCCTCTTTTAGTTCTTTCTTTCTTGGAGTCTAACTCAAATTCTGCCTGATAGCTTGGAGAGGAGTGAAATTAACATCTTTAAACATTTTTATGAATGTGGCAGCTGCAGAGAGCAGGAGACATCAGGCGTGTGTAAAAGCCAATCGGATGGTATATTAAAGGCCAAAAACAAAGTAATAAGTGACACTGGTGGATAGAATAAGACCCCAGGCTGTGAAGTGACTGTTGCATCAGATAATATCAGAGAAATATGAAGAAAAGCAGAATACATGGAGGAGCTCACACTTACTGATGATCAGCAGCTACTTGCACTCATAATTCCTATGGAAGCAGTAATTACTTTTATTACTTTATTACTTTTTCACTCAATTCTTCAGCATTTTGTCTCAGTTTTTGTTAAATAAATGATGTCACAGCGTAATATGTCATCTGAGGTTGTATTAATCTGTTTTTAAGACGTGTAAGGACCAGTTTACATATGTACAGCTGTAGTTTTCCCTCTTTTAGTTCTTTCTTTCTTGGAGTCTAACTCAAATTCTGTCTGATAGCTTGGAGAGGAGTGAAATTAACAAAATTAACTGGTGGATAGAATAAGACCCCAGGCTGTGAAGTGACTGTTGCATCAGATAATATCAGAGAAACATGAAGAAAAGCAGAATGCAATACGTTTTTATGGAGGAGCTCACACTTACTGATGATCAGCAGCTACTTAGCTCTCTGCTGCTGCTGTGTTGTCATGTGCTCGGAAAAGTCAGATAAATTGGGAGCAACAATAAGATAGTTTAGTTTCTGCTTCACATCGAGTTGCCGTGGAGAAAAACCCGAAATGTCAGAGTTTTCGCACAGTGATGAACAGCGTTGGAGGGAAATAGCTCCACTCCGTCTCGTCTCCTTTGTCTTCAAACTTGTATCAAGTTGGTTTGTGGTTTCCTCATGTGGACGGCCCCCTGACCCCCTCCCACGCCCCCGCTCCCATGCGGTCTAATTGAAGGACGGCGTTCCCGGCGAGCGCAGATAGCTCTTCTGTCTGTGTCTTAAGACGGTAAAATACACTTAACCTTCAGATGGACTCGGCCGGCTGGAAGGGCAGCCACCGTTTCAGGACTCAAATCTTTTTTCTCTATCAACTTAATTGTGTTTTCAATTATTTTGCCCAGATTTTCAGTCTCCTGACATTTGCTGTGAGGACGGTGTTCACCTCCGACTCCCCCTCTCCGTCCCGCACGACATTCCTTTGTTTTATGGAATTTTATTTCTCTCCCTCTCAGACCGGAGGCCGTACGCAGAGTCATATTTCTTTAATGTATTTGCTTCTTTTTGACCTCTTGCATATTTTTTTTTCTTTGTCGTTCACTTTCTCCTTCGTTCTCACATCATTTTCCTGCTGTTATTGATCCCCTCCCTCATTCCCTGGTGATCAGGTTTTACCAGTCTCCCATTGATTACCAATGGAGGCAGAGCCAAGGTGCATTATGGGAAGCTGGTGGGGTGCAGCACACAGGGATGGGAAGATTGTAGGTTTGATTTCCTTCACAAATAAACTGCTTTTATTATATTAATTTGGATATTCACTCATGTTTCAGCCATATTGTATTATTCTTATTTGATTGGATCATTATTATTTAACATTATAACACAATCGTAGAATTAATTCTCACAAATATTTGTCATTTAATAAGTTTAAAATGGGGAAATGTTTGGCTAAATGCAAATATAACATTAAGCTAATTCCAGTGCAGTAGCGCTTTTAGCTGTTGGCCGTGCACGTTTCTCCGTGCACGTTTCTCCGTGCACGCTTTTCTTCCAGCTGTTTATCTGTATGGAGGAAACTGTCCAGACGTCTGTCAACGTTCCAGAAAATTTACCGAGCTGTGAAAAAACATGTAGTTTAGTTTGTGCCAACAACAAAAAAGTGTATAAAATATTTAAGATATTCCCTGGAAAACCTCTCATTCTCCTCCTTTTCCTCTGCTTTATTCCTCCTTTTTCTTTCTCTCCATCTGCATCCCTTTGATTTTTACTTTGGAGCTTCATAATAAATTTAAAAAAAGCCTCTTTCTTTGTGCCGTCCTATTTAAATCTAAACATTTTTGCTGTTTATGATCAAATATTCACTGAAATGTAGACTCACTGGATTTGGAGACGGTGATAATTTCTAAGTCGTTGTTTCGGTTTCTTTTTAAAACACGGTGGAAGCACTTATTTCACACCCTGTATTTTGCATCTCTTTTCCCCTTCTTCTCCTCTTTATCTTCATCCTCTTTAACTTTATCTTTATCCTTCCTTTTTGGTTATCCCTTCAATCGTAAATTTGTCCTTTTTTTCATCTTTTTTTCATCTTTTCCCTCTTGTTGCTTTTCTCTCCTTCTTCTTCTTCTGCCTTCCCTCCATTTTTATTTTTTCTTCTCTCCCTCATGTCTTTACTCCTTATTTATCATTTTCCTCCTCCCTCCTCTCTCATTTATCATCGTTCTGTCTGTTAAAAAAAGATTTTAGTTCGAATGTCGCATTACGAGCAAAATTGATGTGAGCCAATCCTAAATATAAAAAAGTGTATTTAGATACAATTAAAGATAAAAGCAATACTGATGATGATAATTATTGTTAGTGAAACAAAGCGTCCTCTGAAAGGTTGCTGCTTTCCATCTGTTCGGTGGCATTTCAGCTGTTTCTCCTTTTTTATCTCAGATCCATAATTTTACAGGGACTCCACAGGTTGTTGCATTACAGCTTTCTACCCTTCTTTTAATAGATTCCTTCCTTTATGGATAATGTCATTTCAGCCAGAAAGCCTTTTTATCCCGATCCATTTCTCGTTTTTATGAAGATTTAGCTGAGCAGAGGGGAGCTCCTCCGTCCCTCTCTTTAGTTTATTGGGTTATGTTTGGGAGTAGGTTGGCCAACAAATAGGATTTAGATGCAATGTCATTATAATAGATCTGCCGGTTGCGAAGGAAGCGGATCGATGGGCTTCAAAAATCAATCAGTCTCTCCGCACGGCAGAGGCAGCAGGTACGCAGCCTCAGGAAGTGATGCTGCCCGCTGACTGTCCACAGAAAAGCTCGCCTCCCACAAATGATTCAAGTTTAGGACAAATGCAAGTCTTTGAAAGCTCTTAGATTTCATAGCTGCGTCATAGTCGCATCATTTTAATGTCTCCTGACTCTAAACTTCAGGTTCACCTCAAAAAAGTAAGTAAATCCCAGAGTTGGAATCTTTAAATACAGCAAATCGTGTTATTAACTGCTGGTTGATTGAGACGATTCTACTAATATCCACAGTAATATCAAACCACCTGTTATATCATCATTTAAAACAACTTTTCACCACTTCTTCTGAAAGTAGATGAAGCCGAATGGATGGAGATCTACTGGCACGTCGTGTCATTTCAGGGCTGATTGATACAGAGTGTAAAGGGCCGTCCACAGAAACTAAAACAAAGATGGTGGCAGACGTTGTTGGGATCACTTTCAGAGCGATTTGATGAAGAATAATTAAAACTGACAGCCGACCGGGTCCAGTTGGGGTCACGTCCTCTCTTCTGTGTGAGTGTCTGTTTAATGGTGAGAGAAACCCTTTCCTCTGAAGTCACCCAGTCTGAGCTCTAACGCCTACAAAATGTAAAGTTACGATGAAAAGAGGCCAAAAACTACACGTTAAAAAAGAAAAAGGATCAAACTGGCTGTAACTCCCTGTCAGGTGGGCTCTGATGGGGTCTGTAGAGTTTGTTCTTTGGGTTTTATCAATGATGTCGTCTCCTCTAAAGGGCGGGTCCATTTTTAGCGTTGCCTTTGGCAATTTCCATTTTACGGGTTATTTATGACAATTTTCTTGGGATTCAACTGTAATATCCAAAAGCATGGTTAAGTTACCTGACAAGTGAAATAAAAGATGCAACAAAATCACGTGACGGTATGACATTTGGTCCAAATTTGGTGTTTCTTTAGTGTTTCTTTTACCAAAAGAACAATTGTACTGTTACTTTTTGGGTTAACGGCCTGAATGCTGCCTAATTTTTGCCAGGATCGGTTGTAGATGCCATTATCTGGTTTGTTTTTTTAGATAAATGAGGTGTAAACATGGCGTTGAAGCAGTTTTCTGCAGGACTTCACTGTGGAAAGCATCTAGAGACTTCAGGGAGTTTGGCAGACGGGTGTTTAATCAGTCAGTCACCGCTAACATGTGCACACGCTGTCTTTAATCGGTAGAAATATGATATACTATAATAATACAATATAAAACCTTTATTTTTCCTGCCACTGCAGAGATGACAAATGTACCATATGATGATGAGTTTGATGCATTGTCAGAGCGGTGAGTGGTGCTTATAAGATATTGAAAGAGTGAGTTCTGACCCCTGCAAAAGCTCTAATAACGGGCCGTGAGTGCATCGGACCTGGACCATGGAGCAGTGGAGGAGGGCGGCCTGCTGGGATAAGTCTTGACATCATTTGGCTGGCCGTGTGGTTTGGTCTTCCTGGCAAAGCGGGGCAAGTTGTGAATGATGTTCGACAGGCGCTGAACCACCTGCCTGGACGTAGCTGACTTAGTTACGTTACTTAGGAAACAAAGCTTCAAGGAGTTGTCTTGGTTTTCAAATGTTGAAGATTTTGTCTGATCGAGCTTCTTTGAGATGCTCCAGAAAACAAGTTTGATCCGTGGAAGCGCCACTTTGCAGCCTACCGCTAATGACCCGGTTCATCTAACACCTTCAGGGGTCACATGAAGCCCGTTACTGTCAGAGGGGATTTGGTGGCGTCCTGCTTCAGTCAGATTCCTGCCTTTCCCCAGTGCGTTTCCCTGCCTTTCCCCATTTTTTTTACTTTTACTTTCTCTGGAAATCTGAACTTTTTAGTGATTCTGGTTGGAAGTCTATCTCTAATTCTGTTATCTACTGGACCAGTCTTGCCCGAGGGATGGATGCCATCTGTAATCCATTTATCAGAGCCGGCCGCTGGGCCTTCTTCCAAATGACAGCTGGCCTTTAGCAATCTCATTATAAAGAGCACCAGGATATAGTATGGAAATATGCGAGGAGGGAGCTGGTGAGCTCTGAAAAATGGACTGAGGAAAAAATAAGAAATGACACTTCCAAAAAAAAAAACATATTCTGAGAAAATCAAGGTGGAATAAAATGCTGAACAGATAATTAACGTGACTTTATTCCAAGTTACAAAAAACAAGAAGTTGTGATTTCCAGCAAAATAGAAATAACTTTTATATTCTATAGTTTAGCTACAAGCAGCAGCCGACAGCTTGCAAACCACGACAATACTGAGCAGCAATCTGGACCCATCCCTCATATCTCTGTATTTTGCCTCCAACGAGCCAGACTTTCTTGTGCAATAGTTCTTCAGGCCTCTCGAGTTCTTGTACCTGAGCATTTTGAGAGTGTTTTTCTGGTTAAAGCTTACAGTATGGCGAGTCGACGCTCCAGTAGTTGCAATCTTCTCCGTCACAGAGGTGTCGCTGCTATGTGAAGGTTACCGCTAACTACTGTACAAGGACGAAAGTGGAGAAGAAAACGATGTCCCCGTAAAGAGCAGAAACAGCAGCACTGTCATCAATGATCAGCATTCTCTCCTCTGCTTATATAACGGCTGATGAGCCTGCAGAAGGTGAAATTGCAGTAGGTGTGTTATCACCGTTATAGTCTGATACAGCATTTAGAATATTGTTAAAGGACTTTTAAGTTGTGTTACCTTTTCTTTGTGTTTGTTATGAAATAGTGAGCTTCTATGGACACACTTGGGAATTATCGTTGCCTTTCAGGATGCAATAATAATAGTAACAGATCGGTTTGCTGTTTTATTTGCTGATGCTGTTTCAGTGCAGACGCACCTCCTCGCTTATCGTTCTCTGCACGAACCAAGATACAAATTTTGACTGATGCACGACTACGCGCCACGCCGCCTTTTCATGGCGCGTTACAGGTGGGCTACAGTGGGTTACAGGTGGTTACAGGGGGTTACAGGTGGGCTACAGTGAGTTACAGGTAGTTACAGTGGGTTACAGGGAGTTACAGGTGGTTGCAGTGGGTTACAGGTGGTTACAGGTGGTTGCAGTGGGTTACAGGTGGTTACAGTTGGTTGCAGTGGGTTACAGGTGGTTACAAGTGGTTACAGTGGGTCTACAGTGGGTTGCAGTGGGTTACAGTGGGTCTACAGTGGGTTACAGTTGGTTGCAGTGGGCTACAGGTGGTTAAAGTTGGTTGCAGTGGGTCTACAGTGGGTTACAGGTGGTTGCAGTGGGTTACAGGTGGTTACAGTGGGCTACAGGTGGTTACAGTTGGTTGCAGTGGGTTACAGGTGGTTACAGGTGGTTACAGTGGGTCTACAGTGGGTCTACAGTGGGTTACAGGTGGTTGCAGTGGGTTACAGTGGGTCTACAGTGGGTTACAGGTGGTTGCAGTGGGTTACAGGTGGTTACAGTGGGTCTACAGTGGGTTACAGGTGGTTACAGTGGGTTACAGGTGGTTACAGTTGGTTGCAGTGGGTTACAGGTGGTTACAGGTGGTTACAGTGGGTCTACAGTGGGTTACAGGTGGTTACAGTGGGTTACAGTTGGTTACAGTTGGTTACAGGTGGTTACAGGTGGTTACAGTTGGTTGCAGTGGGTTACAGGTGGTTACAGTTGGTTGCAGTGGGTTACAGGTGGTTACAGGTGGTTACAGTGGGTCTACAGTGGGTTACAGGTGGTTACAGTGGGTCTACAGTGGGTTACAGTTGGTTACAGTTGGTTACAGGTGGTTACAGGTGGTTACAGTTGGTTGCAGTGGGTTACAGTTGGTTACAGTTGGTTACAGGTGGTTACAGGTGGTTACAGTTGGTTGCAGTGGGTTACAGGTGGTTACAGGTGGTTACAGTGGGTCTACAGTGGGTTACAGGTGGTTACAGGTGGTTACAGTTGGTTGCAGTGGGTTACAGGTGGTTACAGGTGGTTACAGTGGGTCTACAGTGGGTTACAGGTGGTTACAGTGGGTTACAGTTGGTTACAGTTGGTTACAGGTGGTTACAGGTGGTTACAGTTGGTTGCAGTGGGTTACAGGTGGTTACAGTTGGTTGCAGTGGGTTACAGGTGGTTACAGTGGGCTACAGGTGGTTACAGTGGGTCTACAGTGGGTTACAATGAGCTAAAGTGGGCTACAGTGGGTCTACAGTGGGTTACAATGAGCTAAAGTGGGCTACAGTGGGCTACAGTTGGTTGCAGTGGGTTACAGGTGGTTACAGTGGGTTGCAGTGGGTTACAGGTGGTTGCAGTGGGTCTACAGTGGGTTACAGTGGGCTACAGGTGGTTACAGGTGGTTACAGTTGGTTGCAGTGGGTTACAGGTGGTTACAGTTGGTTGCAGTGGGTTACAGGTGGTTACAGTGGGTCTACAGTGGGTTACAATGAGCTAAAGTGGGCTACAGTGGGCTACAGTTGGTTGCAGTGGGTTGCAGTGGGTTACAGGTGATTATAGTGGGTTACAGGTGGTTGCAGTGGGTCTACAGTGGGCTACAGGTGGTTACAGTGGGTTGCAGTGGGTTACAGGTGGTTATAGTGGGTTACAGGTGGTTGCAGTGGGTCTACAGTGGGCTACAGGTGGTTATAGTGGGTTACAGGTGGTTGCAGTGGGTCTACGGTGGGTTACAATGAGCTAAAGTGGGCTACAGGGGGCTACAGTGGGTTACAGGTGGGCTACAGGGGGCTACAGTGGGTTACAGGTGGGCTACAGTGGGTTACAGCGGGCTACAGTGGGTTACAGGTGGTTACAGTTGGTTACAAGGAGCTAAAGTGGGTTACAGGGGGCTACAGTGGGTTACAGGTGGTTACAGTTGGTTACAAGGAGCTAAAGTGGGTTACAGGGAGCTACAGTGGGTTACAGTGGGTTACAGGTGGGTTACAGGTGGTTACAGGTGGTTACAGTGGGCTGACAAGACGTAAGATGTAAAACTGTACTGTTTGGATTGTTTACTTATTTAAAATAATAAAAATACTTGGAATTGTTTTCCTTGCCTGGCTAAAACTGTCATATAAATATTGGAGAGACTGGCAGCTTTCATGGCTACATTTTTTATTGAAAATGTGTTTATTTGTCTATAATTTATTATTCATTTTGACAGAGAACAAAACTAAAAGCAGGCAGCATCCAAAGAAGAGCAAAGAAACAGAGTGACCCGTGACTTTTGCACAGTTCAAAGCTGAATCTGTGAACACAGAGGACTCTCCATAGAGCCGTCTGGATCATCACATGCATGCACTGCTGAGGCAACTCCCTCTCGTTGAGTTAATGAGGTGAAGCGAGCAGCAGTTAACCTAAGTGTGCTTTTACTGCGGCCCGAGCTCCATCATTGCAGGAGACTGACTCTGCACAGACTGTTTACACGTAGGTAAATAGCTGCATTTACTCTCTGACTGGAATCCCTCTTGAATTTCGGTCCACCTCAGATGCTTCTCGGATGCTTTTACGCTGTCAGCTGTTTTCAGATCAAATGTCTGTCCATTTTGCCTCAGCATAGCAGCAGGTCTGGTGCTCCATCTGGCCCTGCAGGGGATGATAAGATCTGTGTTTTGGAAGCTCTTAGAGCCAAGGACACAGTCCAGTTGGGCAGGAAAACGGACTTGAAGCGTCAACATGTGGGCTGTGGCGCCATTAAACTGAAGCCACCTTCACTCACTCACCTGGTGGCCGAGGCAAAGGGATTTGTTTTGTTAATATAGTGCCAAACTACAACAAGTGCAGCTGTAATGTCTGACATCACAGAAGGTGTTTGGAGACGGTTCCATTAACAACTGCCCGCCTCATCGGAGGTCATGTGACACGAATACAGCCAATCAGAAATGAGCCCAGCAGTGAATGCCTCTTTTTCTTATTTCTCACATCAAGTGTGCTCACTCATCCCTTGTGTGTGTGTGTGTGTGTGTGTGTGTATATCTGTGTGTGTGTGTGTATATCTGTGTGTGTGTGAGTGTATATCTGTGTGTGTGTGTGTATATATGTATGTGTGTGTGTGTGTATATATATGTGTGTGTGTGTGTGTGTGTATATATATGTGTGTGTGTATATCTGCGTGTGTGTGTGTGTGTATATCTGCGTGTGTGTGTGTGTGTGTATATATGTGTGTGTATATCTGTGTGTGTGTGTGTGTGTGTGTATATCTGTGTGTGTGTGTGTGTCCTTATTGTGAGTTTTGTAAGTAAGCGCCTTTTCTCCTGGAATACAAATCTATAACAATGGTGTGCTCGCTCATCCAGAAAGAGAGGGAGAGAAAATAGAAATAGAAATTAGAAGGTGGAGGTGATGAAAGTGTGTGTGTGTGTGTGTGTGCGACTCCCAACACACACACACACACACACACACACACACACACGAGTACACACAGTGTTTTATGTAGTCCTTATTGAGCCTTTGATCCAGAGTGTGTAAGGAGCTCCCATCTCCTACTGTGATGCACACTTTTATGGCTCACACACACATGCACACTCTCTCACATGCACACTCTCACACACACACACACACACACACCCACCCACTCCACTGCAGCACAAACAGCTCCCCACTGAGTCCACCCTGTCGCACGCGCACTCACAAAAGAGGTTATTTTGGGGTCTCCTCTGCGAACACAATAAAAGGACACGCCCACGCACACACAAAGCGTCCACGGCTGCACGTGCCCAAAATCTTTCCAGAGGTCTGTGAACATGACCGTCTGCGTGTTTAAATGTGTTTGCAGTGTGACTAAAGGCTTTCAGCGCAACAATGAGACGTGTCCGTGTGTGTGTGCGTGAGTAATGATTAATGCCAGGACAATGGAAGTGTGCCTGCTCAGTTGTTATCAGCTCACTGGAGGCTCACAGGCCTGCTGCTTTTATTCCAGCCTTCTTTCAGCATGAAAAGAAAAAAGGAAAGACTTGGAAAAAGGTCCCGACGCTCCCTCCTTACGTCCAGAACCGGTCTGACATCTTCAGATCCGTGAAGTTAAACGTCCACTTTGACTTTAAGGAGGCACTGAAACTGAATTAAAGACACAATTACAGTTCTTGTGTTGTTTCTAGTTCTTCAACTTTGGCTTGAAGTGTCTTTTTGATTCATTTTTTTAATGTATTATTATTTTATTTCCATTTTTTGGGGCATTTGCAGTGTTTTAAGGTTTAAAGGATGCAGACTTTGGAAGTAAGGCTCAGTAAGATGTTGATCTATAGCATCTTTAATCCTCTTCACACAGTTAGATTTGCAGATCCGTGAAGTTAAACGTCCACTTTGACTTTAAGGAGGCACTGAAACCTAGGGTGAAAGACACAATTACTGTTCTTGTGTTGTTTCTAGTTCTTCAACTTTGGCTTGAAGTGTCTTTTGATTTATTTTTTGAATGTATTATTATTTTATTTTATATGTTTTAAGGTTTAAAGGATGCAGACTTTGGAAGTAAGGCTCAGTAAGATGATCTATAGCATCTTAAATCCTCTTAACACAGTGAGATTTGCAGACGCTTTAAACACAAAGGGTCACTTATATCGCTTTCTTTTATGATAACACAACAACAAATGTATGCCGACCCCTTTGCACGACAGTTGCAATGAAATTAGCTGCAGCTTTTACTGTAGATTCGTTCTCGATCTTGGAAATCGTGCTTTAAATTAGTTTAAATCAACTGGTCAAAGTAAAATCCAGAGTAATAGAAGTTTTTAAACCAAGTTCTTCCAATTGTGATGAGTAATAAACTAGTTTTTGAGGAGTAGCTGAACACATTCTCCTCCAAAGGTATATTTTTCCTTAGTTTATTGATATCTTTGAGTACAGTTTGCTCTGTTGAGATCATCTGAGTATGGATCTAGATATCAAACCCAGTAACACATGAGACTAAATAAGCACTGCAACAAGCTAATGTGTGTTATCTTCTCTGTCTGTGCACCAGGCTGTTTGTCCAACCTTCCACCAAACGCCAAGAAGATCTCCAACTCCTACGAGGAGCGCCGTAAACAGGCCACAGCCATCGTCCTGCTGGGAGTCATCGGGGCTGAATTTGGCGCTGAAATCGAACCCCCGAAAGGCTCGGTGCGAGCTCGAGTCGGCGGACAGGTGCCCGAAGGGTTCGGACCGACGAGCGGCGGGTCGTCCAACTACTCGCTGGCCAGGCACACGTGTAAGTAGAGACAGATGAGTGCAAACTTCAAATTAAAGAGTGGAAATTAGTGACAAATGACATCAGAATGAGACGGAGCTGGTATTATAATCTGTACAAATGTTTCCAAGATAGTTGGGAGTCCGCCTCCATATTAGTTCATGAATCTAAAGTTTTGATGCACTTATGAACCTGGCTGCCCACGAAAACAATCACAAGTGTTGTTGGGAAGCAAATGCACGACAATTTCTTCCTCTCTTTGGGTTCCACCCTCCGACCCAAGCTTTCTTCAGTCCCTCTCTTCTTCAGAAAGTAGAGCCGGCCTGGACTCATCATTATGGGCTGACTGTCATCATGTGAAATACAGTGGACTGCCTGTGAGTCTGAACTTGAAAGCGCTCCCCGTCTTATTTACGTACTCATGCAGCATGCACAGCCTGAACTGCTTCACAGGACCACCGGTGGTTTAAAGCATCTTTTTTCCAAACTCAGAACTCCACAAAGTTGAAACTTCAGTGTTGGATTAGAGGTGAGAAGAGAGAGAAGGGATTGATTTTCACCCACCAAGCTTGACACCTTAAGGAGCTTGGCACTGATTTCAACACACACACACTGAGCCCAGCCACTGCCGTGCTGTGCCTGCAGGGTTGGACCTTGGTGGGCATCAAACCTGCACTAAGCAGGGTTACTCTTCCGTCCCACTGCTCCCGAGCTCTGATTGGCTGCCTCTAGGGGCAACCGCCCAGCGACAGAACCTGTGCTCCCACTGATAGGCTGTGGAGCGTGATGCCTTCAAGCTGGACCTGTACACAGCAGTCAGCTCACCTGTGTGAACTCACCAGACACACACACCACAAACCCAAAGCCCATGTCATCAGATGAGAACAACTCCAGATTTAATTGATTCCCCTGAGCTCTGCCCCAAGGCCGTCTCTGGACATCACGGTGCCAGATATTTAGATATAATTTCATATACAAGCATGTTAACATGCGTTAAAACACTTTTTGATTTGATTTCAGATGCCTTGAACCAAAGTTTTTTCTTGTTTTGTTTCATCAGCTTCATTTTGATTATTAGCAGAAATCCATTCGGCATTTCAGGCCTGTGGCAAAGTTTTACCACTTTGTCATGTTTCCATTCCTTCGCACAACACTTAAATTATTCAAACATTGAGGACACCAGGCAATGAAATGTTCCAGATGTTATTTTGCTGCATTCTTCCTGCAACAGTACTGGGTTGTTGTTGCACTTTTATCCAAAATCTCAGTGTTTCAGCATTAGTTCTGCTAACACAGACATGAAAAACAACCCCGTACCATCACAAAGTCGGGCCTTTTGACTTGTTGCTGATGACAGTCTGGATGCTCCCTTCATCTTTGGCTCCGTGCACATGGCGTCCATTTCTTCCTTTAAAGGGGAACTCCGGTATTTTTAAACCTGGACCTTATTTCTGGCATGAAATACGTTCATCTGCTCACCGAGAACAGTTTGGTGAAAGTCGGCGTCTTAGAGGATGCAGCCTCTAAATAAGGCATTATCTGTCTTTATTTCACCAATACTTTAAGAAGAATGAATGAATGAACGTGTGCTATAGCTCTGTTAGCTCATAGCTGCTGTGTTGTTGTTATTTGCAGCTATCGGGGGGCTTATAGAGGGCTTTCTACACACTCGTCTACTGGGACCACTTCATCCACACGCCCCCCTGCAGCACAGTTTATTCACTCCGTGCTCTGTGACAGTCGGCTAACTTCACTCAGAGTTTGCTGCTGATAGTTTTGTGCAACATGGCAGGATATTTATCAGATTTTGACGACATGGACGACAACTTTGAGTAAGATGGACGTTCTTACCGGAGTGAATGAGCTGTGCTGCAGGGGGGCGTTGATGACATCATCCCAGTACATGAGTGTACAAAGCCCTCTATAAGCCCCCCGATAGCCTCCAATAACAACAACACAGCAGCTATGAGCTAACAGAGCTATAGCACACGTTCATTCATTCATTCTTCTTAAAGTATTGGTGAAATAAAGACAGATAATGCCTTATTTAGAGGCTGCATCCTCTAAGCCCCGTTCACTCCGTTATATGGATCTCCAGTTATCTAAATATCTTCTGAAGGACGCCGACTTTCACCAAACTGTTCTCGGTGAGCAGATGAACGTATTTCATGCCAGAAATAAGGTTTAAAAATACCGGAGTTCCCCTTTAAATGAAAAAACATCTTGAACATTGATTGATTTGACAACAATGTACATTTCCACTGCTTGATGGTCCATCCCAGATGCCTCTGAGCCCAGAGAAGTTGACGCCACCCCTGAACAAGGTTTTGTTTTTTGTGACTCTGTATTTCAGTGCAGGACAAAAGTTTCAGCTATTGATGAGTAGATGGATGTATTGCTGCCTGAGGGATGAGATATTACAGATGTGTGTCATAGACTTGCTTCCTTGGCCGTTATTTAGTGAAATTCCTCCAGATTCCTTCACAGTTTAATGATAATTTGCATCGGTGGTGAGGAAACCTTTGAGGAACTGAGGAACAGTTTCTCAAACTGGAAATCCTTTGTCCACCTTTGAAGTATCAACAGCATCATGAACGTCACAATTATTAATTCATTTCTGTTTGCTTCATTCATACCGAGTTGCTCCGGTATTTTCTGGAATACATTGTTGTGTATTAACAGATGCTGCTAGCTTAAAACCTGGAGCTGACACGGTATCTGAACATCTGGAATAGATAAAAAGCCTGTTGTGTTGGACCTTTTCCTGCTTTCTCCTCCTTCAGCTGGTTGTTTTTCTCCCTCTCTCCCCCCCGCCTCCCCACCACCACTCTGTTATGAAATTGAAAGATGGATCGGTGTTGTTGGCATACAGCTCAGTGTGTGATGAATGAGACCTGTCCACCCAGTGAGAGGGAGGGTACAGTAGTCTATACAGCAGAGTATAGATTGATGTTTTCACAGGGTGGGGAGGGGGAAATGTTGGGGAAATTGAGGGGTTGGGGGGGTGGGTTTGAGTGTAAGGATGGATTGAAAGAAGGGTAGATGGATGATGATGGAAGGAAGGCAGAATGCTGCTGGGCAGGAGAAGGAACAAACTGTACATCAGTGTTCAGGACCTGGACAATAGTTCTAAATGTCAGACTGCACGAGTTCCTTCGGAGGCCCGTTCACTATGAACCGTGGCATTTTCAAACATTCATGAGAGCTAATTGGAGATTGAGTTTTACTGCGTACAGTCAGCAGGGAAAAGCAGGTAATGAAAGCTGCAACAGATCTCCTCCTGACGTGACTTTCATCACCAAGGCTGAGTTCATTCGATGGAGTTCGCTGGAACTGACTCAAAGTTTCTCGAGAGATTTCGAAGTAACAATTCAGTTCAGATTATCTAACGGACAAAAACCTTTATCGAACAGTTTGGGACGGATGTGTATCTGTCTCTGAATCTGGAAGAAACAGCCCAAGAATATCTTATCTTGTGGATAAGAACACACTAATGATGGAGCCCATATGTGGACGGTGTGGATCAACCAAAACAAGGAAAAAACAAATCAGATATTTATCAGATTTTGACGACGTGGACGAGGACTTTGAGTAAGATGGACGTTCTTACCGGAGTGAATGAGCTGTGCTGCAGGGGGGCGTGTGGATGAAGTGGTCCCAGTAGAGTGCCTGTGTAGAAATCTTCGTTGGGATGTAAAACGTTGGAAATTATAAGATGTTAGCTGCAGCAAAGCAAAACGCAGGAGCAGTGTGGTACAGTGAATGCAGCATGATTTGAAGTTGAAGTTGTGTGGAGATAAAAATGTGGAGACTGGATAGTTCTACTCTCAGCTGGAGGTGCTCGTAGAAATTGACTGCAAACTGCCGCACTCAGTGGATCTACATGATGAGATTAACTGGATTATAGCTACAGTTGGGTTCTGCTCCTTATCTGAGGGTAATTATCCTTGGATATATGGCGGTGAATGAATGGAATCACTGGCACAAAGCATGTCATACCCCGGTACCATAGGTGGCGCTGTCCCCATTTCAGCTATCGCTAATAGAGCCACTTCCTGTTGACGTCTTCACCACCAACAACAACAAACTCAGGCATTCAGAAAGATGGCGAACGCAGAGCGAGATGAAGCTGCGTCCCTCTCCATCTGTGATGAGCTGGTTATGGCACAGACGATGCACAACGGCGCATTCTCCATCGCCTTGTTTCTTTCTTTCTGATGACAACAACAGGAATATCGTCTCCTTCCACTTCCGGGTGACGATCGCGGGAAAAAATCTGGAGCATGCTCAGAACGCTCGATTCGATCCGCTGTCGTCTGGATCGAGTTATCTCGGGGTCTTAATTCGATCCGATTCGTTTTCTAGTCAAATTAAGGCGTCTCCATGAGCTGAATAACTCAGTTTTATCATAATTTAGCCATTAATCCGATCCGATGGCGCTCATGTAACCGCATTGATTCTGAGGAAGCACACATGATGTCACCATAAACCAGATAAGACATTAAATTTGCACCTACTGGCCTCTTTTTGGTCTTGAGTATGTTATAATTGGCTTTGATCTTAGACATTATAAATTCATATTCTGTATTTTCTTATGTTCCTAGCTGGTACTTTTCCACTGCTCACCTTAAATGGTCCAAGACCTTAGAATGACATAAACAACTGGGTCAGACAGAACATCTCTATTGGAGCAGATAGGTCTGGTACATTAGATCCGAGCCTAAAACAGTTTAATCACATCCAAAGAACACAACAAGGACAGCGGCTGGCCTGATCAGGCCACTAAAAACTGGCCAATTATACTCTGACTGTGTGAAAACAACCTCTGTGAGATAAAGCTGAATATAAATATGAAATGTTTCCGGATATCGGGGCTCGGCCTGACGGATTTCCTGCTGGATCTCTGGCACTCCGAGTCCAGCTGCAATATACTTTACTCTATGTGACCACTAATAGATACTTTTTTAATAAACAATTTCTCCAGCTTGTTCTTGGGCTTCCAATGAAAAAATCGGGCTAACAAGTAAAGCAGTCCTATTGTAGATGTAGCTTTAAAGTTAAGCTAGTTTTTCTTCAGAATGTGCAGTTTATGCAGACCATCGAAAGGTGCTCTGACTGGTCTGTTTGCATGCTTATTGCAGTGCGTTTTGTCTGCAGACGCCTCTTAGCATCGTGTGTAAATGGGCTAAAACCTGCAAAGCCAGATAAAAAGCTGCAGCAGCTGGTGGTGTAACTACCAGGATGCAGGTAGCACCTTTGTAGTTCGGTACCATAGCCAGCTAATCTAACTAGCTTCCTGACTCCCGATCAGTTACACAGGTGTCCTGTACATATGAAGCAGTTATCATTATTAATTAATCAATTAATTACGGGTGTGCCATGTTAATAGACAGAACCTACAGTGTTTCTTGCTCACTCGCTTTAAAATGCCTCCAATTCTTTGTTTTGTGGCATTGTTTTTCCATTCTCTCCGCCTCACTCGGCAGCCAGTCTGATCCAGCTCTCATCCACTAACCGAGTCCCCAACATTGATTTACCTTCACCTCTCATTTAGGCTCAAACACGGGCAGATAGGGAGAAAGGGGGCAGATTGGGGAAAAGAGAGCACAAAGCCTGTTAGTGGTCGTTTCGGCCTGGTAAATTTTAGACGGCACTAATCCGTCAGTATTTGGCACTCTGCACTCCTCCTCCTTCCTTCCATGGCCCCTCCCCTCTCCTCCTCCTGCTCTAATCACCCTCTGTGTGTTAATGTGACATGTTTACTGCCCTAACTAACACCTCATTACGGCCAAGTGATGCTTTGTCAATAGCTATTGGTTCATTTGGGCACGAGCCGGCCTTTAAACAAAGATGTCCGCGGTGAGAAATGGAGCAGTCTGGACCTCTCCCACTTCCTGCTCGCTGATGAGAGTGGAGGGCATGTAAATTTGAATCTCAGGCCAGCCAATTACAGTCCTGATTGTCCCAGCCCATTTGACAGTCTTTTGCTGTGGGGGACTCACTGTGTGAAGAACATATCTGCTCTCATATTCCTGATAACTCCTGATTTTTGCCTGTTGAATGAGACACAGATTGCAGTTAAATTGGCAGATAAAACTTGATTTTTCTTTGTCATTAAAACTAAATTTTCCTCCTTTTTAACTGTTTTTCTCACTGTCAGCAAATCCCTTTTATTTATTTATTTATATATATATATTCTATATATATAGAAAACTAAATTTTCCTCCTTTTTAACTGCTTTTCTCACTGTCAGCAAACCCCTTTTATTTATTTTTATATATATATATATATATATATATTCTATATATATAGAGAAAAAATATATTTTTCCTCCTTTTTAACTGTTTTTCTCATTGCCAGCAAACCCCTTTTATTTATTTATTTATTTATTTATTTATATATATATATATATATATATATATATATAGAAAAATATATTTTTCCTCCTTTTTAGCTGTTTTTCTCACTGCCAGCAAACCCCTTTTATTTATTTATTTATTTATATATATATATATATATATAAAGAAAAAATTATTTTTCCTCCTTTTTAGCTGTTTTTCTCACTGCCAGCAAACCCCTTTTATTTATTTATTTATTTATTTATTTATTTATATATATATATATATATATATATATATATATATAGAAAAAAATAATTTTCCACCTTTTTAACTGTTTTCTTCACTGTCAGCAAACCCCTTTTATTTATTTATTTATATACACATATATATATAGATAGAAAAAAATAATTTTTCCTCCTTTTTAACAGTTCTTCTGACTGTCAGCAAACCCCTTTTATTTATCCATCTATCTATATATAAATAAATAAATAAAAGGGGTTTGCTGACAGTCAGAAAAACAGTTAAAAAGGAGGAAAAATAATTTTTTATATATATATAATATGTACCGCTTGTATGTAATCCTCATGTTGATGAGCAGCAAAGGCCACTGCGTTGTCACTGATTCAGTCACAACATGCCAACAACAGAGCAGTGGCAGCAGCTAACGGCATTAGCATCGTTGTCTATCTCTTTGAGTCTGAATCACCCTTAATGGCGTAGCACAAAGATGGTAACACAGTTAGAGCTCCAACTGTCAGTGCCAGTATATCAGGGCCGTACTCGGAGATGCTAACATGTTTAGCTTCTAGCTAAATCTTTCATAGCTCCATCCCCACCGTGTCTGTGTGTGTGTTTGTAAATGTAAACCAATAAGGAGGGGGAGTTGCCATTTAAGGCAGACTGATGATGAAATGCCAGGAGATCCAGGTGATGAGATTAGCTGTGTGTCTCTGGAGAAGTGAGGACCTTTAGAGTCACCGCAGGATTATAACTAAAGTAAATGATCAGTTTTATACCGTATGTATCTTCATATTATGGCTTTTTGCTTTTGCGTTTCAAGTGAAATTACAGTGAGCTGTATTGATTTCTGAGCCGACTCAGACAATAGAAGAAGAAACGGGCCTTCTTGAGAAAAAAGCCTACATATGCACACTGTTAAATGTTGCTGTGAGCCGCTTAATGTACGGCAAGTTGAGTTCAAACCTGGTCAAAAATAAGCGATTATTTCATCTGCGTTTCTTTGTCTTTGCTCGATCTTTGAGAAGAATCTGCTGAAATCTGGACTGCGGCAGATCTGAGGGGAGGGGGGGGGGAACTTGTGTGTGTGCATGTGTCTTTGGGAAAGAAGAGTGTTATTGAGAGATGGGGGATATGTTCTGGAGTCTTAATGGTCAGTCTGTCCCCACAGAGACTGGCTCAAATGTCAGGTCAGCTATGAAGTGACCTCCATCCTATTTTCTGTCTTTATCTCCTGATTGTGTGTGTGTCTGAGTGTGTGCAGCACAGAAGTTTTACAGTTTCTACCCCAAAATGTGTTTGAAATGTTAGGATTTATTGGCTTTCCTTAAAAGGAAGATGTGGTGGGCGTGGCTTTTCTCTGAGGTCACGAATAGCTGCTGTGGTCTTAGATTAAAAAGCTGTAGAATCCTGACAATATATGATTAAGTAGGATAAATATTCTCTATTTATGTTGAGAAATGACCAACAGCGAGAAGCATCATTGAATGTTAGACCTGAAATGAAGTTCCTGGTGTTTCTTACTCCCGTGTTTGCAGGTAAGGCGCTGACCTTCCTGCTGCTGCAGCCCCCCAGCCCCAAGCTACCTGCCCACAGCACCATCCGCCGCACTGCGATCGATCTGATTGGCCGAGGCTTTACCGTCTGGGAGCCCTATATGGACGTGTCAGCGGTGCTCATGGGATTGCTGGAGCTGTGTGCCGACGCAGAGAAGCAGCTGGCCAAGTGAGTCCAACGGCACATACACATGAACTTAAACGTGGCTTCATTAAATGACCTTTTTCACCATCTCCAGAATCCTAATCAAATGCTACCGACAGCCGTGTGAAAGTAAATGTGTGGGCAGCAGAGTGACTTTACTCCAACTTATTTTGACTGACGTGAGTCTTGGGCTTGGACTTTTCCGCAAGGCTTTTCTTAAGATTGATTTACTCTCAGACTTAGAACAACCTTGATTCCTTTGGGATTCATTTGGGACGGAGTGTGACAAGTTTTCAGACTGGACTCGGGCTGATCTGAGCTGATTTTGGGCTGATCTGAGCTGATTTTGGGCTCGATCTGAGCTGATTTTGGGCTGATCTGAGCTGATTTTGGGCTCGATCTGAGCTGATCTTAACTGATTTTGGGCTGATCTTAACTGATTTTGGGCTGATCTGAGCTGATTTTGAGCTGATCTGAGCTGATTTTGGGCTGATCTGAGCTGATTTTGGGCTGATCTGAGCTGATCTTGGGCTGATCTGAGCTGATTTTGGGCTAATCTGATCTGATCTTGGGCTGAGCTGATTTTGGGCTGATCTTTGGCTGATCTGAGCTGATCTTGGGCTGATCCTGAACTGATTTTGAGCTGATCTGAGCTGATTTTGGGCTGATCTGAGCTGATTTTGGGCTGATCTTGGGCTGATCTGAGCTGATTTTGGGCTGATCTGAGCTGATTTTGGGCTGATCTGAGCTGATTTTGGGCTGATCTTGACATCAGGGCCTTCTGAATTGTCTCTCATTCAGAGATAATTGACTCTAGTCAAATCAACATGTAAATCTTCTCTTTACTAGCCTGAAAGAGGTGTCAGAGAAAAACATAAAAACCCTGTTTCCCAAATGTATAAATGACACGAGCAACAGCGCTCTGGAAGATTCTGTAATCCGCAGAATAATTGGTGACAGGTGAGGGTGTCAGCATCCATCAAAAGCAGTAAGAATCAAAGAATCAGTAACAAAAAAAGGACCTTTTCTCCTTTAACACCCACAGGTCATGATGTTGCTCAAAGGTTCAGGCAGTCTGAGGAAATCTCTGTGCGTAAAGGCCAAGGCAGAAACCATTTCTGAATGCACATGACCTTCAAGCCCCCTGATGGCTCTGCAAAGGAGAGCTTTATGTCACCGTGATCAGTCTATGGTAGCCACACAGGTTTGGGAGAGCCGGGGAAAACTTTCCTTTGCTCAATTCAGTCCAGAAATGTTACTTATTACTCAAAAAGGAGGCAATTTATAGCTCCGAGGACATGGGGAGATGGACACGTGTTCTGGTTCTGGTGCCAAAGACTAGAAAGACCAACCAGACTTTTGAGAAAGGTGCAAAAGTCAGCATCTGTGATGGTATGGGGGGTGGCATCAGAGCCCATGGCATGAGTTAAAGGTCCAGTGGTACAGAGGCCAAGGCCTCAAGATGACGTCTAATCGCCAGAAGTTGCTTCCATAAGACGATACCAAACCTCAATGTGCCTGACTCCCAACAACATCCCCTCACAGTGTCTGTGGGCCCAAGAAAAATCAGTTTACAGCGTTCTGAGGGGAAAAAAATCTTTAATTTAACACCAATAACACAGATTCCTCTGCAACACTCCAGCAATTAGTAAGGAGTGACCGGCTGAGTGTTGCATTCATCTGTGTGACTCGATCCTCCCTCTCAGATTCCAGAGTACACACTAAAGATGATTGTATGCACGCACACGTATGCCGGGGCATTATGGAGCCGACACCGTGACTTATGGAAGCTGGGCTGTAATCGCATTTCAAGACATTATGATGATGTAGCAATGTCTGCCATGCTCTGACATGAGACTATTATCCGTGCTCACATGGCATCGAGGGTTTTTTTGTATAAATCTTTATTTTGCACCAGGAGCTGAACCTGCTCCTCAGAAGATGAACCATTTAATTTCTTTTTATGCTTTTTCAAACTGAGATCCAGCACAAGCCAGTCTGTAGTGTTGATTTTAGACCGTCTCTGCCCAAGTGTCGGCAAATTGTTACTTTTATTTTATGATTTCTTCAGGTTTGAACAGGTAAAATCAGCCGGTGTTTCACATGAGAAACAAAAGCCACAATAGAAAATGTAACGGTGACAGCTGAACCAGCCTGTCTTATACCGAGGAGACGGTGTTTGACCACAGGTGTCGACAGCAGCAGATCTATGGTCAGAGTTCATGGCTGCCTGCATACAATCATGGGTTGAGGTGAGAGTGGTTTTTTACACAAGAAAAGGTCACGAGTCCCACTGAGAGGTTTGTTCAGTGGCATTTACTCATGTTTGGTACAAAACACCACATGTCTTCCTTCCTGCTGAAATCTAACTGGCCAACAAGAGATGATCCTATTAAGGTTGAAACTCAAGCCGGACCAGTCTGGTAAATAAGTATAGATATGTCTGCTTCCCCTGTGTGCACGAGTGTGTGCATGCAGGTGTGTTGAAGAGGAACAATACAATTAAAGTTTCATGAATTCATTAACATTATAATAAAGAATGAAGGAAACTTTAAAGGGGAGCTCTGGTGTTTTTAAACCTTATTTCTGGCATGAAATACGTTCATCTGCTCACTGAGAACAGTTTGGTGAAAGTCGGCGTCCTTCAGAAGATATTTAGATAACTGGAGATCCATATAACGGAGTGAACGGGGCTTAGAGGATGCAGCCTCTAAATAAGGCATTATGTGTCTTTATTTCACCAATACTTTAAGAAGAATGAATGAATGAACGTGTGCTATAGCTATGTTAGCTCATAGCTCTGTTAGCTCATAGCTCTGTTAGCTCATAGCTGCTGTTATGTGGCTACTTGCAGCTATAGGAGAGCTAACGGAGGGATTTCTACACAGGCACTCTACTGGGACCACTTCATCCACACGCCCCCCTGCAGCACAGTTTATTCACTCCGTGCTCTGTGACAGTCGCCTAACTTCACACAGAGTTTGCTGCTGATAGTTTTGTGCAACATGGCAGCATATTTATCAGATTTTGACGATGTGGACGACGACTTTGAGTAAGATGGACGTTCTTACCGGAGTGAATGAGCTGTGCTGCAGCGGCGGGCGTCGATGACATCATCCCAGTAGACGAGTGTGTAGAAAGCTCTCTATAAGCCCCCCCGATAGCCGCCAATAACAACAACACAGCAGCTATGAGCTAACAGAGCTATAGCACACGTTCATTCATTCATTCTTCTTAAAGTATTGGTGAAATAAAGACAGATAATGCCTTATTTAGAGGCTGCATCCTCTAAGCCCCGTTCACTCCGTTATATGGATCTCCAGTTATCTAAATATCTTCCGAAGGACGCCGACTTTCACCAAACTGTTCTCAGTGAGTAGATGAACGTATTTCATGCCAGAAATAAGGTTTAAAAATACCAGTTCCCCTTTAACAGATTGGATTAAACCAAACCTTGTTGACATGACATCATCATGTTATACATTTGTGTAAAAGAAGCACAGATTGATTCAACTGAACTTATTGTGTTGACGTCAGCTTTGAAGCAAAGTAGCGACTGAAACCCTTCCTTGTGACTTCCTTGAAGAAGTTTGAGCCCATTTGAGTCGCGGTAGAATCCTGTTTTATTAGCTAAAGCTACGCCCTGTGATCAGTCCTTTCGGTCTTTTTGAAAATAATCCCTTATTTACAAAGGTTTCCTGTTTCAGAGAGGCATCTTTGTCCAATCAGGTTTCGAGTATCACCCTATAGCTCCACCCCCGGCTTCAAATATGGTCACAAAAACAAGATGGTGAGGGACAAATGCACGATTGATTCTTTCTGTGTTGTTGCTTCCAGGTTCTGTTTATGTAAACACCACGAAGGCTAATCAATGACGCCTGATAATCACACCGGTGCATTAAAATGCACACGAAGAGCACGTATTAACACACAAGCTCGCGCTCTCTGTAATTGTCTGCTTCAATATTTACTCAGTTTATTCTGTTGAAAGACAGGAGTTGAATCCATTACTGGTTGAAGGGAGTGTGCACGCACACATGCACACCCACACACTCACAGCATGGGTTTCCAAGTAGCTGACTTGAGGTGAGGTTTTTTCCTGTGATGTGCCCCCTGCCAGTTGTCAATACACTCCTGGCTGAGCTGTGTTTGTATGTGTAATAATCCCTTTTCAGTGGGCAGAGATTAGGAAAAGCTCCTTGTGTGGAAGAGTCCCACACATTTAATGCATCGGACATATATGTACCCATCTCTGTGAGGTCAGTGTGTGTTTTCCCTATATCTGCAGCTTTTAATGCACACGTCTGAATGTGTTCCAGACATTCACTTTGCAAGTTTTTCTTTTGTTTTATCGTGGCATTCTGACCCTATCAAACTAAATAACCTTCAGTTCTATACAAGTCTGGGAAATACTGCCAGATTATTGCAGATGATTTGAATAAATAGGCAAGACAAGTTTATTTGTAGAGCACAATTCAATTCAAAGTGCTTTTCAGCTACATAAAATCACAAGAAGGCAGATAAAATCATTCCATAAAACATAGAAATAATCATTAATTAATTTAATTAAAATCGAATAGTGCAGATAAATACTTTTAGTTGTCATTTGCACAGCTAAATAGACTGTTTTCAGCCTGGATTTAAACAGAGTTGAGGCCTGTCTCACATCTTCTGGAAGACTTTTCCAGACTTTAGGAGCATAAAGCTGAAAGGCAGCCTCGGCTTGTTTAGTCCTGACTCTGGGCACCAGCAGGAGACCCCTCCCTGAGGTCCTCAGAGTCCTGGTTGGTTCATATGGCTCCAACATGTCAGATATACACGAGCCGAACTGTTTTAAAGTCTATTCTCTGAGCGACAGGAACCCAGTGCAGAGACCTGAGATCTGGACTAATGTGGTCGTATTTCCTGGTTCTGGTCAGGACTCGAGCAGCAGCGTTCTGGATGTCCTGCAGCTGTCTTACGGCCCGTTTAGAGCCCAGTGAGCAGCTGTTAGAGTAGTCCAACCTGCTGGAGACAAACGCATGGATTAGTCTGGTTTAGACTCTATTCATTTGATTCTGGCCATGTTTTTTAGATGGTAAAAATCTGCTGATGTTATTGATTTAATGTGGCGGTTAAAGTTCAGGTCTGAGTCTAATATTACCCCCAGATTTCTAACCTGATTATTAGGTTTTAGAGAGAGAGTCTCAAGGTGACTGACAACACTTTCTCTTTGTTTCTATGGGCCACAGACAATGGTTTCAGTTTAGCTGGAGAAAATAGTTTTGCATCCACACACTGATCTGTTCGATGCAGTGAGAATGTATCTACAGGCCCATGTTTTCCTGAGTGTCATCTGCATATTTGTGGTAGGACACTTTATAGCTGCGTATTAGCTGTCCTAATGGAAGCATGTACAGATTGAACAATAGGGGTCCCAGGATTGACCCCTGGGGAACCCCACAGGTCTGAGACACAGTTACCAATTTCAACAAAATAGTTCCTGTCCTCGAGATAGGACTTGAACCATTTTAAAGCACGACCAGAGATTCCCACCCAGTCTTCTAACCTCTGTAATAAGTGGAATAAATCTCACATTTTGGTAAAAATGCAGACATCTTTATGTCTTTATTTACTTTTGCTATAGAGTGAACTTGCCATCGGCCTCCAAAAGCATCAGAAAGGTCCCTTGATTAAGCCTTTTTAAATAAAAAAAAACCTTTTTTTTTATTGATACCACTGCCTTTGGAGTCCAGGAGCCAGATATTACAAAGCGTGATGGTTTGCGGTTTAAGACATGTGAAGTTAATATGTATCTTAAACGGTTCAACGTCTGAATGACCACAGCTGATTAGTTCTCCACAGATCTGGATCATGTGACCAAATAAAGACAATAGTGGCATAAACTTGTTAGTTTCTTACGATTCAGTGACTGTTGGAAAAGTCATTACCCATCTCTAAACCTTAGGTAGTATATTGCAATTTAGTGAATATGTTGTTTCAGAGGTTTTTTTTTTTAATATAAGGTCAGTTTTAAATCCTTCGCCCAACATTTCAATGACGTTTTAAATCAATTCTTTGTTAAATTTGTAGAAGTTTAGGCTGCATCGTTGTTATTTATTGAACATAAACTGCTTTCAGGCCGATCCACGCCCTGCAGGATGAGCTTTTTTCCAGTGTCTCTTTGGGTCTTATGAGCTTGTGACTTGGCTAGTTATTTGGTTTATCATACAAGAGAAATGCAACAGTGATTTTATTGATTTAACATTGAACATATTGAACATACAGGGTCTTTATCACATTTATCCCAAAGTTCCTACTCTTTTGACTACTTTTGACATCAACACAGAGATGAATACAGGATTCATGTGTTTTTCAGTACTTTATAATATATCCTTTGTTAGTCCTGCAGGGATAAATACTCTTTTTATCGCTTTTGTTGTCTGTTTGTGGCTTTGAGAAATTTGTTCTGGCAGCAAATGAATGTGTTGGGAGACCGTATGTCACGCAGTGATAAGTGCATGTCGTCAGCTTATGAACGCGACAGGATGGTTCAACATCAGAAAAACAATGATAAGAAACTCATGTCCCCCTCTTTGAAGAAATGTGCTGATCTGTATTGATCCATGTTTGTGTCTAAGGCTTCAAATTAGGTTTTTGTGTTCATCAGAAACAAAAAGGCTTTATGTAATATAAGCTCAGCAGTATCATCAATATCCGTATTAAGTCAGTTAGCCGGCTGGTGTATCAGTAGATCAGTAAGCGAGTGACTTATCTAGTCAGTAAAATAGTGAGAAACTCTCTGGCTTTGATGCTTTCTGCTGCATGGACAGCTGTGTGGCTTCCTCTCTGCTCCTTAGTGCACGGGACTGAGCTGTGGCTGCCACATGCCACCTCATCTGACTCCTCTCCATGCAAAGGAGCAGCAACTCTCTCAGGGAGAGCCCAGACCCACAGCTCGTGACCATAGGTGAGGGTAGGAACTCAAATCAGCTCCTTCTTCACCACGACAGGCTGGTGCAGAGCCGGCATCACTGCTGACGCCGCACCGATCTGTGAATCTGCCGCTCCGTTCGTCCCTGAACTCCTCCACTTTGGGAAGGATCTCAGAAGACTTTCCACCCTTTTCCAGCTGAGGACTTGGAGAGAAAAAATGACAACCCTACAAGGCACATAAAGGAATCCTTTAGTGAAATGATATGTGCTGGAAGGTTTTGAACCAGCCAGTGCAAAGTCAAGCATTTAATTTCTCAGAAATCACTCAACCAACTACTCAATGGGTTTCTGAACCAACCAGTAGAGCTTTTTCTTAAAACCTTAAAACAGCCGGATACTGAGACAGTGGTAGTTTCCAACTAGAAACTAGAAATATCTGTTAGCATAAACTGTAAATCCTCTCGTATGCCCTCAGTGAGATGACTCAACAAGCCGTGCATGGGCCTCTTGGGGGGAAAAACGACTTTTTTCATCTGGCACTTTAAAGCTAATTCACAGCATTCATGTCAAATTTAAGACAGCAGACATGTAACAGAATAGAAACGGGGGTATTCGTTTTGTTCATGGACATGTTCTACATGTGGATTTACACAAAGTTAAGTTGTCAAGTGAAACAAAGAGGAAAGTTCAGCATAACTAGCAGCATAATTAACTGGTTTTGCCCTTGATTAACTGATCCTCAGTCAGTGTGAGCAGCTCTATAAAAGCAGAAGTTCTGTCAGTTTGCTGCTCTGCAGCAGGAAAACTACAGCTATGTGAAGCTGTACATATGTAAACTGGTCCTTACAGGTCTTAAAAAACAGATTAATACAACCTCAGATGACATATTACGCTGTGACATCATTTATTTAACAAAAAACGAGACAAAATACTGAAGAATTGTGTGAAAAAGTAATAACACTCTCACTGCTTCCATAGGAATTATGAGTACAAGTAGATCCTGATCATCAGTCAGTGAGTGTGAGCAGCTCTATAAAAGCAGAAGTTGCCAAGGATGAAAGACACCAGCAATGATCTCAGAGAAGCAGCTGTTGCTGCCCATCAGTCTGGGAAGGGTTATAAGGCCATTTCCAAACTATCTGGAGTCCATCATTCTACAGAGAGAAAGATTATTCACAAGTGGAAAACATTCAGGACAGCTGTCAATCTTCCCAGGAGTGGACGTCCCAGCAAGTTCACCCCAAGGTGAAAAACCCAAGAGCTACATCTCAGACTCTACAGGCCTCAGTTAGCATGTTAAAGGTTAAAGGTCACCCCAAGGTGAAGAAGCCCAGAGCTACATCTCAGACTCTACAGGCCTCAGTTAGCATGCTAAAGGTTAAAGGTCACCCCCAAGGTGAAAAAGCCCAGAGCTACATCTCAGACTCTACAGGCCTCAGTTAGCATGTTAAAGGTTAAAGGTCACCCCAAGGTGAAAAAGCCCAGAGCTACATCTCAGACTCTACAGGCCTCAGTTAGCATGCTAAAGGTTAAAGGTCACCCCAAGGTGAAAAAGCCCAGAGCTACATCTCAGACTCTACAGGCCTCAGTTAGCATGTTAAAGGTTAAAGGTCACCCCAAGGTGAAAAAGCCCAGAGCTACATCTCAGACTCTACAGGCCTCAGTCAGCATGTTAAAGGTTAAAGGTCACCCCAAGGTGAAAAAGCCCAGAGCTACATCTCAGACTCCACAGGCCTCAGTTAGCATGTTAAAGGTTAAAGGTCACCCCAAGGTGAAAAAGCCCAGAGCTACATCTCAGACTCGACAGGCCTCAGTTAGCATGGTAAAGGTTAAAGGTCATGACAGCACAGTTAGAAAAAGGCTGAACAAGGATGGCTGGTTTGGAAGGGCTGCAGGAGAAAGCCTCTTCTCTCTAAAAAGAACATGGCAGCACAGCTTAGGTTTGCAAAGCTGCATCTGAACAAAGCTCAAGACTTCTGGAACAATGTCCTTTGGACCGACCAGAGCAAAGTGGAGATGTTTGGTCCTAATGCACAGCAGCACGTTTGGAGGAAACCAAACACAGCATATCAGCACAAACACCTCATACCAGCTGTCAAGCACGGTGGTGGAGGGCTGATGATCTGGGCTGGTTCTGCAGCCACAGGACCTGGGCACCTTGCAGGCATTGAGTCCACCATGAACTCCTCTGGATACCAAAGTATTCTAGAGTCAGATGTGAGGCTAAAGCTGGGCTGAAACTGGCTCATCAACAGGACAAAGATCCCAAACACAGCAGCAGATCTACAGCAGAAAAAGAAAAGAATCAAGGTTATTACCTTTATGCAGAAACAGTTTGTGCAAATAACCGTACGTGTGTTGTTCATCTCAGGTTGTATTAAAGTTGTTGAGCCTTAATACAGAAAGCTACTGTTTCAGGACAGTGTGCTGCAGGATGAAGCCTCACATGTGAACATAGCAATCAGTAAAGCCAGTTCAGGAACCGGTCAATAAATCAGTCCGTAAGCCTGCCAGCAAACCAACCGGTTACCCCATCTGTACCCCACTGTGAGACCCAATCTGTAAATCAGTCAGTCCCCCAACACTCAGCCAACCGTGTGCAGGCCGTTCTGGTTTCTTACAGCGGTGACTCTCATCATGTGACTGAGGTCATTCGCTCCTCCCTCGCAGTCAGAAATCAATACTTCCAGTCCTCGCTGTGTCTGCATGTGTGTGACTCCGTATTGACCGGATAATGTCAGCGTGGTATCGGCTGTGAATGCAGTCATGTTGCCAGGTTCACACACGCTGAACCCTGCACTCTCGTCTTTCCACCTCCACACCAAGCGCTGGAAGTTCATCACAGTCGAAACATTTCGGCCCAAAACTCGCGCTCCGATTTCGGTGAAACCGCTTTGTTGGCCCCTCTCCTCTCCTCCGGTGTGTGCTCTCACGACTCAAATTATGACCAGATTATTTGATTACATGTTCTAAATGTTGGCCGTTAACCTCGCTGGGTCTCGGTACAATTAGCGCTCTGCTTTACATCAACATGTGGACTGTTTCCAATTACAGCCACCTCTCAAAATTAAATTAAACTTTTCAATATTGCTGATATATTGCCAATATATTACCAGCATTAATTGCATGATCTGTGGCTGTGATGGGTAATCAGATGAGCTCGGCTGGCTGTCCACCCATCACTCCCTCCCTTCTTCTTCTTCTTCTCTCTCTCCAGAGTCATTTGTTAACAAGGTGGCGTCCTTCCTCTCTCTCCCTCTGTTTCACACACACCCTCACTCTGAGGGGTGTGTGGCCAGCTGTTAGGATGTGCGTGTGTGTCTAATTCCTGTTGCATTGTGGGAGTCCATTATGCTGTCGCCCGCTGAATGGCTCCCATTGACTTGGCCTTGACATTATAAGCTGCTCACTAATCTCTTCAGTCCATATATTAGGAAGACTCAATCTCTCCGCTCTGCTTCTCCGATTCATCTGGTTTTCTTCCTAAAGTGCTTTGTTCAGATGTGTGGCTCCCTCATTAGATACTTAAAATCCCACAAATATTGTGCGTTTTCCTCATTGTCAACAGAAAAAAAACCCACTATCGAACATTGGTGATAAAATCCTCTGTGCCTGAGCTCCGCTGATGCAAAAGCTGTAAAAGAAGCTGTATTTATCTACTTTCTTTAAGGGAGGGAGAAGTTTGAGGGGGTTTTATATGCAGTGTGTCAGTTTTCTCAGTTAAATGTGAAGACTTCTTGTCAAAATCAAATTTATTTGTAGCACATTTAATGTGCAAAACAATTCAAAGTGCTTTACATGAAACAAAAGCATTGCAGCAGGGAGCAGAAGAAGCATTAAAATATGTAAAAGAATATAAATAGAAAGAAATAAAATAACTAAAATGAATAAAAACAGTTTAGATAAGTTAAAAGATATCCTGCAGATTTCATGCAGAGACACATGGGATTTAAAAATGGCTCCTCTGGCAGTTTGTTCCACTTGTTTGCAGCATAAATAAACAGCTAAATGCTGCTTCTTCAGGTTTAGTCTGGACTCTGGACTGGACCAGCTGACCCGAGTCCTTGGATCTAAGAGCTCTGCTGGGTTTATATTCTCTGAACATATCACAGATTCTGGGATTTATAAACCATCAGCAGGCTTTAAAATCTATTCTGTGACTGACTGGAAGCCAGAGTAAAGACTTTAAAGCTGGTGTGATGTGTTCAGATCTCTTAGTCCTGGTTAAAACTCACGGAGGATCCCAAATGCATTTAAACAAAAGAAGGCTTTTATCATCTTTTTGCGACCTCGACTCGATAAAAGAAATGATTTAAATAATTCCATGAACACAAACAACAATTTTAAATGCTAAAAAGTGGGTTTGATTGTCCGATTTGATGATTTGTAAAGTATTTATTTATTTGTTTGAATCTTTCTGAGATGTTTGTGAACTTTAGTCTAATGCTCAAGAGAAGACTTCAGACTCACCTGAAATGACCATGAATACAAAGCTGTTACAGCTGCTGCATTTTGCTGCTGCTTAACTCAAATTTGCTAAAAGCTGCGAATGAAGCACAGACCTAAAAAAAGCCATCTTTCCCTTTCTTTCTCCACAGCATCACTATGGGTTTGCCCTTAAACCCCCCAGCAGATTCGGCTCGCTCGGCACGTCACGCCCTGTCTCTCATCGCTACCGCCCGGCCTCCCGCCTTCATCACCACCATCGCCAGAGAGGTGAGACAGAAACATCCAAACTGCAGTTTCAGAGATGCCTCGGATTCCTTTTTGGACACTTTTTAAAAGCAACAATTTTACACAATTTTCTGAGGTCTTAAAGGGGAACTCCGGTGTTTTTAAACCTTATTTCTGGCATGAAATACGTTCATCTACTCACTGAGAACAGTTTGGTGAAAGTCGGCGTCCTTCAGAAGATATTTAGATAACTGGAGATCCATATAACGGAGTGAACGGGGCTTAGAGGATGCAGCCTCTAAATAAGGCATTATCTGTCTTTATTTCACCAATACTTTAAGAAGAATGAATGAATGAACGTGTGCTATAGCTCTGTTAGCTCATAGCTGCTGTTAGCTCATAGCTCTGTTAGCTCATAGCTGCTGTTATGTGGCTACTTGCAGCTATAGGAGAGCTAACGGAGGGATTTCTACACAGGCACTCTACTGGGACCACTTCATCCACACGCCCCCCTGCAGCACAGTTTATTCACTCCGTGCTCTGTGACAGTCGGCTAACTTCACACAGAGTTTGCTGCTGATAGTTCTGTGCAACATGGCAGGATATTTATCAGATTTTGACAACGTGAACGACGACTTTGAGTAAAATGGACGTTCTTAGAGGAGTGAATAAACTGTGCTGCAGGGGGGCGTCTCCTTCCACTTCCGGGTGACGATCGTGGGAAAAACTCTGGAGCATGTGCAGAACGCTCGATCTCGGGGTCTTAACCCGATCCGATTTTAGTCAGATTAAGGTGTCTACATGAGCTGAATAACTCAGTTTTATTGTAATTTAACCATTAATCCGATCCGATGGCGCTCATCTAACCGCACTGACTGAATGAATAAAGTGACCACCTGGATATGTTGAAGTTTCTTAGTTGACTTCAGTGCTCTTTATAAGCAAAGAAAAAGGGATTTTGCCCCCTTCTTGACATATTTGGGGTTTTTCTGAACCCTGGTTTGGTAACAGCCTTTTTTTGGGTTGTTTTTCAGGTTCATCGGTACAACGCAGCTCAAAAAAAGCGCTCGATCCGATCCACTGTCGTCTACGTGCACGTTCAGTGTGTTTGGATCGAGTTTTCTCCGAGTCTTAACCCGATCCGATTTTAGTCAGATTAAGGTGTCTACATGAGCTGAATAACTCAGTTTTATTGTAATTTAGCCATTAATCCGATCCGATTTTAGTCAGATTAAGGTGTCTACATGAGCTGAATAACTCAGTTTTATTGTAATTTAGCCATTAATCCGATCCGATGGCGCTCATCTAACTGCACTGACTGAATGAATAAAGTGACCACCTGGATATGTTGAAGTTTCTTAGTTGACTTCAGTGCTCTTTATAAGCAAAGAAAATGGGATTTTGCCCCCTTCGTGACATATTTGGGGTTTTTCTGAACCCTGGTTTGGTAAGAGCCTTTTTTTTTGGGTTGTTTTTCAGGTTCATCGGTACAACGCAGCTCAAGCAAACTCTCAGTCACAGCAAAACGTTCACACCACCACTCTGGCCAGAGCTAAGACGGAGATACTGCGAGTGATCGACATCCTGATAGAGAAGATGCCCGGAGATGTTGTCGATCTTCTGGTTGAAGTAAAAACATTACATATCACATGTTATATTTGTCTACAATCAAAGTAAAGGAGTCCCTTTAATTTATCTGATCTTCCAATACCTACAAAATGTGTTAAATTGCAAAAATCGTGTCTTCTTCAGGTGATGGATATCATCATGTACTGTATCGAGGGTTCGCTGGTAAAGAAGAAAGGACTGCAGGAGTGTTTCCCTGCTATTTGCAAGTAAGTGTGTGTCTTGGTGTGAGTCCTTTCCAAACCATTTTCTCAATGGGAAACCAGCAGGGTGTGAGCTTATCTGACTATCTGGGCCAGAGTCAGAGGTCAGAGGTCAACTCACAGGGCTTGTGGAAGCACCAGCTCAATCTGTGTGTGCATGTTTCTGTGTCTGAGTAGTTTAGTTTCTGCTCTGAATGCCAGCTCCGACAGGCATGTGGCTAAAGAAGCCGTCGGATCTCTTTATGGCGAGGCCATGGCCCACAAAAACCACTTGTGTTCAACAAAAGCTGGTATTTTAAGTGTTCTGGGGGTCTGATGAGGCTCCAGCCAAGTGTGCTGCCACCTTTGGTGGCTCTTAATGGCTGCCATTTGTATCTGTCAGTAAAAGACATTTATCCTTAGCTTTGTTCTAAGGAGTTAAGTCATGCCCAGTTGGTATAAACGTGTCCATTTGTGCAGGTTTTACATGGTGGGTTATTGTGACCGAAGTCACCGCATTGCTGTTGGAGCTCGCCAAGGCTCGGTGGCCCTCTACGATGTCCGCACTGGAAAATGCCAGGTACAGTCTCAGCTGCTCTGCTTTCATTTTCACTGCCACTTTACTCAGTTTTCTACCTTTTCTCACCCATAATCCCTCCAACCATCGATCCCTCTTACAGTCATTTCTGTTCATCTCTTCCTTCCTGCATCCATCCATTCATTTTCTATTAATCCACCCCTTCTTTCATCATCCCATCCTGAAGCATCATCATCTGTTACCTTAAATCTTCCTTATTTATCCCTGTTTTTCTGCATCATCCATCCATTCACTGATCCATTTTTTGACCCTCTCTTCCTCAGTCAGCCATCATTTCATAAATAATTCCCTGTGTAGACGTCTCTCTTTGTTCCTCACCTATCTTTGTAGTTTTATTTCCCTCAATCCTCATCAAGGAAACATTCCCTGGAATAAAAGGAGGAAAACCAGACGAGCAGCAGAATTGAGGGGGTGTGAATGAGCTTAAATGAAGGAGGAAATGAAGAGAAAGGCGTTCTGTTCCCTTGAATTTGCTTTTATCAAGTGACTTCCTAATGACTTAGCAGCGACTCTCTCCATCATGTTTTTGTCTTCGTCCACATTTGTTTGATTGTGTGTGAGATTTTATGTGTTTGTCTTTGTTTCTGTGTATTTCTTGTGTGTGTGTTGGTAATTTGCTGTGTATTGATTTTCAGTAACCTGAGCAGTCTAGTCTGGTGGAGGGGGTCATTTATATCTGATAACGGCATGGCCCTATTCACCCAACATCTAGTTTGATTGTGAGCAAGCGTATGTGTGTGTCAGCTGTTTGTGTGCACGGCCGAATGTGTGTGGTATTTGGACTAAATAACATTTAATTGATGATGGACATATGGGACATGTGTTTCATTTCAAGTGTAACGGAAAGCTATCATCTTGATTAATAGAGTTCAAAATCTTTCAGTTTCTATTAATTCTGCTTCTTTTTAGTGATTCTCCCACTTCTTGGTACTTTGAATCCAACCTGCAAGTGTTTGCTAATGTACTTAACCTGAAATTAAGTATGTTGGAGGCAGTTTTAAGCTGTTAGACATCCTATCCACAGGCAATTTTACAGTCAAATTAAGCATGGTAGATAACTCGTTCCCTTCTATTTGCAAGTCTCCATCAGCTGTTAATGAGGCCCTTCACCATTCTGATGACATGGCTGTAAGGATGACGGTGTCAGGTGGTCCAGCACTTAAATCTCTCAAAAACCCTAATGGAGGGATTGCCAGACATTCATAGCCTCAGAGGATGTATCCTGCTCATGTTGGCTGGACCGTGACGTTTCTACTGGCATCACTGTTCGATCAGCAGTGGTAGAAACATTGTGTTAGATTGGGAGCATTTGGTTAAGCTGTGAATATGCCTGCTGCATCCATCCATCCATCCCTTATCTGCTGCTTCTCCGGGGGTCAGATCGCCCAGACCTCCCTGGCCCCGGCCACTTCCTCCAGCTCCTCCGGGGGGACCCCGAGGCGTTCCCAGGCCATAGTCTCTCCATCGTGTCCTGGGTCTCCTCCCAGTGGGACGGGCCCAGAACACCTCACCAGGGAGTCCAGGAGGCATCCTAACCAGATACCTGGAAAAGGGTGGGATGCTCCCTCCGGGTCGGGAATGAGATCCTTCCCCAAGAATCTCAAGTATCTCGGGGTCTTGTTCACAGTGAGGGATGAATGGATCGGTGCAGCGTCTGCAGTGTTGTTCTGCACCGACCGTCGTTGTGAAGAAGGAGCTGAGCCAGAAGGCGAAGCTCTCGATTTACCGGTTCCTATCCTCACCTGTGGTCCTGAGCTGTGGGTAGAGACCGAAAGAACGAGATCGATGGTTCAGGGTGTCTGGGCTCTCCCTTAGAGATAGGGTGAGAAGCTCAGTCATCCAGGAGGGGCTCGGAGTAGAACCGCTGCTCCTCCGCATTGAGAGGAGTCAGATGAGGTGGCATCTGGTTAGGATGCCCCCTGGACTCCCTGGGGAGGTGTCCCAGGCATGCCTGCTGCATTGTGAACTGTGACGTCAGCATAGCACCATCACAGTTTATGCTGGCAGTCACTGCATCCAGTGCACTAGAAGGAGTCATAAAGAGAATACATAGAGATGGACCTGCTCTTCCTTGCAAGGCCCCAAGGCTAAGGGCCCGGTTGCAAGGCTGCAAAGCAAAGCTCAGCATAAACCCAGCTTTAAAGGTAGCTTAGAGATTCCTTCCCTGTGCAAAATGTATGTAGTTTGACTGAAAACTCATTCCTTTGACATGATGTTTGGGTCCCAAACAGTTTTTCTTCTGTCTGGCTAAATGAAAACGAACTGTCTGCATGGTTTCAGTTGCATATCCTATGGGGCTGTCGCCTTTTTTGCTTGAACTTTGACCATCAGCAAAGCATTGAAATGAGTGCCTCAGACCACAGGCTGCACAGATGGATGCGTGACACCATAAAAACAGTTTGCCCTGTGGTCCAGCAGAGGGTGCTTGAGCTAGCTTATGTCGTGGTAAGCTAGCCTTCGCCGTAGATGGATGAACTTTGCTGGCTGCTCATGCATGTGACCGTTACGGCTCATTGCATTTCAGACTCGTACGTACTGGATGAATCTAACTGTAAAGGGATCGTTGCCACCATCTTTGCTCTGAATATGCGAGCAGTGTTGGGCTGAGACACTGGAATACATTTGAAGAATTCTGTGTTTATAAAGATCTCGGCTCAGAAGTGATTGTTCTTCTTGTTTTTTAAAGGCTGAAACAACAGAGTAAAAGTCAGAATTCCCTCTCCTCTTATGCTCATCAACACTAAAACGAGGCTAAATTAAACGTGTCTTAACAGAGATAGATCTGCGATTTTCTCTTGTTCTTAAATCTGAAAGTGAACCAGCGTTCAGCTGCAGCTTCGGCCTTAAAACATCGGCCGTTTCTCCTGATGACAGATGAAGATAATTCTTATAAAGGCCAGTCTTCACAGTTGAAATAGCCTCCATGGTTTGTCTGTGATGGACTGGCGACTCATCCAGGGTGTACCCCGCCTTTCGCCCTGTGGCAGCTGGGATAGCCCCCCCCACTGACCCTGAATTGGATAAAGGGGGTATAGAAAATGGATGGATGGATATCTGTACTTTATTAGCAGACTACTTTATCAATTTTGCAATAAATAACAGCCCTAACTGTGGGTGAATTTACACAATTTACTTTTGTCTGTAGCTGCTTTGTTGCTGCATGAAACTGTGATTATGTGACTAATTTAAAGTTGTGTCATCTTTATTTGGTACGACTGAACACATTTTATGAAGGGAAATGGTTTGATTTATTTCAGTGTGTTAGAAATGGGCAGCGACCGAAGGAGCAAAGAAAGGAAAGCGAGGCAGATTAAAGCTAGATAAATAGGGGATCGTTGAGGAGCCAAAATTGGGGGACAGTAAGCAAAAAGAAGAGAGATGAGGGGCAGTTTTTGTTCATAATTCATCTGTGTGTGTGTACAAGTGTGTGTCCAACCGTAGCTAGCTGGTCTCTGCATGGCCATCTGCCACAGCTTTGATCAGCCTCTGTGAACAGCCCTTTGTCAGCTGCATTACTCTGTCAGTGTGTGTGTGTGTCTGTGTCCAGCTGCTTGCTTTTTTAACAGACTCAACCGAGTCTGCTAATTGAACACAAAGAAACAATCTCACAGATCTTTCTCTCCCTTTCTGCGCCAGTTTCTTTCTGTGACCGCTGAAAGCACAGAAAACACCAAAGGTGTTGCCCTGCCACAGAATTTGCACCTCCTTCTGTGCATCCCATCACAAGCCAAACCTGGAGAAGCACCTATTGTCCTGATTTAAGCTGGAATTATACGTCACGCAGAGCAGGAAACTGCAGCCACAGTACAGATACCAGTGGTGCAGATCGTGGTTTTTAGTTGAGCGCAGGAGTTCAGCCATTTAATAGCATGCAGGCACTTTACTTACAATGTTCTTTCATTGATCGTGGTAGAGAGTTGCATTTATGGTTAACGGCGTATCCTCATGTGTTGTAAGTATTTTTCTGTATGCAAGTCTTTTTTTTTTGTAAAACCTAAAAGTAAATTATTATTTATTAAATGAATAACTAACCTATAACACCTATAAACCCGTCTGTACTAAGCTGTTAGCATTATTAGCCTTTCCTTTAAAGAAATATAGCTGTAGCAATGCCATTGTTAGCCTTCTATGCTGAAAGAAGTAAGTGGTTTGCCATAACTGTGGTGGTACCTGCACCAAAGTAAAGGGCATAGCCTATTGATCTGAAAAATTTAAACTCGTGCAAAAGTGCCTTAAACCTGCATTCTGTCATCCATCCATTAGGAGGTGAGGTCAGTTTGTATTGAAGTCTAGAAGAAAATCACCAACTGTTTCTCTTGATCTGTCACTTTAACAAACATATCCCCGAGTTGCAAACAGAACATTCTTAATTACCGTAGTTTTCGGACCATAAGGCGCACTTAAAATCCTTTAATTTTCTCAAAAATCGACAGTGCGCTTAATGTAATAATTCTGGTTGTGCTTTCTGACCTAGAACTGATTTTATGTGGTAAAACGAGTTCAAAAATCTGTCAAAATGTTTTAGCTCGGCCTTGGTGAGCTACGAAGCTGCACTGCTGGATGGATTGAGCATTACGGGCCACCGTAGTTACGAGTAATACGATCTGTGCTTCAACATTAAGGCGTGTGCATTCATTCATTCATTTTCTGTACCCGCTGCCCCAAAAATGGCTCCTGTTCAGAGACGAAGGGGATTTCAAACTCACCGCTATCAGTACAACAAGTGAGTTGAATAAAGTTTGACTTTTCTGAGTTTTGTTTAATTTAATGCGCTTTATAGCCCTAAAAATACGGGGCAGGGCTCACTCATAACATTTGGTTTCAGGCGAGCAAAATACTGAACTTAAAAAGGTGGAAATGTTTATTTCTACAGTCCGACACTTGGTTATTTACCTCGTTAGCGTTCCCTGTTAACATCAACAGACTCAGTGTAATTCTCTGTGCTAGCTGTTAGCACATCGTGCGTTTTTTATTGAAACCAGCCATCAGTGAACGACTGTTGGACAACAGCTTATAACACGTCTTTTCACAGTTTCCGAACAAGCTCCAGGGAATCTAGAAAAACATCCCAATATCAAAAATCCATCAGAAGGCTCTGGGTTCGGTCTTCTTGAAGTCCAGTGTTGGAAAAAGCCCGAAACGTTCAGAAGCTTTAGCCCGACTCTGTACCCTCATCATCCGGTCCATCCTCCATCCACGGATCCTCATCATTTATCGAATGCACTGCACAAACCAATAAACAGCGCTTGAATAATGGTATCAAACCGAGTTTTAAACCAAAATACTGTGCGCTCACTTCTGTTCTTGCATGCTATTAATTGTAAAAGGAGAAACATGATCTCACAGAAGTGGATGCATTGTGATGCAATTCTCAGCGGGGAAAAAAAAACATTTTGGGGGTTAATGCTGTTGTCATTCACAGGGGAGGCGAGGTTTAAGAGCTGCCAGTCTCAGTCAGAGCAGATAAAGAAACAAAAAAGCATCTGTGGGACACACACACACAGTCCAGTCCTCGGGCATCAGGTGTACTGAAGTACAGAGCGCTGTAAATGGTTTCATTGTGCTTCGCTGCTCTCTGATAGGCTGATTGATTTGGTCAGCAGTCCACTGTGACACATTCACACACTCTGATCATAATATCTATGAAATCATCAATGTTTAATGCACATTCAACAGTTATATTCTGTACATGTCGGTTTTCCTCTTGTTTTCATCACCATAATGAAACCGTGTCCACTGGAGGCAGCTCCTCGCCATTCAGCCTGTGCGTCATGATTTGTTCCATCGACTTTGGACAGCGTGCAAAAAAAAAAAGAGTCTTTACGATATTAATTTAAATAATTAAAAACAGAGGTTTAGCTGCAGTTTTCTTATCCTTCTTATCAGTTGGAGCTCAATCTGGGCTTCCTGGTTCAATATAAAGACACAGGAGTGGAAAGGAGTTAGTGACCACAACACACCACTAGGTGGCGATGTGTTCTGTGGCTTGTTAGTGTTTTAATTGGCTGATTACATCACAGACCAGAAAAAAAGACTCATTTAGTTGGAGGAAAGTGTTACTGTGTCACGATGTGGGTCAGCTTTTGATCTTTGCTTTTCGTGAGTTCCAGACGCTTTACTGTTTTTATGGAAAGATGCCATCTTCAGACCACTCTGGAAACGAGGAACGCTTGAACTATTGGGCTTAAAGGGGAACTCTGGTATTTTTAAACCTTATTTCTGGCATGAAATACGTTCATCTGCTCACTGAGAACAGTTTGGTGAAAGTCGGCGTCCATCGGAAGATATTTAGATAACTGGAGATCCATATAACGGAGTGAACGGGGCTTAGAGGATGCAGCCTCTAAATAAGGCATTATCTGTCTTTATTTCACCAATACTTTAAGAAGAATGAATGAATGAACGTGTGCTATAGCTCTGTTAGCTCATAGCTGCTGTTATGTGGCTACTTGCAGCTATAGGAGAGCTAACGGAGGGATTTCTACACAGGCACTCTACTGGGACCACTTCATCCACACGCCCCCCTGCAGCACAGTTTATTCACTCCGTGCTCTGTGACAGTCGGCTAACTTCACACAGAGTTTGCTGCTGATAGTTTTGTGCAACATGGCAGGATATTTATCAGATTTTGACGACGTGAACGACGACTTTGAGTGAGATGGACGTTCTTACCGGAGTGAATGAGCTGTGCTGCAGGGGGGCGTGTGGATACCACGCTGAACCCCATCGGAAAACATTTATTTCGGTGTCCTCTGACCAAAGAATTAGTTTCTGTAATGATTCTTTGGCGTCTTTCATTAAAGTTTAATCTTCTGCTTTTTGTCGAGTACGAAGCAGGAGATTTTACTTGAACCGGAGGAATCAGCCACAGGCTGTTCATCACACCATCTCTGAAGCTGATTTGTATTGATAACTTTTAGTCCAAGACTGAGGCAAACCCCATCTGGACTGTGAACATGGTGCCTTTACAGCTCTTTTTAGTGCTGCTATTCCTCTTGATTAAAGACGTAACTTTCGCTCATTTTCTGGTGGTCGCTGATCTTCTTTTGTAATTTTGATCTCAGGTTGGCATGAGCTTTATTTTTTCCTTCATTTGTTCTCGTCAACTTAGAAACTATACAGTTATTGTGACCTAATAGAGATTTAAGTGACACTGCAAAGAGGTGTACTCACTTCTGTCAGAGTCACTCTTCACTCCCTCTGCCTTCAGTGTTCTTTAGTTTGAGCTGCTGATTGTTTGCAAACCTCTGCCGGCCATTTGATCAGACAGCGGCGGCGAATTAGATTTGGGAGTTCTCAAAAAAGAAGGTGATAGAGGAGCAAGACTGGAAAGGCTTAGAGAAAGAAGACGGTAGAAAAGAACCCAGAGAGCAGAGAAAACAAAAGAGTTCAGCTCCTCTCTCTCAGTCCAACACTGCTGGAATCTAATGTGATTTCCTCTTATAGCAGGAGGGAGAGAATGAATTAAAAATATGAGATTTTCATTTCATTGTGATGTTGTTATTTCTCTCGGCTTTAGTGGCCGCAGACGGGTTATTATTTCAGGGTCTGAGTGCGACGCATCTTAATCTCATTGCTGAGTTTGTAATCTCAGTCGCAGGCTGAGGCCGGGTGGGGATTTCTCTGAGGGCGATTATTGCGTTTCACGCCCTGCATCTGGTGGGACAGTTTATTGCGTTACGCACAGTACAGCAGCGTTATATTTTGTCCCCTGAGTTCTGCAGGCACCTGGCAGCATCTGTTGGACCAGAAGCTGCCACTCGTCTGATGGAATTATCTCATCCAAACCAAACTCTTCCTGTCAGGGAAAATACGGTTGAAGTGATGACTTTCTTAGAAACAGCTCGATGAAGTTTCAACGGGGACCAAATTTGGTCATTTGTTCATACAGACGATAATTATGTTTAAAGAATATGCGACCTCTAGTGGTCACAGCACAAAGAATGTAGTTTGGTCCAAACATTGATGTTATTGCCTAAACCAGGGATGTCCAAAGTCGGTCCTGCAGGTTTTGGATGTTTCCCTGCTTCAACACACCTGATTCAGATGAAATGGATCCCTTCAAAGGATTGTTAAGTTTGTGCAGCAGCCTGCTAATGAGGCATCGATCTGAATCAGGTGTGTTGGAGCAGGAAAACGTCCAAAACCTGCAGGACAGCGGCCCTAAAGCACCAGATGTGGACATCCTCGGCCTAAACCCAACCAGGACCTGCACCACAAAGCAGGATGAGCTGTTTTGTTTCAGTAAAGCAAAGCTTGCTCACTTCTTACCAGGCTGTGTAACCATGGCAACCTATGTTGGCGATTTCCGAAATAAGAGATCCCCGTAAAAATGATTAATTCTCTTAGAATTTCACTTGGAAGACCTCGTGAGATCACTTAAAGCAGAGACTGATTACAAAGTGCATCAGCAGAGCTCATCAAGCTTGTAAAATGCCGATTTAAAAATCCCCGGACAACAAAAACCCTTTTTATTATGTCATCTTAAGGCCTGTCGGAGGAAAATAAACTCAGTAATCCCTGTTATTTGTTCTTATATTGTTTTATTGTGTCAGCCAGCGTTGCATCTGGCAGAAAAACACAAACTTTCTCACACCTGCAGCACAACACATCATCAGATTTAGATCAGTTTGAAAAGAAAAAAGACACAGTGGGTGTCCCTTTTCTTATGGATGTTCATCTTACCATCCAAATATCCCCCAACACCCTGCCTGAAGGGCTGGAATAGCCACTACTACTTATTCTCTAAGAGAAACATGGCACCGTACCTCTGAAATAAAAGGGCCGAAGGGGGAAATTATTGGACTTACTGTAAGTTAGTTGTTGCTTTGTCGTCTACTTTCAGTTATTTCAGTTTCAAGAGTCTCAAGCATTCATTTTGTTTAATTTTCAAACCATCTTACACCTTTTTAATTTTTTTCCTTGTACTTCGGTCGCTGATGGACCCATTTGCAGTTTTTATTCTAATGACGAATATCAGCTGCTGCAATAAAAAGGTCTTAATTAATTTAACTGAGTCTGTTTCAGGTGTTCAAAACAAGCCTCCATTTCCTTTTCTCTGTAGAACATCCACGGTCACAAAGGCCCGATCACAGCGGTGTCATTCGCCCCTGATGGCCGTTACCTAGCAACCTACTCCAACGCTGACAGCCACATCTCCTTCTGGCAGGTAAGCTGCAAACACTGATACACGCTTTTAAAACGTCTTGATTATATGAAACGTTTCAGTTTGTTTATCGTGATTCTGAATTTTAAACTATATTTTCAAATTTAATGTGTTTTTTTTAATTCAATCATACTTTATTCATCCCTGAAGGGAAATTACATTTCTGTTAAAGATAGGCTACAATATTAATATATGATAAAGTAGAATATAAATCGTGTAGAAAGTTGACGTGTAGCAGAGAGGAAGGTGTGGTAGGTCTCCATCAGCAGGTTGGGGTGTTTTGTAGCTTAGCAACACCTTAGCTGATGATGTCACACACAGTTTTGGCAGGTGACTCAGGTAAACTCTCTCAGGAGACAACACTGACTGGAACTCGCAGCCAGCAGTTCAACATCTGGGCTGCAGAGACGCTCCTCCTCAGTGACACGTCCAGGATTGCACCATCTGTTGTTAACAGGCTCAGGAACCCTTCAGTCTCCTTCCACCCGTGGTCTCTAAGCTGGGCTGAGAGCTGTTAGCGTTGTTCCTACAGTCATGTTTCCATGGAAATGATATTCCTCATATGTCCTCATCAGCGGTCCAAGCTTGTCCGTTTCATCTGCCCATGATGATCAAGGGAAGAAATTATTTAACCCTCTTTCGCTTTTTGTTCCTGCTCTTTATCCCAGACGTCTGATGTTTTCAAGACTCTTGATTTGGGGTCTTATTCCAGACTTTTGGCTTCAGAAAGCTCATTTAGCTGCTCCAACAGGTTAACAACTTACTGTATTTTCCGCACTATAAGACGGAAATAATACGATTATAAGGCTCACCTGAGTATAAGGCTCACCTGAGTATAAGACTCACCTGAGTATAAGACTCACCTGAGTATAAGACTCACCTGAGTATAAGACTCACCTGAGTATAAGACTCACCTGAGTATAAGGCTCACCTGATTATAAGGCTCACCTGATTATAAGGCTCACCTGAGCATAAGGCTCACCTGATTATAAGACTCACCTGATTATAAGACTCACCTGAGCATAAGGCTCACCTGATTATAAGGCTCACCTGATTATAAGACTCACCTGAGCATAAGGCTCACCTGATTATAAGGCTCACCTGATTATAAGACTCCCCTGAGCATAAGGCTCACCTGATTATAAGACTCACCTGATTATAAGACTCACCTGAGCATAAGGCTCACCTGATTATAAGGCTCACCTGATTATAAGACTCCCCTGAGCATAAGGCTCACCTGATTATAAGGCTCACCTGATTATAAGACTCACCTGAGTATAAGGCGCAGCCTCAATCATGGGGTCCATTTCTGAACTTAATCCATACATAAGGCTCACCTGATTATAAGGCTACGTATTGCCTAATGTTCTCTGATTGGTTTATCGCTGCCAGCACACATCGTGCATGTTTTACGTTCCTGAGTCAGCGGGAAATGGTCCGACGGTCAAGGACGACATCATCTGTGGTTTTTACACTTTATAAACATATAAACTGCACATCGGTCTGCATCACCCATCAGACTGAAGAACAGACTCACTGGACATGGGCAGAAGCTTTAATGACACGATTCAGTCGCTGAGTACGAGCTCCAGACAATCTTCTCCCCATTCAGAGCGAATGGCTGGGAGCCGCCTGGATTCACACCGAACGCAAAGCGAGCGACGGAAGTGACCAGTTGCCGTTAATTTCCAATGTACAGAGCGAAGAGGCGTGGCTAAAGTGAACGTGGCGCTGAGCGGCGTGAAGGGAGAGCGCTGAGTGATGCGGAGGGGGCTTAATGCCCCGATGAATGCTCGGCGCTCCCCGCGGTAAATTCAAAATGGCGGAATCCTGACAGATTTTGGAATCCGGTGCACACAGAAAGCGGATTATACGGCGCACGGACGATTTTTGTGAAAATTTAAGGCTTTTAGGTGCCTTCTGGTGAGGAAAATACGGTAATTCAGCCATACTTATGCATCCCAGCAGATTTAAACAGCTGCCAGAGTTCCCAGCAGAAGTCCTTCAGCAGAAAAGACGCTGCATGTCCAGAGCTGCATCAGCAGGCTGCACTTATTCAGGCGTTGGCTGTCCGCTTATTGAGGGAAAGCAGGAAAAAACATCAAATTGTCATTTTAAATACCCCCCCCCCCCCCTCCCTATACACCGAGAAGATGGACAGATAAAGTTGTTTTCATGTATTTTCACAGTTTATCAGTGGCAGGTCGAGGCAAACACTGACACACACTCAGACACACACCTCTTATCTCTTCCCAGAACTGTTTTTTTGAATGAAAGGTCTTTACAACCTCTGACATGGCTGCACACACACACACACACACACACACACACACACACACACACACACACACACACACACACACACATTAATGGCATTACTGTAAGCATAAACCACTGCTAGCGCGCCAGCTAGACGGCTGCTGTGGTAATTAGCTGGCAGACGCTTTGTCGGTGTGTGTGGGGGGGGGATTTGTCTCAGGAAACTATAGAGTTTCTACTTGCTGGTTTTTCCTACACACACACAGACACACACACGTTTTCAGGAGCTAACTTCTGTCAGATTTACTGGCAGCAGAGTTTTTGTGGCGTTTACTCTGAATGTCTGTGGAAGATGAAAGATTTTAAGCATTTTAAGCACATCCAATACGCTGATCAGTCATTATATCACTCCGCTGATAAGAAAAGTGAATTGTTGCTGCAGTGTTCTGCTGGGAAACCTGCATCCTGGCATTCATGTGGATGTTACTTTGACTTTTGCCACCGAGCTAAACAAAAATGCTTCGGAAAGGCTGGAAGAACACAACAAGCTTAGGACTTTTAAGCTTAGGACCTCTGATGGGATTTGATGGCATCTGTGTGTCCAGTCCAGCCCAATCTACAGATCTCTGTATTTGGCTTGTTTCAAAACTCCAAATTGCATGAAAAATGTCCAAAATGACTGATCTGTCCAGAACCTGAGGATGAGGCTGAGATGCACCTTAAGGCACTGATCACTTCAGCTGCTCCATACTGCCAAAAGTATTGGCTCATGTGCCTTTATATGAACTTCAGTAGCATCCCGTTCTTAATCCAGAGGGTTTAATATGGCGTCGGCCCCCCCTTTGCACCTAAAACAGCTTAAACTCTTCTGGGAAAGCTTTCCACAGGGTTCAGGAGTGTGTTTATGGGAGTTTTTGACCATTATTCCAGAAGTCTGGCTCTCAGTCTCTGCTCTAATTCATCCCAAAGGTGTTCTATCGGGCTGAGGTCAGGTTCTTCCACACCAAACGGGCTCATCCATGTCTTTATGGACCTGGTGTGCAGCCATGTTGGAGCAGGAAGGGTCCATCCCCAAACTGTTTCCACAGAGTTGGGAGCATGAAATGCTCCAAAATCTCTTGGTATCTGAAGCATTCAGAGTTCCTTTCACTGGAACTAAGGGTCCAACAGCTCCTGAAGAACAACCCCACACCATAATCCCCCCTCCACCAAACTTTACACTCGGCACAATGCAGTCAGATAAGTACCGTTACCCTGGCAACCGCCGAACCCAGACTCCCCCATCAGGTTGTTAGATGGAGAAGCGTGATTGGTCCCTCCAGAGAACGCGTCTCCACTGCTTTACAGTCCAGTGGCGGCAGCTTTACGCCGCTGCATCCGACGCTTTGCATTGCTTAGTGATGCAGTTACCATGGAAACCCGTTCCATGAAGCTCTCTGCGCTCTGTTCTTGAGCTGCTCTGAAGCCACGTGAAGAATCACAGAAGTTGGTAGAACGCTGCATGCTGAGGTGCTTGGATTTATACACCTGTGGAGGTGATTGGAACACCTGGATTTGATTGTTTGGATGGTTGATCAATTTATCTGATCAGTAAATAAAATCGCCACAAGTGAGATATTCTACGGTCAGTGAGAAGCTTTTGGTGCCTTATGTTGCTGTGTGTATATATATATATATATATATATATATATATATGCATCTGTTTCCTTTCTTTGTTCTTCTCATTGACGAACCGGTTTAAGAAAGGAAGAAACTGATCACGTGTTATTGATCCCCAGATGAACACCAGTCTGCTGGGCAGCATTGGGATGCTGAACTCGGCTCCTCAGCTCCGCTGCATTAAGACATACCAGGTTCCTCCGGTGCAGCCGGCCTCGCCGGGATCTCAGAACCACCTGAAGCTCGCCCGCCTCATCTGGACCTCCAACCGCAACGTCATCCTGATGGCCCACGACGGCAAGGAGCACCGCTTCATGGTGTGAACTCAGTCTGCAGCGGGGCTCTCACAGCTGCTCAGGGCAGATGGTGGGAGGCTGCAGCTGGATTCACCCGGTGGTTGTGTTAGATTCATTCGTTTCTTTAATGTTCTCCAACCAGTCTTACAAGCGGAAGAGACTAAAGATCAGAAGGTGGATTCCACCAGGACTCATTCAAAGTGTTTGTCTGAATTCTGCGGCCTGCCGGGAAAAGAAACCCGGTTCAGATCCAGCTTCGGGCCACATTAATCTGTCGTTTTATCTCCTGCAGCGGTGATTATGAGCAAAGTCGTGTTGTATATATTTAGAAGCCGTGGAAGGTGACTTGTTTACATTCTGATTTGTGTTTAAGTATTTTTAATCATTCAAGCCCCATCATTCCTATTTATTTACTGAGCTTTTTGGATGTTGCACATCTCTGAAAGTATTTAGTTTTACCTTTTAGTTCATTTCTGTTTTGAACACGAGCTTCTTACTGTTAAACGTTCTCTTTTCATGTGGGATTCTGTGCAGATGCACTAATTAAAACCTGGATTTAGTCATGTTTTCATCATGGAATGAATGGGTTTGAGTCGCCTGTTTCTCCACACGGGTTCTCGACCTCTGCAGCACCAGGACATGCTTTTCACATCTCAGACTGCTTAAATGTGCATGTGTGTGTGACTACTTTAGTGTTCGCTCTTACTTTTGTGACACCTTGGAAGCTTTTCCATCCTCTCTGAGCTTCACGCAGATATATGTTTGCACCCAAGTGTATTTTCACCGTTAAACACACATTCTCACCTCAAACTGTTGGTCCTAAAAGCAGGAGCCCAATAAACCTTTGGATGCTGGAGGTGCCACACAGCTAAAAGATAGTTATTAGGATAGTTATTTTGCTCACATTTAAATTGTTGAGCTGAGTTGCATAATTAATTTGGATGCATGTGCACTATTTAAACCAGTTTAAACCAGTTTAGTTCCCATTAGATGTTTGATTATTCTGAAGCTGGTAATTTTTCTCTTATTTTTTCCTCCTTTTCTTGTCTTCTTTCTCATCCAAAACCTTTTTTTTCCTTTTAAATAGTTTCTTCCTGCTTCCATCCGGCTTTTTAGAACCATTTCTTAGCATAAATGTGTACATATTCGGTGTAAGAATCCTCGGCGCTGCTGTGAAACCTGTCGTGAGCTTCGGTCCTGTGTATTTATTGTGGCTCGTGTGACGTCTGCCTGGCACTGATGAGTTCTTCAGATGAGCCTTTGGTTTTTTATCTTCCTTCCATAACAAAGGGGGACTTTTCTCATTAAAAAGAACTAAAAACGGTCATTTAGGGCGAGCGTTCACATTGTTGTGGGAGATTTAAAGCTGCTCCGGTTCTGTCTCGGTTGCTCCAGGCAGAACAGGGCATGAATTCGACGTTCTTGCTTTAAAATTCACTCTTTTAGTGTTGGGATTTTTATGCAGAGACATATTTAGACGTGTATGAACTATATCCAGATATCTGTGAGTGATGGTGCTCTGTTGCACACGAAGAGTTTAGTTTTAAGCACCCTTCACTCACTTCTCTCTTCCTGCCCCGGCTGCATTAGTGCTGTCAGAAAGCTTCTAACACCGTTACACACCTGTAAACCCGAGCGTGTCAAAGCTTTTCACAACTTCTTCTGCTACTCAGAAGGAAAAAAAAATCCAGCATCTGGTCAGAAGGATTTTTGAAAACATTCACAGAAGCACGTCAAGTCCAGCCTGCCCTGACAGCTTTGAGATCTTAATCTTTCCTTTTCTCCAGCCCTCTTAACAGTTTGAGAGAATATGTTTTTGGCAGAATCCCCGGGGAGGAAGGGTGAGAAAATAAAGGAGGCGGGGGGGAGGGCTGAGGAGTAAGTAACTGGTGAGGGGAAGTCTGACCTGAAAAAGGAGGTTCTGTGGTGAAGGTAGCGAACCCAAATGAGTGAAAACGTCTCAGAAGATGTTTTTATTTCTTTTTTTTAAGTTGATTTTAGGTTGTTTCCTTTTCTTTCCTCTTCTGAAACGCATGAGAACATCTGCTCAAACACACCTCCCACAGTGGGATTCCTGCTCGTTTAGCTCTGATTCTGTTTTAACTGTGGGATTTACTGCATGTACATGAGCTTCCTTTGGTGTAACACGGGTTGAATCTGCTGTGCATCCTGTGAACAAGTGTTGTGTTAAAATATGTTGCTGTTGACTTTGTGTCCAATAAAGCTGTACAAGCGGCTTCGTGTCAAATCTCTGTGCTTGTTTTACTCCTCAGAATCTGCTCTGGAAACTACGTTTATACGTCACATTTAGGCATTTTGAACGACCAGACGTCTGTCCTCGCCATCGGAGACGGGAAGCGTAGGTTTGCTCGTTGTGCTGAAAAACAGACGATGGCCGTTCGTTTGCTCAGAGCAGAAGATGATTGTGCTGCTGTCCGTCAGACCAAAGCCCAGATTTTAACACCCATCCTTTTCTTTTCTTTGGAGGAAAATACCCTGAAAACCTGACTCTCGCAGTCTTTTTGGACCAATATCTTCTAATGAAAGGTGTTATTGACTGATTTATTTTTATATGTTCAGGAACCATTACAGTAGCCATTACCCCCCCCCCCCCCCTCAAAGTTGTAAATTTTTAGGCTTTTTCATTAGAAAATATTTTTCTCTTAGCCCTAAAGCAGCTCTACAGCTTGAAGGAGCTAATCTGCGCTAATGATTATGTTATTGTGACCCAGCCCACGTCACCGCCCACCTTCAAATGCCTTCAGATGCCTACTTTGTCTCAGCTACAGTCAGTGCGGTTAGATGAGCGCCATCGGATCAGATGAAAGGATAAATTACAATAAAACTGAGTTATTCAGCTGATGCAGACACCTTAATCTGACAAACCCGGATCGGATCGAATTAAGACCCCGAGATAACTCGATCCAAACACACTGAACGTGCCTGCAGACGACAGTTGAGCGGATCGAGCGTTCTGCGCATGCTCCAGATTTTTTCCCGCGATCGTCACCCGGAAGTGGAAGGACACGATATTCCTGTTGTTATCGTCAGAAAGAAAGAAACAACGCGATGGAGAATGCGCCGTTGGGCATCGTCTGTGCCATAACCAGCTCATCACAGATGGAGAGGGACGCAGCTTCATCTCGCTCTGCGTTCGCCATCTTTCTGAATGCCTGAGTTTGTTGTTGTTGGTGGTGAAGACGTCAACAGGAAGTGGCTCTATTAGCGATAGCTGAAATGGGGACAGCGCCACCTATCGTACCGGGGTATGACATGCTTTGTGCCAGTGATTCCATTCATTCACCGCCATATATCCAAGGAGAATTACCCTCAGATAAGGAGCAGAACCCAACTGTAGCTGTAATCCAGTTAATCTCATATGTATGCAAAGGAAAGGTCCAACATGGGGCTTATTCAGCCACATGTTGGAACAAGAGAGTGATTCTCAAGAAGAGAAAGCTGAATTAAACGAGATGCATGCAAGCAAAACTATCAGAATGGTTAAGTATTCACTTTGTATTGTTTTTAGCAGAATAAGAAATTCACTGATCCTCGATCCAAGTCAGTCTCGGCTCACTCGGCTTCAGCCAGAACCTCAGGGCTGCTGGCTGAAGCTGAAACTCACCACTTGAATGCAGAGATTGTGAATGAATGTCAGACAAACACATGGAAAACAAGCCTGCAGGATGACTGACTTTCCTGCTCAGACTCGTGGAGTCTCCTGGATAAACGGTTGTTCAAAAGATAAAGACTCGAGAAGACAATTCAATGCCTCCAAATATACTGAATCCTCTTCTGCTGTTAATCAACACGTTTGGGTGAGACGCACACGTCAGATCTATCTCTGAAACATGACCAAAACACACAAAGTAGTTTCTAACAGCGACTTCAAATTAGCTGTAAACCTGCCCCAGTCAATACTGAGGATTGGTTCTACGTGGAACATATGGATCATCTGACCTCGCCTTTCTGAGGTGGTGCAGAGTCCAAGCAGAAATACTCAGCTACGGCACTGATGGCTGATTTTTCTCATGATATGTTTCATATAAAATGAGACTGACTTGATGGAGCAGATGATTGGCCGATGCTAGACCACTAATCGACTCCTAATCAACTCCTAAACCTACTGCCGGTTTCTGAGAGACACTTTCCTCAAGCTGCAGAACAGAAGAGAAAATGACAGGATTTAATGAGGCCCTGATCTTCTAAGGAGGACAACGCATCACTTATTCAAGTCCTCCAAAGTTTGATGAGCCAGCTCAGGCGTTAAAGATGGCTGAGTAATGGCCTGGTCCACTTTGAATCCTTTTAAGGACTTGAGGTCCTTTTCAAACATGACAGACAATGCATATCGTTGAATGTGGGAGGCTGTGCTGGCCTCTTGATCAACATAACATGCCTCATTGTGGTGGAAATTTTAGTAATGCACAGAGTCAGTTATTTTATTCTGAGGAGATAAAAGGCTTTTAATAATAATACAGAGTTGCTCCGACCACTGAGGCAAAAACACGTCGTCCCTCCTTGGGTATAGTTGATTGTTCTTATCTAGTCTACCTTCCCTCCCCAAACCACAGCTGAAGTTACCCAGACACAGTCGTAAATATCGGCCTCAGCCCCCCCTTAAAGTGCAGCTATCTCATTATAAAAGCCCAGCATTGTAAAGAGAAAACAGGCCAGGGTGGCACTGTGCAGCTCGGTCATTCGCAGTTTATACACAGGAACACCCAATACAAGCATAAAATAATTCATTTTCCTCATAAACACTCATAAAAATACCTTTTTTTCAGTCATATCTGTTTGTGACGCCTCTTGAAAAGAACAAAAAATAAATAAATCCCCCAGAAAGACGATACTTTCAAAGGCAAAAAAACACATTTTGCCATGAGACGAGCTCCACATGGAGCAAATGTGGTGAGCAGTACCTCCCTGCACATCTTTCCCAGTGTTCCAGCTTGTAAGTGTCTCGAGGCGTTGGACCTGACGTCCATCTTTACTCTTTAAGGTTGCAGCTGCAGAACTCCTCAAGACGGTTATTGCTAAATAATACAATTTAATTTGCAAAAGGGTGGAATGTTAATTATTCCCTCTGAAATATGATTTAGCTCCATCAATACTTTGTCAGAAATCAAACAGAGGAGTAACTGTGCTTGCAGAGAAGATTTATAGCTGAGTTCTCAAACTCTGAGAATGGTTCAACTGCAGCTTGTTCCACTCATGAAAATCCGTCAAACAAGACTCCAGAGGAAGCCTGCAGTATTTATCAGACGCTTTTATCCAAAGCGACTTACAAATGAAGATATAACAGCTTTATAAAAAGCTAACAATAAGCTCCATAGAAGGAACCCAGGAGTCCGACTCTGTCAGAGGGGACAGAGCAGAGATAGGGTGCAGGCATAGAAGGAAGTGCAGAAAGATAAAGTGCAGAGATAGAGGGGGGAGGGAAGTACAAGGTAAGTGCTGGGATAGGAGATGCTCTCTGAAGAGCTGGGTTTTCAGGAGCTTCTTGAAGATAGACTGGGACGCCCCTGTTCTGGTAGCGCTCGGTAGGTCATTCCACCATCGTGGGACGACACATGAACAGAGTTTGGATTGTCTTAGGCGTGGTGTAGGAGCTGCTAGACGACAATCCTGGGACCAACGGAGGGACCCAGTTGGGACAGAAGCCTTTGCAAGAGCATTCAAGTAGATGGAGCCGTTCCATTAAGCTCTTTGTAGCTAACATCAGGGACTTGGATCTGATGCTAAGGGCAGCCAGAGGAGCTCAATGAACAGAGGGGGGACGTGTTCTTTTAGGCTGATCCAAGACCAGACGCACCGCCGCGTTCTGGACCATCTGCAGAGGTTTCACAGGCTGGAGACCAGTTAGGAGACCAGTTAGGAAACCAGTTAGGAGACCAGTTAGGAGACCAGTTAGGAGACCAGTTAGGAAACCAGTTAGGAGACCAGTTAGGAGACCAGTTAGGAAACCAGTTAGGAAACCAGTTAGGAGACCAGTTAGGAGAGCGTTGCAGGAGTCAAGGCGGGAGATGACCATGGCCTGCACCAGGAGCTGGGGGGCATGTTGGGTCAGGTATGGTCTGATCTTTCTTATGTTTAGTAATGCAAAGCGACTGAACGAGCATCAGAGGTAACGGGATCTTTGAAGGTTAGTTTCAATCATGACACCAAAGTTTCTAGCAACCTTTGATGGAGCAAGAGATTCGGTTTGGATGCAGATGTTGTGGTGTTTGGTTGGTTTGGAAGACAAGGAGCTCAGTTTTCCTTGTTTTCAGGTCACATGGCATCACGAGGGCACCGAGGTTGGCTCGCTGGACTCTTTCAATGTGATGCAGCAGCAGGGCTCATTCTGAGGAAGCAAAGTGGTAAAACCTGGTAAAACTGGAGATGTCATTCATTATGGCTGAAGATATTATAGAGCAGGGGGAATAAAACTTTAAATGAATCAAAATCTTAAAGATTAGAATGATGAAAAATTAGATAATATATATACATTTTAATCCCTTTTCTGTCAATCAAAAAGACTGAATCCAGAAATAACACACACTCTCTGAGGCACGTCCACTCTTTAAAGATTTTATTCTTCCTTTTAACACTCAAATCTAACTTTCTGACGGTTCCTTTTTCCATCTGACAGATACTCAAATTGAATTTCGTGTTTTCATCTTATTCATTTAAAAAAAAAACATGAAGTCTCTTCATAATTTAACACCGAGAAATGATTAAAGTTGTAGGTCTGCGTGTAAAGTTAACTGCGTCCTCAATTATTCTCTTTTAACTTCAAATGGAATTCATCATTTGCGATGAAAAGCTAAAAGTGAAACTTGCCAACAATAAGCTGCCTTAGAGGCAGAATCCCAGGTTTGATCTCCGCTTTTTCGCTTATTCGCTTGAAACCTGAGGTCTGGTCAAACTTTCTCAGAAAGTAACATCTAAGCTGTACAGGTTCATCCCTGGAGCTAAAATCTCTCCACTGAGAGTGAAGCTGAACTGGACGTCCTGCTTCGTTTATATCAGGAACCCTGGGAGGAAAAGGCCATAACGCAGGTCAGTTCTTCCTCCCTCAGTCTAGTTTCAGATGCTTAAAGGTGACATATGGAAATAAATCACCTGTTTTACCTTCTGACTTGGAAATCTGACTTTTGATTGATGCTCTTGTTGCCATAGTAATCCTGCTCAGGAACCGCAGGTTCAGACATTTGGTTGAGGTGCCAGTGGTGCGAAGCTACCATCTGATTATGACTGAACGCCTCTAAATCAGAACGATATCGTAGCGCCGCGGATTCTTATTCACATGGCGCAAAGGGAAGTGAGTCCAGTGTTCACCCGGTTCATGAACTTGGAGTTTTAGCATTCAAACGTTAGCATTGGCTAACGTGTCCGGAAGCGATAAACTAATCTCACGATACGATACGATACAAAGCATTCAGCCAACCATTCGATACTATTCGATTCAATATGATTTAATACACATCATTTTCTGAAAGATTTTAAAGGGACAGTGTGATTTGACATGAATCGTCACTGATTGGACGGTGGTCCGACCTTTGAACCGGAACAACACGGCCAGACGCAGACTCATGTTTATGTTGTGAATATTACATCATCAACCTGCTTGTTTTACTTGCTAAATACCATAAACACAAATCCAAATTCTCTGATCACAAACCATCTTTTTTCATTTTTGAGAAGGAGCTCAAACAATAAATTACAACAATCCTACAGTCTATAAACAGAAAAGCCATCAAAACCACTGAGCTATGCTCTTTATATAACATTTTTATGAACTAATATAATACTGTTTTGTATAATGTGACACCCCCCCCCCTCCTGGCATTGTTCTGTATTATGTTAATGTTCTGTGTTTTCACTAATTGTAACATCTGACTTTTCAATAAAGTTACATAAAAAAATCGATACTCACGACTGAAAAATCGATATTTATCGGGAAACAAAAATATCGATATATATCGCGGTATCGATAAAATCGCTCAGCCTTATATATGTTGACAGAAGAAAACTCCAAAACGCTGGAATTATTCTTGACTTCTGTGCAAATCTGTGATTATTGAAAAATTAGGAAATTATTTTCCTTTTTCAGTGGAAAAAGTAAAACGATGACAGAGCAGGGAAACTACCTCGTTATTGGTTATCTGTAGAATCTCACCCCTTCCATACCTTCCATCTTTTCTCTTTTCCACGGCCTTAGATCCTGCTTCCTGATTACTTTAACCTCTGACCCAACAACTGCTTCATTTTCCACAGTATCTGTGTGCTTTTTCCCACTTTTGCTGCAACAAACAGGAGCCTCTTTTCCTCCATGTCTGTCTCTCTTTCATGCTGTCTTTAATCAGTTTTCATACCAACCCTGTCAGGTATTGATGGTATTGATCAGGGTCTGTAATCTGCAGCTGCAGCTCAACATTTTTCTCATCATGTCTCCTCTCGTGTGATTCGAAATGCCTCCACAGAGTACATGAGAAACAACCTGCAGACCTTTGAAAAGTTTGATAACTAACCTCAGGAGGAGTTTAAGCTTTGACTTGATATGCTGTCAGACAGAAGGGGAATCAGCGAGCTCACATCTATCTGCTATATTCACTCATTTTAAAGAATAAACCCTCTGAAATCAATAAGGACCCATTATTCGTAAGGTTAGCTTGTACGTTTGAGGTAGGAAATTTAATTACTGCAAATGATTTTCATAATTAATAATTCATTCAGTTGGCTAAATGACCTATTTTAGATTCTGATTGTCAGATTTGCTCTTCAGCACACATTAACATGAAGCTTCTTCAGTATCGAGAAACTTTTCTCTCTGACAAACTGAGCTGGTTACTGAACTATAAGTTAACTTATCTTTAATCCATCATATATATATATATATATATATATATATATAAAACAAAGTTAAAGTTGGAAGTTAGCATGACAAATTAATGCATATTTGAGGTTTCCTTGAAAGTTCCTCATTAATGGAGCCATCCTGATTTTAATTGAAATAGTGCACCACTCCCTGAGTTCACTCCACCTCCTCTAAGCCTCCACCTGCTACACCCGCCGGCTGGAATCGAAGGTGCTGGACCGATGAAGTCAGCTTCATGTGGAAATGTTCAGCCTCAGAGGATGTAAGAGCCCAGTCTTTGCCAAAGTATCATCCATCCATCCATCCATCCATCCATCCATCCATCCATCCATCTATCCATCCAATCAATCATCCATCCATCCATCCATCCATCCATCTATCCATCCAATCAATCATCCATCCATCCATCCATCCATCCATCCAATCAATCATCTGTCCATCCATCCATCCAATCAATCATCCATCCATCCAATCAATCATCTGTCCATCCATCCATCCATCCATCTATCCATCCATCCAATCAATCATCCATCATCCATCCATCCAATCAATCATCCATCATCCATCCATCCAATCAATCATCCATCCAATCAATCATCCATCCAATCAATCATCCATCCATCCATCCATCCAATCAATCATCCATCCATCCAATCAATCATCCATCCACCCAATCAATCATCTGTCCATCCATCCAATCAATCATCCATCCATCCATCCATCTATCCATCCATCCATCCATCCATCCATCCATCCAATCAATCATCCATCATCCATCCATCCATCATCCATCCATCCATCCATCTATCCATCCATCCATCTATCCATCCATCCAATCAATCATCCATCATCCATCCATCTATCCATCCATCCATCTATCCATCCATCCAATCAATCATCCATCATCCATCCATCCATCCAATCAATCATCCATCCAATCAATCATCTGTCCATCCATCCATCCAATCAATCATCTGTCCATCTATCCATCCAATCAATCATCCATCATCCATCCATCCATCCATCCATCTATCCATCCATCCATCCATCCATCCATCTATCCATCCATCCATCTATCCATCCATCCAATCAATCATCCATCATCCATCCATCCATCCATCCATCATACATCCATCCAATCAATCATCCATCATCCATCCATCCAATCAATCATCCATCCAATCAATCATCCATCCATCCATCCGTCCATCCATCCATCCATCCATCCATCCATCCATCCATCCAATCATCCATCCATCCATCCATCATACATCCATCCATCCATCCATCCATCCATCCATTCATCCATCCAATCAATCATCCATCATCCATCCATCCATCTATCCAATCAATCATCCATCCAATCAATCATCCTTCCATCCATCCATCCATCCATCCATCCAATCAATCATCCATCCATCCATCCATCCATCATCCAATCAATCAATCATCCATCCATCCATCCATCATACATCCATCCATCTATCCAATCAATCATCCATCCAATCAATCATCCATCCAATCAATCATCCATCCATCTATCCATCCATCCAATCAATCATCCATCCAATCAATCATCCATCCATCTATCCATCCATCCATCTATCCATCCATCCAATCAATCATCCATCATCCATCCATCCATCCAATCAATCATCCATCCAATCAATCATCTGTCCATCCATCCATCCAATCAATCATCCATCCATCCATCCTTCCATCCATCCATCCATCCATCCATCCATCCATCATACATCCCTCCATCCATCCATCCATCCATCATACATCCATCCATCTATCCAATCAATCATCCATCCATCCATCCATCCATAATTTGGGACAAGGGGAATGTAAGTATCTGAGCAGAGTAGCTGCTGACCTCACCAGCAGGGCGGCGCTGAGCGCTTCAGCAGGTCAGAGACGGGCCACTGTGCTTCAACCAGAAGGTCTCCTACAGCTCAACAGCTCTAAGAACAATCTGTCAAATTGTTTTTAAAAAAAGGGGACATAATATATCTCCTTTGAGTTAAAGACAAGCATGATTTGCATGTTATCATCACCCAGGTTGTGCCAGTGGCCCTGCAGCTAAATCAGTGCACGGCTCAGACACAGCAGACAACCATGTCCTGTCCTTCCAGGGCAGCTAACTTTGGTGAAGCAGCTGAACTTGGTCCAAAAGTTCATTAAAATGGTCACTGAGGTGATCTTAGAGGTCGTGTTGGACCCGAGAAAAAAGCCTCACAGGAGAGATTACAAAGTTAGTTCATTTTATTCTAAAAAAACTACATTAATATATTTGTTAATATTCTTATTGCAACAAATCCCACTGTCCACCTTCTTTAATTTCTTCCTCTTCTCTTTCTTTTGTCCAGACAACTCCTGGAGGGGTCGAGTGGAATAAAGAAAAGTGTGAAAAGCAGCTGGAGTTTCAGATTCTTTGGTCTCAGATTTTCTTATTGACTGACCAAGCGTGACAGCCAACCAAACGCTCTTTCCTCTTATCCTTTATTACTCCTCTCCTCTCTTTCCAGCCTTTTTTCTCCCCATATTTTCATAAACGTGAGCATTTTTTCAGCTAATCAAACCTTGTGTTAGTGTGAAAAACATCCTGAAAATGCTTCCAATCCCTCTTCTTTCTCGTTTAGTCTGGCTTGTTATTATAAAGGTGTAACTTTATGAGATCAGATTCACGGGGTTTTATCTATTATTGATGTTCCCAAAAGTTCCTGTGCTTTAGCTCCAAGTATTTTTTTCTTCCTCAAGATAAAAAGATTATCAAAAGACCTGGTGTTGTTTGTAATCGATACGATCTCACAGCTGGATGTGGGAGCATTTTTAGGGAAAAGAGAAAATACAAACTTTGCATCTGCGAATGTTTAGCAGGGATCAGGGAGCTTTGAGATGGCCCAGATGCAGCTGCAGCATCAGCTCTGTGGACACATGTGTGCGTTGTTGACTTTGGATTCCCACTTCGGACCATATTTGAGCTCTTGTTCACAGTATTTTTGGTTTTTGGGGTCGAGTTTTGTGCTCATCACACACCACTGGAGATAAATTATGACGATAGCAACCCAGCGGCAGCTGGGATAGGCTCATGGCCTTCCGTGATCCTGAATTGGATGAACTCTTCATGGGAAATTAATGGACAGATGGATGGATTATTATTCTGTGCTTTTACTTAAACTTTTGGCCATATTTAGGCAACAAAACCAGTTTGTTAGGATTAAATGTTGGATAGCCTGACCTCATGGAAAAAAGACCCAAAAACATCAAATTGAGCAATTATGAAAATCAAATGTAAAATATAAATATATGTTGAGTTGTTACTCATGACTTATCTTCCAGGTAACTAAGACAATGGAGAAACTTCATGTTTTCTGTGTAATTTCAACACATTTCATGCTTCGACCATTTAAAACAGTGTTAAAGCGATCAGTTAGTGCTAAAAGACTCAGTTATCTTAGTTAGTGCTAAAAGACTCAGTTATCTCAGTTAGTGCTAAAAGACTCAGTTATCTTATTTAGTGCTAAAAGACTCAGTTATCTCAGTTAGTGCTAAAAGACTCAGTTATCTTAGTTAGTGCTAAAAGACTCAGTTATCTTAGTGCTAAAAGACTCAGTTATCTTAGTTAGTGCTAAAAGACTCAGTTATCTCAGTTAGTGCTAAAAGACTCAGTTATCTTATTTAGTGCTAAAAGACTCAGTTATCTCAGTTAGTGCTAAAAGACTCAGTTATCTCAGTTAGTGCTAAAAGACTCAGTTATCTCAGTTAGTGCTAAAAGACTCAGTTATCTCAGTTAGTGCTAAAAGACTCAGTTATCTTAGTTCGTGCTAAAAGACTCAGTTATCTTAGTTAGTGCTAAAAGACTCAGTTATCTTAGTTAGTGCTAAAAGACTCAGTTATCTCAGTTAGTGCTAAAAGACTCAGTTATCTTAGTTAGTGCTAAAAGACTCAGTTATCTTAGTGCTAAAAGACTCAGTTATCTTAGTTAGTGCTAAAAGACTCAGTTATCTCAGTTAGTGCTAAAAGACGCGCGTCTCTATGGTTGGAAAAAGGAAAAAGGTTCGGGAAAAAGAAGCTTTTGTCGGCCCTTTATGCTCTTTATCGGCCATTTCTGCAGCTTATAGACAGCTCTGTTGAACAAGAACTTCCGTGAAAGATTGACTGATATTCTCTGAAAAAAGAACTGAAGTAGGTCTGGTTTAAGATTCATCCTCAGATGGGGAACTTCTAACAGCAGCCGACTTGCAGGTCTTTATCCCTACAAACAGTTTTAAGTAGTTCGCTTATCGTCCCTTCATCTCTTCCTTGAGCTTCCTGACACATGTCAGCATCTCAGCCTTCAACCTGCAAAGTCTCCTTTAAAGTTCCCTTAATCCTGAGGAAATACGGCGCATACTTAAACATCCGGTGCCGACGTTTAAAGATGAGTCTGAGAGGAGAGAAGATCAAAAACAGGACAATTTTTAGGCGTTTTTAGCTCCAACAAGCCTGAGTTAGTTGTTAAAGTTTGAGGTGAGGGAGGGGGCTGCTGGGTGTTCGGGTTTTTGATTAGTTAAGAGCAGAGAGGCTGAGATTCCGCTCAGCCGGAGAGAGAAAGTATTGACGTGGATTCCGAGAACCCCCCCCCTTCAGTCCCTCAGGTAAACATTAAAACTCGACCGAGAGATGGAGGGATGCGGAGATGGAGGGATGGAAACTCCCGAGAGCCCGTCGGAGCTTTGATTCACTGGGGTTTCTCACATCTACCGCAGGAGCGGGAGGGGCCACGCTCGACGAGGGGCCGCTGTCTTTAAAACCACAATGCTGTCAAAAATTAATCGCCGGTGCTTTACTTTTCAATTATCAATTCAGCGTAGAGCTGCGCTGAAGCTTAAAGCGGGCTTAAGGTTACTAACGGCAGTTAAGACATGGGGCTTTCTCGGATTGTGGAGAAGATGATGTGTGTTTGGTCTTTAAACAGGGCGAGGAGACAAGAGATGAACAAATACACTTAAAGAAGTTAGGAGGCCGTGTTTGTAGGTTCTTATGAGACTTTAAGGGGCTCAAACGCACAGGTCCGCGTCTAAAAACTGAATAAAACCAAGTAAATTTACTAATGAAAACCCATTGCTACCCATTATTATTATTAAAGTGTAACTTTTAAAGTTTTAACAAGACACACAAGCCAGTCTCACCATCCTGTAACATCCCTGCTTCCTGTCTGCCAGAGGACAGCAAAATCGCCATCGCCTCAGGCAAATCCAAGGTTCTCGCTGCCAGTAGAGCCGGAGCCCTCAACCCACCCCAAGGACCTCCGCTGAAGCCCATGCTGAGGTCCTCGCCACACCCAGAGCCAGGCCCTGTGGGCCAAGGTCAGAACCCAAGCCCTCCAGGCCAGGACCAGAAACCCTCTTGGCGATACCCGGGTCTGTAAAGGTCTATGCTCTTACACTTTAAGTCACCAAGGGGGGCCCAATTAATGGCTTCTGCAGTCCTGGAAACAGCAAAGCTCCTGTCAAGGCCTGTTCCAGCCTGGGGTTTTGCTGACACCCCCGGGCCTTTTATGCATTTAGCGGGTTAGGGGGTTAGGGTTACGCTTTTATCCAAAGCGACTTACAGGTAGGCATGCAGGGTAAGGTCCTAGGGGTCTTGCCCCTCCTAGGACCCCTACTGGAGGTAGTACCTTTGCAGGGGATTTGAACCTAGGTCTCCCTCATGGAAGGTGGAAATCATACCACTACACTATCCAGTCCCTTAGGGATAGGGTTAGGTGCCCTGCCAGCTCTAGCTCCTGCTTCGTCTCCACATCCCCAAGGAGGTCCAGGACCACCTGCCAATCCTGGGGTCTGCAGACGCTTTGCCAGCCCTGCCTGGTGACATCCTGGAGGCAGCTGATGCCTTGGGTCTGAGGGCGACCTGGTGACCCTGGAGCTGGAGGTCTGGTCCAGGGACCACAGCCATCCCATCAGTCCCAGGATCCCAGGATGGGATCTGGTTCCTCCTCTGGGATTTGGACCTTTTATTTCGACAGTCATGCTCATCGACTTTATTCTTCTTCTCTCATTTTAAAACACTTAAAAATATGGAAGATCCACCTTCAGACTTTACATCATAAATTTGGTTAAAGCTTAAAATAGAAACAGAACAGAAAAGGTCGACTGCTTTCCAGCATTTATTCGACTTTAAGATGATTCAAAACAAGTCCTCCGCAGCTCTTCACTTTTTGCAGTGTACAGTGAACTCTTCTCTCTTCCTGATGAAAGGTTCAGGCTCTTATAGGCAAACTTTCTAATAAATTTAGTCTTTCCTCAGATGGTGTGAAGGCCTTTCTCCATCCTGACAGTTTTCCCCACTGAATGATCCTTATGAACAGATGTTTCACACATTACAGCTTCATTGTGGTTCTATCATCATGACATGGATGTTTTTTTAAGTATTGTGGGATGTTTTCTCCTTCCTGACCCTCCAATGTGTTCAAAAACCTTAAAATATACACATCAGTCAGTAAAATTAGAAAAGACACATTCAAGATAACAGATTAACACGATGTGAAGAGCAACAGATGTAAAAAAAACAACTTTAATGTTGATTTCACAGATGCTAATTTGATTTAATCTAATTAAAACTGAAACTTATTTAAATGTTTACATATTAATCACCATGAGGGATCAATAATGTACTGAATATATGCAAAATGTTGCCTTAAAACGTGCTTTTTCCTCCCGACTGAAGTCACTCCGGGCACACGAGTCCCTTAAAAGTTGGAAAAATATTAATATATTGAGTATTATTTCACTGAGAAGAAGTTAAGTGGAAAACTACGTGCAAATAATTCCATTTAGTAAACTAAAGAAAGAATGATTGAATTCAATCTAAATATACTGCTTGTTTTGATCTGTGCAGCAGTGATTAATTAATCTTCTTTCCTCATCTTTTTCCTAAATAACATAGAAATACTTGGAAATCAGTTGATATTTGAGATTAACACTGAAAACTTTGAATTTTAAATTTGTAATTTTGTTTACTTGAGTACAAATGAAGGTTTATCCTTTTTTTTCTGTATTTAGACGAGTTGAAAAGGTTTCTATCTGTCACAAAACTTCTAGGAATTCACAAAAAACTTCATTTCTGGGGATAATCTGTGTCTCTGTGTGTGTTTCTGAGCTCATCTGCATCTGAATAAAGTGTCAATAGATTTTTCTGCCTCCACACGTGTCCTTTTCCTCGGGGAATTCACCTTTGACCTCTGCTCTGCTTCCTGGAAACACTCCATCTGTCAGCTTTGGGACACACACGTCCCTTTTTAGCAGGACCTTCACTGATGTTAGCCTGAATCAATCCTCATCATTTGGCTTTTAATATTGACTTTAAAAGCAGGTTATAATATTTTATCAATAGCTTTAGAAACAGACTCTAATCTGAAACTTTTTTTTCCTTAAAAAAGATGAAAATTTTACGAGTTTAAGCACATTCTGGGTGGATTTAGACGAACACGAGTGATAAATGAAGAGATAAATCAATGAATGAGCTGGATGTGGAAGCTTTTTCTCATCAACATTATGTTTCTTACTTACTTTTCCATAAATATAAATTTATTTCCCCACAGAAAAAACTTGAGAAACAGATACTCTGATAAACTGATAATTATATTATTATAAATTATAAAGTTGTCACTGTGTCCAAAGTCCATCAGATCATTTAATTATACATTTAATTGCACGAATGGTGATAATTCTTTCATTGTAATACTGTTAAGTTGATTTAACTTATCTTAACTACTGTATAAGATGTCATTTTGAGGTAATTAATTTAGACAAAATACCTTAATTTAGTGACAAGAAACTGAATGATATTTTCTTTCTAATTACTGAAGCAATTTTGGTGTAAAAGGTCAATGAAAACACAAGCTAAAAACCCTCGTTTTTTCTCTTTTAATCGTCCATCTGGGGCTTGCTTCCAAATGCGTTCTGATTTTTGATGTAAACTTCTCAAAGCGGCCTACTTGCAGATCTTTATCCCTACAAACCGCTTTAAGTAGTCCACTTATCCTCCAGAGCCGCATTTCAACATCAGAGCCTTCAACCTTCTAAGTTCCCTTTAATCCTGAGAAAGTATGTGCGCATATTTAAACGTGTGACAAAGTCCTGCGGTGTCAACGTTTAATAGACAGTCGAAGGAAAGTCGATGTTAAGTGCCGAGTGAAGAGGAGATCAAAACCGGGACAGCTGCCGTGTTTAGTTCTGACAAGCTGCAGTTTGTTGGTAAAGTTAATGAGGTTAAAACGACTCTCAGCCTGGGAAAGAAAGCTGAACAGAATCATCGGGAAAGATTATCTGATAATAGCTGTTTGAAATTTAGACGATGACAACACTCTCTTTGCATTAGTTCTGCTCATGACGTGCTGAGCGTGCAGTTTCTTCCTCAGTAAAATTGTTCAGGTTCGCTGCTAAAAGTTCTTACGTTACTTCTATAATGTTAGCTGCATGCATTGGGCATCGTTAGGGAAACTCTGAATACTGTATATCCAGTATTTATAATATATATACATAAAAAGATTGATGTAATGACAGCTGGAGGGGTGGCAGTCCACCTCTTGAGCAAGGCACCGTACCCCCATTCTCCCCGGGTGCTGTGATTGGCTGCCCACCGCCCCAGTGCACGGCGTCTGTCTCCATGAGTGTGTTCAACAGGTGCGGAGGAGTAATTTTGTGTGACTACATGACAATAAAGTAATCTTAATCTATAACAAAAGTCTTTAATCGTTCTCCTACGACCTACATATCCAATATTTGTCCACATGTAGAATCAGATAAAACACCTCTTGATGTCCCATATCAACAGTTCTGTGCAGCTTTACAACACAAAAACTCTTCAAGTAGTTTAAGTTGTAAAAATCTTGCACTGATACAGATTATGTCCAAAGTTAGTCTTTCTCATCACCAGCAGGTAAACATGCATAGACAGCTTCCTCTTTCTCCAACTCTGGATGTGGCCTTGCAGGTCCGTCCATCATCCATCCATCCATCATCCATCCATCCATCATCCATCAATCATCCATCCATCCATCCATCATCCATCCATCCTTCCATCATCCATCCATCCATCATCCATCCATCCATCATCCATCAATCATCCATCCATCCATCCATCATCCATCCATCCTTCCATCCATCCATCCATCCATCCATCCATCCATCATCCATCCATCCTTCCATCCATCCATCCATCCAATCATCATCCATCAATCATCCATCCATCCATCCATCCATCCATCAATCATCCATCCATCCATCCATCCATCCATCCATCCATCCATCCAATCATCATCCATCAATCATCCATCCTTCCATCCATCATCCATCATCCATCCATCCATCCATCCATCCAATCATCATCCATCATCCATCCATCCTTCCATCCATCCATCCATCCAATCATCATCCATCAATCATCCATCCATCCATCCATCCATCCATCCATCCATCCATCAATCATCCATCCATCCATCCATCCATCCATCCATCCATCCATCCATCCAATCATCATCCATCAATCATCCATCCATCCATCCATCCATCCATCATCCATCCATCCATCCATCCATCCATCCATCCATCCATCCATCCAATCATCATCCATCAATCATCCATCCATCCATCCATCCATCCATCCATCCATCCATCCATCCATCCATCCATCCAATCAATCATCCATCCATCCATCCATCCATCCATCCATCCAATCATCATCCATCAATCATCCATCCATCCATCCATCCAATCATCATCCATCCATCCATCCATCCTTCCATCCATCCATCCATCCATCCATCCATCCTTCCATCCATCCATCCATCCATCCATCCATCCAATCATCATCCATCAATCATCCATCCATCCATCCAATCAATCATCCATCCATCCATCCATCCATCCATCCAATCATCATCCATCCATCCATCCATCATCCATCCATCCATCCAATCATCATCCATCCATCCATCCATCCATCCATCCATCCATCCATCCATCCATCCTTCCATCCATCCATCCATCCATCCATCCATCCATCCATCCATCCTTCCATCCATCCATCCATCCATCCATCCATCCATCCAATCATCATCCATCAATCATCCATCCATCCATCCATCATCCATCCATCCATCCATCCATCCATCATCCATCCATCCATCATCCATCCATCCATCCATCCATCCATCATCCATCCATCCATCCATCATCCATCCATCCATCCATCATCCATCCATCATCCATCCATCCATTATCCATCCATTATCCATCCATCCATCCATCATCCATCCATCCATCCATCCATTATCCATCCATCCATCATCCATCCATCCATCCATCATCTATCCATCATCCATCCATCCATCCATTATCCATCCATTATCCATCCATCATCCATCCATCCATCCATCATCCATCCATCCATCCATCCATTATCCATCCATCATCCATCCATCCATCATCCATCCATCCATCCATCCATTATCCATCCATCCATCCATCATCCATCCATCCATCCATCCATCCATCCATCATCCATCCATCCATCCATCATCCATCAATCATCATCCATCCATCCATCCATCCATCCATCCATCCATCCATCATCATCCATCCATCCATCATCCATCCATCCATCCATCCATCCATCATCCATCAATCATCATCCATCCATCCATCCATCCATCCATCCATCAATCATCATCCATCCATCCATCCATCCATCATCCATCAATCATCATCCATCCATCCATCATCCATCCATCCATCCATCCATCCATCCATCCATCCATCCATCCATCCATCAATCATCATCCATCCATCCATCCATCCATCCATCCATCAATCATCATCCATCCATCCATCCATCCATCATCCATCAATCATCATCCATCCATCCATCATCCATCCATCCATCCATCCATCCATCCATCAATCATCATCCATCCATCCATCATCCATCCATCCATCCATCCATCCATCAATCATCATCCATCCATCCATCCATCCATCCATCCATCCATCCATCCATCCATCCATCCATCCATCCATCCATCCATCCATCCATCCATCCATCATCCATCAATCATCATCCATCCATCCATCATCCATCCATCCATCCATCCATCCATCCATCCATCCATCATCCATCCATCCATCCATCCATCCATCCATCCATCCATCCATCCATCCATCCATCCATCCATCCATCCATCAATCTCCATCCATCCATCCATCCATCCATCTATCCATCCATCCATCCATCCATCCATCCATCCATCCATCCATCCATCCATCCATCCATCCATCCATCCATCCATCCATCAATCATCATCCATCCATCCATCCATCCATCCATCCATCCATCCATCCATCCATCCATCCAATCAACCCATCCATCCATCCATCCATCCATCCATCCATCCATCCATCCATCCATCCATCCATCCATCCATCCATCCATCCATCCATCCATCCATCCTGGACGGGTCACAGGTCCATCACAGGCTGTAGTGGTTGCTTGAATTAAAAAAATAAGAAAATCAGAAAATTCTTTATGAGTCTTCATTATTGTGGCCCAGTAAATAACACGCTATAGTAACTAAAAGCAGACACTGAATACCCTGAGAACCGAAGCCCCCTGTGTGCTTTCCATACCTCCCCCCCAACCTTCTGCCCAGCCAGTTAAAGGCAGGGTCAGACATGGATTTATCCGCTGGAAACAAGCATGACATGTTTCTAAAAAG